>NC_134845.1:88837577-89469661 GCF_965363235.1 Mytilus galloprovincialis | reverse complement strand
TTTATTTCAAAAGTTGTAATACAATATTGAAATTATTTTTTTTCTTCTATAGTGTTTTTTTTTTTATTATAAAAAAAATTATTTTCAATATCTAATCAAAATAAAAATGGAAAAACAAAAATAACATAGACACAATTAGACATAAGAATATATTAATTTATAAATCTGTATGCATTTCTCAATTTCTAAAATATTTTGTTTCGTTGAAAAGATTTTTGGAATTTTCAATTTACTCATTTGAGAAATTGCAAGATAACAAAATTTTAGTTTGAACATTTCAATAATCATTTCAAAGACAGTGATTAACAACTATAAAAGGTGTAACAAATTTATGTAAATGTTTGCAAAGTCATCAAAAAGCTGACAATTTTTTTAAACTGCAAATTTTTGACAGGCTTGATAAAAAAGAGAACAAAGAAAAATGACAATCTTCTAATTGCAATTTTCCATATCTACTTTACACCTCTTTTCACCTGCTTTAACGTAGACAGAAAACAAAGTCACACCTGTAATTAGCACCTTAAACAGTCCATCACGGTATATAAGTATAAATACAGATCAGACATTGTCATCTTTACCAAATCACAGTCTCCACTGAATCATGTAAGTACTTAGTTAAATCGTATGGCAATAATATTTCATTTTTTATTTAAAATTTAAAAATATTTATTTTCTTCTTTTTTTTTTTTAGTTTAATTCTTATAAAACTGTCATTTTATCTTATTAGGAAATCCCAGTCTCTACTGAATTATGCAAGTACTAAATACTTACTAGTTAAAATTAAGAGCAAATATTTTATTTCTTATTTAAATTTATTTAAAAAAAAAAAAAATTCAACTGAAATTTTTAAACAAACAACCTTTCCCCACCAAATTTAAAGACATACATATTTTATTTCAGTAAAATTTTTAGAAAAATATTTAGTTAACATTTTTAAAGCAAGCGTTTTATTATGAGTTCATAAAACATAATCCGTCTCAATATATTGTCAATAAATATGTAAGACAATTGTTTTCATTTCTTCAATGCTCTTCTTTTTTTTTTTTTTAAATATTTAGAAAATTTTAAAGACAGGCATTAAGATTGTTAAGTGATAAACAAATGATAAAGAGAAGTGCTGTCATGACTTTATGATGTTTTCCTAAAAAATTCCCAATCTATCACATAGAGGTAATTTAAAAGATTTTGTTGATTAAAAGAAATAACTGTAGGATTCCAAATTTCTGAATCTTAATATTGGTATTTTGTGGGCATTTGAAATTATGTATTTAAAAATAACCAAATATCTTTGTTATGTTATAATCAAATATTTCATTAATGCTGATTACTGAATTTTCAATTCACAAAATTATTTTGGAAATAAAATTGCTGCATAAAGAAAGCTTTTTCCTATGTTTTTATTCTATATTTGATACATGGAGAAATTTCTGCAACAGAAATATACATATGTAAAAAAAAAAACATGTTTTCATATGAAAATAATATATTGAAGTTTTAGATTTTCGTTCTTTAAGATTTTTTTTTAATGAATATCACATTTTAAGATATAAGATTATCTCCCTTGTTTAACAAATTTTTGTTTTTTCACTCACAGTTTTTTGTTGTTTTAACAAGATCCCAAAAGCCCTGCTAAAAAGTATGATAATCTTTTTATCGAATAAAAGTATTGACTTAAAGTTATAGAATTTTGTTCTTTAATACTATTTTAGCTGAACATTTAGATTATGGAGGATTATCTCCCATGTTTAACCACTTTTGTTTTGTTTTACTTACAGATATTGTCTACCTCGACGACCCAATCTACATGATGCTGAGGTTTTGTAAGATGGTCATTGTTGTAAGAATTTCAATGACCATCTAACAGTACCCACTATCATGCTTTTAAGTCATCAGTGACCAGTGTCCTGTCTACAAGTCTCAGAGACCAATGTCCAGAACTGTGAAATGGACTGAAAGAAACTGTGAATACCAACAACTGTCTCTTTTGTCTTTCACTCTAAATAAAAATAATTTCTAGTATTTAATTATGCATCTTTCATTTTCTTTGACTAGTGTCTTTTCAATTTACTTTGGGATTTATTTGGTTATATTAAAAAATTATTTTCAACTTTTAAGGGAATATAGGTCAAATCAAAAAGCTGTTTTATGTAGTTTTGGCATTATTTATTAGTATAAGTACTTTTAAATTTTATATTTTTTTTTATTACAATGTACTGATACTTTTTTATAAAATAAAAACAAATTAATTCAATTGATATTTAACTTTTGTTTACAGTATTTGGTTATTTCTATTATCAGTGATTATGCACAACCTAATATTAATAACATTTTCCAAATATTTATTGGTTTCTACTATTTGTGTTATTCATATGAACCACAAATATACCGCTCTTCACTCTAACTCAAGGTAAGTGACAACATAATCTAAGCCTCATTCAAAAGTTTATCCAATACTGGTTATGCACTCTATTTCTTAACAAGATATGGGATATTTGTACTTTTTTTAAAGGATTGTTTGAAAAAACGTTGAAATTTTCAGAATAAGGGATAGCTTAAATTTCATCTGGGAATCATAGGAAAGGTTAAATTTCATCTGGGAATCATAGGAAAGGTTAAATTTCATCTGGGAATCATAGGAAAGCTTAAATTTCATCTGGGAATCATAGGAAAGCTTAAATTTCATCTGGGAATCATAGGAAAGCTTAAATTTCATCTGGGAATCATAGGAAAGCTTAAATTTCATCTGGGAATCATAAGAAAGCTTAAATTTCATCTGGGAATCATAGGAAAGCTTAAATTTCATCTGGGAATCATAGGAAAGCTTAAATTATCCAGAATAGGAGAAATCTAACAGGATAAGAAAACGTGAAAATAAAATCTAAAAAAAATTGTATATATTTGATAAAAAATTTATCTGATTTTTTATTAAGATGAAATAGGATTAGTTAAAAAAAGACTTAATTTGTCAAAAGTAGTTTAATTTAAATTTAATATCAACAAAAATTAAGTGGTGTATGTGCAATTATTGGTTCTTTAAAGATTTTTCTATCTTTGGTGTGTTCTTAATGTTTGTTGTTTCAACCTACAGCTTAAAGAATTGTTTGGTTTAGGTAAAGTTATGCAAGTTTTCACAATTTATTTAATACATTTTTTTATTTTTATTTCTTAATGTTTTTATGCTCAACATATGTTATGATTATTGATCTTGAGTGTACTTGTGAAGATATTTCAAAAACTTGTGCATGAAAATTTGTAGGAAACCTTTTTGAGAAGATCGTAAAATTGTATCTGTTCCGATGCATATGTTCAATTTCAAAATTTTATCAATTAGTTCTAAAACAATTATAGTGGGCAATTCTCCTTTAAAAAGAAAGCATCAGAGCTTTTAATATGGAGTCAATCAAAAATTTAGACAATAAAAAATTTCTAAATTTTTGGCGAGAAAAAATGCTCAGTAAACCAAAAGATTGCATTTTGGTCTAACTACTAATACCTCAACCAAACAGTTACACATAAGCCTTAGATATAAGAAGATGTGGTATGAGTGTTACTGTTAGAGTTATGCATAAGCCTTGTACGTGTTATTCAACTACAATTTTGATACGACAGATCTTCATAAATAATCTGCAATGTGGAAGTGTTTGGTGTAATAATGATTTGGTGGGGAAAATGATTACCAAACTTAAATTACACCAAGCAATTTGCAGTCTATGTCATCGGAAATTAGTCATGTAACCACCCAGATCTCTGAAGCAAGATTTGAAGAAAATATTTGAGGGACAACACATGCAACACAAATATAGAGGTTTTCAGTAAGTAGATTGTAGCACATATTCCCAAAACACGGTGTAGAATGCCACATGTGGGTTGTCGGCTATGCTTGACACAGAGAGGCAGTTTTGAAGTGGAGAAAAACTATCAAGAAAAGTTCAAGTATCAAAGTCTCTTTTTTTGAGAACTGTTAGAACATGTAGAACCAAATAATATATTGCACAGAAGGAACCAAATCATAATATATTTCCAGCAAGCAGAAGCAGACGTTTTCGATGCTCTGTTTTCTCAAACACCTCTCCCTAGTTTTCCGTGTTGAAGATTTTGAGGCTTTGTATGCAAGTTTCATGGTAAAAAAAACTAATTTTGATGATTTTTTCCTGTATGATTTATATAGAAATTAATTCCTTTCTGACATGGAATTTAGCCAAATGCCAGCTTGTAAGTAAATAATTATTGGTTTTAAAACTAAATGTGCATCAAAATACAATGTGTTGCTCTGGGTGTCAGATTTTTGCGTCTCAAGGGGTAGAGGCTATCTTTTTTTAAAATAAAAGATTTGCATTTCGGCCTGTATTTTATTTTGTAATTCAAATACACTCACCATGTCAGGATGACAAATTGCAAACTAAAGGTATTTCATTTGGCACATATGATTTTAGTCTTGTAAGAGTGTTCATTTTTATGTTAGAAATAATTTCCCGTTTGAATGGTTTTACACTAGAAATATTTGGGCCGTTTATAGCTTGTTGTTCGGTGTGAGCTAAGGATCTGTGTTGAAGACTGTACTTTGACCTATAATGGTTTACGTCTATAAATTGTGAGTTTGATGAGAGAGCTGTCTCAATGGCTCTCATACCACATCTTCCTATATCTATTAATGCATTAAAATGTCTGTATGATATAATTCTGTTCACTTACTAATAAAGCAATATAATTTTGAGACATAATTTGTTTTATAATTTTATGGCAGGGCCTTTTAAAGCTTGCTATGTGGTGTGCATTTTGCTCATTTTTGAGGTCTTATGGTGCCCTATTTATTGTTTATACTTCTTAGTCATTTTGGTGGGGAGTTGTCTCAATCAAACTAAATCATCTTGTTTTTATATTGGACAAATTTACTAATAACTAATAACTAACAAGTTTTTTTGTTTTGTTTTAAAATTTACTACAAAATAATAAAGTTGAAAAGGAGTACTATAGGCAGGTGCAAATATCAAATTCTACCTGAACAGAGGGGTAATTATCAAATGATTTAGTGAATGTGACATTACCAGTGGGATCTCCTACATTAAGATTTAATATTTATAGGTAAATTGCAATTAAAACGGTCATTTATCTTCACTGACACTACACTACCCATACACAATACAGCAGACAAGGAAATAAACTGCTACAATTGGTAAGGATAGTTGTCTGAGGAATTTAGCTTTTATTATCATATCTCCTTATTTCATACAAACTAGTGAAATTAAGCTTTCCTCAAGACATTGTTTAATACCAGTTTTCATTGATTTCATGGGTACAGTTGATCACAACATTTTTCAACAAATTACAATTTTTTCAATAGAACGGTTGCAAAATTTGTTAACACACGAAACTAAATATCAACAAAAAGGCAAGTTTTCTTCAATCCAAGGAAATTAGTACCCAGGGAAATAAATGAATTCACAGTAGTAAAAAATGATCAAAAGTTTTCTCAGTAGCTGAAATGACAATAGAATACTACTTATGCAGTTCCTGACTTCACATAGCCATTTCAACATGTGGTAGTTTTAGACCTCCCCCTTCACCAGTTTTAATCTATTAGTGCACTAGAAAACAAACCTGTATCCCTTGAGCTGTTGTTTTCAAACTTTCTACGAAATGACTTGTGTTGCTAGGAGACACGTCACCAAGGTCAACATGTCTACATTGTAACCTTTGTGGAACAGGTCTGACTTTCCAGTTTCCATGGAGAATTGCAGATTTTTTGCTGAAATCTGGCAGACCACCAGTGGAGTCTAATAATAACTTTCTTCTTTGCCTCTCTTGGAAAATCTGAATCAAACAAATGATTAAATTAACAGAATAATTAAGCTTGCTGTATAAAATCAAAATAACATGATGCATGATCAATGCTCTGACAGTGATTTTGCTAGCGCTCGTCACTTTCGTATTTTACGAAAGGGTTTTCTCATTGACCAAAGTATTTGGAATCAATTTCGTCACTTTAAATTTGAAAGTGTAAAAAAAAATTCGCAATAAAAACTATAAATCTACCTGTCTTCATGTTTTGACAAGTTTATGACCTCCAGGTAATTAACATTTTCAACAGGTGTTACAAGTTGTGATTACAACTAATCCGCTTATCGCCATCAGATGGGTCACTTATCCGTAATTTATTTATTAACCCCATAATTGAATGACCATCATACATTTTGTCATAATTATTTCCCCAGGAATATCAGTCGGCATTTCAACAACCAGGAGTATAATTTCGTCATTTAATCAAAAATGTATTAACCCAGACAGTTCGCATTTGAATTTCAATATTTCCTAAACGATCACAATCTGAAGTTAGTTTGTCGTAGATTCGTCATTCGAAGGCATTTAATAATTGCTCATAATTGTAAATTTCTTTAATATATTGTTAATATGTTATCCTTCTGGCAATATCTTTGACAATTTGTTTTACTCAACCACCTCTGTATAATTCTTTATTACCTTGAACTTTACAGTTCATCGGTGTCAATATAAATTTTCACAGTAAACAAGTAAACAGACAGAGAATGTTCATGTAATATTGTCTCTGATTTTAAATGCAGTAAAAATGTATTTTCCTAAATTGGTTAACTGTTTGATGTTCTTTAAACTTAAAAGTTCAATAAATTTAAACACACTTGGTCTAGACCAGTAATATTTCTTTATGAATTTTACTCTAAGTTCCTTATATTTCGGACACACTAAGATGAAATGGAATTCGTCTTCAATATACTGATGGCAAATTGTACATATACGACGTGACAACTCAATGTTTTGGTAGCGTCCAGTTTCAACTGCTAATGAATGAGAAGAAAGTCTTATTTTTGAAAGAGCTCTTCTGTACACTTTAGGAATATATTTTGACAAATAAAATTGTAAATTTGTATTTATAGATCATGTAGATACGGCACTTGCTACTGCTATCAAGTAACGAATACATCTCCTGTTTTTTAATATCTAAAAGTCGTTGTTTAATAAGAGGGAAATCAATCTCAAATACGCGGTCTGATTGTTTAATTCACATATCTCCAAGTCCAATGTTGTTTAGTTCATCTCTGATTAACTTTGCCCAATTTACAAATTTTGAACGTTTTCTATTAATATCGATACACATTTCTTTGTATACGGAGCTTAAAATACAGTTATTTGTTGACATAATTTTGAACCAATATTTAAAAATTTGGATTTTCCTTTTAACGATCATTGGAAGTCTTCCTAGTTCCATGTATATCATTGCAGAATTTGTAGACTGTTTAACACCAAGTTGTCTTTTGCAAAAATGCAAATGAACTTTTTTCGACATCATCACCTTTATAAAATCCCCAGACTTCGCATGCATAAGAAATTACACTACCTACGTACACATCAAATAGAGACAGGATAGTTTGAGTATTTAAATGGTAATTCTTTAACGTAGATAACATGGCAAACATTGATTTTCGACCTTGTTCTGCCAACTTCTTCTGTGTAAATAGAAATTTTGCATTGAATTTTAAATTAAATCCTAAGTAACAAAAGTCATTGACCGTCTCTAAACTCTCATTATTGTAGAACCATCTCTCATGATCCTTAATTACACCTCCGTTTCGAAACACAACTACTTTAGTTTTGTCAATGTTAACTGTTAAATCGTTTTTCACGGTATATAGTTTTAATGAATTCAGCATTGACTGCAGACCTTGTACGGTTTCCGAAAATAGCACCATATCATCCGCATACATTAGAAGAAACAAACTTAAATCTCGCATCTCAAGCGGAATACATCCATCGATTAAAAAGGACATTTCACAGTCATTCACATATAGAGAGAAGAATATAGGCGACAAAACCTCGCCTTGTGGTAAATCGATTTGACATTCAAAAAATTCAGAGAACGAACCGTTAAAACGAACACAAGACTTTGTTACTTCGTACATAGAGCGCACAACTGTCAATAACTTCCCACGGATTCCTACACGTGAAAGCTTCTTTCAGAGTTTTGTACGATTTATACTATCAAACGCTCTCTTGTAGTCCACAAAACAGCAGTATAGTCGTTTCTTGTCAGATAATGTCCTATTTATAAGAGAATGCAATACAAAAATTGCATCTGCCGTGCCATGACTTTGTCGAAATCCAAATTGTGCGTCGCTGATAATGTCGTTTTCACATGCCCACTTTAACAGTCTTTGGTTTAAAACAGCTGTGAACAATTTGGCTAAATTGCTCAAGAGGCTTATTCCTCTGTAATTATTAGTTAAGTTTATGTTCCCTTTATTTTTATAAACCGGTATGACTATTGCTTCGCACCAAGACTTTGGAAAGTGTCCATTCTCGAGAACAGCGTTAAATAACTCTACTATAAATGGAAGCAAAAAGTCGCAAAGTTCGATGAAATATTCGTTAAGCAAGAGGTCAAGACCATGACTTTTACTTCGCTTCAATAAATTAATAACTTTCTCAACTTCATGGTTTGTTATTTCAGCATCTAGTTCATCGAAAAACACAACAACTACTTTCTTCAGTTGATGCATTGTCCGAATCCAAATTCATTTCTAATCCAAGATCTTTGAAGTGCTCATAGAAATCGTCTAATTTCAGATTACTTTTAAGTGTTTTCTTTTTTGGCTTAAACTTTGCATAAAATAATTTTGGGTTTGTTTTGCGGATTACACTAAGCATGTCACCTTCTTGTTTCATGTATTGGCGTTTCAGATAACGTTTCTTTAACTTGTATGTTTTCTTGCACTCATTTAATGTTTTATGATTATTTGTAGAACTGTAGCTGTTAAACAATTTCATTGCCCAAATGTAATTTCGACGTAAAGTTTTCAACTCATCTGAAAACCACGGTTTATCAAAATTCAGCTTTGCGTTTTTGTTTCCAGATTTTTGTCTTGAGGTAACTTTACAAAATGGTTCAGCAATAGCCACAACCGCTTCCGAAAAACTTTCTACACAACTGTCTATATCGGCATCTGATGATAAGTCACGATTTTCAAGAGTTAAGTAGATCATGATTTACACGGAAAGCCTCACGAATCTCGGATTTATTTTCGTCTTTCCACTTAATTACTGTTAATAGGTCATTTTCTGGTATACCATTAGATCTGTTATTTACTGATGTTTCTTGTTGTTTCTTGTACGGAGTCAAATTCAAAGTGTAATGGAGCATGGTCCAAAAATGTCGTAAAACTACATACAATAAACTTACGAATCAATGCAAAATTTTGTTCCTGTGTAATAAGATAGTCATTCACACTAGTTCCGTTCGCACCACAGTATGTAAAACCGTTTGTGAAGCCTTCGCTATGGCGACCATTAACAATTCGAAATCCAGATGATTTGCACAAAGAAAGTAATTTTAAACCCCATGTGTTAATTTTCAAGTCAAGATTTACCCTTAGAGAAAGTTGTGAATCCGCTGAATATGAAGTAAGGTCAACAAGAGAATCCGGCAAGTTGTCATCTTTTATGTAATCGTCATACGTGCTTGTCCGACTATTAGTGTCCCCACAAATAAAACTTATTCCTTTTGTTGAGTAATTTTCTAAGACGGATTCCAGATCTTCAAACAAGTCATTTACATCGTACTGTTTGTAGAAAACCGATTGATACGGCGGAATATATACAAATACTAGGTATCTATCTTCATCATTTTTCAAAAAGATTGATTTGTCGATTTTTATTACTTTTATAGAGTCTTTTATAATTTCACATACAGAGATTTTCTGTTCTAAATGTTTCTTATACAGGAAAACCATTCCCCCACCTTGTGTACTTTTCGAACGCATACGGGGTACAATGACTGGACAACAAAATTGGTCCATAGTAAATTTGAATTGTTTCTTCACCCAACATTCACTTAAAAACACTATATCATATGTATTCAGAAAGTTAACAAATTGTTCGTCTTCAAGTTTTTCACCTAGACCACCGTTTATGTTCCAAGATAAGATTTTGGTGGAGGAAACAGTTTTGTCATTCTCTAGTCGTTCCTAGTTCCAAACGCCTTTGACTTCAGTGTCGCCACTTTTTGTCATTCACGGTTTCTTCCGCAAAAACTCTTTCCCCGTCTATGTAAAGTTTGTCATTAATAAGAACGGCTTTCTTTTTTTGCAATTTCGCTTCCTTATACAACGGTACAAGGCGTTTTCGGCGGTCGTTTACGTCTTTTGGGTACTGTTGGCTAATTCCAACATTAGTATTTTTCAACTTGTAACTATTCGACCGAACTTGACTTCGTGAATTTGAGTCCTTAAATCGAACAATGATAGGTCTTGCCTGTCCCATTTTCTTTTGTCCAAGACGATGTGCTTTTGTAATTGTATGTTTAATATCATTTAATTCTAGTTTTTCATCACAAATACTCGCAACAGTATCAATACAATTTTCGGACGTATCATCCTCGATCTCAGGAATTCCGTGAAACAATAAGTTGTCAATGTATCCTCGACATCGAAGATCTGTAATTGTGTCAAAAAGTTTTTTATTTTCTATCTTTATTTCATCATTTTCACGTTTCAAATCTTCTATTTTTGAATTTACCGTTTTAACATTTTCTACCGGATCTTTGGAGAAATTATCCTTACAGTTTTCGAGCTTAGCTACACGCACAGATAGGCTTTTCACCTCGGTTGACATACCACTTAAAGAATTTGAGATATTGTTTAACATCATAAGGATTTGGTATACCCAAGGTGGGGCTGGTGCTGCTGTTGAAAATCTGAGCATTTGCTGATTTAGTGGAGGCGGCGTTATTGGTTGGTTCAAGAAAAAGGGGGGTGGCGGCATCGGTGGAGGTGATGCATCTTGTTGCATTGCTGTATTCTGGTTTTGATTGACTGTATTAATTTGTGTTATCTGTGAACTACTAGTTAGATCTACGGGATCACAATGTTTATCTACAGAGTCATTTTGTTCATGTTGTTCACTGTTTTCAGTATTACTTATGTTACTACTGTCCGCCATATTCTCCGGGTCAAAATATAGGCTTTCGCACAAATTAAAACTTGTAGGTTCTATTTTCTTTGGTGTACTGCTTTTACGTTTTCGTTTCTTACGTCTGGGTGGCATTGATTATAATAAGGTCATGAATTTTCACTTTTTGATGACAAGAGGTACTTTGAAAGTTAATTAATTGACATTTCTTTGCACTGTACTAACCTCCGCTGTTTACATGTTTAGGTGCGCTCCATATACGCATGTTCTCATATTCAATATAGTTAACCAATGCAAATAGCTTTTGAGCACTGATGGGTAAAGATTGCTTTCAATATGCAATGCAAAATGCATTTATTTATAAGGCAAGTCATATATGTTTAATTGGAATTATCTTAAAATGTACGTATATAACTTCATCAGGAATTTGTATTAATTATAGAATAACTAATCGAAGAATTTAAATAGAGAAAAATATTCAACAAGTGACCAAACAACACATTGATTCCCGAATGCGTGCAGCGCATGAGTTATAATCAGTGTTGTTCGGTCACGAGTTGAGTATTTTTCTATATTTGAATTCTTTGATCAGTTATTCTTTTTATTACATTGGCAAATGGCTTTTTTATGAAATTAAACTAGAAAATGTAAGGACCTATACCTTTTTCTACACATTCCCAATTTGTTTTGATCCGACATTATCAGCGTCTTGACAATGCCTATTGTTGTATGATGTCAGGAGAGTAAAATAACCATGTTTATTGCACATGTGAAATTATCGGTTTTTATTCCACTGGGAAATCAATGTAATTTATTGCAACCAATGTAATAATTACATTTATCATGAACCAAATCATATTTTCACCAGATCAAACAAGTTTTAAATTGATTACTAAAACTAAAAGTATATCATTCCATTTTCCTTGGTAATGTTTCTAGCTCTATGTTTTTTTCATTTCTGTTGTTTTTTTGTTTTTTTCTAATTTTGCTAGTATTTACCCCTTCAACATCATTGTCGAATGTATTCACCAGGTCTGCTACAAACTTTACAGCCTCTGGTGTGAGTAGCGTTCTGTAATAGTGTTCATAGTTCACAGGGGGACTACTCACTTCTATATTGGTTAGACCTAGCTACAATTAAAATACAAATAGTCAGGTTACATTAATACTATATCATCACTTCTTAAAATACATACTACTGTAAATTCAGAAATTATTGTGATGTTTTTATTATTGCGAAAAATGCAACAGGTTTATAATCGCAATAATTTAAACTCACATTTTGAAAAATTTTATAAGAATTAAACAGGATATTTCTCAATATTGCAAAAATTAAAATTGCATTTTAGTCTAAAGTGACAAAATTGAAATAATAAATGCACACAATAATTTCTGAATTTACAGTATGCTACCTTTTACATACCAACATGACCAAAGAACTTGGTTAAAATTAATTTGGCTTGTTTAATTTTCATAAAGTTTAGACAAATTATTTATGTTGGCCCTTTGACAATAATATAAAAGTTTCAAAAACTTGAACCACACACTTGGTTGGGAAAATTTCATTGGATATAAATAGCAGTTTAACAAACACTTATTTCAGTCATTGAGAAACTTAATAATTCCTAAACAATTAGAACATGATTAAAACATTCAGCTGAATTTACAGAGTTATCTCTCCATGTATTGTTTTGTACCCCTTAACAAATTTAAAACATCAATAATGTTTTTTCACTTCTATAAGGCTCTTAAATATCATAGTTGAATACCAAATAGTTATCAAGCATGTCAAACATAATATTATGACATTAAATTTAGAAAGATCATATCATAGGGAACATGTGTACTAAGTTTTAAGTTGATTGGACTTCCACTTCATCAAAAACTACCTTGACCAAAAACTTTCACCTGAAGCGGGACAGACAGACGAACAAACGGACGGATGGACAGGCAGACAGACAGACGGACGGAAGGACGGATGAACAGACGAACGGACGCACAGACCAGAAAACATAATGCCCCTCTACTATCGTACTGATCATACTAATTAATGTTTTGTGAATTTTCTCAGTGCAGAATTCTAAGATGATTCTCCTGTGTCCTCGTCAGCCATTGTGATGTCTTTTGTAAATTGTATTGTTGGTTTGCTATCCCATTACTGTATACACAAATATAGCCTATTTACTAATGATTTATTGAAGTATCAATTGAGAGTTATTTCTGAGAAAGTCAGTCAGGGGTACTACTTTTGCAAGCATTTTTTATTTACTCGAAGAAGTAAAAAAAAATATACACATATTATAATGTTTGAATAACAATGAATAATCTCCCCTTAATTTTCTTAATTTTTTTAAAAGTTATGAGATTTAAAATCATGCCTTTAATTATCCATGAAATTACACTTAAGTTATTAGTAAAGACATCTGCAAAGGGCAGACAATTTAAAATTCTATTAGAGCAAAGAAATCATAAGAAGGTAGGATAACTTTTTTACAAAATACAAGTAAAACAAGAGGCTGTCACAACGACAGCAAACCGGATTTATTAACATTTATTTGTGTCCTGGCAATATCACAAGAACCATTACTGATGAATGGTGAAAGTGAAAATCGTCAATATCAAATTTGACCTCCATTTTGTCATCAGTATCAACATATTAAAATTTGAAAATCTTAGATTGAATGGTTCATGAGTAAATGCAACAACCTGAATGGAAACGCCATTTTACGATCTTTTAAGAACCAGAACTCCTGAACGGTAAAAGTCAAAATCGTCATTATTGAACTTGACCTCTATTTTGTCATCAGTAACAACATATTAAAATTTCAAAAGCTTTGGTTGAGTGGTTCATGAGAAAATGCACGGACACGATGGGAAAAACCATTTTTCAATCTTTCAAGAACCATAACTCCTGAACGGTAAAAGTCAAAATCTTCATTATTGAACTTGACCTCCATTTTGTCATCAGTAACAGCATATTTAAATTTCGGAAGCTTTGGTAGAACAGTTCATGCATAAATGCACGGACACGACTGGAAACTCCATTTTTCAATCTTTCAAGAACCATAACTCCTGAACGGTAAAAGTCAAATTCGTCATTATTGAACTTGACCTCCATTCTTTCATTAGTAACAACATATTAAAATTTGGGAAGCTTTGGTAGAACAGTTCATGCGTAAATGCACGGACAACTCCATTTTTCAATCTTTCAAGAACCATAACTCCTGAACGGTAAAAGTCAAAATCGCCATTATTGAACTTGACCTTCATTTAGTTGTCAGTAATAACATATTAAAATTTTAAAAGCTTTGGTTGAACGGTTCATGAGTTAATGCACGGACAACATTTGATTGCCGCCCGCCCGCCCGCCCGCCCGCCGTACATCCCCAAATCAATAACCGACATTTTTGTCACAAAAATCCGGTTAAAAATCTGAATTTCTAAGGGACATATAACTAATTCAATTATTTTTTTACCTATACAAGTAAAAAAAAATCACTTTTACAAGAATCCTACAAATTAACTAAATGTGTATATTTATTTTTACTTCCTCAAGTAAATAAAAATTACTTGTATAAGTAGTACCCCTGACTGTAAGTAAACCTAAGTAATAAGTGTCTCATTCCTTTCAGAAAATAGAGAATTCATTTCTACTAATTTTTCACAGAGCTAATTTCCTAAAGCTTGTAGAGTAGAACTTTGGTTGGCTTGCCTGCTTTGTTTGTATAAAACCTTTCCCAAACATCCCAAAGCTTTGTACTTAAAATTGACTTCTTCAAATAATAAATATAGGCAAACTTTAACCTGTAAATATTTCAGTTAAATTAGATTGGACGTTATCTAAATTACTATTGTACAATATATAAACAAAACAAGCAAGCTAACCAAAGTCTTGCTCTACATGCATTAGTAAATTAGCTGTAGAGAAGACAACATTTCTCTGTTATGCTGATCAGCTTTCACATATCAAAAGATGATTGATTGATGATTTTTTGGTGTTTAATAAACAACACTTTAAGCTTTATCAGGGAATTGAAACCACATGCCAAATACAGGGTTCACACTCACAGCCTTAGTGTTGACAGGTTAGTAATACAGACAATGAACTATTACAATCACTTGGCCAACAAAGTTTCTGTTGTAAGATGATAAGTGGGACATGTTCTATGGAAAAACATTACTAAAATTTAAAGGATTTCTACAAGTCATAAACATGATAAAATTCAGAAACTGTCTAACATCATTAATATCAGACAAATGACCGAATGGCAATTGTCTAAAATATGTCTAATGACACATGAATGAGAAGTACGAATATTTTACCTTCTGAAGTCCACTCTTCAAATGCAAGCAATCCTGAGATGAATCAAAACTACAAAGTTTTGTAGCAATACAGGGTTCTCTACCTTTCACCAATAAATGATTCTTTATTATTTTCAGTCTGTCCATTTCTGATTTTTAAACCATGTCCTAATGAAGAAACAATAAAAACAAATAATTTTTATATAACAAGAGTGCACACACTGAAATGTCTCACCTTCTTAACTAATGAAGAAACAATAAAAACAAATAATTTTTATGTAACAAGAGTGAACACGCTGAAATGTCTCGCCTTCTTTACAAATCATTGATATTATGTTGATAGTCATAAATATAAAGCTTTATTACAACTGTCACAGTAACTTAACATTAACAAAGAAAACTAAACATTGACCAATGAACCATGAAAATGAGGTTAAGGTCAGATGAATCATGCCAGGCAAGCATGTACAGCTAACAATTCTTCCAGACAACAAATATAGTTGACCATTGCTTATAGTGTAAGAAAAACAGACCAAAAGACAACAAAATTAACACTGTGCAATGAACCGTAAAAATAAGGTAAAGCTCAAATAAACCTGCATGACTGACCATGCCGACATATAGATCATAAAATATTTCCATACACCAAATATAGTTGACCAATTGCATATATAGTATTATAAAAAAAAGACCAAAACTCAAAAACTTAACTTTGACAACTGAACCATGAAAATGAGGTCAAGGTCAGATGACATCTGCCAGCTAGACATGTAAACCTTACAATCATTCCATACACCAAACATAGAAGACCTATTGCATACAGTATAAGAAAAACAGACCAAAAGACAAAAACTTAACTATAACCACTAAACCATGAAAATGAGGTCAAGGTAAGATGACACCTGCCAGTTGGACAAGTACACCTTACAGTCCTTCCATACACTGAATTTACTAGACCTATTACTTATAGTATCTGAGATATGGACTTGACCACCAAAACTTAACCTTGTTCACCATGAGGACCTTGCAAGGTATGCACATACCAAATATAATTATCCTATTACTTATAATAAGAGATAATTTAAAGTCATATGAAACGAGTGAGTGGTGAAAAAAAATGTTAATCCAATTCTTTTACCAATGCATGTATATATCATAAACTTAGTCCTCTGTGCACGATTTTCACATTTTTTACGCAAATATAATGTGTAATCGTCAATTTTTTTTCTCTCTGTCTGTTATGATTTAACAAATATGGCTGCTCATTAAATGTGTTTTGAAACCGAAGTTTACCGATTGTCACCTTATAGTAAACAAATGAAAAAATTCGTAAGGGTTCCACGGAACCCAGTGTCTCGCCTACTTTTGCTGTTAATCGCAGACTCAACAAAAATGAGGAAAAACATCAATAAATAGTTTATGAATCTAATAAATGTTTTATAAACTTTAACTGCAGACTGTATGTAATGTTAACTGGAAGAAAAACTAAGTCCATTTATAAGTAAAATACGGAAAAAGTGATTTTTTTTTTTACAAAATTTACTTCTGAATAATATTTTATGATCAGAAACAAGCTTTTGTCTAAGTTTGGTAGAAATCCAGGATAGTTTAAGAACATTATAAAAATTTTAAAAACTTAAACCACAGAGTGAATGTTTTGTTTCTGGCAAAAAAAACTAAGTCCATTTATAAGTAAAATACGGAAAAGTGGAAATTTATTTTTACAAAATTTTCTTCTTGATACTATCTTATGATCATAAACAAGCTTCTGTCCAAGTTTGGTACAAATCAAGGATAGTTTATGAAAGTTATTAAAATTTTAAAAACTTTAACCACAGAGTGAATGTAATGTTTCCTCGCAGAAAAACTAAGTCCATTTATAAGTAAATATGGAAAAAATGGAATTTTATTTTTACAAAATTTACTTCTGGATACTTTCTTATGATCATAAACAAGCTTCTGTCCAAGTTTGGTAGAAATTCAGTATAGTTTAAGAAAGTTATTAAAATTTTAAAAACTTTAACCACAGAGTGAATATTTGTGGCCGCCGCCGCCGCCGACGACGACGACGGAATGTAGGATCGCTTAGTCTCGATTTTTCGACTAAAGTCGAAGGCTCGACAAAAATCATGGGTATTGAGCACGTGTTTAATATGTACAATCAGAGAATTGTTTATTTTAATGACAGATCCATGCGTAATGCGACCACTGGCTTTTTACGAGGAGGGTTACGCTCAGGTCACTATGCATACGGAAAATATGTCGGCGAATTGCTTCCTTCGAAGAAAGCAATTAAAAATAAGTAAACTTCTTCTAAATGTGGACAAATTAAAGAATTTTCCTCAGAAAAAAGGAGATGTACATAAGTTGTATAATGAAAACTATCCATTTAGTTATAAAAAGCATATGCATATTTTTTTTTTAATTTGAGGTTTCTTATGACTTTAACAATAAACATTACAAAAAATATTAACTTTTTTTTCCAAGTAGTCACTGAACCATGAAAATGAGGTCAAGGACATTAGACAAGTGACTGACGGAAACTTCCTAACATGAGGCATCCATATACAAAGTATGAAGCCTCTAGGTCTTACACCTTCTAAAATATAAAGCTTTTACAAATATACAGTTACTGATATATAGTTAAGTCCTTAAGATGATATATTTTTCTGGGCAATTTACGGAACATAAATAGTCCAAAATGGCACAAAGAGTAAATAATCAGTAAATAATTTTAGAGCTAACATTGGGTTTTTTTTCTTCTTCTTCTTCCGAATACAGGAGTAGACTCCTAGGTTTTGCAGCTATTATACAGTAACTAATTCATTGTAAGGGATTTGCAAAGTGTCAAAACTGAAAATCATTTCATTTGAATTAATTAATTGAAAATAACTGAATTTGCATAATGCTTGATCAGTGGCACTGACAGTTCGGCAATGACCCCCATGTCATCACAGGGGCTTGTTACAATTGCCGGGTTTACTATCCATACGAACCCCTAAAAAAACACGTGTTTTTTTAGGGGTTCGTATGGATAGTAAACCCGGCAATTGTAACAAGCCCCTGTGATGTCATGTTTTTGTCTTTGGGACAACGAAAAGAAATGCTCTGAGTGAATGACTGATTGACAGTGTAATGCGTGCTGTCAGAACAAGTCAATAAATCACCAGGATGCAGTTTGTATTGTCATTTCGGAAAGCATGGGATTTAAAATACACAAATTTACCCATCAAAGTGTCAAGGCCCTGTGAAAAAAAATCTCATCAGTTCTCAACTGGTACCCTGCAGCTACGCAACTGGTACACAAAAGACAAAATATTAACTTTAGAGTCAATCCCGGAAATTGCACAACAGAGGAGGCATGACATCTTCACTGTCTAATACTGTAATATTTATACCTATAGCATGTTATAGCTGTTATATATTAATTCAAATTTATCTAAAGGTTTTTAACCTATAAATTTTCAGTTACAATATCTCTCAAACATAAAATAGATTATTTTTTTGTCTGAATGGGGGTACATGCAATTTTTCAATACTTCAGAAGTTCAGTCCAGATAGGGGAGGGTTGCACTGAAACAATGCTGACCCACATCCACCTCTTCCCCATTCAATAAAAAATAAAATTGAAAGCTGTACAGTGACCTATAGTTGTTAATTGCTGTGTCATTTTGGTCTCTTGTGGAGAGTTGTTTGGTCTGACAACATTATAATACATCATTTTTTTGTACATTGTAACATTTGCCTGATTTGGAAATTGTGTGCTGAAAAATTAACAGCATGATCAATATGATATTGATAATCAACATGATCTGAGACTACCATAATTTTATAGTAGTCTCAGACATAATCAAACTATATCATGTATATATAGCATATTAATCTATTGCAATAAAAAATCATAATATCTAATAAAATTTGTAGATTTAGCTAACAAAGTCCTTATATTTGTATAAAGTAACATTCGTTTATAGTGGAAAATTGTTTTAAGTTGAATAAGCTCCAATTAAAAATTGCTTGCTAGTCCCTCTCTGTGATTACCATTAGATAACTCTGGTTTATTTCCCAAATCAATCTATCATCAATAGATATTTAATTCAATAATCATTCGATTTTCGAATTCATAGTCTTTTTTCAAAAATGATGAACAGTTCTTTATATTGGTATGTAATCATTTTAAACGTTTCAAATTTATGAAATCATATTCGTACATCAATGTTTTTGATACACTAATAACAAAAACTGAAATATTTATATTGAATTGATACATTTTGTAACTATTCAAAATTATATCAGAAACTGAACTTAATTATAAAAAAATGAACCTGTTAAGGGGAGACAATACTCGCATAATTTTTTGGAATTGGCACATAATACAACGGAATGTCACTATTGCATATACAAATGGCACATCAATATAATTAATTAACTGTGCAATTGTGCTCCACCTTCAATGATGATTCTAAATTATAAATATAACCAAAAGTTGTTAATCTATAGATAGTGAAGACTAATGAAAGCTTAAACCCACTGTAAAAATATTTGTTTGCAATTTTTTTAAACTTCCTCACAAAAATGCTCAAGCCACTTGACTTTCATAGCTCAAAATTAACGTTTTTACACAATATTTGAATAAAGTAGTTAAAGATTATTCGCTTCTCAAAGTGTAAGACGCAATAAAAATCGTATGCTTGCACCATCTTACCGAAATACGGATTTAATTAAGTCCTGAACATTTCGACATTTCTTCGTTTATTTTTATCAAAACTGGTTTTAAACAAATCACAAGTACGTGTTAAGATCCGACTAAATACCTATTTCCCGAGATGGTCAGGTAAATTTGCTAGTATTTATATAGATAACTGTAAATTCAGAAATTTATTAACGTCTTATTTTTATTAACATGATTAAGTGAGGTTCAGAATAATGTGAATAATGCGTCTACTTTACGAGGGTAGTAATGCCCTTGAACATCAAACAGTCATTTCAGCTACCGTTAGCATCAAATTGGTTAAATTTTACGGTGATTCATCAAAATATCCTTATTAGGATTCTTCAGAAGTCTGAAATAATTATCCTTACTGTCGTTTTTGGAAAAAAAATAACTTGATTCGTCAAAATCAGTTGAAGTTTTATCGTCTAAAAGAAAGTATACATTTTATTGTCATACACCAAAAATTACTGTTTACGTCATTTGGCAAGAATTTTTACTGTTATTCATCATGAAGGTACCCCCATAACCACCCTCACTTTAGTACCGTAAAAATTAGAACTTGCATTCTGTTGTAAAATACATATGCTGTCCTCTCAATAATTATAATGGGTTTAAACTAGAGATATATATATACCACATGCATTTATATCTCTGGTTTAAACACAGGCGTTTGAAATCTTAGCATTAACAGTGTATAAACAAGATAAATATGTCAAACTCGACTATGGATCACAGTAGAGCTTCTCTCAAAGAGCAGTGGCGGTTAACTTCTCATAAAGGGGGGGTCAGCTCCAGTCAAGCTTCAGTGATTTCCTATTTAATCAACCAAATTTTTCCCACAAAAAGGGCCACACTTTACCAGACCTTATCATTGTTTTTGCACTGTCAGAGATTTTGCCATCATGAAAAAATACCTTGTGAAGTGAATTGTTCTTTTTAGCTCACAGTAATTGTAATAATTTACATAATGTATTGTTGTATTTATTTAGGAGCTCAGCACCAAAGTAGATCAAGCAGCAGAAGCAGGGGAGCAGTTCTCCAAACTGTATTATGAAACCACAGACAAGAAAAGACATGTATGTACCATGTTGTGTACTGGTAACCTAGTATATATATGTAGGAAGATGTGGTATGAGTGCCAATGTAAAAACTCTCCATCCAAGTCACATTTTGTTAAATTTAACCATTATAAACAACATTCCAATAAAAATATTATCTGTGTTTAATAAGTGTGTCACTTTACAGGAGTCTAATTTAAGCTATTTTGTGTAGTGGACAAAAATAAATCTCCTAGTCCGGCTCCAACTCTACTGGTCCTGCAAAAATGAATTTCATTTGAGAAATGCAAATTTAAAATGATTTGATTTGAATTTGAATGATTTTCCCTGTCTTTGGTTTCTTGTGTGCTTTCCTCTCCTTTATTCCTGTAGATTCTTTGTGCTGTTCTGATTGTTCACGAGCGTTTACATGGATTTAACTTAAAATTTGAAGATCCCGTTGCAAAAATACATTTCTTAATTAGGTCTGTCACTGCAAATTTGTCACATGTTATACAATTTATTACATTGCAATCGACTATATAATTTAATCATTCACGATCTTTTTCCCAGGATTTTTTATATAATTTGTTTCCTTTTTGTCAATTTCATAAAAAAAAATCTGATCTTCCTTTTGCATGTCACTTATTTTTATTTTGTGTCCAACGGTTTAACTCCTTCCAGAAATTTCCACATTTTATGTTGCTGAGAAGTACTTGCACCCAAGATATTAATTAGCTTTATCAATTGTAATAATTAGAACCCCCAGTCCGGGTAAATGATTTCGCAGGTAAACGTTTTTGTAAACAAACCCAGATAGCAATGCAATCAATGATGTAATCAGCAAATTTCTGCTGGTCCCCAGGACCACCAGCTGATAAAATCTACTGGTCCGACGCAAATTCTACTGGTCTCAGATCACAGGACCAGCGTCAATTTCGACCCCTGCTTTATACAGTGCACTCAATTGAATTCAACTTGATATCAAGCAACATGGTCAAGTTGTAACAGAAGTTCTAATAAAGAAATAAAACAACACTTTCATGCCTCTGAAGTGGTTTCCTGAATTTACCTTCATTGAAAGAGGAATTCAACACAAACATACAATTAAACCATTGTAAACTAAACCTGAATATATGACGATTCAAAATAAATTGAATTATAATAACTTACTAAAGATGCTAAATGTCCTAATTTCTTGCAAGATTGTCTCAATTAAATATCAAATATGATTATCATATGGTTACAGATTTCTGAATGTGACCTTCCTTCATTAGCCTGATTAAATGTATATATACATATCATATTCATTGATATTTCATAAATGTGATATACACTGTACATATATGTATTAGAATATTACAAAAATCACAAATTTGGCTTCAGTGTTCCTCTGTAAATGTATGATAGACTTAATTAAAGATAACATAAAACAATGCATGCTTAAAGAATTCCATACAGCATTTGTACATTATGTTGAATAAGCTTACAATTTACATTCTAATGATCACTAATGATTAGATTTTTAATTGTGATACATGTTGATGTAATGCTCCTTATTCCTATTGTAAAACATGTATTTTATTTACAGTTATTACAGAAATTATATCTAGATTCAGCTACTGTTGTATGGAATGGCAATGCTGTAAAGGGTTTAGAAGAGATCATTAAATTCTATGATACAATACCTACCTCAGAACATAATCTTGATTCACTTGATTGTCAGCCATTAACAGGTTTGTTCGATGCATTAAATGAGCTGCGTTAGATATCGACCTTATGCAAATAATTATCAATACACCTTTTAACTTATTTCGGGTTGAAAAAATCCCTACGAAAAGTCTGTTACTGTTTGTAAACTTGAGTTGTCATAAGAACCTGACAACACAGACCAAAATTCATCTTTAATTTAGTATTTGAATGTTCCAAAAGCAACAAAAGTCTTATTCACATAAATGTCCATTTCTATCTTACACAGCCCAAATCATATGATTGCACATAAATGGAGGAAAAAATATTTATTTTCGTTAATACTGATTGTGCAAAAATAGAATTATTTTTTATCCTATTTTTGTGATTCCACAAATTTTTGCTTTATACGAATTCTGTATACAAACAGGACAAACGTAAAAGATTTTTTTTTCTTTTTTTTTTTCGAAAATTGAAAATTTGTATTTCTCTGTATTTTCCTGTACACCAGAAATCCATTAAAATAAGTACAGCACATTTTAGAATGAATTCCAAGAATGGGATAAACATTGAATAAACAACAGCCTACCCAACATGGTATCTTGAAATGAACGGTAAGATGAATACCATGAATAGGGATATTTCTACAAGATCCAAGAATAATCATGGTAATGGGGCAATATTAATGAAACAGTACACCTTGTATTCACAGAATAATCATGGTAATGGGGCAATATTAATGAGACAGTACACCTTGTATTTACAGAATAATCATGGTAATGGGGCAATATTAATGAAACAGTACACTTTGTATTCACAGAATAATCATGATAATGGGGCAATATTAATGAAACAGTACACCTTGTATTCACAGAATAATCATGGTAATGGGGCAATATTAATGAAACAGTACACTTTGTATTCACAGAATAATCATGGTAATGGGGCAATATTAATGAAACAGTACACCTTGTATTCACAGAATAATCATGGTAATGGGGCAATATTAATGAAACAGTACACCTTGTATTTACAGAATAATCATGGTAATGGGGCAATATTAATGAAACAGTACACCTTGTATTCACAGAATAATCATGGTAATGGGGCAATATTAATGAAACAGTACACCTTGTATTTACAGAATAATCATGGTAATGGGGCAATATTAATGAGACAGTACACCTTGTATTCACAGAATAATCATGGTAATGGGGCAATATTAATGAAACAGTACACCTTGTATTCACAGAATAATCATGGTAATGGGGCAATATTAATGAAACAGTACACCTTGTATTCACAGAATAATCATGGTAATGGGGCAATATTAATGAAACAGTACACCTTGTATTCACAGAATAATCATGGTAATGGGGCAATATTAATGAAACAGTACACCTTGTATTCACAGAATAATCATGGTAATGGGGCAATATTAATGAAACAGTACACCTTGTATTTACAGAATAATCATGGTAATGGGGCAATATTAATGAGACAGTACACCTTGTATTCACAGAATAATCATGGTAATGGGGCAATATTAATGAAACAGTACACCTTGTATTCACAGAATAATCATGGTAATGGGGCAATATTAATGAAACAGTACACCTTGTATTCACAGAATAATCATGGTAATGGGACAATATTAATGAAACAGTACACCTTGTATTCACAGAATAATCATGGTAATGGGGCAATATTAATGAAACAGTACACCTTGTATTCACAGAATAATCATGGTAATGGGGCAATATTAATGAAACAGTACACCTTGTATTTACAGAATAATCATGGTAATGGGGCAATATTAATGAGACAGTACAGTACACCTTGTATTCACAGAATAATCATGGTAATGGGGCAATATTAATGAAACAGTACACCTTGTATTCACAGAATAATCATGGTAATGGGGCAATATTAATGAAACAGTACACCTTGTATTCACAGAATAATCATGGTAATGGGGCAATATTAATGAAACAGTACACCTTGTATTCACAGAATAATCATGATAATGGGGCAATATTAATGAAACAGTACACCTTGTATTCACAGAATAATCATGGTAATGGGGCAATATTAATGAAACAGTACACCTTGTATTCACAGAATAATCATGGTAATGGGGCAATATTAATGAAACAGTACACCTTGTATTCACAGAATAATCATGGTAATGGGGCAATATTAATGAAACAGTACACCTTGTATTCACAGAATAATCATGGTAATGGGGCAATATTAATGAAACAGTACACCTTGTATTTACAGAATAATCATGGTAATGGGGCAATATTAATGAGACAGTACAGTACACCTTGTATTCACAGAATAATCATGGTAATGGGGCAATATTAATGAAACAGTACACCTTGTATTCACAGAATAATCATGGTAATGGGGCAATATTAATGAAACAGTACACCTTGTATTCACAGAATAATCATGGTAATGGGGCAATATTAATGAAACAGTACACCTTGTATTCACAGAATAATCATGATAATGGGGCAATATTAATGAAACAGTACACCTTGTATTCACAGAATAATCATGGTAATGGGGCAATATTAATGAAACAGTACACCTTGTATTCACAGAATAATCATGGTAATGGGGCAATATTAATGAAACAGTACACCTTGTATTCACAGAATAATCATGGTAATGGGGCAATATTAATGAAACAGTACACCTTGTATTCACAGAATAATCATGGTAATGGGGCAATATTCATGAAACAGTACACCTTGTATTCACAGAATAATCATGGTAATGGGGCAATATTAATGAAACAGTACACCTTGTATTCACAGAATAATCATGGTAATGGGGCAATATTAATGAAACAGTACACTTTGTATTCACAGAATAATCATGGTAATGGGTCAATATTCATGAAACAGTTCACCTTGTATTCACAGAATAATCATGGTAATGGGGCAATATTAATAAAACAGTACACCTTGTATTCACAGAATAATCATGGTAATGGGGCAATATTAATAAAACAGTACACCTTGTATTCACAGAATAATCATGGTAATGGGGCAATATTAATGAAACAGTACACTTTGTATTCACAGAATAATCATGGTAATGGGGCAATATTAATGAAACAGTACACCTTGTATTCACAGAATAATCATGGTAATGGGGCAATATTAATGAAACAGTACACTTTGTATTCACAGAATAATCATGGTAATGGGGCAATATTAATGAAACAGTACACCTTGTATTCACACAATAATTTGTAAACCTAATGACTTTAGGAAGCAGTGTGGATACATTCATTCAATTTTTTCTCTGAAACAATTTTTGCGGATTTGTCATGGAGGAAAAATTGTATTTTTTGTGGATACTTGATCTTTTTATACAACTGCAAAAATTGAAAAAAATTTTGTCCTATATTTGTATGACGTTGTCGTCATCGTCCGAAGACATTTGGTTTTCACACTATAACTTTAGTATAAGTAAATACAAATCTTTGAAATCTAAACACACGGTTTATGACCATAAAAGAAAGGTTGGCATTGATTTTGGGAGTTTTCGATACAATAGTTTACACGGTTTAGGAATTAAGGGCCAAAAAAGGTCCCAAATAAGCAGTTTTCCTGGTTTTTGCACAATAACTTTAGTATAGGTAAAAAGAAATTTATGACATTTTAACACAAGGTTTATGACCACAAAGGAAGGTTGGGATTGATTTTGGGAGTTTTGGTCCCAACAGTTTAGGAATTAGGGGCCAAAAGGGTCCAAAATTAAACTGTGTTTCATTTTATCAAAAAATTAATTATTGGGGTTCTTTGATATGCCAAATCTAACCGTGTATTTAGATTCTGAATCTTTGGACCTGTTTTCAAATTAGTCTACATTAAGGTCCAAAGGGTCCAAAATTAAACTTAGTTTGATTTAAACAAAAAATTGAATTCTTGGAGTTCTTTGATATACTGAATCTAAACATGTACTTAGATTTTTTATTATGGGCCCAGTTATCAAGTTGGTCCAAATTGGGGTCCAAAATGAAAGTTTGTTTGATTTCAACAAAAATTGAATATATGGGGTTCTTCAATATGCTGAATCTAACCCATGCATTTATATTTTTAATATTTGGGCCAGGTTATCAAATTGGTTCACATTGAGGTCTAAAGGGTTTAAAATTGAACATTATTTGATTCATCAAAAATTGAATTCTTGGGGTTCTATGGTATGCTAAATCTAACCATGTATTTTGATTTTGGATATTGGACCATAAAAGGTAAATGTTCAATATTTTTTGGGTTTTTTTTTTAGTTTAAGTTCTTAGATCACATTCATTCTGTGTCAGAAACCTATGTTGCGTCAACTATTTAATCACAATCCAAATTCAGAGCTGTATCAAGCTTAAATGTTGTGTCCATACTTGCCCCAACTGTTCAGGGTTCGACCTCTGTGGTCGTATAAAGCTGCGCCCTGCAGAGCATCTGGTTTATGTCTATAAAAGATATTTAGTCAAATACTTATGCTCATTATTCAGCTTAATTTATTCACTGTCAGTCCTATGCCAAATTTTGGTGGTAAAATCTGGAGAACCACCACTTTTCGGGAACTCTGCAATACTATAACAGCTCAAAACTTGTCTACATTCAAATTGAAAAAAAAACCAAAAAACACATACTTTTAAGATTGTCTTTAATGTACTTGTGAAAATATTAATGCCACCTTTTTTTATTGATATATATTTTAGATCAAATATCAGGAGGACAGATGACTATTTGTGTTAAAACCTTAGGCACAGTGAAATATGACAAGGCAAAACCTAAAATCTTCCATCAAAACTTTATCTTGACTTCAGTAAATAATGTATGGAAGATTGTCAGTGACAGCTTTAGATTTCAGGAATGAAAATAACAGTTGATAATTATGGAAGCTCATCAGTGACAACTAACATTTCTGGAAGATTATGACAATTTGAAATTTCATGAATGAAAGGATTGACAAGAACTGCAGCTGATATATCGAGAAGATTAATGAATGTTGATGATGCTTGCATGTCTAAAACTGGGTCAACCTTCAATGAGTTTATGCTTAGAACTAAGGACCAAAAATATGAAATTTGAAGGTGAAAGCAATTTCTCAAATAGTGAAGACGAACAATGTACAAATAAATATCTGTTACATGAATATTCTTTTTTTAATAATATGCATATCCACAGTGACCACCAATATAATCTCAAGTTCATAATACACTAATGACAAGGAGGTCTCTTCCTATATAACTCTATTTCCATACCTTCCACTGATACAGGTAACTTTTTATATGCCCGTTTGGCGTTTACAGGACGTATTATGGTATACTGTTTGTCTGTCGGTCCATATTTTGGGAAATTATGCACTCCAACCCTTATAAGAGATCCACACTTAAATTCTTTAAAACGACAATGGTGAATTTAAAGATATGATTCATTATTTTATGAAAATAAGATAGATGTGGTATGTTTGCAAATGAGACAATTCTCGGGTAACACAAATGACTGAATAACACTGCTATTATACAAATAACACTTGTAATGACTGAATAACTCTTAAAATTTTAATATTAACACATGTTGTTGACTTTTAGACATTGATTATTAAATAATAATATATTATCAATGTATTCTAACATGACATCCTTCAAACGCTTTGAGTACACACACGTGGTAAAATATGAATATATTGCCAGTGCTGTTCCGATTGTACTCCCACGTCATATGCTTTTTTATGAATGAGATACCCGACGTCATAGAACAATGACGTTAGAATGTAAGCATTTTACGGGAAAATACACGCTTGTGAATCCGAAAATCATCACAAGGAAACATACACAAATGATGCTAAAATGTGGCAAAAGCCCTTTATTGTACATCATATAAGACATATAAATAAATTATCATTCAAATTCATCCAAAACTGTCTAAATACATTATTTTAAATAGTTTAAGCATGTCACTAATGCAGTTTGCTCCATTCTTTTACGCTAGTTTATAAGTGCGTTTATTTATGGGAACGGCAAATATTTGCCTATACCTAGAGCGCTTCGATCCAAAAGAATTGCCGTATGTGTCCTATCAGAATCGAAATAATTCATGGGGGCTTGAATATATCTAGATTTTACCACGGGTTGTCCCTTTATGCCGATATTTTACCCCTCGCTATCGCTCAGGGGTAAAATATTTGTCATAAAGGGCCAACCCGTGGTAAAATCACGATATATTCAAGCCCCCATGAATTATTTCTTAATTTTACAACTTTAAATTGATTTACATAAAGCAGATATTAAAAGTTCATAAAGTTATTTTGAATTTAGTGTGTACATCGAACATGGCGGCCATTGTGATTTCCGTGGTCACCATATTGGATGTACACACTAAATTTAAAAAGTTTTTTATGAACTTATCTGCCTTCTGTAAATCATTGATGAGGTATAAAATACATGTACATAGATGATATACTATTATTTAATAATCAATGACCTAAAAGTTACCAATATGTGCTAATATTTAAATTTCAAGTGTTATTCGGATAATAACAGTGTTATGCGGTCATTTGTGCTACCGACAATTCCCCACCTGATACTAAATAAATTAGAAGTAAACAACTATAGGTCACCATATGGCCTTCAATAATGCTTATTTGGGCCCTTTTTTCGCCCCTAATTCCTAAACAGTTGGAACCAAAACTCCCAAAATCAATCCCTACCTTCCCTTTGTGGTCACAAACCTTGTGTCAAAATTTCATAGATTTCTATTAACTTAAACTAAAGTTATAGTGCGAAAACCAAGAAAATGCTTATTTGGGCCCTTTTTGGCCCCTAATTCCTAAAATGTTGTGACCAAAACTTCCAAAATCAATCACAACCTTCCTTTTGTGGTCATAAACCTTGCGTTTAAATTTCATAGATTTCTATTTACTTAAACTAAAGTTATAGTGCGAAAACCAAAAATATTTGGACGACAACGCTGACGCCAACGTGACACCAATATACAACCAAAAAATTTTGAATTTTTGCGGACATATAAAATGGTATTCTGATGTTAATCACTCCTCGTTGTTGTTGCTGTCTCAAAGAATTGTACATATATATTTAGATGTATTTGATATAAGGATTTGCTATTAAATCTTTTACTACATGTCTTGTTATGAGACATTATTTTCTTGAGGACCAAAACATGATATCTCATCAGAAGACCTCCTCTTGTATCAATTTCAACCTAAATGTGTCTCAGTAAAACTTTAATTCTTGTCATGAGCAACTCCACAGGTGCAACTTGTGGAGCAGAATTTGTTACCCCTTCCTGACCTCTCAATTTTGGTGAAGTTTGTGTTGTTCAGTCTTCAGTTTTCTTTGTTGTGATTTGCGTTTTGTGTCTTTTCATCGATTTCATTTTTTGTCAGTTTGTTTCTAATACAGTTAAAAATCCCTTTGGTTTCTCTCATCTCTCTTTTATTGTAACAGTTCAGTTATCTCCTAGTATAATAATAAGATAGACAAAGGGTCTAATCATAATATAGACAAATTATATATATTCCATGTTTTTAATAACAAATTGTCATTTGTATCATACATAAAGACAAATACAAAACAAATATCACTTGTAGCACTTCTCATTAACTATCACATCAAAAGCTGACATTATATTGTTTCTTCATATTATTCTCATTTATGATTAAAACCATTAAACAAACTTTTTGTAACATCAACATCAGTGACAGAGCTAAATATCATAATGTTTTGCAGGTCAATAGTTAGGATGTCAAGGGTGATTATTTTGGACATTAATAATGGAGATGCACCCTTTATTTATTTTCAAAAGAGGATGAAAATATTTCAGAACAAATTATTTTTCACACTATAGAATATTAATATAAAGATAGAAGATTTGGACTGATTGCTATGCACCAGAAACCAAATGACATAAATGGTCATAGATCTAAGATCCTAGAATCTAAAATCACTTTCCTTCACCTGTCAAATTTTAAATGAAGTATTCTGCTTCAAATTTCATCTCTTCAACTGTCAAGAATTTAGGATTACCTCCCCTTCTGTCAAAACAATATTTATTTGTTTTCTGATTATCATGTCATTTCCAATGCTTGACCCAGTTACTGGTGTTGATATTACAACTTTGTTTTTTCAACTTTTCAATTGAGAAGCAGCTTGTACTGTGGATTCAATAATATTTAAGCGACATCAATTTACAATTTTCATGTATTTCAAGTGTATGGGGTCAACATGAATTTAATCTGTAATCAAAATTACTTGAATGACAGCTAATGATGAAACCATGCATCAAATTATATTCCCTAGTATAAGCATTTTTCCAACCATAAAATTAATACTGTCAACAATTATTGAATCCATAGCATATTTTAGTACAAAGTATTAATCTATTATACATAAAATCACATTTGAAATTAGCTACAGTTGTATTTGAAGAACCTGTTATCAAAGCTACATGTTTTATAATAAGCAAGGAAATATTGATAATTGTAATGCAATACAAAAATCAGTGACCCTTTTTTAACAAAAAGTCTGATGAGAAAATCATTGTTAATCATAAATGCAATTCACCATTACAATCAGTTCTGGTTAAAAGCTGGTAAAAAGCTGAAATGGCTCTTTTTCATAAATTTCTTATTATTAAAAATGATAATTAGTTTGACAAAAATGTTCATAGGCCTTGCAAGTATTTTATCTCATAAGATTTCTTTCTAAAAATAGTCAAATTTTATTAGAAGGTCGTCACATATTTTTTAATGAAAATGGATACTAGCTTTAGGTATTTTCAATTTTACAGTATTATAGACAAAACAATAATACTGTGCACTGCCATTGCTTGATGTTTTGTCTACAAACAATAACGAAATGAGCAATTCCACAGGATCATACTGCATAAGCTTTTAACCAAAAAATTTTTAAAACAATCTTAAGCAAAAATATATTTGTATAATAAGTCTAGATCTGATACAGAAATTATTTTCATTATAAAATTCAACTTAACTTATTAAAAATACAAAACATCAATTTGTTTATTTTTATACGTTTGTATGATATGCAAAATTATTCATAATTTTGGCTAAGTCCCCTGGTCTTTCGTGTCTTAGAAAAATTGAAATAAAATGGTACAAGATTTCTGGTAGACTACCTGTTCAGAATATGGAATATTTTTTTGCCACAGGACAATAAGCTTAGATAAGTTGTTATACTTGAAAATTCTTCACAAACTTGTTTAATTATAATAAGTTAAGTAAAAAAAAATTATTTCTGCATGTATTAGTTTCAGATCTAGGATTTTTAAAAAGAGAGGACCCACCAAGGCAATGTTAAACACCTAAATCTGTCATGGCTTATAAAGGTCGCATAATTTTAAGGTTGAATTTTTATTCTAAGGCCTTGAAATAATTTTTAATTTTCTTGTGTGTTTACAGGGTAAATCAGATTGGTCAAACTATGCCTTGATATATATGACACACTTAAAAAAATGTTGATGTGCACTTAATTAAAAACAATGTAAAAAGTTTAGAAATGGTGAAATGCTTCAATTCTGTGCAATGCAGTGCCTCTGGTTGTGAAATTATGATTTAATATGCAACAGTTTTTTCACTTATTTTAATTTTTCAATTCATAACTTTGTATAAATAACAATTCAAATATAAAATCGGCAAATATGGAAATTTTTTAAAACACTAATAATGATTTTATGCTAATTTTGACTTAAATAGATATAAAAAATTTCCACATTTCCAAATTTCAATGAAAATCATGGCTTTCATGGAAGATAATTTCATACTCTTTAAGGGGGTACCCAACACTTTGACTAAAATAGATTTGGCTTGTTAAATTTGTAAAAATTTTAACAAAATATTTACTTTGACCTGTTGAACATGTTGACAAAAATATAAAAATTTCAAGAAATTTAATTTGAAACACACAATTTACTGGAATAATTTCATTGGATATATAGCCGGCAAACCAAAATTTTAATATTTGAAAGCTTGATTTCTCTTTACAATATTATGTGATTAAAACCCTTAGCCGATTTTTAATAAGTTATCTCCCTTAGGTGTTCTGTACCCCCTTAATTTGGCATCACAATATAGTTTTTTACAACATTCCAAATCCTTTAGAGTAACTTATAGCTTTGATTAAACGTTCTTGTAACTTCTCCTTTGTAGTATAGTCTGGTAATAACAGTACATTGAAGCAAGTATGTGCAGTCGGTAATCTGAAAAAAAACCAAAAAAGTTAAATTTTAATCTACAGAATTTCCTTCTAATAAATGACTATATTAATACAATGTGCTTTCCAACCCCCAGCCCCCCCCCCCCCCCCCCCATACATTTTTTTTTCTGGAAAAGCCCTAAGGATATGTTTCTGTTCTTATACATCCTATAATAATATCAAAAGTAAAATAAAATTAAGTAGTAGCTAGGCATTCAAAGTATTCAACTTCGGGCATTCCTGATGAAGGTAAATTCAGTAAAATGCTTCAGACGCATGAAATTTATAGCACGGTATCTTCATTTTTTTTTCATTTGAAATATGTTTCATTGAATGTTTGTCTCTCTTTTCTATTGGCTGTAGTTTTGTTTGCAGATTTAACATTGTTGTGCTGAATAGTTATGTATATATATAAATATATAAGTCTCAAGATCTGCACTACAATACACAATACAATAATATAGGAAGAGGATGTTATAAAATCCTATTGACAAAATTTCAACTGTCAATGACCAACAAATGTAATAAAATAATTGGTGTTATACATATATGCTGGATGGTCTTTTTTATAGATTTCCTTTTTTTTTTGTTCTTTGTACATGAATTAGGCTGCTAGTTTCCTAGTTTAAATTATTTTTGTCATTTCTTGGCCCTTTTATAACTGTCTATGCTGAATGGGCTCTGCTAATTGTTGAAGGTCGTCTGGTGACCTATGGTTGGTAATTTCTGTGTCATTTGGTCTCTTTTGAAGAGTTGGTAATTTTTGCAATCACACCACATCTTTTTTTCATATTCTATCCATATATATATATATATATATAGATATATCAACTGTACCTTTCAGAATCAGGTCCATTCCTTGCTATAATAAGTTTCAGTTTTGACAATCCACCCACTGGTACCTTATCTGTTCCTGTAGTAAACTGTAACAGTTTACGTTTTTGTTCCTCTGTAAACTCGTGGACAACCTCCCAAAAATGCCTGAAACAATAAACTTTCTGTTACTGGTATATATTTCACTTCATAAATAGAGCGATCTCACATTGCTATGAACTCTTAACATGGCAAATTTGTAAATTTAATTTAGTTCATTTTCATATAAAGCTGATGATGAATCCCATTTTATCATATGTTGTCATACATAAAGAAGAATGTCAGCTTTTCAATTGAATTGTTTTATATTTTTCTGGTTTGGGCCTTTCATAACAGACAATACAGCTAGGATTATTCTCATTAATAAAGGCTGTATGGTTGGTTACCTATAATTGCTTAAGGTGGTACCTAACACTACAGGGAGATAAATCTGTAAAATCACCTAAACGTTTTAATGACAAGTGTTGTTAAGGGAATATTAAGCTTCTCAATGATCAAAATAAGTGTTTGTCAAACTGCTCTATAACCAGTGTAATTTTTCTGACAAAACGGTTGGTTAAAAATGTTTTAAATTTTTATATTTTTGTTAAAGTGTCAAAGTAAATACTTTGTCAAAATTTTATGAAAATTAAACGAGCCAAATTAATTTTAGTGAAACTGTTGGGTACCACCTTAAATCCACTTCATTTGAACTTTGATGAAATAGTCGCATTACACTCATACCACATCTCCTTATCTTTTTATATCATATAAACAAAACAGGGAACGATTATTTAATGTTTTTCTAGTGTGATCAAATGTAGGTCAAACTGATGAAACTGTAAACATTTTGTTGCTCAGTCTTTAGTTTTCTAAATTGTTTTTGTAGATGAGGGTCTGGATAGGGGGGGTCTGTTATTCTGTAAACATTTAATTTTCACCCCCTTTTTCTCTAATCTTCAAAAAATTAACCCCTTTTTTCTTTAATCTTCAAAAAATTAACCTCTAATCTTCATTTTTTTTTACCCCTTATTCTCTAATCTTCATTTTTTAAGGGCATTATTCTTAATCATTTAACCCCATCCAAACCCTCGTAGATTGTTGATTGCCTTTTCTGTGTTTTTCTTATTTTGTCGTTGCATTTTAATTTGTCAATTTGTTCATGACTGTATAATATGAGTTTGGATATCCCTATGGTATCTTCTGCCACTCTTTGAATACTACATATACACAAAACATTACATGGGTTTCTTAGAAATAATTACATTAGATGTATGTTTCATTATAATACGTTATTCTGATTGCGCTAACTGCACATCACGTGCTATTCCTGAAACAATTGTATTAGACAATAACATTTATCATTCATGATGACACGAGGTCCCACAATAAAGTGCACAGGTAAAATAAAAGAAAACTCGATAAAAATCGTGTTTTCATGATTCTAGCTAAAAAAAATGTAATTATAAGTATTGAATGCTTCTTTTTGTAACTTTATAGGGTTGTAAAAGCGTTGACCGTGCGCACATTTTTAGTATGAAGTGCTTCCGCGCTTCATACAAAATGTACTTCGGTCAACACTTTTACACCCCAATAAATTTACAAAAAGCAGCATTCAATTCTTAAATAAACCAGAACGTAAAAGCTGCCAGTCATCCAAGCATGAAATCTAAGTGAAGTTGAAATGAATAAATTGATCTATGTGTTACAATAAAACAATACAAGGTTGATTGGTGTTTAACACCACTTTCAGCACAGTACCACTATTGTGCTATTTCTAAGTTGTCAGTTTATTATTGATGAAGGAAACTGGAGTTATAAGTCCAATCCAGTTATGACTACAAACTTACTTTATTGTCCTATGATCTGCTGTGAATCCTGCATCATATTCTGTTGCCTGTTCTAGTGCGCTGAAATCAAATTCCTGAAACAGAAGACAATTTAATTATAGAATTTTATTTACTACTTTTACTGGATTGATTTATAATGTTGTGTTGCCTTTATAGGTAGAAGATCCATACATTTTTCTAAAATATACATGTTGCTCTAAAAGTGAAGGTCTTTTTTAATGTTCATGAATATCACTGATCACAAAAATACAGCTTTAATGAGTTTTCTATATTTTCATTTTGTGCTTAGCTTATGACGTCAAGGACACTGTCAAGATAAAGGACAGCACTTGTAGCATTTCTAAGAAATTTAAGCATTTCAAAGCCTTTCTTTCAAGCAAAATATTTGATAAATTTCATAAATACTGTTTTTATTGGGAGATTGCTTCAACTTACCTTACTACCACACACTAATAGCTCAATCTCTTCTGGTTTGAACAAAGTTTTCAGCGGACTCTCATTGACTACCATCTGAAAGCCTCGTTTAAATGCTCTAAACTGTTTCTGTATAGATTTGTTGAGAATGAAATCAGCATACAAAGTTGTAAACTCCTGCAAGTAAATAAAACTTAAAATATCAGTAAACATACAGAGTGTTGAACTGTTTAATTGTACTTTAAAGTGAGAATTGTTCCAATGATGTATGTTCTCTTTAATTTTGAATTCAAGACATTAAAATCTTGAACATAACCCTGTTGATTGATTGTTGATTGGTGATGGCAGAGAAACGCACCTCAATGATACAGTAGATGAAATACAATTGGCAAGGAAGGCACTAAAAATCACAAATAAGAAGAAGTTGAACAATTTTTGGAGCATGATTGTCTTCAACTCTCTTTATAACTTATGACCCTTCTGTTATGTTTCTTTATTTTTCAACTTATTACATATATTAAGGAGGAAGGGGTGACTTTAGAAAGGATCTCTCCCAAGTTTTCCAATTCTTGTTTCTATTTAAAATATGTAGCAATTAGACTTTTAGCAGCAACAATGTGACTAGTCTACAATAAATTTATATCGTACCTTCTTATTTTGTTGAGTAACATTTATTTGGTTTCCATTCTCCTTGAGATCATGAGTCAGCGAGCTTCCAAAGACGTCTTTATAACCTATCTGGAATGTCTGCATGAAGACTTCATCGATATCATCTTCTGTGTAGTCCATTAACTCCTGCAAACTTTTCGCTAAGGTCTAAAAGGAAAATAGATATTCACTTTCTGTTTCTATTAAAATTTAATACAAAATGTTAACTTTAGTGTTAGAATGTCATTTCCCATATCTCTGAAGAATAGAGATTACCTTTCACTGACATGACTGATTGCAAAAATAACATATTCATTGTTATTTTTTTTTTAATGAAATATAACTAACTTAATGGTGTTTCCAAAAATCCATGGTTTTAATATATATGTGATTTTTAGGGAAATAAGGGAGATAATTTGAAATTTATTTTTTTCTTGTAAAAACTTGTCTTTTGTAAAAATTTCTGAGTATTTTGATTTAGAAATTTAAATAAATCATGAGGCAGGAATGGAGAATTTTTTTAAAAAACAATTAGTATGTAATTTTTTTTTAGGCTTCTTTGGAGAAAAAACTGAATGCTACTCTTTCTCTGGTGCCATGCGCCAGATGTTCTTCAAAAAAGAATGTCAACAATGTCAGCATTCACTGCGAATGATCACCTAAAAGAGCCTGGCATTCATTATCACTGAACTACTATATATTTCTTTAGGGGCCAGTTGAAGGACGCCTCCGGGTGCGGGAATTTCTCGCTACATTGAAGACCTGTTGGTGACCTTCTGCTGTTGTTTTTTTCTATGGTCGGTTTGTTGTCTCTTTGGCACATTCCCCATTTCCATTCTCAATTTTATTTCTACTAAAGCACACACCTGTCAACTGTCACTATTTGCTGGGTTTTCCCCCCATGGAGGCTCCCAATTAAAAATTTTAAAAGAGCAATTTTGTCCACAATTTAAAATAAAACAAAAAAAAATTACAATGGGTTGGGATTATATAAGTATGAAGAAGCAAGTAAACATCATTAAAATGAATTTGAAGGCCCCTTTGAAAGTTTTGTAGGATTTTGAAAGCCATCTTGCACGTAAAACCCCCATGGGCATTTTGAAAAGTTGGCAGGTAATGGTATGAAAGCACTTTTTGTGTTTATATCAATGGTTATGTACCATGTATTGTGGATTCATTTATTTTCGTGGGTATCAATTTTTGTGGATAGAGAAAAAAAGACGTTTCGTGGTATACGTAAATTCGTGGATCGCTGATTACAACAGCAAAAAATTAGATACATAATTTGTGGATTTCTTTTTGATTTAGGAGATCATATAACCTCCTTGGTTTGATTAATAATAAAACAAAACAAAAAAGAAGGAAGGAATTCATTGAAAAAGTTTTGAATTGTCAAAATCCTCGCTTGGTCATTCTAGGTTAAAGTGTTCATTGATAACTTTGATTACAATAATGGACATGGACAACTAATTATTTGTTTGTTTTTTAATTTATAAATTCTTGTCTGAATTCTATAAGGCATTCAAAACTTTATAATTCGAAGCTCATTTCCCTAATCACGATATAATAAACAGTGATATAAGTATAAGGTGTGAAAATAAATGTTCCTGTCATAAACAATATTACCTACGGGCAATATCCCCGTACTTAATCCTATTGATGTTTAATCACTGGTAAACCAAACTATGACATGGTAATTAACAACTTGCAGTTATTTTCCATGAACAGTTTTAATCAATTTTAAAAAGCAAATTATCACTGATATTCGATATATTCATTATAGATTTAATCAAAATACTTGTATCTTCTTTCAATAAAAAACATGTGTTATGTTACAATGTTTATCGATAGTCAACACTATACTATAACTGCATAACATAACCGGAAATAAACATCCGACTCCATACACATTTCTCGGGATTATTCTTCGTTGAATTTTTAAATTCGTGGTTCACTGTGACCCACGAAACCCATGAAAATTGGTATACCACGAATAAAAATGAATCCACAGTATTACAAAAGTCTCAACATTTAACAATTTTAAAAGTTTTATAAATAGTTATTTACTTTCATTTTAAGTTCAGTATTTGTTAGAACCAGGCAGAGCGAGAAAAAAAGTGATTCACCTATTATACCAATTTTCAGTTTATTTGTATAAATATCTTCAGAATATAGACTTACAGTATCAACTTCTTTTAAATCTTCAAAGGTTCCTTTCTTTCCCATTAATTTACGATAGACAACAGCAGGGAAATGTACATCTACTATCGTACTGTTGTATATTGCTAATCCTAACATGATACCAATCAACGTAAACTGTCCGTCATTCTCAAAAGAGGTGGGGTTAAACCAGAACACATTCTGCTCTTCATTGTATACAAACATACCTGAAATACAAAATTGTATAATAAACAGGAATAATTTTCTTCTAAACAAGGTAAAATTGTGACCAATTAAACTCTTCAAAAAACTAAACAATCAAAACTCACGTCTTGCATGTCTCATTCATGTATAATATAAAAGTGTGTAAAAAAACAAACATAACTTCATTGCACATGAATAAAATGTAATGGTGCTTTTATCTTGGCCTCTAGTGCAGGAGGTAGAGGGTTGCAGCCACGGTAAGACTTTAAAATTAGTATTTGCTGCTTCCCCACTCACATGCAGAATTATGGAGCTAGAGCAGACTGATCAGTGTGTGTGTGTGTGTGTGCATTTATCATGTGTTTATTATCATAATTGTTGGTCAATGGATTTTAGATTAATTATTGCAACATGTGCAATTTAAGGTGATGATGAATACAAATAATGATATCCAATTTTACAACTCCACTTTTCATGGTTTTTATTTTTACTATTCTATTCTGTCATAATTTTGTAATAATAAACATGATAAAAACATCGCAAAAATTTATCAGCTAACAGTATTGCTTTTATCATCATGTTTCTATTTTATGTGTATGTACTACTGTTTTTCTGCTTGTCTTTTTCATTTTTAGCCATGGCATTGTCAGTTTGTTTTAGATTTATGAGTTTGACTGTCCCTTTGGTATCTTTCGTCCCTCTTTTACTATGTTTACATATTATAACAAAATATTGCATTACTTTCTGAATCTAAAATAATGCAATAAATTATAAGCATTACCAAAATCAATGTTGAAAATTTCTTCTATCACCAACTGGAAGAATTCTTTTGACACGCCACCTTCGTCGAGCCCCTGCTCACCATCAAATTCTATAAATAGCTGTTTCTTAAGATCCTGAGGATTGTCCATTGCAGTCATTTCTAACTATAAAATGTACAAATATATATACACAATGTTATCATCAAACAGTTTTTATTTTATTATTATGATAGAGTATGTAGTTGATTGTTGCTTGCTAAATGTCAAGGAGTAATTATTTCATGCATATTAATGCAATATTTTAATACATAAATAGTCAGTAACTTGTGTAATATAGCTTTCCGATCCATCCACACTACCTTTCTCAAATAGGTTGTATAATTTTACATATAAAGCAATGCTTTCTTCCATATATCTCATACATGTTTTATGTTATTTTTATCTTTTCCATTGTTTTTTTTTCTTTTGAATGTTTGATTGCCATCTGGAATATAAACTGATTACTTGTCTGATCTTTTTGCAAAAGAAGCATGATGTAAACAGCTGATGACAATTTTTCTGTAGAACTTTTTCTTTGTCTTTGATTGTCATGATTGTGGTATAGAATGTATCTATGTTTTTATTTAATATTTGTTTTATTATGACAGGTATACTTCTATCATGTCTATTTTTCTTCATTTTGTGCATATTATATGTATAATTGAATTTGGATAATTGGCTATTTTTCCATGGTACATGACATGCATAATGTATTATATCCCAGTTTAAATTTTTTTTTTTATGTTCTTTAATTGTTATTATTGGAGAACAATTATAGAAATCAATGTACTTTAAATAGGATTATTTCGTGGATGATATCAATTCACAAATAAACAAAATCAAAACCAGAACAAAAATTTTAATTGTAGCATGTATCATGTACTTACAGCAACTAAGGCATCATCTATCAAATGATCTCTTCTGACCTGAAGACGCAGGTAAGGAATGGGAGGTAACCCATGTACAATTGTCTGTAAAATTGAACTCCTCCTTTCATTAAACATCCGCACTCTATTGTCAAAATACATGAGCGTAAATTTTGATGCCGTCGTTAAAATATAACTATGATTCATAAAAGATATTTTGGTATCATCAGTATCATCTTTGTATTTGTAGTCAGTTTCTACATCTAAATACTCATTCAGAAGTTCATTGATAAATTCCTCGTACGGTACAAGAGGTTTACGGCAATCGATGGAATAAGCATTTAGCTGCTGAGCATAGGGGTCCTCCTTTTGGTGACGAAGTTCCTTTGGTTCTGAATGACCGACTGCTCCTTGAAGCTGCAGCATGTCTTGCAAATTTTCGTCATCATCATTTATTGATTTTTCTTCAGCAATCGTTTTCTCAGAGTCTCTTTCTCCACCGTAAATACTAGCATAGTAGAGAATTTTCATCACTCTAGTAGCACTAGCGATATCAGCATCATCGTTTATGTGATAGCCTCTTCCCCATCTCCCTTCGTTGTTGACAATCCTAACGGTAATCAACTGATGAAGAGATTGTACTCTCTCCCGTACCCAATCTGCCCCAAATTTGGCCCAAACTTTTGCTAACTTACATTGCCCACTTAGTGGTAGTTTACATAGTGCCTTACAAAAATCTGGGAAAGCCCTTTCTATAAATTCTGGACTTGAAAGACATGGTAGTTCCATTACTATAACAAAAACATTTAATAATTGTGGATTCTGCTTCAAGATCAGCGGGTTGAATTTTAAATCTATATGTACACCTTTGGCTAAATAAGTCAATGCATTAGTAAGAGCTGGTATAAATGGCAAGTCGGGAATATTCATCAGCGCATCAAAAGCCCTCCTCACTGAAGCGATATCTACGGACACATCATCTTCTGATAAATTCAATTGTTCTATCGCTGTTTGATTATTTTTATGCTTGGACTGAATATCAATGAAATCTTCCTTTTCATCAACATCTTTGTCTTCATCAAATTTCTTAGTATTAGTGTCTTTTGAATGTTTTGTTTGACCTGAACCTTCTGGTTGCATTAAGAAACTTATTGATAATGATTCAGGATTATTGAATGTGGCTCCAATCAGACGTATGAATTTTGACCATGACTTACTCCCTTCACATTCATCAACCAGTTCTTTAATTTTTTCTTCTGTTAAATACTGTACACTTGCCATGCTTGCACTTTTCTCTGAAATACATTTATAAAATTTGAACATCTATTACACACTCAAAAATCTCTAGTTTCATGAATTTTAATGAGACAACAACCTTTATTTTTCAAATTTTCAGTTTAGAACATTATTTTAAGTATATATATATATATATTACACTGTTTTATACAGTTTTAGCTTAGCAAATACATTGTATCTCATGATACTTATTACTTTGAATAACAATTAGATTCATCTTTAATAGTATAAAGAAAATTAGAATCACAGTCATTGCTAAAAACTAAGGAGTTATGCAGTTGTATATATATACATCCTAATTTCAACATTGTTAAAGATCAAACTTATTCATTTGTTTTATTAAATATTCTGTATGATGCCCTTTTTCTTGTTCTTCTTTGTTTGGTTTCGTAAAGTATCAACACCAATGGCTTAAAGCAATCACAAAACATGCAACAAAAACATCCTTTTTCCATGAAAACTTCATGAATCTGCAGTAAATACCTGATAGGGAAGAACTTGATGAACTTGGCTTCATAAATGACACAACAGGCTTCACCGGAGTAGTACATGCTGATGTTGATGGTTCACAGGGTGAGGTCCCCTGTGAACTTGAACTAGCCTGTGCTGGTTTGGCTGCTCGTGCAACCTTGCTTGGCTGCACTCCACATAAGTCTGCTTTATTTCTGAACAGTTCTACAGCTTTTAATGCAAGTGTATTGCGTTCCTGATCTCTGAGGATAAATGTTGGGCTTGATGCGCAGTGTGCATTTTCACAATTTTCTCTGCCACACCCATCTGTCAACTGGTAGTAAAACTTCTCAATCTGTTCCTTTGCAGCAGCTCGCTTCCTATTTAAAATAAATAATGCTTAAGTGCTTTTAAAAAAATTATTTTTTTTATCTTTCTTTGTATTCTGTACCATAAATCTGCTTATAATTAATTGGTTACAGATAAACACATGTGTCCAATACATGGAATATATCTCAAATATTGACTAACAAGAATGTGTCCCCAGTACACGAATGCCCCACTCGCACTATCATTTTCTATGTTCAATGGACCGTGAAATTGGGGTAAAAACTCTAATTTGGCATTAAAATTTAAAAGATCATATCATAGGGAACATATGTACAAAGTTTGAAGTCGATTGGACTTCAACTTCATCAAAAACTACCTTGACCAAAAACTTAAACCTGAAGTGGGACAGACGGACGAACAGACGGACGGACGAACGGACAGACGCACAGACCAGAAAACATAATGCCCCTCTACTATCGTAGGTGGGGCATAATAAAAGGCTTTGGCGGTACCATGGCTGAGTGGTCTAAGTTCATCTATTGTATCACTAGCATGTCAACAAGAAGGGCATGAAGGGTTGTGAGTTCAAAACTACCATGGGGCAGGTGCATTCTTGTTACACAAACAATGTTACACTCAAATTTTGCACATTTTTTTTAAATAATTTTTTTTTGTGTTTCTTTTTGATTAGCAAGACTATTATGACTATAAAAGCTCAGAACTATATTTACACATCAAATCATAAAATTTTCTAAACACATAATTCAACTGATTGCTTGTGGATTGATATCATTGGTTGAAAAGGATTTTCAATAATCATATGATAATTCATGAAATAAATGCATCCAATTAACATGTTAAATTTTCAATTTACAGTACTAACACATGTTACCCGCTACATGTTTAACAATAGTTTAAACACAAACATAATAAACTTACATTCCGTCCCCAGTTTGTGGTCTTGACTCTGACAAAGAAGCTGGGACAATACTGAAAATTTAAATATAAAATTATTTATCATGTTAATGTTTATCATGTTTATACAACATTTTCTAAAAGACAAAAGTATATCATGTATATCATGTACATGTATTTCTGATCAACTTTGTGAATAAAATTTGTCACGTCTGAAAATCATTTCAAAAGAATTTTCTTTAAATCTACAATTTTACCAGCCAACACAAGTTTCCATGTTTCCCTTAGTCATTTATCATGTTTATAATTGATAGAGCTGGGTCGATTTATAAACTGACTTGAAACACATGTCCTGGATGTGACAGTGTAATTTACTACGATTGCATTTAACATAGAACACCCATGGTGGTTAGCAAGACTTCCAAAAATATGTGAGCAAGCCAGACATATTTTTCTGATTCTGATATTATTCTCTTAAGACTTAGCAACAAAAGACAAATATAGTAGGCGTGATGGGATTGGTTGCCTAATAAAGCAGATATCAGTATTACTAAGGAGTAACGAAGTACTTTTATAGCTCAAGTGGTTAGAACTCATGAAACACAAAGGTCATGATTGGTCCAAGTCCTGGAGATGACAATGTGATTTATAATCAAGAATTATGCTCAAAAGAGACACAAAGAATTAAACAATAAAATATAAAAAACAAAATATATTCCCTTTTGAGATGTTTCGGCTATAAACTCGTTCTGCCATATGTCATTTCGGCTATACATCTCTTTAGCTTTGCATTGGTAACGTTTCATTCCATTATGCCTTTTTTCCCTAAATATTCATACCTATAACATGATGATAATGCCTATCATTGTTGTGAATAAAACAGATTGAGGTAACAAAATCTTTCTAAACATATACATGTATACATGGTATATGATCATGAAGATAAGAATAAGAAAATGTAGGTAAATATTAAAAGAAGTAAGTTCGGCAAGGGCTGTATTTGGCCGAGGTTATTAAATTGAATGGTACAAGATAAAATATGTTTTAACAATGTTTAAGTTGTCTTAACCCTTCCAGCCATAGCTGCCTTGACAGAATCTACCCGAGACGATGGCTTGCCTGCCTATTATGACACAAGTGGCACTTCATATTAAATATTGTCTGTATTTATTTTTGTCTTCATTTTATTCACTTACATGTACACTATGTTCACAGTTTGTTCATCTTTTGACACAAATGTTTAATATGGGGACAAAGTCCCCTATTACAGTAGAAAATTTAATTAAAAAAAAAAAAAATCGGGAAAATTCCTCACGTTTTTGAATTTCCAGATCTGCGAAGAAATCTACTTTCGTATCCGGTCTTGTTTGCATGAAACTTTGAATAAAATGTATATTTATTAGTCTAACATGTCTAAGAAAGGAACTTAATACTAATTCATTTTTAAAAAATGTTTGTTATAAAAAAAAAAAACGTTACCTGATGACAGCATTTCTTTGATTATATTGACGTCACAACTTAAAAAACGTCACATTTAAAATCCCTTACAACAGAACCAAAATCGGAAACGTTACAATATTTCCGTTTCTCTTTTTAACATGTTTGATTTTTTTTTAAATCATACAGACTTCGTCCCCATTCACAGGTAATGCCTGCCTCATATTAATATTTTTCTTTGTAAACAATTAACAATGATTAAAATTTGCAAATTTTGGGCATTTTTTTATATGAAATTCTCAAAATTCCACTATTATCTCGTTGTGATATTGGTCAATAAAATCATAATTTGAAATTTAAGGGGAAAAAGAGGGCCATTTTAGAGCCTTATCAAACCAACTGTAAACAACAAACATGACAAAGGTTCTTTATCCCTATACACCTTATTGCTATTTGTCCGCCATTACTGGATCTCACACAGGTTCTCCTAAAATTTTGACGTCACAAAACAAAATATCTGACGCCACAATTGAAAAGTGATTGTTGTATGTGTCAACATGGTCAAAAGTCAAGCGGCCAGGTCAGCCAGGATTAGCGATAAGGTGAATTGCTGCCGGAGGGACATATATGTCCATGTTTTAATGTATGCAAGCTTCTCATCTTTGCTGTACCTCTTTCAAAATAAAAGACCGAAAATTAAAAAGTGTTTCTACAATGATTCTCAACTGTTACGGTCATTAGGGCATGACATCATATATCGAATGACCATTGTTTGGCATGTCACGTCACAAACTTCGAGCGATTATATTTTTTGGCATATGAAGTGCAACCCTGAAAAACAACTGGCAGCAAGAGGGTTACATATAAGTTTTATAAAAGTGCAACTTGTTTACATGGCCTCAGTGGAGCATGACTGAAACCACCAACACTGTCAGCTTTATAAATGACATGTGTGACAACTTTCAAATACATTTTGTATCTTAATTCTTTCAACACGACAACAGGTCCAAATGTGGAATTTTGCATGACAAAAAAATAAGTTTACTTGGTAAAGTTGGTGTTGTTTGGTTTTTTGTTTGGATTCATTGTCAAATGTGTCAACCACTCATTCCATGTTATTTCAAATTTTGAGGAACTTATGTATTTATTTATTAGTAAAACAAATGGCGTATTGCGTAGTCAGGATTTCCTTAACTTTCGGTTTGATTTTCTGGTTGTCAACCTGGTCTATCAAATTTTGACAGTTTGGAGCTACAAAGACCAACCTGGCGGCTTTTGTTCCGCTCTGATCTTCGGTTTTCTCGTTATTACTCATACGAATTTTTAATCTCCCCTTCTTATTTCGTCCATTCAGTCACCCAATAATGAATAAATGTGTTTTGAAAGGTCAAATATTTTTCTCAATTTCTAGAATTCGCCATTTTTGTTTTCTCGTTGAGGCGAGATTAATAATTTATTGTGAACGAATAATCATTATAATTTTCAAAATTATATATAAATACATTTTTAGAGAGTTATATATAATAAATAACATTCCAATTGTTCTATATTACATTAATGTTTAAATTATGATGGACAGGTTCCCTGTTTTAACAATTTTAAATTCGGAACCACGATTCTTTTCCGGTTTGACTTTGAATTTATACAACTTCATGCCCACGAAGACGAAAGTCTGTCAAATTTCAATGAATTATATATGTATATTAACAATATGTCAGAGTAAGTGACAATGCAAACAGTGCAAAATATTCAATTCAATCCCAGTGTTATATAATTACTCATTTATAACATATAAAAAACTGCAGTAGGCACAATTCGTGAAACTTTATTTATTTTGCCACTCAGTGCCAGACGAATCCGGGTCCGTTCGCCCTGATTCATGTTCGCCCTAGTACCTGTTCGCCCTGATACCTGTTCGCCCAGGGTCCATTCGCCCTAATTTTTTTTTATTTTTTTCTAATTGTTGTCTAGTCGCATTATTTTAAGTATTTGAACAAAATATGTTAAAGTTTGTTGAAAAATTGACAGAATATTTATATTGCCGCAATTAATTTATCATTTTCCCTTTGATTTGCAGAGTAGAATACTGGAATACAATGTATTTATCTTTATTGATATTTGTTAACAAAATAATTGTATTCAGTCAATCACGAATGTATGCAGTATGACTAGTCTTAGAGTATAAATAAATGAACTTGTAAATCTGTTTCATAATTTACAGTTCGTACATCATTGTTTTTATTAATTTCAAGCTGAATATTTTATCAAAACAAGACGTTTGTTTTTATTATACTTACTTATAGTTACTTATAGTTGATTTCCAGTACAGGATCCCTCAAGGTTCCTCTTCACCAGACTCGTAATTTAATGTATTTCTTATACTATTTTGACCGTGACTTCCGGATATTTCTGCTCTATAGTCATTATAGTATAATTCTTCGTCTGACCAATATTTGTCTAGTCGATTTTTGAATGAATTTATCGATGGTGACTTTGTTATTTTATCTGGTAGTTTGTTCCAGGTTTTAGCAATTCTAACAGAGAAAGAGTGTTTACGGATATTAGATTGGAATCTTTGATGAACTACTTTATTGCTGTTGGTCCTACTACTACATCTTTGTTGAGAATCTTCTGCTTTTCTTAAAAATGAGCTAACTTCTTTGTCGTAGTATCCATTCATTGTTTTGAAGGTTTCGATCATGTCTCCTCTTATTCTCCTATAGGATAATGTAGGTAAGCCTAGTTTTTTTAGTCTCTCTGGGTAGCTCATGTCTTTTAGCCCTGGTAGTTGTTTTGTTACCCTTCTTTGAACACCTTCTATTTTGTCTATATCTTTCTTTTTGTATGGGGACCAGACTGAGCTGGCATAATCTAGGTGTGTTCTAACCATGGTTTTGTATAGTGGCATGAATGTTTCTATTCCCAGGTATTTAAATGTTCTTCTAAGAACTGCGAATATGGAGTTTGCTTTGTTCACTTTTTCACTAATGTGGTTTTCGAATGTGAGTTCTGCATCAATGAGGACTCCAATATCTTTTTCCTCTTTAACTTGTGCTATAGGATGATTTAATTATTAATCCATCAAACATGTCAAAAGACAAGTATCTTCTTCTTCTTCTATACATATTAAATTCCAATTATGGAACACCTTCTCATTGGAATTATTTCCAGATGAGGAGTTATAAAAGTTTCACAATAATCAGTGATCCGAATTATTTGTCATTGAACAATTAATGATCGTAAACAAGCCATAAACTTTTAAATATTTCAATGCTTCCATAGATTTCAAGAATATACATACCTTAGAAATATCTGAATAGGTTTATTCAACTTCAATGTCCTGAATATTGATATTTTTATAGCTGTATAGTAGGGCGAACAGACTCTATGGGGGAACAAACTCAGAGCGAACGGACCTTGGGCGAACATGTTATTAGGGCGAACGGTCCTGATACCGTGCCAGACTGTGTGGCAGACACAGTCAGAGCACAGTACTGACATAGACCAAATATTGATAACGTCTCACAAGGCTATTAAATGTGTGGGTTTTTTTTACACCTTTCAGTGACATAAGACACCAAAGCAAAATAAAATGAAATGGCCTTTCAAAAGAGATGCGAAATTCAAACTCATAGATCAAAAATACACTGACAATGTCATGGCTTAAAAATTTCAAGACAATCAGACAAATAACAGTATACCAGACACAACATAGAAAACAATAAATTGAGCAACACAAACCATACCAAATACCGAGAGTTATCTCAGCAGGCCTCGACAATAACGCTTGTCCGATTGTCCGGTACCAGAGGTAAAAAAGGTCGGACAAGTAAAAGCTATACCAAGCTTGTCCGATGGGACAAGTAGAATCATTCTGCAGAAAATAAATTTTAATCAAACTTTGATGAACAAAGTATAATTATTAACAAAAAAACAAGAAAAGAAGATTTGTTTGACATATTTCCTTTTTAGTGGAAGAAGACGTCAAGTCTTCTGAAGACTTAAGGGGCTGACCTTTGGCATTGAGCCTCCGTATGCCGCATTCGTTTCGTGTATTACAATTTCATAACAACTTAAGATTCCTGACACCGATTTTTACACATGATTAGGCATCTGAATCATTTAATTTGTAAATTAGGATTGAAAAACAATCACTATCGTAAATATGACCCTTTCATTTATGTAAATTATCAGATTTCATCTCATCCACATGAACGTTATTTGTTTACTTGTCACAGGATTTTTTATATTTTTATTACGCATGCGTGAATTTGGTATCGGGACAACTCGCCCTGTTTACAAGTTCGCCCTTGAAGTTACGAATTTGCAATCCTGCAGACAAGAAGATTTTGTTTTTTTGTAAATAAAAAGGATATATTTCTTATTAAATTGTTGTCTTAATTCATTGTTTTCCTTTGTCATGTGAATTAGATGCCCTTCTACTCCAAATGGTTTGAATCTATTTATAAAATTATTCAAGACTCAGTTGACAAGAGCAATACGTTGCTGTTTGGAGAATGTGATTAAAATCTAAGCTCATAGAAAAAGAAATATAATTGAAACTCAATGTACCTCCTTCTGAAGAATGTATTGCAATATAAATATTTTTTTCACATGTGCAAAGGTAATCACGTGTGTCGGCCATATTGGTTTGTTTACAACTATGTGAAGAACCATGACCTAAGCATAAATAGTCTCTGAAAGCGTAAACTTCAAGCAATACTATTTTATCAATCATGAATATTTTCATAAATTTAAATTTGATTATTTAAAGAAATAAAATTATAACAATTACGATTTTTGATAAGAGATTCTACACAGACATGCTTTAATCTATTTATAGCCAAATTAGTTTACCTGTGTGAAAATGTAAATAATTTGTTTACTAAACAAGTAAAGACAAACTATGGATGGAAGATAATAATTTACATAAATACTTCAGGACATTTAATTGATTTTAATAAATATAGGATTTAAAAACTGCAAGTGGAAACAAATTTATTCATTAGCTACATAATCAGCTGATAATTTTATTTCACAAACATCGTGGTGATGTTATTGATAAAAATCACTCCATCAATCCTCCAGCCCTTTCACATATTAAGCAATAGATCTACTCATTATTGTAGAATATTTAATGAATATACATTCATCGTCTTATTGAATATATCGGGTAATCAGATATTTTTAGCTGACAATCTGGGTATCCCATTGGCCGGAGTCTACTGTACTACCAAAAACATGATAAAGATAGTAAATAGTATTTTTTCACTAATTTATTGACAATTTATTGACATAATACTGGTTGTAATATATTTTATTTTTGTATTTAGGTTGGGACCCCCCACCCCACCCCCACCCCAATTATGAGTGGTGTCCCTTAAATGAGGGACTGTCCCTAAAACAAGGGGTCATTTTACTGTTGAAAAAAAATACAGTACATTTTGAAGATTTTTATTAAACTCAAAAGTGGGAAAATTCATATTTGGAACAACTTTTTTAAATGAGGGGTCAAATTATTAAAAAAGATATAAGTTTAGAAACAACAGAAAATTCTTTTGACATGTTTTGACTATTCAGTACTTTATAGATGCATAGTTCTTGGGGTAAAGTTTCATCAAATAATATGAATATAAATGACTTTTTTGGTGCTCATTTTTTACAGTGGGTTATACTGATCTTCCAGTTAGGTTAATCTCATTTGGAGTGTTGTTCCCAACCTGTTAAAGGTCCATCTTTGTGCATAATTTAAAATTGGAAATTTCAACAAGCATCTAATATTCTTACTCTGGAAAATAAACCCTGGTCTGCTAGCTTCATGTATATTTTTTTCTACCGAATTAAAACTAGAATCATGCAAACAGACTTGAGAAAAAGGCATGTAAGTTAATCATACAAATATGACACTTTTTCTAGACAATCAAGATCGTGCAAAATACATCGCTAAAAATTGTAACCTTTAAAAAAAAATTTGTGCAGGAAAAACCCATATGGGAATTGGGAACTTTCAAAAGTTGGCGGGTATGTAACGAGCCTTACTTTTTTAAGCTCCATTTGTGGGCAATATGTTTTCTAGTCTGTCCGTCCGTCCTGCTTCTGGTTATAAAGTTTAGGGTCGAGGTAGTTTTTGATGAAGTTGAAATCCAATCAACTTGAAACTTAGTACACATATGTTCCTTATGATATGATCTTCTTAATTTTACTGCCAAATTAAAGATTTTACCTAATTTTCATAGTCAACTGAACATAGAAAATGATTGTACGGATGGGAAATCCATGTACTTATGACCTTTTCTTGTTTGAAGAAAAAAATTACATTATAACGATAATGGAACAAAGCAGCCTGGGTTAGTGGGGCTGCTTTTATGGTAATTCAAGTTACCTTTTATTCACCTTCTTCCACTTCAGAGCTATCAGCTCTTTGATTAAACTGAAACTAATTGAAACTTTTTATTTCTCAAGACCCCTCAGACTTGCAATCGATAAATTAAAACTGGTTCTTTGTCAAGTTCTTTTAACAGGTAAAAAGCACACTTTTCTCAGAAACCAGTCTTACCGATCCCATTCAACCATGTGCTTTTTAAATAAGGTAACTTTAAAAGACAGTTTGTCACCAGCTCGGAAATGATTCGGCTCCAAGTTTAATTGACAGTTGGGCACTGTAGGAGACATATTTCATAGACATGATTAATATACAGTTTGGCAAGATATCATCTGTGAAACTGATATTCCATAATGGTGAACCAACTTGTAAGGGCACCAGTAAAATTTACTTCACCATTTGAAACTCTTGGTTAAAGATGTCATAATCATTTGGACTAAGGACTGACACAGTCATGACTGTGACAAAAAGCAAATTTAATTTTTTGCATACAATTATTTATTGGTACATATATTGCTGTGCTATATTTTAAACATGTTAAATGACATTATGTTATCTGGTTATGTTTGTTATACATGTTATAAATATATATATATATATTTCCCAATAGATTTTTTTGTGTGTATATATGTACTAATATTTTTCTGCAAAAACACATTAAGGGTGCTTCACTCTAGCTTCTAAACTGTATCTCTGAGGTCTTTATAATATTCTTTTGACAATTTACAGGGTGCCATCTACAATGTATTGTATACAATTTGTCATAAATAATCATACATGTCATAAGGACATATGAGATATGGTTTAAAAGCTAGCTCTAGTCCAAATAATAATGACATCTTGAAAAGGTATTAATTTTTTGCTTTGACATTTAGACCAAACACAACTTTTGAGAGAATTTTGCTGTCAACTTTGAGACCCAATATTGCAACAAAATATTCACTAGCGTGACAGGACCAGAGGGATTTATATGTATACCATATATCAATGTATATACAATTTAAGTACATTTTTCAAATAGAATTATGTCATTAAACCATATAAATATTACACTACATGTACACCTTTTCTTTTAAAAAACATGTTTATATTTAAAATATGAAAAATTAAACACAAGTGAAATAATGCCTGGTAAATCTTCTGCCAGTAGTTTCCTGAAAGTTTTAAAGTGGCTACCTTGCTTGTAAAATTGAGAATGGGAATGGGGAATGTGTCAAAGAATTAACAACCCGACCATAGAACAGACAACAGCAGAAGGTCACCAACAGGTCTTCAATGCAGCGAGAAATTGCTGCACCTGGAGGCTTCCTTCAGCTAGCCCCTGCAGGGTTCTTACGATTAAAACAACAAATGTAGAAGGTCCTATAATAACATGTCTTTTTTTTAATTATGAAAATGCAACAGGGTTATAATCGCAATGAATTAAACAGGATTTTTCTCAATATCGCAAAGATAAAAATCGTATTTAAGTCTTAAATGACAATGAATGACAAGATTGCAATAATAAGTGCACCCAATAATTTCTAAATTTACAGCATTTGTTGATATTTGATTTTGTGTGTTTACCAAACTGCATGCAAACCTAGGTTGGTAAGGCTGGGACATATTGTCTTTACACTTTTCATGCTGTTCAAAGGTTCAGGTACTGAATTTACAGCCTTTTGCAGTAAATATAAATCCTAAAACTTACAAATTTAGACCTCTATGAGGGCCCTCATGGGGTTTTTGATTATGTGATTACTTGGCCGTTTTTTTAATGATTATTTGATTATTAAGCCAAATATTTCATGATTATTTGATTACCTAGGACTGTATTTTTAGTTTATGATTATTTGATTACTAAAGATAAGCAAATATTTAATGATTATGTGATTATATTGGCAAAAAAATGGTGATTATGTGATTACTAGGACCCCCCCATGAGGGGCCTCCTCTATGACAATGTATGAGTCAAAAGCAGATTCAGACTTATTTATGTCTTGAGCTCTGACTGTTGTGTGTGAAATCTACTCACACTGTTAGGTTGTTCCTTTATTATTTTATTTGATATTGAGTTTAATGGCTATATATATGTAAAAAAAAAAATTCTACGTTTGACTTACATTGACTTTATTTCAGTGTTACTAAAGTAAAATAGAAAATGTCTGGAGTTCCTGTTTATCTGAAAGGACGTGGCAGGGGCAGAGGTCGTGGAAATGTAGAACAAAACAAAGCGAAATGGACAAATGGTGGTAGCTCTGAAAACAATGTCAAGGACAATGGATGGAAAAATGGTGTTGCCAGCAAACAACCAAAAAAAGAAATATCGCAGACCAGTATCAATAGTATGTTTCCCTTTAGCAATGTTTAGGATTAACATATAGATAAGAAGATGTGGTTTGAGTGCCAATGAGACAACTTTCTATCTAAGTCACAATGTATAAAAAGTTAACAATTGTCTTTAGAAGAAAGTAAGGCCTTCAACCATTTTTTAACATGGAGCTTTGACTCATTTTGAACAGCAAGTTATAAATAAGATAAAGAGCCCCAAAGTGACTTGAGTTGTGTAAAATAATTCAAACAGGAAAGTCAATGGTCTGTTTATATAAAAAAAAAAAACGAGAAACACTCATTTATGAACCACATCAAGAAATGACAACCACTGAACATCAGTTTCTGACTTAGGACAGACATATCTATAGGCCAACATAATCTAACTATAGAATTTCAAAATATGAGCTCTGGGTCAGTAATTTAGACTGTTCTACCATTCATATCAGTCAAAAACACAGACTGTGAATACAATGTCATTTATATACGACCGCAAAAATTGAAAATTTTTTGGTCGTATATTGGTATCACGTTGGCGTCGTTGTCGTCGTTGTCGTCGTCCTAATACTTTTAGTTTTCGCACTCTAACTTTAGTAAAAGTAAATAGAAATCAATGAAATTTAAACACAAGGTTTATGACCACAAAAGGAAGGTTGGGTTTGATTTTGGGAGTTTTGGTCCCAACAGTTTAGGAATAAGGGGAACAAAGAGTCCAAAATTGAACCTTGTTTGATTTCATCAGAAATTGAATAATTAGGGTTCTTTGATATGCCGAATCTTACTGTGTATATAGATTCTTTGGTCCCGTTTTCAAATTGGTCTACATAAACGTCCAAAGGGTCCAAAATTAAACTTAGTTTGATTTTAACAAAAATTGAATCCTTGGGGTTCTTTGATATCCTGAATCTGAAAACGTACTTAGATTTTTGATTAATGGCCCAGTTTTCAAGTTGGTCCAAATCAGGGTCCAAAATTAAACTTTGTTTGATTTCATCAAAAATTGAATAATTGGGGTTCTTTGATATGCCAAATCTAACTGTGTATGTAAATTTTTGGGCTTTTTTGATATGCTGAATCTAAACATGTACTTAGATTTTTGATTAAGGGACCAGTTTTCAAGTTGGTTCAAATCAGGATCCAAAATTATTATATTAAGTATTGTGCAATAGCAAGAAATTTTCAATTACAGTATTCAGCAATAGCAAGAAATCTTCAATTGCACAGTATTGTGCAATAGCAAGAAATTTTCAATTGCACAGTATTGCGCAATAGCAAGAAATCTTCAATTGCACAGTATTGTGCAATAGCAAATATTTTCAATTACACAGTATTGTGCAATAGCAAGAAATATCTAATTGCACAATACTGTGCAATAGCAAGAAATTTTCAATTGGAGTTATCTTTCTTTGTCCAGAATAGTAGTTGAATCAACTTAAATCATTGTTTTACATCCCTATCTATATTTTAAATATCACATAATTATGTTGAAAAAAAATTTACGAGAGATATTTCTTTCGTAACAGCCATCAACACCGATCAAGTACATAACATGACAATAATATTTTCTTTAAAAAAGATTATAATTAAGTAATAAGTAGTCATAAGTAATTGTAACAACAACAAAAAAGACATTAGCTGGTATTCAATAACAGTTTTTCAAATTCTTTTATTTTTTACAGCTATCATACTCTTTAATTTATACATATCTTTCAGTTTTATTATAATTGCTTGCAATGAGAGATTCTTTTTAAAGCATCTAGAATTATACACATATTGTTTAATATAAAGAAAAATCATGTTATATGGATTGTTGGGAAATATTTTGGATCAGTCTCCAAAAAGAAAGTTTAATTATACCCCCGCTTTAAAAAAGGGGGGTATACTGTTTTACCTCTGTCTGTCAGTCCGTCCATCAGTCCGTCCGTCAGTCAGTCCGTCCCATGAAACTTTCGTCACATTTTTCTCAGGAACTACACATCCACCCTTTCTGTAATTTGGTATCAACATTTATATATGTCAGCCATACCGTGTGATGCCTTTTCAGATTCATCACTTGACAACTTCCTGTTTACCGAACACTTGTCTGATTTTACACATGATAGCCAAGTTGAAAATTTCCGTCACATTTTTCTCAGGAACTACAATACAAGGATTTCTGAAATTTGGTTTCAGGATTTATATAAGTCAGCTATACCGTGTGATGCGTTTTCAGATTCATCACTCGACAACTTCCTGTTTACCGAACACTTGCATATTTTTACACTATTAATATTATCCACTTGGGGCGGGGGTATCATCCGTGAGCAGTAGCTCGCAGTTTCACTTGTTTATTCATTGGGAGACTTATTCCACCGGAAAGGAACCAGTTATCAACATCCTTTAGAAAATCTTGTACAGTATTGCAATTCCAAAATAGACCTGTGTTCTATAAACTCATTATCTGATTTACAAAATGTACATAAAGGAGCATCAGTCAATTTTATTTTAACTAAATACTGATTTGTGTCAATAATGCAATGGTTAATCCTATATTGCAACCACTGTAATTTACTATTTTTAGTAACAGCAAAAGGCAGTCTGAAAATCTTTTTCCAGTTCAGATTCTGTTCACCTAAAATTTAAACCCACTTAAGCTGTCCAGTAGGAATAACAATACTTCTTGTCAGTACAGAATACATCTCTTTTGATCCTTTACAATGTTTTGAAAATATTTGTAGACATGATGGTATAAAAGGACAAACTAATTTGTAAGATCCTTTAGGGAAAGATTTTGATGCCTCTCTCACTGCCGAAATAACACTGTTAAATTTAAGAAAATCTGTGTTAATGTTATATTTTTGCTTAAATTGGTCAAATGAAGACAGAAAAGACAGAAACTTAACAACACAAATATAATTTTGTAATTGTAAGAAACTTTTTCAAATAATTTATTGTAGAGCAAGGTACTTGTGTCGCAGAAAGCTAGACTTAGGGTTAGTGATCCAGCGGCAGTGGCGGAAGCCTTAACTTACTTCTTAAAAGCTTAATGTTTCAAAAAGTAGAAGACCTTGATCCTTTATACTTTATTTATAGATGCCTTATGTTATGAAGTTTTCGTCTGTCATAAGAACATTGTCCTTGACATCATTTTCATGGTTTAGTGACTACTGGGAAAAAAGTTCAGATTTTTAGTATTCTTGGTATGTGGGTACCATGATCATTTTGAAAGGTCCTCATACCTGTCAGATAGTTTTCACTTGACCTCGACCTCATTTCATAGATCGTTGAACAAATCATTTCATGAATCATTGAACATGTTGAGCACAGTTATGTTTCTGTGATACTTGTAATAAAGATAAAGCTTTATATTTAGGACTATCAACAAAATGGTTAGTAAAGAAGGACATTTCAGTGTGTGCACTCACTCTTGTTTGCATCTGTTATAGAATTGAAGATTTTTTATGCCACACCTATAATGATAAAGGGGCATTATGTTTTCTGGTCTGTGAGTCCTTTCGTTTGCTTGTCTGTCTGTTCATTCGTCCGTTCATTCGTCCCGCTTCAGGTTAAAAGTTTTTGGTCAAGGTTGTTTTTGATGAAGTTGAAGTCCAATCAACTTGAAACTAAGTACACATTTTCCCTATGATATGATCTTTCTAATTTTAATGCCAAATTAGAGTTTCTACCCCAATTTCACGGTCCACTGCGCATAGAAAATGATAGTGCAAGTGGGGCATCCGTGTATTTGGGACTCATTCTTGTTTTTTAAAGTGATATTATTTTATTTAGATAAACTCAGTGTAGATGAAGCTCAGAAGAAATTTGAAGCTGTTAGCAGCAAGCATCAGCTGGCCATACAGAATGTTTTGGAAGAATCTCAGTTCTCTGACGACGAAGAAGAAGGAGATATTGGTGACAATGTATTATCAACTGTCTTCAAGTCATATTCAGATACTATAGGCAAGTATTGACAGATCCTTCCCCCCTTTTTTTTTAATTATGTAATTGTTTCATGGAACCCACTTTCCAAAATGGTTGGATCTGCGTTTGGTGTAAGGGAAAGATTTGATCATCTGTCATATCAGTTTATGGACTCATGAAATAAATATAACAAACTGTGGATTGGCTACTAATTGTTGTGGACTTGGTGAACACAGATAAATCAGGAATTGAAATGTTTAACAACATAATTTTCTTTAGACTTCAATGCATGCAGATGTTGGTAAACACATGAAATTAAGTACATTGTATCAACAAATACATGATTTTTCCTGCATCCATCAAAATGAATTCCTACTATATGGACAAATTCTCAGTCATGACAGTAGGAAGCAATAAAAATGTCTGCCTAAATCCCCCAAAAGCCACTACAAAAACCAGAACAATGAGAAAAGTCATACACATTTCATCAGGTTGTAGATTGGCCACCATCAAAATTATATAACCATTTAAGTATAATACAGACAGATAAACAAAAACACCACTTTCTGGTCCCAATTTGAACAAGACATATTTTTTATTTAATATTGATAATTATTTATTAGATACATAAAAAATTTAGTAAAAGTACTTTGAGCTTTTTCATAAAAAATGAGCTTTCTTTTTTATGGTATAGTTGTATTCTCGACTTCTAAATATGAATAGAAGTCGATACATACTATTGAATTTTAAAAGTAGGTTATAATCATGATGATAAATTACTTTATTTATCAGACCATGGTGAGGATGAAGAGAAGGCCAGAGAAGATATGATGTACTCCTTTAGATCAGGGACATCTGCTTGTCTTGTGTGTATAGAGAATATCAAGAGAGAAGAAGCAGTAAGTTTTTGTCAGGTTTTCTATATATATATAGAAAAGGTTTTTCCATTTAAAGCGACATTTTGAATTCTGTAGGCAGTTAAATTTATAACAACAGAAATTTCTTAAAGGGGCACTAGCTCTCAAATTCATGGTCACCGATTTGACTCAAATTCTCATAGTTGATTTACAACAATGTAAAACATTTATCCAAACTGTCAAAAGTCTAAAATAAACAGTTTACAGAGCATAGGGTAGATAATATATATAGGTTCGTTTCGTGTTTATTGTAGTCCAGGTGCCATCTAATTAACTACCGATTTGATCTCAGATGACCATATAAGCGATGTAAACATAAATAAAGATATGAATAGATTAAACCAACAAGTGCAATTGGATTTTTATAGGTCTGTTTGATTTGATTTTATAGATTAAAAATAGATGTTTCTCATTGTTTTTAATCGTATAAGAATGATTTTATGTGCATCGAATTAGTAATCAAATGATTTACCGTAGTTTCACTTTCATTGTTGACATTCTTTTTCTTTAAATAACCAGTACACGTACAATGCATGCGTTGTCAATCTCTAGCTAGGGTTTAAATTGAAGTTCACATGAATACTGATTTAAAGAGGTTGACTCATTCACTTGTAACTAATTATCAATGTTTCTTAGCTTAATTTGACAAAATTTAACCTTTTTGGCTGCAAAAAACGAATTGTTATTTCACTATTTCACTTTCATTATTGATTGAACAAAAAAAATTCAAACTTTAGATTTTTTATATATTTCGTAGCTAGTGCCCCTTTAAGTAGTTACATGTAATATATGTTTAAAGTTTCTTGTAAATTAAGACAAACTTCTGTATATAAGCAGGGAAACTAATTCTTATAAAGTTATTAATTTTAAAATCATATTCAGTAATTTGAAAATGATCAAAAATAATAAAGAATATGGGGTATCCATCTACGACACAAAATCTGAACAAACACAGAAAAAAACACAAAGAAACAGCTCTATAATTGCAGAGTCACAGTGCAGCCTTCAATAAGGAGCAAAAACTCTCACTTTAATGGTCTGTTTGTATCCTGCATTTCTCATGTTAAAGACACTTTGTTTTTGTTCATTATAAATAAACTCATCATAGATACCCAGGACTAAATTTTGTATATACGCCAGACGCGAGTTTTGTCTACAAAAGACTCATCAGTAATGCTCGAATCCAAAAAAGTTAAAAAGGCCAAATAAAGTATGAAGTATAATTATTTCATCATAATCTCTCTGCTTTTTAACTATAGATATGGAGTTGTAAAGTGTGCTATGCCATGTTTCATATACCCTGTATACAGAAATGGGTCAAAGAAGGAGTTTACCAGCAAGTGTACAAATCAGATGAGAATATTGATGCCAAATCTGTACCTTGGCACTGGTAATTTATTTTATTTAGAATCCACCACAGTACACACCCTTAAAAAAGTTAACAAACTTACATTACATGTTTACCATTGAGCTACTGATTATAGTTTTTTGGACTATTCCATTAAAATGTATTTGGGGGTAGGAAGGGAAGTTTAATTATTGAATGTGAGTCTGTGGTCTTTTCTATCAGTATGAAACTTTTACCATTATGCAAAATTATCTAGAAAATGGTTCTTGGTTGTTACTTGTAGGGATATTGAGGTAATTTAAAAAGTGTGCTGGTATGATACTGTCTACTTACCAGCATTATAATCATTACTATAGATGGAATGAAAAGGAAATCACAAATCTGTATTATTTTCTATGCAGTATAAAAAGACCACAATCAGTAGAAATAATCCTTTTGCAGAATACTCTGCATTCATTATTTTTTCGTGCATACCATTTTTGTGGATCAAGAAAAACTTGTGGATATTTTAATTTGTGGTCTTGCTAAAATTTGCATAAAATTGAGAATTTCAATAGAAAAGCTATAAATTTGATAAACCTTTAAATTTGTTGTTTCCCTTTGACCACAAAAATTAGTATTCAATGAATATTTTTTAATCCAGAGTATGTTAAACCGTGCTGTTCAATTGATAAGACCTCTGCAAATGCCATTGTATTTTATGCCCCACCTACGATAGAAGAGGGGCATTATGTTTTCTGGTCTGTGCGTCCGTTCCTTTCGTTCATTCGTTCGTTCGTTTGTTTGTCTGTTCGTCCATTTGTCCCACTTCAGGTTAAAGTTTTTAGTGCAGGTAGTTTTGGATGAAGTGGAAGTCCAATCAACTTGAAACTTAGTATATATGTTCCCTATTGTTTTTTTTGGAAAATGACGCAGTCATTGTTCCATTACTGCCGACCTGAACTTCATTACATTTCTCTGCCTACCGCGCTTGGTTTCGTATTTACTATTTTCCATACAAACTGGAATCTGCTTGTGTTATCATTATGCATGATCATTGTGTAGTTATCAGCCAGGAACCAGTTTACACTCGGTTTCATATTTACTATACAAACTAACTGGTTTCTGCTTGTATTCCACTACACTCGAACAAAGTGTTGTAGTTTGACGGGAACCAGTTTAGAATTTGTAAACTACAAAACGTAATCGGTTATTGTTCATTCCGTTTTGGTGTTTCATACCGACTTATATGGTTTGAATAAGCTTAAGACCCGTCAAACATTAATGTGATAGGTATATTAAAGACTGTTTTACAAAAGGATGGAACTGTTTTACTTTCAAAGTCGTACTATAGTGATATCTGTCATGTACGGATTTCCACTCTCACCGGTTAATTTCTTCTTTTACACGTGCTTTTGAAACTTCCTGTTTAAACATCGCAAGTTTCAAAATTGTTATTTGAGTGAATTAAACTTATTTTTACAATCATGAAGCGTTCCAGAATCATTTTCAAGCAGTTTCTTCTTCTCTTTGATGATGGAAAATAGGTTTTCTCAAGAAAATACCGCAAACGATCGCAGAGGAATTGAAACGTACAAGTCAAGTCGGCACCTGGTTGAATTGGCATCTAGTCAAATCGGCACCTATTTGACGTCAATTCGGCATCCAATAATATTTGTTATAATATTTTCTATTCAATTAATTAATAACTGTTACCAAGTACATAGTGAATATGTTGCTGTGTATTTAGGTAAACAAGGAAACCAAAGTGAATATGTTGTTGTGTATAAAGGTAAACAACGAAGCCCTTACCCAACTGTTGTTCTAACAATTAGACAATTATTAAAATAAAATGGAAAACTATGAGTCCCTTTCAATAAATAAAACTTTCATGCCAAATAATGAGCAAATTTAAGGTGTTTTTTTTCAGTAAAGTTTAAACAGCATTAAACCAAAAATCCCGTAAAATGCTCAACTGGTTAAAATAATGCATAAAAATATCCAATATCTCATGTATTAGTCCAAATAATTATGACGTCTGGCAAGGATATTTTATTTTTTTTCTGGGACGCCTTCCTACGACGTTCGTAGGAAGGCGTCCCAGAAAATAATTAACATAGCCTTGCGGTCATAGGAAGGTGTCCCAGAATGAAATTAAAAAAGCCTTGCCAGACGTAATAATTATTTGGACTACTCATATATATTACATTAAAAATACACCAAAAAAGTCATTTAGTTGAGAAAAATAAATATATATACAAAATGTACATGAACACCCAAAAATGTGAAAGTTAGTATTTAACTCTTTTTGCTTAAATACTGAAAAAATTCTGGCAACCCCTTTCTTATTTTTACTCTTTTTGCTTAAAATACTGTTAAAAATATATATTTAACATGGGTGACGAATTGACTATATCAGGTGTCGATTTAACCAGGTGCTGATTTGTCCAGGTGCCAATTTAACCAGGTGCTGGTTTGACTAGAATTCTTTGACAAATGTTTGAAATTACCTGAGTTTCATTAGACCTTTGATAACAGTAACAAAAAGATTATTTACTTAATATTTTGTGGGAGAAGGGGGTTCAGACTGTGGTATCAGGTCTGTTCGCGCCCAATACACTTTCGCACCCTACACGTTCGCACCCAAGGTCCGTTCACACTCTACTCATTCGCGCCCAATTTTAATTCAAATTCAAGTTGAATAATTGGAAAATCATGATTGTTGTTTTAAATTGCTTTGGTGTAAATACTGAATGTATTTATAGCTTGGTATGAGTAAAACATTGAAGATTTTAAAGGAAAAACACAAAAAAGATAATTGTTTTTAACAGCTTGGTCCCTTTGATCTGAAACAACGAAGCAATAAAATATAGGAACCAAAATATAGCAATCCACTATTATAACCAAAACATGATAAAATTTATTCAACACACAGAAAAAAACATAGTCAGAATCTCACTTCATTTTGAAACAATTCAATGAAACAAAGTTATAGCAATACATTAACCAAAACATGATTAAGAGTTATTCAACACAAAATAAAACGTTGACAAAATACCACTTTATTTAGAAAGGATTATTATTATTTTTAACAATACCCTATCCAAAACATGATTAAGATTTATTCAACACTTTATTTTGAGACAATGACAACAATTATACTTATAAGAAAACACTTGCTTACAGAGTTATTAAACACAAAACCAATTAAGATTGGGTGCGAACATGTAGGGTGTGAAAGTGAAAGGGGGCGAACATGAGTGGGCGCAAACGTGAATGGGGTGCGAACGGACCCGGATTCAGACTATGTACCAGTGAGAAATATACAAGCCTTTCTACGGTATTTACTTGTACAAATTCAGGTAGTCTTGACCTATTCATTTATCTTTAAAAAAACAGCCAGTTGTCACCTTCACTTCACACACACACATATACAAGTATCAATTATATGCTTACGAGACATGTTGCATTGTTAAACTAATTAAGGTATGTGAAAATCAAGACTTGCATAAAAACTATCCCAATATTAGAGACAGTGGCGTCATTTTTCTTCAGAGCTTTCAGCTCTTTGATTATAGTTATGTGTTTTGTTGTTTTTTCATTTACAAGCAAGGAATGAAAAATCAATAAAATTAGTAGCTGTATTGGCTATAATGAAAAAGAATAGATTTTTTTCTCATATTTTGGGAAATTGAACAGCTGTGATGTATAGAACAGCTTTTTGATGTAGTTTTTTACCATGTGCATGCTGTTTTAATTTTTTTAATTTAAATTTTGGCAAAAGCCACATTGAATTTGAGAAAAATCAAGTCTTATTCCCCTTTTGGATTTTTATAATGAATTTATATTGTAAAAGCTCAGGGTCGATTATTTTAAAAACTTTTCTTCAAAATATTAGACATCTGGTTTGAAAACACAGTTATTGTCCTTTTCGTTTTTCACAAAAATTGATCCTATCATTGATAATGTGTTACTTGCAAATTTTTCTCATTCCCCTTCCAAATTTTGTTCTTCATGTTTTATGCCTTAAACAGCAAGAAGGGGATGAAATTACACTAAAACAATTTCGGTCATAAATTTTGAAATTAAAATGGTTATTTGGTACAGCTGAAAAAGGTTAAAAATAAGCATTACAGAAGCTGTCGAAAGACCCCTTTAGCATAAATTGTCCATATTTTCTAAAATTTTTATTTCCTCTATAAAAAGCAAGTAGGGATACAATGTGCACCTTCAAGGCAGTATCTAATCACAGTAATTTAGGTTATGTAGAGTTTTCTGCCCTTATATGGTTGATTTTTAAATTTCATTTTTTTTTTATATAAATCTGTCTCATATCCTTGATAAAATACAATAAAAGAATAGATTATACTTTATAAACATGTTTTTTTTAATTTTTTATACAACATATAATCAATTATTTGAGAAATTTTGATGATTTTATTTCAGATAATAACCTTTATTTTTAAATGTACAATTTTTTAAACATATATATTGTACTGATAAGTAGATTATTGTGCAGACGCTTAGACATATCAGTACGGAGGGTCTTGAAGGAGGTACATTTGAAATTAATGCAATGTACTTCATGTGACTCCTGCTGGTAATGTTATTAGAAGTTTGTGTTTTTATAGTTTTTATACGACCGCAAAAATTTTTAATTTTTCATCGTATATCGTATATTGCTATCACGCTGGCGTCGTCGTCGTCATCCGAATACTTTTAGTTTTCGCACTCTAACTTTAGTAAAAGTGAATAGAAATCTATGAAATTTTAACACAAGGTTTATAACCACAAAAGGAAGGTTGGGATTGATTTTGGGAGTTTTGGTCCCAAAATTTTAGGAATTAGGGGCCAAAAAAGGTCCAAATAAGCATTTTCTTGGTTTTCGCACTATAACTTTAGTTTAAGTAAATAGAAATCTATGAAATTTTGACACAAGGTTTATGACCACAAAAGGAAGGTTGGGATTGATTTTGGGAGTTTTAGTTCAAACAGTTTAGGAATTAGGGGCCAAAAAAGGGCCCAAATAAGCATTATTCTTGGTTTTCGCACAATAACTTTAGTATAAGTAAATAGAAATCAATGAAATTTAAACACAAGGTTTATGACCACAAAAGGAAGGTTGGGATTGATTTTGGGAGTTGAGGTCTGAACAGTTTAGGAATTAGGGGCCAAAAAGGGGCCCAAGTAAGCATTATTCTTGGTTTTCGCACCATAACTTTAGTATAAGTAAATAGAAATCTTTGAAATTTAAACACAAGGTTTATGACAATAAAAGGAAGATTGGGTTTGATTTTGGGAGTTTGGGTCCCAACAGGTTTTTAGGAATAAGGGGCCCAAAGGGTCCAAAATTGAACTTTGTTTGATTTCATCAAAAATTGAATAATTGGGGTTCTTTGATATGTCGGATCTAACTGTGTATGTAGATTCTTAATTTTTGGTCCCGTTTTCCAATTGGTTTACATTAAGGTCCAAAGGGTCCAAAATTAAACTTAGTTTGATTTTAACAAAAATTGAATCCTTGGGGTTCTTTGATATGCTGAATCTAAAAATGTACTTAGATGTTTGATTATTGGCCCAGTTTTCAAGTTGGTCCAAATCAGGGTCCAAAATTTAACTTTGTTTGATTTCATCAAAAATTGAACAATTGGGGTTCTTTGATATGCCAAATCTAACTGTGTATGTAGATTCTTAATTTTTAGTCCCGTTTTCAAATTGGTCTACATTAAATACCAAAGGGTCCAAAATTAAACTAAGTTTGATTTTAATAAAAATTGAATTCTTTGGCTTTTTTGATATGCTGAATTTAATCATGTTCTTAGATTTTTGATTATGGGCCCAGTTTTCAAGTTGGTTCAAATCAGGATCCAAAATTATTATATTAAGTATTGTGCAATAGCAAGAAATTTTCAATTGCACAGTATTCAGCAATAGCAAAAAATCTTCAATTGCACAGTATTGTGCAATAGCAAAAAATGTTCAATTGCACAGTATTGTGCAATATCAAGAAATCTTCAATTGCACAGTATTGTGCAATAGCAAATATTTTCAATTGCACAGTATTGCGCAATAGCAAGAAATATCTAATTGCACAATATTGTGCAATAGCAAGAAATTTTCAATTGATTGGAGTTATCTTTCTTTGTCCAGAATAGTAGTTGAATCAACTTAAATCATTGTTTTATACAATGCACAATGTATACTCACTTTTACTACCAACTGATAAATTAAAACACTCTTTACCATTCAGTGATAACAAGCACTTTTTGTTACATTTTAATATTTTATGATGTATTTAAATGAGTAGTTATTGTTGCAAACTCCATTAGAAATTTGAATTGAGATCAGTTTTGAAAAAAGGGAAAGGGGGATGTGAAAAAAAAAATGGTGGGGGGGGTTAATTTTTCTCATTTCAGATTTCATAAATAAAAAGAAAATTTCTTCAAACATTTTTTTGAGAGGATTAATATTCAACAGCATAGTGATTGCTCAAAGACAAAAAAAATATTTTAAGTTCATTAGACCACATTCATTCTGTGTCCAAAACCTATGCTGTGTCAACTATTTAATCACAATCCAAATTTAGAGCTGAATCCAGCTTGAATGTTGTGTCCATACTTGCCCCAACCGTTCAGGGTTCAACCTATGCGGTCGTATAAAGCTGCGCCCTGCGGAGCATCTGGTTATTATGGTGATGTGCATCATATGGGTGGAATGTTCTACAATGAAGCTAGGAGAATATGATGGTTAAATATTAATATATATCTGTTAGTTGTTTGGCTAAAGATAACCTTTTTTTACAATTAGTGATTTTATGATTTTGACAAAACCAGTCACCTGTGTACATATACTAAAAATACCTGTGTAACCTTATTGTTTTACTGCAACAAGGCAAAGTCCATAGTAAATTCAACTAACCAAAACTCAGTCTATTGGTTTAATCTTTAGTGTGCCACCCAAACTACAAATTGAAACTTCTACCAAGTAAGTCTAATTCTGATATTCTGCGAACAACATATGCAAAGGGGAAAGGGAAGCAGCTTGGGAGGGATTTAACCTGGAAGCCTCTGACCTTCACACATATGCTTAGACGATGGGCTATATTATATTGTAAGCCTTACAGCCTTTCTCTGGTTAAATGTGATTCTTTTTAAAAGCCACAACACAAATATTTTATGCACTTAGAGCCAAATAAAAGTATTATCTAAAACATATCTTGAAAGAGGAGAAGATAAATCATGCAACTGTCCCCTGTCTAGATTTAGTAAAACAATTCTCTGTGAACAATCTTTATTACTGAAAATAATAACAATTTAGTATTAAAAAAAACAAAATCATTGCTTTCCATATCAAGGATTCAGAAATATTTTCACACAATTATTATAATTTTGAGATAACTTATAAGTTGGTGCCCTCTTTTTAAAAAAAATATAATTGTTTAAATCACATAGATGTTTTGACTGTATCGTTGCTTCATGAATTTTCTTAAAATTTTTGTTGAGCCTTCGACTTTTGTCTGTGAAACTCTTACAATTTTTTTCTAAAATTGTTTAAGAATAGTTATAAAGAAGGCGATAAATTAAGAATGAAACAATAGAAATGAATCAAAATGGTATATTTGTCAGACATCTCTATTTATGTTTCTGTCGTTATTGAAGACGAAATTAAAACCAGATGTTTTGCGACAATACTTAAAAACAAGTAATTCTGGACTCATTTCCTGGAGTCATTTTGTTAATCATTAATTGACTGGAAATCACCATCATTTAAAAAAAAAAATAATCTGAAAGTGTTTGAATATTACAGATAATAGATGCTCTTGTTTTATTTAGCATGCAATCATTTTTTCTATCTGGTGCTTAAGAGAATTTCACACATGTATGCATATTTTACATACTAAATAAAGCATGTGTAATATTTGTGAAAAATTAACTTTTTATGCACCCACCATAGCAAAGGGGCATTGAGTTTTACTCAGGTAGGTTATTGTCTTTCTCCCAAACTAAATGAGTAAAGGTACAAGTCTAAACTTACACTCATTGATTAAATATTATAAATGAAATAAAAAAATGATTAAATATTATAGTTGAAATAAAAAAATGTTTTTATTCCTAGCATGCCATTATTAAAATTTAGTGAAGTAAACTGATCTAAAAAAAATATAAATAAAAAAAACCTTACGAATATCATTTATACTTTATATGAAAAAATGATCTGAAAATAAATTGTAACACAGAGTATATGGAAATTACTTTAATAAGGGTATACTCCAAAAATTAAAAAAAACACAGGTCACACATTTTCATTCTGTGAATTTTTTTTATTTTGAAGAGTTGAAACATTGAAACATATAAGCTAGGCTTCATTTCCTTAATAAAAAATAGCAGTTTTCAATCATATTATTCTAATTTAAACCTTACAAAAGTAGTGAGTAAATTTGCCTTTATTTTAAAGGATGCAATAAAGCAAAATATTTCTCAGTAAACAAATACTTTTGAAATGTTATGCAGAGTTATTTCCCCTTACAATGAGGATTTTGAAATTTCGTGATTGCCTTTATATCTCTATCTAAAATCTTTAATGAAATTCAAATTCAAATTAAACATATTTTTAGATATATTTTTCTTTAAAAGGATTTAAAAATAGAAGAAATCAAGGTTTCTTGAAAGTTTGCTATATCTTTTCCAGTTATGGACCTTGATAATAAGATCTGTAAGTTTAAGGTCTTACATCATTAAGTTAGTGCAGACCTACTAGTCATTCTCACTGTGCTTAAACGGCCGTGACTCTAAATTTGTATGATAGTTGATACGAAATCTACTTTTTGCAACGTTTTCCATGATCTATGTAAATATTGATAGGATTTCAGAATAAAGAAATCACCTACCATCACTACAAATTTGTTAATTTTGACTTCACTTTAGCGCACAGCCAACTTTTAAAAAATGCATAAGATGTCCGTAACTTTTAAGTAAAAAATAATCAGACTGTCCGTAACTTTATTTTCGGATGTAGGTAACTTTTTTTCAAAATTGTAAGATTAGCAATTTCAACACTTAAAGGACAATAACACTAGCAAACCCCTTAATTATTACATAGATTTATACAATAACGATATGCTTCAAACTTAACGAGAGAAAAAAGCAAACCAGAGTGCCACAGATTTTCCATTAAATTTTTTAAAATTATTCCTGGGATAAAACAGGATCTGACGGTACAGCGAAATTTATCTAACATTCTTCTAGCTTTATAGATTGTTCACTGATTCTGGTATCCCAAACCATTGAAGTTTGAAGTCACTATAATAAATACTTCCATAGTTTGACTCAGTGACAACAATTTTAAAATACACATCAAATTTGAATATGAATATTAAGCGCCTGATCTAGTGCACATTGGCTAGATTGTCTGTGTTTTGTAATTTTAAAGTGTGAGTGAATGAACACAATATAATATAAATGTTAATATTTATTTTCCATTAGAGCTTTATAAAAGGGAGGCAAAACATGCAAAAGGGACAATCATTTTAACTCATAAAATCGTGGAACTGACAGATCATTAAAAGGGAAATTATTTAAAATCTAATCAAACAATTTTTCTAATCTTTTTCTTACCCATATATTCATGATATTTATAATGTTATTTAATTACCAGATTTTTGTTGCTGTCTATCAAAACATAGGCTGCTCAGTCAGTCTCATTAGTAAATATTTAATTATTTCACAATTCATTCTGTACAGAGTGGAGTACTATTTAACAGCAAGAAATTTTCTGGTCACTGATCATGACAATATCATTCTAGATGAACCATTTTGAAATAAAATGTTCAGGTCCTGGTGAGTTTATAAACACCATCATGACCATTACCTGGAATGACCTTGTTACTGATAATAGTTTTCTAATATTTTTATTTAATGGACAATTTTTAATTATTTGAGCAATAATTTTGAAGTTGATTGTCAGAGTTTGTACACTTTAACAGTATATAGACAAAAATAAGTTTAAATTTGGAGGCATTGATTATTATTATTATTGCCTTTACTTCTGTACAGTCAGGGGAGTTACTTGTACAAGTGATTTTTAAAATCACTTTCTCAAGTGATATTTTCAACATAATAAGAGTTAATTCCCTTTCATTACTTTTTAAAAATCACTTCTACCAGTGATTACAAATATTTTTTAAAATCACTCATTCAAGTGATTATTATTGTTTGGAAAATCTTTAATAAGAAACCAGGATTATCCCTCTCTTTCAGAGGACAACATCACAACAGGGGTCTTCTTGACATTAAAATAACTATAAAAAAGGTAAAAATAAATAAAAAAACTAACTTGTAAGCCCTGAGTAAAATTTATTTTCTGAGCAAAAAATAGCATTAGCAGTAGTACATGAATTACATGTTTTTCATAAAGCAGAGGTTTCAAACCACCAAAACTTAAAATATAAAAAAACAATTATTGCTGAGTTTGGCGGTAATATAAGCATTGTCTATATGTTGATAACATTTGGTTGAGGCAAATTTAAGTCAGAGAACAGAAACCAATTTTTGGACGAACAGACAGCCTGGACAAGCACTACAAATGGGCATAAAAAGGAACAGTAAGAACAATAATTATTAATAAACTTCAAATGCTTTGACCAAAAACAAACACAAACATTTTAACATACATTTGTCATGTTTGTAGAAAACTAAAGACCTGAGCAGTGATAAATAAGATTTTGCAGGTCATAATAATAATTTCTAGTGAAGTAAATTTATCATATGGAATATAATCATTCATAGTATTGATCACTCTTATAAATGAAAATAAAACACTTCAAAGGGTGTCTTTCATCACATACATTTTGAAATAATGTATATCACTGGTACACATGATTTTAAATCACAGCACAGAGTTTTTTCATTCAATTAGAACGTAAATCACTTGTGGAAATGATTTAAAATCACTTTTGCAAATGATTTAAAATCACTTGTGCAAATGATTTAAAATCACTTAAGCAAATGATTTAAAATCACTGCACAGAGTGAATTAAAATTGGTGTTCATTTCTGATACCAGCAGTATTTTCAATTACTTTCTAGATCATGTAGATGGTGAAAACAGATATAAATTTTTTTTAATTCAAATTTTAAAAAAATAACTTTATATTTATCAATCATTTCAAATGTTTGTAAATCGTATAATTTCAGAGGGCTGAGACAAAATATGTGGATTACAATAATTGAATCTTGGTAAAAAAGAGGTTCTTGACTGCTGAATCTTGTTATTTTTTGCTTAAATCTTTCTTCAATGATTATTTTTGCTTTTCTATATATATCTATAATGAGTGGCTTAAAAATACCATTTAAATGTTCTTTAATGAATTGGTAGCCATGTTTGTTGATGGATCAAAACTTCAGTCACCTAAAAAGGGGGGATGAATCGAGTGACTTTAATTTACTGTTCCTTCAGAGTGATTTCAATAGAACACTGGTTAAGAAGTGATTTCTGATTGGAAACCCCTCCCTTGTTAGACATCCAATATCAGAATATTAATCTTTTTATTTAATGACCAGGACTAATCATCTAGATCATTTCAATCTTTTTGTCAGAATATAACTATTTCAACAAATTCAAATTCAGATAACTTTTTTGTTGTAATCTGGTTCAGCAAGGGGTCCTGCTGTCCAGCACAAGATCATTTACGAAGGAAATCAAATCAAATCTATATTTTTTATGCCCCACTTACAATAGTAGAGGGGCATTATGTTTTCTGGTCTGTGCATTAATCCGTCTGTCTGTACCATGAATAAATGCATTGCATTTTTGTCAGGAACTACTTGCCAAGGATTTCAAAATTTGGTGTTAGGATTTATAGAAGTCAGCTACTTGTATACATTGTACCCAGTGATGTGTTTTCCAAATTCATCATTATGAATTCAGGGAAAGAAGAAGTCATTATCATCACTGTAAAAGTGTTTGGATTTGTTGGTATATATCACCATTATCACTGACAAGGTCAATTGGCTATAAATACCTTGTGTGCTATAAATGGTAAGGAACATGTGTACTAAGTTTTAAGTTGATTAGACTTCAGCTTCATCAAAAACTACCTTGACCAAAAACTTTAACCTGAAGTGGGATGAACGGATGCAAAGACGAATGGAGGAACAGACGGACTGACGGATGGACAGACAGAGGTAAAACAGTTTACCCCCCTCCAAGTTTTTAAAGCAAGATTCAACGCTATAGCTAGGGTTTAGAATAATAAAAATCACTTGTAATCATAATGGTTTAATCATTGCACAGTATGAGACCTTCATTATGGTCAAATCCTATGTTTTTGTACTGCTATGCATGCTTTTTCAATAAAAGTTTGACATCACAATGCATTTTTTATAGTTAGGAAAACCCATGCATGAGACCAGTATAAATAATAATGAAAATCACTTGTATAAATTATTTCAAATCATTGCATAAAAAAAATATAAATCACTTGTACAAATGATTTTAAATCATTGCACAGTGATTTTCAGTAATAGTTATGGTCAGATCATATATTAACAGTTTTCTTACTTATGAATTCGTACAATGCATGCTTTTGCTATGGAAATTGTGATGTCAAAATACATTCATTAAAAATAGTAAGAAAACCCATAAGACCAGGATAAATAATAGTGTTAATCACTTGTACAAATGATTTTAAATCACTGTACAGAGTGATTTCTGTGATGGTACAAATGATCTTGCTGCACAATGATTTTTAATAATTTGATATAACATGCATAAATCAGGATGTTAGATCAATTAAAACAAAAATGCAGACTCCCATTGATGTACAAGATCGTCAACAACAAAGAAGTGTACCTCCTATTAGACCAACTAGAGTATCTAGCAGGGGTGGATCTAGCCATTTTAAATTGGGGATCCAACTATGTCCCCATTCAAATGCATTGATTGGCCAAAAAGGGGGGGGTCCCATCCCCAGAGGTTGCCACAGCACAGTCATCAGTGGAGGATCCAGAACTTTCATAAAAGGGGGGGGGGGGGGCTCCAGTCATGCGTCAGTGATCCCCTATATAATCAACCAAATTTTTCCCACAAATCATTTGCAAATCAGGCCCTCCCCTGGATCCACCTATGGTCATTTGAGACATTCAAAACACAAATGAACAATCTCACAAAATATAAATAAACATTTGTTTTTATCCTGTATTAACCAAACAGAACCAAGTTGCCAGTATATATAGAAAGTTGAATGTGGACAGTATACACAGAAAAACATGTAAATTATTTGTTTACCATCTTTGATAAAAGAACATTATCTTGGCATGTAAGTTGTTATGGAGTTTGTTCAGAAAGATCTGCTTTATTAAGTCTGAATTTATCAAATAGATATTTAATATTTTTGTTTGCAGTGTGAAGAAATTATGAAATTATAATAAATCAAGAAGGCACACAATGATTTCATATTTTTATTATTGTGCCAAAAATTTCTGACATTCTGATTTACATGATTTTGTTTCAAACTTTTTAAGTCGTCCGGAGTTATTCCCCTTTAAGTTAATTTCATTCCCAAAAATCACTTGCTGAAATGATCTTTTGTATCTGAATAAAAATATCACTCATTGAAGTGATTTAAAATCTTCAGAAGGTCCAATTTTCAAACCACGCAAGTACTTATATTTCTATCGAGAGTACATATTTTTTTCAACGTCAAAATGTAGTTTAAATGTTGAAGTTTATTGGAAAAATATTCACAGTACCAGCAAAAATCTTATAAAATCCCCAGACTATAAATATTTCAAGGCTATTTTTAGTCATTTTCAAGTAATTTTTGCAAATTCCTTTATTTTGTCAATGTTAACGGTGTTTCCCACCATATCTTTGGAAAACCATGTAGTTTAGGAACAATCTCACAAAATTACAACGAGCTACAAATTGGGGGAAGTTCAAATTTTCAAGTTTTTATACCTATAGCTATGTTTCTAAGCAAAAATAAAAAATCACTCAAATAAGTGATTTTAAAAATCACTTGTACAAGTAACTCCCCTGACTGCTGTATAAGTATATGTAATATCTATACTACTAAAATAATGAGGTCCAATTTGTTAGCCTGCATTACATAAAAGAAAAAGAATCTAACTTTATATATAACTAAAATAGCCTTTGTTTTCCACATAATCAATATTGTCAATAATTAACAAGTTTCGATACAGATACCAATAGTATCAATTTCATATGATTGTATTTTCTGTATACCCCTATACAATAAAAGTACTTAAAATTTAGGCTAAAAATAAAAGGTAGAAACTTTAATGAGGTCAGGAAATTGATAAGTAAAATGTGCAACAGTCAATTTCAAGACCTTTTTCTTACTTGCATCCAAATTTAAAGTGAGGAATTATTTGAATCTGGAATAATTCTGAATTGTGGAAAATTGAATTGAAATGTATGATGAAACTTAACACAACTAAATAGGGTTTATTTCACTTTCACTGATATTTCAGTATGAACTGACCTGCTGAGCCTGATCGTTGAAAATTGTTTCATGAACATATCATTTATTTAGAAGTGTGAAATTGTTATTTTTATGGGGAAAAAGTGATTCATGCCAGGAAGAAAAAAAAAAGTTATGAAACCCTGAAGTCAAAACTATATTATTCTACTTTCTTTTTGCTGTTTTTACTAGTCTGTACCACTTCGAATATAAAACATGATAACCTAAGTCCTAAGTTCCACTTTCCTGATTTGATTTTTTATTATCTAAAAAAAATGCAACATGTTTTTTAAACGGCACTAGATGATTTAGCATAAACTATTAATCAAACAGAAAAAAATAAGTCCAGAAAAAAGTTCAGAAAAAAATTCAATCCATGTTTTGACTTAAACATTGTCATATATATATGCAGAGTTATTTCCCCTTATAATTTTGCCAATTTTTTTTTTTTATTGTTCTTATATCTCTATCTCAAACGATTAATGGAAGTATACATTGAAATTAATTATGTTTTTAAAAGATATGGGGAAAAATTAATATAGAAGTTATCAATTTTTCATGAAATTTTGCTATATTTATATCTGTTAAGGACCTATATTTCTTGATGGACAGTTTGAAGTAATATTTATATAAGACTTAAAGTTATACAATGTTGCAGACTCATTAGCCATAGTGTTACAGGTTCCTATTCCTGTGCTATAATCAACAAATGAAGAAAAGCCGAGGAGAACGACTTCTCACTCATGTATGAATGTTAAATCATCCTTGTGTGTACATGGTGTACAAGTTTCATCAAAAATGCACTATGGTTTAATTTGTCTGTGTTTTGCAATTTTATAATGTGATTAAATAGACACTATATATAACAGTTAATTTTTTTTCATTCAATTTCCTCAACCAAGCATACAATATTTAATTCTAAAAAAACTAAAACACTGAGGCTAGTACATAAAAGGAAGAGACCATGTTATTATGAGATCAGCTACTGGTTGTACCTGTAGCTTAATTGATTAAATTTATAAAACAAAATAGTATAAACAAAAAGTCTGCCAAATATGACATCTGCACTGGCTGCTGCCATTGAAATAGATAAACAAATACATATACATGAATGTACATGTGGATAAGGTAATATAGGCACATGTATTAGATGGTCCGAGACCACAATTAATAAATAGGATAGAAAAAGTTGACCAATCTTAATAAAACTTGGTATGACTAAAGCTTAATAAATTATAACACTGCTTACAAAGTTTCATAACAATAAGACATATATTATAGACAGTATGTTAAATTCTATACTCAACTTTGCTTGTTAAATTTTGACATTAAAATTGAAAAATTTCAATTATCAACATTTGGGGCTTTAAAAATTTAAATATTGCCAAAAAATATCTTTTAATTGCCTTAATATATCAATTATTATGTACTTAATGCAATAGAGTACTCATTTGATTTATTAGACTTAGCATAATTATTCAAAAGTCAAATTTATATGAGGCTGGGCCTAAAAATTGAGGTTTTTCAATGAGGGGAGGCCTTACATGAAGATGTAATATTTTCCAGCAATTTTAAATTTGTGAAGCTTTTTGGTTGAAAATAATCCTTACATATGTATTGAATTTACTTTAAATAGAAAGAAAAGTTACAAGTAACATATCATATTAGTTTAAAAGGGTATCATGCCAAGTAAGACTGGAAATAATTTAGGGTCAATTTAGGTCGTGCCACATATTAACATAAAAAAATGCATATTGAGGCTATAAGAAATAAAACATTGTTTCTTTTTTATCATTTCTATACTCATGTGACATGATACAACAAATCTGAGCACAAAAAGACTCTTGCATTTAACTTTTCTTGCAGACAGTATGGTCTGATACAAAGATTTTTGCCTTTTAAGTGAAAAACTTGCATGCAATTTTCGTCTCAACAGGCCTATATTTGAACCACATGATATTCTACAGAAGGAAAGAAAGATATTATGTGGCATGAAACAGATACAAAAGACATTGTAAAGTGCTTTTTATACAAATTTAGTCAGTATATAATGGACTTCAACTTTTATGTACCAAGCTCCCCACTTTTGACTTCATCCAAACAGGGCGTTAGCCAAGGGTCATTTATACAACACATTTTTCACATATTGTCTGAGATAACCTTCTTTTCTGTAGATTCAGAGTTCATAAATAAGTAATAGAACTGGATAAAGGCATAGAAATACAAATATTGACACATGAAAACCTGTCAGATAGAAAGTCAGAATGCCATTTATGCATCAACATTGAAAAAGCTATAAAATGCCTATTTTGACCATAAAATACCAAAATTGGTCATTTTTGCATAAATTCTATAAAATAAAAGTTTAAATCCTTTAGTTTTATGCTATATGACAAGTTGACACCATCAAATCATTTAGGGAAGCTGCCAAAGTACAGATTCTATATTTCCTGATTTCACCTCTTTGGTCCGAGACCACAATTAATTCGTAGTGCATTTCTTTTAAAACATAAATGAAAATTAAAAAAAATCCCACCTGCGCTTTCTCAATGAAATTTTTACAGTGTGTTGTACTACTTTTGGGACAAGTTATATCAAAATTATAGAAAACTTCATCGGCTCTAATTATTATATTAATAATAATTGATAGAAAAACTGCAATGTTTAATTACAATTGTTCAGATGAAGAAGTAGCTGTTGAAATTTTGTGAAATATTTGAGCAGTCAATTTTCCAGATTTCAAAATTATTTCAGATTCAAATAATTCCTTGTTTAATAAATTTTGATGCAAAACTGCTGATACTAATCTTATTAATTTTGTTCAAGTACATATCATTTAGGTAGTAGTGTGAAATTGTGATATAATGGGATAACAAGTGCCTCATGCCACAAAGATGAACAAAATATGAAGTCAAAATTTTGTTTCTACTTTCTGTTTGCTATTTGTTTACAAGTCTGCACAACTTCCAGTAAACATTATAATCTTCCTGGTTTGATTTTTATTATCCCCAAATAGATGCAACATGTTTTTTAAATCTAAATGTTCAATTCAACTTAAACATTTTATCAAACAGAAGAAAAAAAATATCAGAAAAATTGGACTATTTTACTTTCACTCCATCTTGTCATATCTATGCAGAGTTATTTCCCCTTATACTTATGCCAAATTTCTTATATTCTTATATCTCTATCTCAAATTGTTTTAAAAAAGTATACATTGGAATTGAAATTGAATCTGCTTTTAAAGATATGTGTAAAAAAATAATTCAGAAATAAACAAGTATTTATGAAACTTTGCTATATTCATATCGGTTAACGACCTCTATATCTTGAGGGACAATTTTAGTTAACCATATATAACACATATTTGAAGTAGAAACTGCAGACTCTCTAGCCATAGTGTTATAAACGCGACCATGTGACCAATATGTACATAATTACTGTACAGAATTGCTCTCACATGGTTCTTAATATTTGATTTTATAAATATTGTAAATATCTTAACTGTTAAAAAATGCTCATAATATCTACCTCAACATATGCACTATGGTTAAAATTGTCTGTGTTTTTGCAAATTTGAAATGTGATGGAATCATCACTATGATAAAAGTTTGTATCTTAATTTTCCGTTATTGCTATATGAGTATTGGTTGCCAAATCAGTGTCTATGTACACTGTTGAGAACTATTGAACAACTATCGAACAATCAAAGCAACAATTAACCTGTCACTGACAGTGACAATTTCTTTGAAATACAAATTCAATGATAAACATGATAAACTCCTTATTCAAGTGAAAAAAAATATTTAGAATATGTTGCAAAGAATTGTGAACAACAGTATCAATTTGTTCACACCATTACCTGTTATATGTTGTGTTTATTAAATATCTGGGGAATAATATGGAGTTGATGGTCAGAGCTTTTGTATACTATATATATATATAACCAAAAAAACTTTTGTAAACTATGTCGAAAAATTTGTATATATTGCTCCAAAATTATCAACCTAGTTATTCATATTGAATTTGCTCATTTATGTTTTATCGCTATTTTGTGCATTTTTCTTTTGATCTTTTTTTGTGATAATTTTCATATCATGCTTCTCGCTTGAGATGGAAAAATTATCGCTAGAAACTAAGGAGGCCACGTGGCGTTGCTAACGAAATTGACATGAAATTGACAACGTTGTCATAGGTAAAATAGCGATAAACAGATTATCATTGGTCATCTCAACTCGATTGCTTTTCTCACTTTCGCTGTCCCAGCTCAAGCGAGAAAATCAATCATGTGAGATGATCAACGATAATCTATAAGTATATGCACCTCCTCCTTCCTAACTCCGACTTAAGAAACTTCCATACAGCGGGTTATTTTTGCGGATGTAAAATTTCGCAATAAGCCTTGAATAAGGAATTTATTTTGGCGATGTTGTTCTATCGGCGAAAAATTTCACCCTGCGAAAATAACCCGCTCGCTATACATAACTATTATGTTTAACAGGGAAACAGTAATATGATTTTTTTTTTTTTTGAAAAAAAATTCCACATTATTAATCCTTAACACTTAAATATTTATTTTGTGTGTTCATGTTTTATATTTTTATCACTGTCTGTGTGTATATTTCGTTTAACATGTGATGTAAAGCGCTTTGAGTAATATTGTTTTAGATTTAGCGCTATAGAAAAATTGTAATAATAATAATAATAATAATGTATATAATTTGTCATTGCTTGGAATTCACCTTTGAAAATCTTTATGTTAGGAGGAATTTTTCTTTTAGCGATAAAAAGAGCATTCAATTAAAAATTACCATATATTTGAATTTATTGTTTTATTTTCAGTCCAAAGTGCAGGACAGAGTTCTCACAGATAGAGTGCCCAACCAGATACACATGTTTTTGTGAGAAGGTTATAGAACCAAAGTTTGACCCATGGTTAGTGCCACATTCTTGTGGCCAGACTTGTGGCAAAAAGTTAAAACCAGAGTGTGGACACTCATGCTTACTTCTTTGTCATCCAGGTGATGAAAATGTTTAGAGATTATAAAAATATTTATGTTTAGAGATCATTAAGATGTTTAGAGATTATAAAAATATTTATGTTTAGAGATCATTAAAATGTTTAGGTATTATGAAAATATTTATGTTTAGAGATCATTAAAACGTTAGGGATTATAAAAATATTTATGTTTAGAGATCATTAAAATGTTTAGGGATTATAAAAATATTTATGTTTAGAGATCATTAAAATGTTTAGGGATTATAAAAATATTTATATTTAGAGATCATTAAAATGTTTAGGGATTTTAAAATAAATCATACATTGTATGTTGATATTCAAGATTGCGACTTTTAAGTTTTGTTTTTGTAAAACTTCAATTATGAACATGAGGTGTCTATCTACATAATAAAACAAACAAAAACTCATCTAATAAAGGAGTATGTCCGGTAAGGGCGCATTTTGGCCTCAAATTTCAGGTTCATCTAACGAAAGATTTTGGACACTTTTTAAACACTTAAGTGTCTATTTCAATTGATTCAATTAGTTTATGTAAAAGATTTGAACTGATTTAGTCATTAAAAATGCTCCAATTCAAGCTTAAAAATGAAAAATCTATCAAATATGCCTAAAAACATCACTTTTCAGATGTTTTTTGTCAAAAATGAAAGTGGCTGCATCCGTGTTCATCCTCAATCTATATATATGTTATGTATTATCACCAAATACAACTTACATTTCAATATTATGAATGAACACAAATGTGGCCACTTTCATTTAAGACTGAAACCGTTTAAAATATAAATAAAATGCTAAAATTGTGAAGATTTCAGTAATTTAGCATGACTTAATGATGCTAGTACCCGATATATGTGCATTGTATTGTCAAAAACATCCCATATTTATGTAGCAGAAGCATTCTACTTTCCAGTAAATAGCTAAAAGATTTCATTTTCATAATTTTGTAAAACTGCTATATTTTGGGGCCAAAAAGGGGTCTTACTGAACCTACTCCTTTTGGTACACAAAATGTATTTGTTCAGCAGTTTACTGTCAAAATATTCATTCACCAACTCAATGAATGCTACTTCATTATAACATTAAACATACTTACTGTCTGAAAATAAAGGTAAAAATGAATTAAATATACAATTATATCATGTTTAGGTCCGTGTCCACCCTGTCCAAAGACAGTTCGTGTCACATGTTATTGTCAGAAACAGTCTCCTCAGATCAAACGATGTAGTGCCAGGACTTGGTCGTGTGGTCAGCCATGTGGACACCAGCTAACCTGTGGTCAACATAGATGTCAGGATCCTTGTCATTCAGGTAAGATTGATAGCAAAGAAGTTTTTGTATGGTCAGGCTAGGTCTGCACTCACTGACCGTGAAAGGGCTAAACAGCGATTCAATTTTGTTAAATATACCTTATCACTATTTATTGGCCATTACTGGACATCAGTCATGACATCCTGTAAAATTTTGATGTCATTAATACAGATATTTGAAGCCACAAAAAAAAAGTGATTGCTTTTGAGGGCAATTGCTCAAGTGTCGCAGATTCTCAGATCAACCAGGGCAGATTTCCAAGTAGCGATAAGTTTAATCCCACATAGTAGAATGTCACCTACAGTATTTTTAGAATAAAGATCATGTGACTTTTGGAACCTCCTCTAACAGGTATGAGCTGTCTTCATGTTTATTTGCAATTGCATTTTATATTTTGTATGCTTATGCATAAACACAGAAATTATACAACCATAGAATGCTGTGGTTTCATTAGTATTTGTTGAATATTAATTATCATTGACATTTTGGGGTTAGTTTCAGTGAATTACAATGTACATATTTAGAACTGCAATGCAGTACAAATTTTCTACAGGCTTTTACACAGACTTTGTCAAAAACCATCAAAATCAAATTTACAAAAAATACAACTTTTTCTCAAGCGAGGAAAATTGTACACATGAAAATAAATGAATCTGGAATTCTAGAATGTGTGATATCATGAAAAAAAAACTAGATATGAGGATATCTCTCCAATATGAGTCTACAAATTAATTAGGTGCGTATTTCATGGTTTGGAAGTAATTTCTTGCATGGTACAGTAAAACAATTAAAAAGAAGCATATGAAAGATAGAAATATAAATAAGAATAGACTTAGGATCAATTTGAATGAGACATCTACCTAACAAAGTTTACATCAATAGGTTAGTGGCAGTGATGGACAGGTTAGTATGAATTAGATTTTTGTGGGTGTGATTTACTTTGGAACTTGAATAACAGCCACCAAATAAATCAAAACATGTCCCACTTGTATTTTTGTCCATCTGATGAGTTAAGCCTTTTTCAACTGATTTTTATAGTTCGTTCTTATGTTGTACTGTTATACCACTGTCCCAGGTTAGGGGGAGGGTTGGGATCCCGCTAACATGTTTAACCCCGCCACATTATTTATGTATGTGCTGTCCCAAGTCAGGAGCCTGTAATTCAGTGGTTGTCGTTTGTGTATGTGTTACATATTTGTTTTTCGTTCATTTTTTTACATAAATAAGGAAATTAGTTTTCTCGTTTGAATTGTTTTACATTGTCTTATCCGGGCCTTTTATAACTCACTATGCGGTATGGGCTTTGCTCATTGTTGAAGGTCGTACAGTGACCTATAGTTGTTAATGTCTGTGTCATTTTGGTCTTTTGTGGATAGTTATCTCATTGGCAATCATACCACATCTTCTTTTTTATACTTAAATATATTCCAATACTGTACCTTTGCATTCAATGGCCATGATTATAATTAGTATGTGATACTGCAATTAACTGATATTTGTATCATTTTTTCAGGGGACTGTCAACCCTGTACAAAGACAAGTAAACAGAAATGTATGTGTTCAAAATCAGTGGCTGTGAGAGAATGTGCCACTCCTCAGTGGCAATGTGATGAGGTAATAATATATATTTGTGATTTGTATTGCGATCGGCACAAGGCAATGAGATTATGGCAATTTCATTAGTTACAGGGCAAGCATACTAAAGCTAGATTTTTTAAGAGAGCTGAGCAGTATATAGATCTATGGAATTATAATGAAGTGTCTGAATTATGAAATTCATTATAACTACATCTAGTGCAAGCATTGACGCTAATTCTTAAAAAAATGATACCAGTGGGTCAATATCTTTTAAATTTAGATTTTTTTTTAAACTTGCAATAAAAGGTTTAGGTTTGACAAAAATATTTTGTCAATTGTTTTATGACCAAAATTCAGGAAATTATTTATACATTTAGCACACATAATTTTCATTCTATAAGTTACTTTTATATATTTGTGCAAACAATAACTTAATATTTTGCAGCCATGTGGAAAGAGACTTGCATGTGGTAACCATGTTTGTGAAAAAGTTTGTCATGGTGGAAATTGTGGACCTTGTCCAAGATCTGGACTCAGAAAATGCCCTTGTGGGAAAACAGGTAAGTCTAGACCAAAGGTGTGCTGTAAAATATTGACCTTGTCTAACATTTACATGAGAAACCACTGTGAAATTGTGCAGAAAAAAGTTGACCTTGTCCAATAGTTGGGCTCACTAAATTCCCATGTTGAAGAACTAAAATAAAGGAGAGAAATATTATTACTTATCTGCAACACTACTAGCAAATTATATACATACTTAAAATATATATTTATAAAAAAAAAAACATATGAAAGTATATTAACTAACATTCTGCAAATATTTCTTTCATTTAAATGCACAACATGAGAAATATTTGGATTGATTGTAAAAAAGGATTAAACAATCATGATAACAGTTTTTATTTAAGATTTTCTGTAGAAATATTGAATTTTCTTTTTTGAGATTACATTTTTTGTCCCAAGTTTGAGAATGTTTTCTTACTCTCTTTGTTTGGGTTATAAATTGTTGGAAAATATCTACACTGTAGATATATCTAAACAATCCTATTTCTTTGACAGTATTTTTAGTTTTGGTCTAACTATATTTACAGAGGATTCATTGCCATGCACTGAGGACATTCCAACATGTGGTGATACCTGTGGTAAAATGTTGGATTGTGGGATACATACCTGTCCAGAAAGATGTCATACTGGATCTTGTGGCAAGGTAAGGATTGTGGGATACATACCTGTCCAGAAAGATGTCATACTGGATCTTGTGGCTAGGTAAGGATTGTGGGATACATACCTGTCCAGAGAGATGTCAAACTGGACCTTGTTGCAAGGTAAGACCTGGAAAAATCATGTTCATATTTTTATTCATTGTCGTGTAATCAATGAACACTCTAACTGACAGTACAACATGTAGCTTATTTACATAAAAATTTCTGCAGCAAATAGTTGGCAAATGTCAAATTTGTATTCCCTACTTTCAAATGCATTTGTATTATACACAAAATAAATCTATGAACCACATGTACAGATATTATTGCGAGGATTTTATTAATGCAAATAATGCGACAAGGGGAGTATTGCAATAATAAGAAATCGCATGCAGATATCTGATACCTACATGAATAAGTATGCAGATTTTCCTGAACTCGCAATAAATAGTCTTGCATTTTTGTCCATTCTTAAAAAATTGCAATAATAAATACATGCAATAATTTCTGAATTTACAGTATGATTTATTAAAAAGTCTTAATCAATTGACAATTTTTTATTTTATACCCACATTTCTGTGAATTTTTTGTCATTGTTGTATAGTAACCAGGGTAACAATTTTTTAGCATCTTTTCTTTTTTCCTAGTGCTTAAATGTTGCGACAAAGACCTGTTTATGTGGACAAAGAAAGAAAGAATTGCCATGTTATAAAGATTATCATTGTGAGACAAGATGTACCAGAATGAGGGATTGTGGGAAGCATCAGTGTCGGAGAAAGGTAAAAATACATGTTTAACAAACTTTTACGAACTGCCAGCCAAAAAATCTAATGGTATGAAATTGCAGGGCATTTGAAATTCTAGTTCCGTAAAGGAGCAAATCTTTTAATTTATTTAGCCATGTAAAAAATGGTGTTAAGGACAAGTTTAGGGAGGGTCAACATTGGCCCTCTAATTCCATGAAATTTAGATACAGTAATTAAAAGAAAGCATTAACAGTAAAACCTGCCTTAATCACCACCTAGTTTATATTATTTTCGTGTTTCGATTAATAAGTTGAAAGTAAGGAAAAAGTAAAATCACAAAAATACTGAACTCTGAGAAAATCCAATCGAAAAGTCAATAATCACATGGCAAAATCAAATGAAAAAACACAAAAAAAAACGAATGGACAAGAACTGTCATATTCCTGACTTGGTACAGGCATTTTCAAATGTAGAAAATAGTGGATTATACCTGGTTTTAAAGCGCTAAAACTCTTACTTTGATGACAGTCTCATCAAATTCCGTTATATGTAAAATGATGCATGAACTAAACAGACATAATAAATAAAATAGTCAAAATATGGTCATGATCGTGTAACAATTTCAAAAGGAACAATTTAACAGAACACAAAAAACATCTACCTACAATTTCTTTATATATTTTCAGTGTTGTGATGGGAATTGTTCTCCTTGCGAACAGACTTGTAATAAACCACTTGGCTGTAAAACTCATAAATGTGCAAGTCGTTGTCACCCTGGTAAGTTGTAAGACAATTTAAAAGTCATGGGTTCTCTATCATAAAACTGTACTCAGTACTTGGAATCACCAAGGACTACAAGAAGCACCAAATTTACAAGTTCTTACCACAAGCCCCATTAAACACTTAACTCAGAGGATTCACAACATGTTCATTTTTCCTTAATCTTAAAAAAAAACCGAATCAAAAGTAAATGATGTAGCAACATATTCTTGATGCACATCATCCTGGAGGTGTTCTGGCTGAACATCACACACTTATATTAATCTCTGTCATTTATTTGAACTTTAATATTGATAGTAGAAAACTAACCAGTTTTAATTTTTGGTTATTTTTTTGTACTTTTAATATTACATGTATTACATAACAGTTACATTCATGTATATCTTTTATCCATTTCTAGGTCGTTGCTACCCATGTTCCAATACAGTAGAGATAACCTGCAATTGTAAAATGGCAAGGATAACAGTTCCATGTGGAAGAGAAAAGATCACCAAACCTCCGAGATGTCACCAAAAGTGTAGGTCAGTAGTCTAAAAAAAAAGGGGGGAGTACGTTAAACCAACATATTGTCGTGGATACTTTTTTTCATGTTTAGCCCTTTCAAGTCCACTTCACAATGAATTAGTTTCGTGGTTATCTAATTTTCTTGATGTAGTTGAATACGAAAAGATCCAAGTTATACACATTCACGACTTTTTAAATTCCCGTTAATTATTTTTATTCCCCAAAGATGTGAAAATAAATAGTTAGTTTATAGTATTTAGCACTCAAATTCTAAAAATTATTCCATAAAAGTTTTATTATCTATTGATGACTCAATTTTGTGTGCTTATTTCCTGATTCAAAAAGAATTTTGATGGACTGCTGTGAATTCATTTTAAAAGGGCCAATTGAAAGAAAAGGTATCTACAAAATTAGTAGGTCAAATACACCAAAACTCTTTGTAGGTTATGTATGTTAGTTGTTATTTTGTTTTTCCTCATTTTAGGAGACCACCATTATGCCACCATCCTGCCACAATACCACATGCTTGTCATTTTGGGGAATGCCCACCTTGTAGACTTCAATGTTTAAAGAAGTTGTCTCCGTGTTCTCACCCTTGTCCTATGATGTGTCACTCAGCAGTCAAGGTCAAGATTAAAGAAAATGTAAGTTTGGGATTTAAAAAAAATACAAAATGTAAAAAAGCCATGGTCAGAGACATTGTAAAAGGTTATCATTTAGGAGATAACTGTATTGTATTTTAAGCTATGATGGCATCAATTGGGGATTTGATGGTCGCAAATTAAGCTTACTGGCGACGCGTTTGCGGAGACAGTAAACAGGTATTTGCGACCATCAAATCCCAAATTGATGCCATCAGAGCTTAAAATACAATATTGTTATCTCCATTCTAATGAAACTGACAGAAAACAACGTTAAAACATGTATTTAAAATCAGTCATATGCCGTCTGCGCTTGCGCGTACGCCCCATAACATCAATTGTCAATTGTAAGAAAGTGACGTTATCCAATCAAAATGAACGTTACAAATGTTGGTGCATTAGAATAAGAAATTTCGAGGTCAAAATGATTTAAAATATGAAGATGATGTTTCATTTATTTGAAATTTGTATTTTAAAGAAATTTATTTTTGACAGTTTGTGGATGCCTGTTTTCACAAGGTTACTGACGAGTTGCATTTTATTGATTATAATAAAAAGATTTAGTATGCCCTCTCAATGATAGGGCCTCATTGGCTGAGTGATCATAGTAGTTCATGTACTAGAATGTCAATTCTGGAGTTGTGAGTATGACCTGCAAATAAGCAACAATACACCCAATAGTGCAGAGAGGCCGTTAAACAGTAACAATCAATCAATCAATCAATCAATCAATCAATCAATCATCCTTAGTTTGATATTATGAATTCAAAATTGTCATGAAAAATATTCAGATGAACTTTTTTACAAATTTGATATTTGCTCATATTTGGATGAATTCTTATGTCAGAAACATTTTACTTGCACTTTTAGAATATTTTGAATATATTTCATGACGTTTAATAATCATTTTATCATTGTTATATATGGAACGCCGTAACTGCCTTATGTTAAAAACTTTCATTATATGATGGTACTTTGACATTATACGATGGTACTTTGACATTATATGATGGTACTTTGACATTATACGATGATACTTTGACATTATATGATGGTACTTTGACATTATACGATGGTACTTTGACATTATACGATGATACTTTGACATTATATGATGGTACTTTGACATTATACGATGGTACTTTGACATTATACGATGGTACTTTGACATTATATGCTGGTACTTTGACATTATACGATGGTACTTTGACATTATATGATGATACTTTGACATTATACGATGGTACTTTGTCATTTTGTAAAAACAAAAGGAATCATGGGAATTAGAAAAAACAAGAATGTGTACCCAGTACACGGATGCCCCATCCGAACTATCATTTTCTATGTTCAGTGGACCATGAAAATAGGGGGAAATCTCTAATTTGGAATAAAATTAGAAAGATCATATCATAAGGAACATGTATACTAAGTTTCAAGTTGATTGGATTTCTACTTCATCAAAAACAACCTCGACCAAAAACTTTAACCTGAAGTTGGACGAAAGTGCAAACGGACTGACGGACGCACAGACCAGAAACATAATGCCCATAAATGGGACATAAAAACAAAATGCAAGAATCACTCATGTTGAATGTACCAAAGAAGGTTGATTTAAAGCATGCGTTTGTACATTTTGAAAGAGAAAAGATAACACAAAACATTGTGGGTATGCTTTCGAGACATGAATTAGAAGCTCTAGGAGTTTCAAAACAGCAAGCATGATGAAGCGTCGAATTGAGTGTATTAAATATGGGACTATTAAACCACAGAAAATTCAAGGAAGTTCCGGTCCTCCTAAATTTGACATAGAAAAATCAACAATTTACTTGATAATTGATTTTGATCTCGGATGTTGCAAAGCTTTTGCTCGTAACTGAATATATCGAAGAATAGCACAGCTTGATCTGAGTATACGTACATTTTCAGAACTTAACGATGATGGTCTCAGTGATGTTGTATTGGGAGAAACTATTCAAGAGTTTCCTCTGTGTGGTGAAAATGCTTCAGCATATGTTAATTGCCAAAGGCATTAGAGTACAGAGATGGCGTCTAAGAGACTCTATTCAACGTTAAGATTCATCTTGAGCACAAACAAGGAAGTCGGGAATACTTCACAGACGAGTTTATAACGTAATGGGGCTTAACCATGCACTTGCGGCATATAGACACTAACCATAAGCTTGTACGCTGGCGATTCATAACAATAGGTGGTGTTGATGGTTTCAGCAGAATGACAATGTTTCTTAAATGCTGTGATAACAACATGTCTTAAATTTTGGGGCCCCTTTATAGCTTTTTGTTCGGTGTGAGCCAAGGCCCCGTGTTGAAGGCCGTACATGGACCTATAATGGTTTACTTTTATAAATTGTTATTTGGATGGAGAGTTGCGTCATTGGCACTCACACCACATCTTCCTATTTACTTTAAAAACTGTTTTTTGTCAGGTGTCGCCAACTTCGGTGTGCCTCTAAGGGTTAGATCTGACAACAGACTAGAAAATGTGTCAGTTGCAGACTTTATATATATACTCAGTGAAAGGGGTGATGGAAGTATGATAACAGGCCGGAGTACCAACAATCGAGAGTTTGAGAGATTATGGAGGGACATATTTGAGGGTGTCCTATGTTCTTATTCTATTATATGGAAGATCAAGATATTCTAGATTCATTCAACCTTCAGCATTTAGCAGCTCTACATTTCATATATATAGGGGAGATAAACAAAATGCTTCAACTGTGGAAAACAGCATGGGCTGGTCATAGGATGCGTACAGTTAAATCGTCTCCTTTAATTGTGTGGTCATCTGGCCATCTTCAAAACCCAGTAGGCATACAACTTAGTGAAACCGAATTACTAGAGTTTGGACTTGAAGGTCATTTTAAATCAAATAACACAGAGGAAGGGGACCGACCAATATTTGCCCCAATTAGCCATTTAATCAACGAACAGTCTAGACAGGCATTGAGAGAAGTCAATCGTTCTCGTGAAAACTTTGAAATAAATGACTATTTATAGTTTTTGGAAATTATTACCAGAAATTATTTGTTGGTTGATCTTTAAAATTTTAGCATCGTATAGTCTGTAATAGCTTGTGTTGACCAGGATGCACTTGGTCAGAACCTTGCTATGAACATTTCTATAACATTTGATTTTATTGTTAAAGATATTTTTCACAATATTTCTAACATAGATTGATTTGACCTCAATTTTGACTGACAAAATCAAAGTATGGATTCACTCTATGTACACATACATGTACAACACTGTGTTCACTGAGTCTTCTACGATTATAGCACTCATATAACAAAATGAACTACACCATTGTACATACAGTTTCATACATAATTTTTTGGTGTATATCAAGCAGCTCAAAAGTTGTTTGTTTGTATTTCCATTAAATGACATCATCCCCTGCCACTATCTATGATGGAAGAAATTTCTCAAAGTTACAACAATTATTTTACACCATATGTGTAAAAGTCAAATATCTAAAGCCTAGGTAAAAAGATAAAAACATGCTTGAGACAAGTTAACACTAAAACGGTAATTTGACCTGATGGTCACGACACACATTTTGTAATACACTCATGTGCCATACATCTAAAGTCTAGGTCAAAAGACAAACAAGGGGTGGCTTGGACAAGTGTCATTGAAAGAACGAGAGAGACTAAAACACATGTTGTTTTAGTCTCTCTCGTTCTTTCAATGACACTTGTCCAAGCCACCCATGTATCTCTTCATCAAATGAAATACATAATGGAAGTCAACTTCATTTAGGTGAATAGCAGCCAGTTTGAAAAATCTGAACTCCCCACAGTTCAGAATTTGGAGAAAAATAATTTTGTTGTTCTCTCCTGTTACAGCCTTTTTGTGTACCTTCTGAGAATATTTCATTGTATGCACTATAACAGTACATGTGTCTTTATAGAATATTCTACACAATTCGAGTAGATGAACAAAAAGTACTGCGTAATTCCTTTCTGTTGCGTTCTTTCATGTTACCTGATAAAAAGTAACAGCATAACCATAATCAGTAACAGGAAGGATGTTCAAGACAATTTCACTGATGAATCAAAAAGTTAATCTACTATATGCCAACCATTTCATTTCATATAAGTAATCATCACCATATAAGATAAATTTCAAAATAATATTCAGTTTATTGATTGAAAAAATAGTTTTTTATTGCTTATGATAACAGCAGAGAACAATTCTAGTATAGTAGATAGTAACAGAAAGGAATTTATTTTAGAATTGTTCATTACCTAGGCAGAGTTTTCATCTTGCAAATACAGTTTCAAAGGATAAATGACATTGTTTGCTGTTATCTTCCAATTGTGACCAATCTGAAATGATGTATTCTTCTTAAACTATAAAATAAAGCATTTTTTTGAGAAAAAATCCTTTCTGTTACCAACTCTGTCCTGTTACCATTGTCCTGTTACTCAATATTCTTTCATGTTACCGACCTATCTGACTATGTTTTAGTATATTTCTAAACTTTTCGTATGCGAATGCTAAAATCAATAATTGATATTTGATAAACGTTTGCAGGTCATACTAGTAAACCACAAATAGTGTCTAAAACTTATTCTTTATTCCCATTAGAAACTTTTTAAAATTGATTCACATGGGTAACAAGAAAGAACTGGATTTTTTTTGTACCATTTTTTTTGCCATTGTTTCCACATTAAACAATTGTTTGAATTACATACAACAGTTCCTAGATCCTCAATGTGTGTTCTTCGATTTGTGCTATTAAAATACGGGTCTAAAGACATTTTTGGGGTTTTTTTTCTTGTTGCCAAAAATTATACTTTTTCATATATTGTCTCATATGCTTGTATACTAATTTATAAAAATGTAAAATCAAAATAAAAATTGCAGAGGACACCCGAGCTACTCGAAATTGTCAAAGCAAAGTAAAATGTTAAAGTACCATCGTATAATGTCAAAGTACCATCGTATAATGTCAAAGTACCATCGTATAATGTTAAAGTACCATCGTATAATGTCAAAATACCATCATATAATGTCAAAGTACCATCGTATAATGTCAAAGTACCATCATATAATGTCAAAGTACCATCGTATAATGTCAAAGTACCATTATATAATGTCAAAGTACCATCGTATAATGTCAAAGTACCATCGTATAATGTCAAAGTACCATCGTATAATGTCAAAGTACCATCATATAATGAAAGTTTTTAACATAAGGCAGTTCCGGCGTTCCATAGTTATAGATGAATCTGTATATCATTATTTATGATCTTTGTATTTCAGCTAAATGTTGCTGGACCTTGGGAAGGAAGACCAACAATCAGAGAGGAAATTCAAGACAAACCTTGTCCACCTTGTAAAGTACCTATAGCTATACAATGTTTGGGATTACATGAGGTATGTGTTTCTGTCCACCCTGTAAAGTACCTATAGCTATACAATGTTTGGGATTACATGAGGTATGTGTTTCTGTCCACCCTGTAAAGTACCTATAGCTATACAATGTTTGGGATTACATGAGGTATGTGTTTCTGTCCACCCTGTAAAGTACCTATAGCTATACAATGTTTGGGATTACATGAGGTATGTGTTTCTGTCCACCCTGTAAAGTACCTATAGCTATACAATGTTTGGGATTACATGAGGTATGTGTTTCTGTCCACCTTGTAAAGTACCTATAGCTATACAATGTTTGGGATTACATGAGGTATGTGTTTCTGTCCACCCTGTAAAGTACCTATAGCTATACAATGTTTGGGATTACATGAGGTATGTGTTTCTGTCCACCTTGTAAAGTACCTATAGCTATACAATGTGTGGGATTACATGAGGTATGTGTTTCTGTCCACCCTGTAAAGTACCTATAGCTATACAATGTTTGGGATTACATGAGGTATGTGTTTCTGTCCACCCTGTAAAGTACCTATAGCTATACAATGTTTGGGATTACATGAGGTATGTGTTTCTGTCCACCCTGTAAAGTACCTATAGCTATACAATGTGTGGGATTACATGAGGTATGTGTTTCTGTCCACCCTGTAAAGTACCTATAGCTATACAATGTTTGGGATTACATGAGGTATGTGTTTCTGTCCACCCTGTAAAGTACCTATAGCTATACAATGTTTGGGATTACATGAGGTATGTGTTTCTGTCCACCCTGTAAAGTACCTATAGCTATACAATGTTTGGGATTACATGAGGTATGTGTTTCTGTCCACCCTGTAAAGTACCTATAGCTATACAATGTTTGGGATTACATGAGGTATGTGTTTCTGTCCACCCTGTAAAGTACCTATAGCTATACAATGTTTGGGATTACATGAGGTATGTGTTTCTGTCCACCCTGTAAAGTACCTATAGCTATACAATGTTTGGGATTACATGAGGTATGTGTTTCTGTCCACCCTGTAAAGTACCTATAGCTATACAATGTTTGGGATTACATGAGGTATGTGTTTCTGTCCACCCTGTAAAGTACCTATAGCTATACAATGTTTGGGATTACATGAGGTATGTGTTTCTGTCCACCCTGTAAAGTACCTATAGCTATACAATGTTTGGGATTACATGAGGTATGTGTTTCTGTCCACCCTGTAAAGTACCTATAGCTATACAATGTTTGGGATTACATGAGGTATGTGTTTCTGTCCACCCTGTAAAGTACCTATAGCTATACAATGTTTGGGATTACATGAGGTATGTGTTTCTGTCCACCCTGTAAAGTACCTATAGCTATACAATGTTTGGGATTACATGAGGTATGTGTTTCTGTCCACCCTGTAAAGTACCTATAGCTATACAATGTTTGGGATTACATGAGGTATGTGTTTCTGTCCACCCTGTAAAGTACCTATAGCTATACAATGTTTGGGATTACATGAGGTATGTGTTTCTGTCCACCCTGTAAAGTACCTATAGCTATACAATGTTTGGGATTACATGAGGTATGTGTTTCTGTCCACCTTGTAAAGTACCTATAGCTATACAATGTTTGGGATTACATGAGGTATGTGTTTCTGTCCACCCTGTAAAGTACCTATAGCTATACAATGTTTGGGATTACATGAGGTATGTGTTTCTGTCCACCTTGTAAAGTACCTATAGCTATACAATGTGTGGGATTACATGAGGTATGTGTTTCTGTCCACCCTGTAAAGTACCTATAGCTATACAATGTTTGGGATTACATTAGGTATGTGTTTTTGTCCACCCTGTAAAGTACCTATAGCTATACAATGTTTGGGATTACATGAGGTATGTGTTTCTGTCCACCCTGTAAAGTACCTATAGCTATACAATGTTTGGGATTACATGAGGTATGTGTTTCTGTCCACCCTGTAAAGTACCTATAGCTATACAATGTTTGGGATTACATGAGGTATGTGTTTCTGACTGATTTGTTGGGTGACATATAGGAATAGGAAATGTGATATGATTGCCTATATAAGAAAACTGTCCGTCAAAGTTTAAATGAAATGGATGTAGGCAATTAAAGGCAACCATATGGCCTTCAACAATGATAAAAACCTATACCGTATGGCTAAGAGCTATTCCAGAAAAAAATGTATGGGGGGTTGGAAGGCAGTTTTTGTCAGCACCCGCCACCCAGACAATTGTAATTGAGAATTATAGTGCATTATAGTGTGAAAAGTTGCTCTGATACCCATCACCCATGTATTATGAATATAATGTGCCTTCCAACCCCCTCCCCCCATACATTTTTTTCTGGAATAGCCCTTATAGAATGCAGAGTATCATATGGACAAGAATAGGGGAATCTGATTTTTGTAATGAACTACTATATTTTCAAGCAACAGAGCATATGAAAAAATGTAACAAAATTTATTTTAAGTATTTTTGACATATAGCTCTTCAAAGGTTTCAGTACTTATACATCCTCTGATTTCAAATGTTTGGCGTTGAGCGTTCCTGATGAACGTAAACCAGAAAAGAGCTTCTGACGCATTGAAATTATTAAACATGTTGTTTTCAATTTATTAACAATACTTATATATATATATGACTAAGATATATATCTTAGTCAAGCAACTAAGGCTATTCCATATAAACACAAATGGACACAGAAAGAAACTTTAAAAATTCCATCTATGGTTGGCTGTTTTTGAACAGTGAAAGTGTAAAGAAATTAAAAAATATCTTACTGGAAACAATGTTTTTTATGTGCAATAGTCCTTTTAAAAAAGTTTCTGAATTGTAACTGGAACTTGAAGCTTAAGTGCTAGTCTACCTAAGAATCAGGCAGTGGTGAAAACATGGCAAACAAAAACCATCTCAGGTTGACATTAATATATGTTCAAAATGTATAACGATGCAAAAATATACCATTCGTTTCATTGTCCTCTTCTGGTAATTGGAGATAAAATTTGGTTACAATGCACTAGAAATTAACAATTAAAGGGAGCTAACTCTGTAATTTGCTATCACTTTAACCAAAGTTTGTCTAAAGATTTATCAAGTTACCAGACACTAAAGACCTACCATTTCTAACTCAGGATAAGTGTTACTTCAATATAGGATGGCTAGGTAGCTGGTTTTTTTACAGCCATGTTTTGATTTTTTTCAAAATTGCCTGATTCTTACAAAGACTGGCACTTAAATGTTGAAAATACATTCAATTTAAATCAAGAAATTCAAACTAATTATTTACATGCTAATGTTTTTCAGAATTTTGCATTTGATTGTTTTTTTCAGACTGGTACCTTTGCATGTTCTGAGGTTAGACCATACAGTTGTGGTAGGTCATGTGACTGTCTGCTGTCGTGTGGTAATCATACATGTCAATTACCCTGCCACCAGGTTACTGGAGCAAAGGAGAATGGAAAGGTTAGTTTAATTAATGAATTACTTCACTTGTGAAACCATTTTTTGTGGTTTTTAAATGATAAAAAAAATCTGTGTACTTTTGTAACATATTACACAATTCTTGTTATAAAATCTGTGAACTTTTGTCACATAGTACACAATTCTTGTTATAAAATCTGTGAACTTCTGTCACATAGTACACAATTCTTGATATAAAATCTGTGAACTTCTGTTACATAGTACACAATTCTTGATAAAAAATCTGTGAACTTTTGTTTAATAGTACACAATTCTTGAAATAAAATCTCTGTAATTTTGTTTTTCTCATTTTTTCTTATCTTTATTTTGAGAGTTTGTCAAATCCATTTTAATATATTTATATAAAATTGCCCTTCTTTAACAAAAGCACTGATAACAGACAGTTTAAATGCTGCTAAAGTTCATGTAATTTTATGCAGGCTTTTTACCCCAAAAAATCTGTATACGTACTCTTTCAATAATTCTTTTAGTTATTTATTTTCTTTAAAAAAAATAATTTTGAAATAAGTTTTACCCCTCAAGTGGAAAAAAAGTAAAAAGAATACAAATAGTTCTTATAAATGCAGTTCTAGATTGATAATTAAAGTGTTTTTATCTTTGATAAAAGGCTGGTGACAATTGCAGTCCGTGTGAAGAGGGATGTGACAAGCCCCGCCCAGATGGGTGTACCCACAAGTGTCCACTACTCAAGTGTCATCCTGGTGATTGTCCCCCTTGCACACAGATGATCCGCATGAGGTGTCATTGTCAGATAATGGTTCAACACTTAGATTGCAATAAATTGACTAATTCTGACAAGAATACTAAAAATACCCTGAGGTCATGTGGAGGACAATGTCCGAAAAAGGTAAGGAATTGAAAGTCAATTTTTCAGACCTTTAACTGGTAAATCAAACTGAACATTCAGTCAGGGAAAAAAATGTCTTTGTTATTTTGTGCTACCATGTGAATGAAAGAATGTGTTTATATCAAGGAGACAACACAAGACAGAAACTGTTATATTTTATACCAACTCAACAGAAATAAAGTTCTTCTCAAAAATGTGATATAATGAAAGTGTCTTCAGACAAGAGAATTATAATTTTTTAGGGAAAACCAGAGAGGCTTTCATTTGTATCTGGAAAGTTAGCATTTGACATTTTTCTTTACTTGCAAATAATTAAGTTGAAATAGACAGTTTCGCATTAAAAAAAAAAGAAAAAGGGCCATAACTCTTTACAAATTTGTTATATATATTTCAGCTGTCGTGTGGCCATGTATGTAGTTCTAATTGTCATGCTGGTCCTTGTCCCATGGAAAAGAAATGTACCAAAAAGACCACACGGAAATGTGCATGTAAACGTATTAAAAAGGAAGTAGTTTGTAAAGACGTGACAAGCAAAGTGCTAGACTGTGATGAGAAATGCAAGGAAGAACAGGAGAAAAAGAAAGAGGTAAGGTCAATAAGAGTTTGAAAAGAGTCAAATTTTAAAATATAATTATACTGAACTCCAAGGAAAATTAAAAATGGGAAGTCCCTTATCAAATGGTAAAAATAAAAGTGCAAGCATATCAAACCAATGAAAAAACCAACTTGTAATTATATATATTTTCCCAATTTGGTATGCAAGTACAAATGTATGTCATTCTGGCTGTTATGGCTTACTTTTTTTTAGAATAAAGTGAAATACTATCTTGTTTCTTAAAATTATAGCATCACATCCATAACATAATTCATAAGAAAACAAATTCAGATAACATCACATATAAGATTATAGCATCAAATCACATTACCATGATGCTAAAAGGCCATGGGGAGAACACTGAATCACTAGCCAGTCTAGACTGAGGTTGTGAGTTCAAACCCCACTCATGTGGGTGCACTTGACTCATGTCTTGATTAACCAGGATGTCAGTTTTCCTACCAAAGGTTGGTGGTTTTCTCTGACTTCCTTCACCAATATGAAGTGACTGCCATGCAAAAGCACAATAGCGCTAAAAGTGGTATCAAACACCAAAAAATCAAATTCAACATGGCCAACCACTAAAATTTCTTTCATGAATTGTTTAACTTTTTTTCACAGGAAGAAGAAGAAAAGAAGAGATTACTCAACGAGGAAGAAATTAAACAACAACAAGCCAAAGTTGAAGAATTTGAGAAGAAGATGGGAAAAGGGAGAAAAAGAAGAAAGAAGTTTGATGAAGAGGAGGAAGAGAAAATAAGTTTTATACAGCAACACAAAAAACTTTTAATAATGTCACTAACTGTGGCTGTTTTAGCAATATTTGCTTATAGTTTATTGTTACAGTAAATTTTTGTTATTTATTTGTTATGGGAATTTCAAAGCTATTACAATTTGGTAAGGTTTTTACAGTCTATGGTTTATTAAGTTTTGAATATTAATTTGTCTTCGCTGTTTGTCTCATAAGGTTGCTGTCTGATTAATGTACCTTGGATTCACTACTGACCGTTGAATACCAAATGTTCATGGATATTGTGGAATATCAAATGTTAAAAGAATTACTATGATTACAAATTTTTCTATAGGCTTGTTAGAGGGTGATGGTGGGCCTTTAAAGAATAGAGAATAATGATGTGTTGAAATATAAAGAAGAGAGAAAAATTCCCTAGCAAATTGAAGAATACAGAAATGGTGGCCCCCCCTATCCAGACTTTTGCAAAACTATGGAATGAATTATCTACAGATTTTTCCTGATTCCATGTAAATTTGTACCCTAAAAACATAATGAATCCACATTCAACCCCTCATCTCCTTTATTCCTAGTGATATTAGAAATAATCAAAGGTTAACAAATTCCCATCAAATTTATCTGATGTTTATTTATCCAGAACAAAAGATTTGTGGATGCATGTTTGTAAGGTGGATGAGGAAATCAGTTTTACCATTGTTTATTGTCTATTGAAAGCAAAGCAATTGTTACCATTTGTCTTTAAAATGATGGTATAATTATTGAAAGGATGACTGATAAACCTGTTTGATCAAGTATCTGTTCATACAGCTAATGTAATCTCTGAAACCAGCAAATGTCAATTTTGTAAACAAATATGAATTAAAACAAGATGAATTACAAAAGGCCACGGTTTTTTAATTTAGTAGTTGGTTTACGGATTTTCTCCATAAAAAAAGTCGGGTCAGTCGGTCGGAAAAAAAAGGAAAAAAAACAGAAAAATCTCGAGAGATTATGCAAAATAAATATATATTTCACCTTTCTAATAATATGTTTGTTATGCTATTTTGATATCATCTCTTACATTTTAGTTGAAATATTATTGCTCAGCTGTCATAAACATCGCACGACATTGTCTAATAATTTTTCGTAAAATAGGGGGGGTGCACGGACAAAGACGAAATTAAATCATCATTTCACAACCAAGCATAACAGATTCGTGTAGCTCTTAATCAATTTCAGAAAAACTTGTTAAATAATGATCTTCAAGCTTAAAGAAAAAAATGTAAAAATAAGTTTCAAAACACCTGTCAAAAGCGTAATAGACTCGTCCACTGAAAAAAACGAGAATATCGGATTAATCTGTTGTCATGCATTCCCGTTTTTTTTTTATCCAATTGGACGATATTTTTTTTTATTGTATATGAAACAAGAAAATTTCAAATGATTTGTTAATATTCAGTACTTTTAACTTAATGTCTTGAACTTCCACCTGTCCATCTTTGGACAAGTCTATTTCTATGAAATGATGCATCTTACGAACTGATGACAAATAAGAGAAACGAACTTGTTAGGTTATTGGTTTTAAACACAGGTTTCGTTCCGCAAAATTATTTGCGCAAACGACATTTCAAGGTCAGTTATAATTGATTTATCTATTTTTAGAAACGTAAACTGGAAGTTGTGTTTTTTCACATCAGAAAGTATTATCAATTCTGTTGGTGATTAATGCATTTCATTTCATAAAAAAAAGAATATTTTAATTATTTTTCAGTGATAATGCATTTGTTAGGGTCGGCGGGAATAAAAAAGCATGAAAAGTTAATTTTGTTTTTATTCTGGAAATCAGCAAAATCAGGTCGGTGGATCCGTAAATCAACAAATTAAAAAATCCTGGCCTAAGTTACTGTAAACTTGTCAGACATTTTGCAATGTTTTTGTTAGTGGAACAATTTGAGGTAATATTACTTGAAAAAATATAACCTCACATTTTCAAAATAATTATTCTTGCAATTATGTCCATTGTATTTCAATCTAAATAATGAATATTTGTAATAAATTTTTTAATGAATGAAAAGCAATTGTCAGTATATATATCTACACACGATTGAGATTTTCCGGTGCTTTTGTGTGATGTCTTTCAATATTCAATGTATGTGTATTTATTAATAATTTTAATATTACCTCAACAAAATGATGATGTTATTTGCAATGATGTATAACTTACCTTGATGATGTTGTAATATAGTATGTACCAATAGATTAGGTTTCATGTCTTAGTTTTTCATGTGTCATTGACTTCAGTCTATGTCTTAATAATATTTAATTTACTTTGTTAAATGAAATGTTTTTGTCAGTGGATTTTTTTTTCAAGATTTCAACATCTTTTTTCCCAAAACAAAATTGATCTTTTTAAGGAAAATCAGTATTAATGACCAAAAAAAATCAGGACAAAATAAAACCTCATGAACATAAACTTAAACTCTGCAAACATAAACTAGTTATATGTACATGTACATGCATATTTCAATTGTACCCCACACAAATTCTTATCCCCCCCCTGATTTCAGTGATTCTGGTATTTTGAAAGTAAATTGTACTGTGCATTGTTGAATTTTCTACCGAATAAAAATCATAACTATGGGACAATATAATCTGTTTTTCAATTTATGTAATAATCATCACAAGTTTGTAAATTTTATGCAAGCAAAATCTCTCTAGTAATGTTCTTTCTTCTCATCTAGAAAACCCAAAGAATATTAAAAAAAAAATCAGCTTGCCTTGACAATAGCATTAATCCAAGCTCTTTTTAATTATTGAAATTTATTTAATGATATCTGGTTATAGTTTGTAAATTATGATTTGGTTATTATTTATTAAGTAGTAGATATTTTTGACAGAATAAATAAAGGTTAATGTTTATGTGTATTGGAATATTTTTTGTTATTATACTTCACTCCCACCATCCCCCTTTTTTTGGCACTCTATATTAATCTAGGATTATTGCTGTATCTAGATCCTTTAATTTTAAGTCATCAGCATATATTATCATATGAAACGGGGAATAATTTGCAGTTAATCAAAACTTCATTGAAGTTTACAAATCTTGGGACAGAAGTTGCAGCATCAACAAAAGAGAAAAAAGTAAAATCACAAAAATACCAAACACTGAGGAACTCTGAGCAAATTCAGAATGGAATGTCCCTAATCAAATGAAGACATCAAAAGCTCAAACACATCAAATGATTGAATACCAACTGTCATTTTCCATACTTGGTACAGACATTTTCTTATGGTTTTATAGCTAGCTAAATCTAAATCTCTTGCTTGCAAGCCCTTAAGCCATGAATTTACCATTTTTAAAGGCAGTGCTTTAAGGCCTGACTTTCAAGTCATGAGGTTCATCTTTCCTTACGCAAATCTTTGCTGGGGGTCATTTTGCAAGAAATAGATCCGGAAATGTTTAAATTTCTCCTCTACTTTTTGTGGTATGTATTGGTTTTTGTTCCTTTCATTTACATTGGGAAATAAAGAAACGATCAGTGTGTATTGTTCGTTTTAAAAATCTGTTTAATAATGTGTCTTTTGCACATAGATATTAAATAAAACATGCATTATTTTTTATTATAGGGGCGGTTATAAAACATTTTTTATATTACTGTACTGTACATTGATAGATAAAAATATGTTTTTATTAAGAAGAAAGGGATTAGTTTTTATTAGATATAAAAAAAATATATATTTTATGCACACGCTAAAAATTGGCCATCAAAACAAAAAAATTTCAATTTCCCTTTAAAGAATTTATTGAATCAAAACCATGCAATATCATTTCCTTTCTAACAGTGAAATTCTTCTTTTTCATAGGGAAATATTTGATAGGTGTAGCTTCACCCTATCACATCAAATGAGAATAGCCTCGTGAGAGAATTACGATTCACTTGTCCCTTGTTAGTTATTGTCGCTTCGTCACTAAATTAAACTTCTTGTCGCTGTTTGTCTCTAAAATTCTTCTTGTCTCTTATTAATGAGACCAGTCAGTTCCGTCCTTAACTTCCGTTTTTGCACTGCAAAACAATCACACAATTAACGATGCCTAGTCCTTGTTGGTGTGTACCTGAGTGTCATTTAAGAGGAGGACTTGCATTTCTAAATGACTTAATAAGAAGGAAAAGTTGGATCAACGCCATGGCTCAAACGTTGATTGTCATGTGCGATGCAATCGTAGAACCCATATCAATCAGCTGTTGTTTGCAAGGCACATTTTACTGAAAACGACTACGTTCAGGAAACTATTCATGGTAAAACTTCATTTTCTTTAAGAAATATATACTGTTATTTATATAATCGCCATGCAAGTAAACCAAAGTCTGTTTGCAACCGCAATTATCGTTTTAGAATAAAAAGGGGGGTGAATTCAAGACGTCATAACTTTTGGGATTACGATTCAATATCATCTGTTTGACATTTTTTGGTTAATACTACAATTGTATGGTTTTTCTACAAGAGATATATTATACTAATAATTATTTTAGCAGTAATTATGTATATTTCGGTTGTAATGACAAGAATTCATGAGCTATGCCTCGGGCTTTCTTGAAAAATATCAATGACAATGTAAACAGGAACAAAACATTGACATGAATGATGCTCTCCACCTATGTTATAGTTATTTAGGTATGTGTGTTGCACAAGTCTTTCACAAGTTTCAAAAAAGCTAATGTTATAAAACTTTTTTCAGGGCACATACCCACTTTATAGAGACTTGTCTACTGCCATGCATTCCCAATCCTATTTTCATGCACCATTTGTAAACAAGAGACTGAATGGTTTACAAAATTAAAAATCAGGACGGTGTCCCGTTAAACCAAAAGAACTAAACTGGATGAATATTGTAGGAGAAATCTAGAGGAAAGTTTTGATTTGTGAAATTGGTTTTCCTGAACAGATGTACATTCATCCTGCAGGAAAGATTTATAACTGCACCACCAACTGACGAGCTAAAAAAATAAATGTTGAGCTTCACAGATGGAATTACTCAAACACCATAAATGCCTATGTTTTCAGCACAGATTTCACAAATCATGACACAGCTGTGCATTTTTATGCCCCACCTACGATAGTAGGGGGGCATTATGTTTTCTGGTCTGTGCGTCCGTCCGTCCGTTCGTCCGTCCGTCTGTCCCTCTTCAGGTTAAAGTTTTTGGTCAAGGTAGTTTTTGATGAAGTTGAAGTCCAATCGACTTCAAACTTGGTACACATGTTCCCTATGATATGATCTTTTTAATTTTAATGCCAAATTAGAGTTTTTACCCCAATGTCACGGTCCACTGAACATGGAAAATAATAGTGCGAGTGGGGCATTCGTGTACTGGGGACACATTCTTGTTTATACCTGTTAAGAGTCGAAAACTAAATATTATTTTTATATAAAAATAAACATATATTGTGTCATTTTAGAACTTATATTTTTCCAAAGGATGCATGAATGAAAGTAGTGAAATTCATTTTGCTTTGGTATATAGATTTGAATTACAATTGTTCATGTTATTGTAATGCATATAAAAATAAGGAGATGTGGCACAATGTAAATATATGATATTCTGTGAGTTTATCAAACTAAAGGGGATAAGAAATGGGTATAAGCAGTTACAGGACTGTACTACTGTACAATCTCCAACAATGAGAAAAACTCATACTGTAAAGAGAATTTCATATTTACAAGTAAGTTTTGTTTTTGCATTGAATAATTTTCTTCTATTGTCTTAAAAGCAAATATGGGAAGTGGTTAAAATGCTAATGAGACAGCTTTTATGGCCACCAGATGTCATTGTTACCTTGATTAAAAACTCCTTTTTAGCTCACCTGACCTGACTCATCACTTGGTTTCGTCGTCCATAAACTTTTACAAAAAATCTTCTCTGAAACTACTGTGCCAAATTTAACCAAACTTAGCAAAAATCATCATTGCGGTATCTAATTTAAAAAATGTGTGGTTAGACCCGGTCAACCAACCGAGATGGCCACTATGGCCAAAAATAGAACATACAGGTAAAATGTAGATTTTGGCTTATAACTCTGAAACCAAAGCATTTAGAGCAAATCTGACATAGGGTGAAATTGTCTCTTCAGTGAAGATCTATCTGCCCAGGAATTTTCATACAAATCTGACAACCCGTTCATGGATTGCTGCCCCCAAATTAGTAATTTGAAGGAAATTTTGCAGAGTTTGGTTATTATCTTAAATATTATTATAGATAGAGATAAACTGTAAACAGCAATAATGTTTTGCAAAGTAAGATCTACAAATAAGTCAACATGACCAAAATTTTAAGTTGACCCCTTAAAGAGTTATTGCCCTTTATAGTCAATTATTACAATTTTCATAAATTTTTGTATTTTTTGTTAATTTTTAAAAAATATTTTCAACTGTAAATACTGGGCCATGTTTATTATAGATAGAGATAATTGTAGCACCAAGAATGTTCAGTAAAGAAAGATCTACAAACACATCCCCATCATCAAAAACACAATTTTGTCATTTTATATGTGTCCGTTGTTTAATATGCACATAGACCGTCCAAGGTGAGCGACACAGGCTCTAGAGAGTCTCTAGGTCATTAATACAGGTAGATAACTTTATCATGTTTATACTGAAAAATAATTTTGCTTGGAGGGAGAATTTTAAAAAGTTCTGTCTTCAAAAGAGTTGACATGTTACTATGTACATTAACCATTATGTCAGTTGATGTTCTAGCAATACACACAGAACGGAGACTAGTCAATCTTTGTGAATTATTTTTCATAGGATAGGAGTAATTGAATATGTGTATATAATCAATAATTAAAAATAGTTTTATTTACATTAAAAAGGAAAAGTTCTTATGTCTTAAAAATGCATTTCATGGCGAGGTACAGAAAATGTACTGTAAACAGTAGACTATAGATATAGGTGAACTAGGTACAAGAGAACTCTAAATCTTAAATACTACAAACCACCTCTGTTCTATGGAAGATAATGATATAACTGGACTAGAAATACACACAACCTGTAATTAACTGCCTTTACAGCGCTTTCGCGCTTTGATTCTGTATTTTATTGATGTATGTACCCGAGAACCCCTGCATTAATTCAATTACTTTTGATGTGCTGATCAAAAAGGCAATATGCCATCTGTTTTCTTTATAGAATTAATGTCTCTTCAGTGATGAATGCTTGAAGAACAAAACAATTGAAAGTCCTAAAAACTAAAGAAAAATACAAATGTTGAAGAGCTGATAAAGTAAAAGTAATGGCTACTTTGTTAGGTTATACTAAAAGTTCAGAAATTATTGCGGGAGTTTATTATTGTGATTTTGTCAATATAGACGATTTTGAGAAAAATCTTGTTTAATTCATATAAAATGTTTCAAAATGCGAGTTTAAATAATTGCGTTTACAACTCTGTTGCATTTTTGGCAATAATAAAACCTCGCAATAATTTCTAAATTTACACCACCCTTTGGTATAAATATCCATTAGGAGAGGTATAGATCTAGTAGTAGAAAATCATATTTACAATACATGCACCTACTTTAACTGCACCAGGCCTCACGGTCATAAAACTTTCGAGCATGATTTTTGTACTCAGACTCGAAAATCAACCAATCAAATTGCTGGATTTCATGTTTCGAGCATGATTTTTGTGCTCAGAGCACTGAGCAAAATTTTATGCCTTTAAGGCCAGATGTGCAGCTCAAGAAAATATGTCTTCATTTTAGTAATGATTGAAGCCAGAGCAAATTGAAAGTCTAAAACCTAATACAAATATGTTCAACATGTGATAATTTTTTTACATGCCTACATATGTGTTTTAAACACATGTATGAATTTATGATTACACATATTTTACATAAATTTGTGTAATCATCATTCACACATGTGTTTAAAACATAAACAACTGATTTGGTATAATTTTGAATATGTGATCAAAATTTTAATGATTTATACCTCAAGATGGACTGCAATTTTGACAGGTATAGTAAATAATGGGAATAATAATAATTATGATTATAGTAAATATAATGTATGAAAATAACATTCACAACCATAACTAAATTTAATTGAAAGTCATTATTGTGTCTATAGGTTGCATTTTGTAAATACAGCTGTTTCTCAAAACATGCCTCATTTGGGAGATCTTAAATATTCATAGAATATTAGTTTTTTTTACATACTGGTTCCCAGTTATGCTCTCTGTGTTCCAACTCCAGACATAACTTGGGAATGTTACCAGTAAATAAACATGTGCATATTGTTCACATTGAAATCTGTTGTAACCTTTCATTTGAGGTAGGGGTAGTTAAGAAAATTAGTATTAGTTTAAACTCTGAGAAGTTCAGGGCATATAAACATTGAAAATATGCCGCACAGCCCTATATTTTTCAAAACTTCATAGTAAAAGTGGTAAAGTTTTAGCCCTAAAAGGAGTTCCTATGGGAAATTGCATTGTCAATATTTACAAAAATGCAACCTTTGAAGGGTGAAAAGGGGAACATTTAGAATTTAACCAAATTTGCTTTATTTCACAGATTTTAAAGACATTTACTCAAATATGAAGTTTTATAAATATTTAATGGAGATTGATATATTTTAACCTTTGAAAAAAGTTGTGGTGCAAATGAAATTTCATTTCTAGGATAAGATGTTTTTCAAAACTTCATAGGGTGCAATCAATAGTTTTTTTTCTATGACGTCATATTTTGAGGGACCATGTATAATTGACCCTTAGTGGTGTTAATGTTAGATATCATTAGAATCAGAATTTTCTCTAGTTTATAATGAAATAAAAATAAATTGTACTTTTAGCTGTACCAAAAAGGTTTATTCAGAGAAAATGGGAAAAACATTGCCTAATCTATGCATGAAATACCTGAAATCAGGTCATGTGCACACCCATGAAGACATGATACATGCACATTTTTCATAAACAAAACTATGAATTTCATAGGTTTTTTACCTGGTCTTTCTAAATATGTATGCTTCACGTTCGCCTGCTCCAAAAAGAGCTACAGTGACTGCAAATAAGTTTTCCAATTCACCAACATTCCAACTGACTCCATTTTCAGAAAACGTAATCTGTAACAAACATAAACTGTTAGCCACCGCTTTACAAGCAGAGCCAAATACAATGAAAGTCCCAACTATGTATTGGCTTCCGAAGCTACACAAAACCCCTTACAAATATAGATTTATTTCGTCTTCAAGCCATTGTTCAACTACTAAATTGTTTATCTTCTTACCAGCACAATTCACACAACTCATTAAATGGGCATTCAAAAAATCAGAATGTGAATATATATGTTCAAACTCTTTTAGGTCATTTTTTAGTAGCAATAAACAAAAAAACTATGTTAATTGGACATGCTTTGATACTATATATGCCCTTGAAATTTTACTAGATAACATTTTTGTTCGCTTTGGAGATTCCGTATATCGTCAGATTATCGGAATTCCAATGGGGACTAACTGTGCACCACTTATTGCGGACCTGTTTTTGTATTGTTATGAGTTACAATTTATGACAAAAATAAGCAAAGACCCATCGAAACAACATCTGATAAACAAATTTAATAATACTTTTAGATATTTGGATGATATTTTGGCTCTCACTAATGACGACTTCAGTATGTATATTAATGAAATTTATCCTGTTGAACTTACTTTAAATAAAGCTAATACTAACAATGACCACTGTCCTTTTCTTGATCTTGATATCTATATCACTAATGGAAAGCTGAATACTAAAATTTATGATACAAGGGATGATTTTTCATTTCCTATCGTTAATTATCCGTTTTTAGATGGTGACGTTCCCTTGTCACCATCTTACGGTGTTTATATATCTCAACTTGTACGATTCGCTCGTGTATTTAACAATGTTTTCGATTTTAACGAGAGAAATTTATGTATTACTGAAAAATTATTACACCAGGGTTTTCGATATCACAAACTAGTCAAAACATTTACTAAATTTTATCATCGGTATAAAGACATCATTCGTAAATATAGCTCAACATGCAGACTTCTAATACGTTCAGGTATTTCACATCCAATTTTTTATGGTAATATTCTTTATAAAGCACAAAGGTGTCAGTATTCACCTCAGAAACATACAAAACCTTTGAATAGACTTATTAAGAAGGGATATAATTACGATACTGTTGTCAAGTCATTAAAGATTGCATATTTTGGCGTTAATATTGAGTCACTGATAAGGTCTTTGCATCGGAACTAAACATATTTATTCTAAAATACAGTTGTTGGCATGACACGGGTTATGTTCTTCTCATATATGTTATGATGGTATGATACTAAACCCCTAACGGGAAGGATTGTGCCTGATGTTCATATGATGAAATCATAATCTTTCAGTCAGTTTAATTGAAGTCTGGAGCTGGCATGTCAGTTAACTGCTAGTAGTCTGTTGTTATTTATGTATTATTGTCATTTTGTTTATTTTCTTTGGTTACATCTTCTGACATCAGACTCGGATTTCTCTTGAACTGAATTTTAATGTGCGTATTGTTATGCGTTTACTTTACTACATTGGTTAGAGGTATAGGGGGAGGGTTGAGATCTCACAAACATGTTTAACCCCGCCGCATTTTTGCGCCTGTCCCAAGTCAGGAGCCTCTGGCCTTTGTTAGTCTTGTATTATTTTAATTTTAGTTTCTTGTGTACAATTTGGAAATTAGTATGGCGTTCATTATCACTGGACTAGTATATATTTGTTTAGGGGCCAGCTGAAGGACGCCTCCGGGTGCGGGAATTTCTCGCTACATTGAAGACCTATTGGTGACCCTCTGCTGTTGTTGTTTTTTATTTGGTCGGGTTGTTGTCTCTTTGACACATTCCCCATTTCCATTCTCAATTTTATTTCAATTTTCACTGCCAAAAAAACAGGATGTTTACACTTTGTCTCCCCTCAAAACATGTGTATTTAATATTTTTTAAAATTTATTTGAATGAATCAACCTGTTTTAATTGAAGCTAATGAACTTATTTTTACAATCAAATACAAAAAACATGATACTTTTTCACCAATTATGTTGATAAAGGGACTTCCCTCCATGTCTATTTTTAGTCTGGGAATAACCCCTAGTTTTTTTATACGAAACTGTTTAAAGCACCCATAGTAAAAGTGGTACAGTTTTAGCCCTAAAAGGAGTTCCTATGGGAAATTGCATTGTCAATATTTACAGAAGTTCAACCTATAAAGGGTGAAAAAGGGGAACATTCCGAATTTAACCTAACTTGCTTTATTTCACAGATTTTAAAGACATTAACTCAAATATGAAGTTTTATAGATATTTAATAAAGATTGATAGAATCCTGGGCCTAAAATATGATGACTCAGCATGAATTCACAGTTTACTGTATATATGTATAGCTTACTCAAAGTCCCAGATACAAAATTAATTCATAATATTTGCATATTTGTAAGTTAAATTGTTAAAAAGTGCTTATATTTACTCTTCGCAGTCATTGAAACTCATAGATCCTTCATAAATTTTATGTATAGGGTATTTGTGTCCTTTCAAATAACTCAAAAGTAAGCTGCAACACCTAAATCTGCTTTTATGTCACCATGGCATAATAAATACTAGCTAGAAAAACAAAAATATCTCAAAAAAACTTACAATAGTGTGTTTTATCCTGAATATGTACTTAATATTCCAAATTGCTCGAAACAGCAGAGTGGTTTAGTATATTTGAGGCCCAAGGGGCGAAAAAACATAGAAAATTGCCTACCCCCTGGGTCATAAAACAAATAATTTAACTTGTAAATGCTATGATTTTATGATTTTAAAATTCTTGATATAGAAAACAATAACTATGCTTGGAAGTTGTGCATAAATCAGATGTTAGCAGTCACCTCTTCAACAATTTAAATGAATTTGTATCTCAGACTGATATCTGCATACACCAACTATTGCAAATATGGCTTTGTTTGAACACTATCTAGTATATATATTAGCTAAATTGTGTCAGATATATAGTTACAGATGATACTGTTGTGACAAGAATTCTAAATTGACCATTTGAGGCAGAAAACGTGTTCTTTAATTGACAAATAGGCATACAGTAAGATGTGGACTGGAGACAGAGGCTGGATTGGATACTTTATATAATCTTAAATTTTGTAATGATTGACTGCTAAACATTACATTTATAGTATTCTGATATGCTTTCAAAATGTTATCAAAACAGTTTAAAACCGGTTCTAGACATTTTTTTTTTATCAGAAAATATGCCAATAGGGTAAGCTGACAATGATAAAAGTCTTGTTTTCAAATTCTTTTAAAAATTTAAACAGGGAAGGGGTATAAAATGTGTAGTAAAGAAAAACTTAAGAGTATATACAGTGATCTTTTTAAGACTATAATTCTGATAAATGAGTATTAATGTGAGAAAAACTGAATCTAGAGTTTTTTTATTTGAACAAATGTCTGTAAAGTTGCACTTTGTTCCATCTCACAGAGACATAATTTGGGAATGTTACCAGTAAATAAATGTGTGCATATTGTTTACATTGAAATCTGTGGTAACCTTTCATTCGAGGTAGGGGTAGTTAAGAAAATTAGTATTAGTTTAAACTCTGAGAAGTTCAGGGCATATAAACGATGAAAATATGCAGCACAGCACAGAAATGCAACCTATAAGATACACAATTTGCTTGTTCATCATTTTCATCAAAATTTTCCCAAAGAAGTAAGGTTTGTAGCATTAATGAACACTATGCATTTTAAACATTTAAGAACTTATGACAACGTTGATCTTCTCTTACAATTAATCAGTTTCTACCTCATATTAACTTGAGGAATTAATTGTAATGCACGATTTCCCTTTTTATACGCCTGTCAAAATTTTGACGGGATGTATTATGGTATACAAATGTCCGGTGTCCGTCCGTCTGTCCGTCCGTCTGTCTGTCCGTCTGTCCGTCTGCCCGGCGTAAACATGTCGCACCGTAACTTGAGAACGACTTATCCAAATTTCATGAAACTTAATAAAGTTGTTTCTTATGATAGTCAAATGATCTGTATACTTTTTGGTGAAAATAAGATTTAAACTTTTTGAGTTACGGCACTTTATAACTAAAACAGGGGTGTGTTTTTTTCACATGTCGCACTGTATCTCAAAAACGATTCTTGATTATGACTTAAAACTTTAAACACTTCTTAGTTATATTAATCTCAATATCTGTATACTTTTTGGAGTTGATTCAAAATTTAATTTTTGAGTTATTGAGTATTTTGTAAAAAAGGGGGAGGGGGTTTTTACATGTCGTGCCGTATCTCAAAAACAAACGATTTATGATTATTGCTTAAAAATTTACACACTTCTTTGTTCTATTAATCTAAAGATCTGTATACTTTTTGGTGATTATTCAAAATTTTATTTTTGAGTTATTGAGTATTTTGTAAAACAGGGGAGGGTTTTTTACATGTCGCGCCGTATCTCAAAAATAATTTATGATTATTGCTTAAAACTTAACACACTTCTTTGTTATATTAATCTAAAGATCTGTATACTTTTTGGTTTTGATTCAAAATTTTATTTTGGTAATATTTAGTTTTTTGTAAAAAAAAAAACCAGGGTGGGTGGTTTCACATGTCCCGCCGTGTCTCTAAAACAATATATGGTTATTGCTTAAAACTTTCTCAGAAACTATTTATGATTATTGCATAAGACTTCCACATACGACGTCGGGCGTATCATGCGCTCACGGCGCAGCTGTTTATTTACAGAATGACACACGATTATAAGCTATTGATTATTGTCTGCCTTGTCATTTAAAATTTTGTATAAAATTTAAGAAATCTTATAATTTGCTTGTCAAAGAAGTGATTAAAATTATGTCTCTTACATAAACTTCTTTCTAGAGATAAACTGCAATAACCTCAATCTAGTACTTTATTTTGTCTTTTATCAAAAAGGTATGAATTGAGATAGATTTTACTGTTGTATGTCTCATTTAAAATATTTAAGTATTGATATTTATCAACATCAGGGTAGCAGATGTCATTACATTGATTTGTGAAGTAATGGATACGACATACACACCGTGTAATGGTAAGCTTTGACGAATTCATTTCAAAGTTTTCAAAGATTTTCTTATTGTAAAGATGTTTGGGTAAGAATTGCTGGTGGTTGTCTTTTTATATGAATTCCTAAACCAGGAAATAGACTTCTATCAGAACATTGTAGGAACCTTATAGGGTTATGCACCTCGTCTTTTATTTCTTTGATCTAGCTTATTAAAATAATCATGGAGAAATAGACATCCAAATTTGAATAAGATAATTGATAAGATACAAATGCACGCAAGCAAATTAAATCATAAGATGAAAACTAGAAGCTTTGACAGCGTTAATGTATTGAGATATTTAAATGACACGCGATGGGAAAGATGGTATGATATAGATGTAGTCTGCTGGAAAGTTATAAAATCATCATATTTATTCTATTGTTGAATTTAATATCGTTCAGGTAGTCCGTATCAAGGAAGAGATCAAGGTATGACTCTTGGGCGGTATGCATAAAACATCTTAACTTAAATATTCCATAAACTTAGATTTCACTAAGAGTTTCCTTACTTAAGTAAAATTCTTAAGTGGTATGCATAAACTTACTTAAGTCTTCACTTAACTAAGGAATACTTAAATTGGAACCTTTCTCTAATTACCGTATTGTAACGTGAACCTTTATGGGCAAGGCAGAATAGAGTCAAACAAAAATAAATAGTTGATATGTTCTATTACTAAAATCACATAAATCAAAATATACATCAAATGATTTGAATGTACTGAACTACTATATCCATCAAACTCGTATATTCACTTAAATCCAAATAATAGCATTGCGAATAGTCACTCTTTGTAGCACTAGATGTAATCCTTTACTCTACCAAAGTTCGATCTCCGGTCTCCTCGTAACGGTATTTCCGGCCTTTATATACCAATCCTCGTCGGATCCATGGACGGATCTCCCGACGGATCTCCCGACGGATCTCTTAGGCTCCGACTCGATGTTCTGATTATCTTGAATATTATTATAGATAAAGATAAACTGTAAACAGCAAAAATGATCAGCAAAGTAAGATCTACAAATAAGTTAATATGACCAAAATTGTCAATTGACCCCTTAAGGGGTTATTGTCCTTTAATGACAATTTTTCACAATTTGTTCATCATATTTGCTAACTTTAAAAAATCTTCTCCTCTAAAACTACTCAACCAAATTCAACCAAACTTCATTTGAATGATCAGTAGGGTGTATAAAATAAAGTTTGTGTTTTATTTTCTATTTCGTCAAAAAACATGGCCAAAGGCATTGTTTACCAGGTGAGCGATTCAGGCTCTTGAGAGCCTCTTGTTTGTTGTGTCATTGGGTTACTGTCTGATTAATGTACTGTGGATTTTATTATTATTTATGGAATACATTTTACATGGATTTTTGTGGGAGCATGTTAACCAAGAATTTAAATGTTCAACAATTTCTACAAGCTTGTATGCAGACTTTTACAAAACCATGAAATCAAGAATGCATAAAAATTTGTGTGCACAAAAAGTAAATGAATCCACAGTATACCCCTCATCTCCTTTTATTCATAACCATAGTAGAAACAATCAAAGGTTAACAAAATTCCCATCTTATTTATCTCAATATTTATACAGAACAAAAGAGTTGTGGATGCATGTTTACTATCTTTTGTTACCATTTGTCTTTCGGAATAGTTAAAATAAGAATGATATGATAAACTGTCTGAACAGTCTCTATTAATACCAACAAGGAAAAGTTTTCAGTTATAACGCTAAAACCAGGTAATTTAAAAGTTGTGAACAAATATACACTTGAATGGTTAAGCTATAACTTGTTTACTTTGAAAAAAGTCTGAAAAGGCAATTACTGATAAAAAACATGTTAACTTTCTATGTAAAATATGAATAAAGACTAAACGAATCAGGAAAACTCCTATTAAAAAGAGTTAATGAGTAGACAAGTTATAAAATTGTCAGACATTTTGCAATGGTTTTCTTTTTTAAGTGAAACAATTTGAGAGGATAGTACTTGAAAAAAACATAACCTCACATTTAAATTTTGAAACCATTATTCATAATGATGAATCTTGTTATTATGCTCGTTGTATATCAATCTAAATAATAAATATTAGTAAAATTTCTAGATTTACAGCATAACTTTTAAGCAAACGAAGAGAAATTGTCACTATATGTATCTACACAAGAATGAGATTTTCCGGTGCTTTTGTGTGATGTCTTTCAATATTCAATATTCATTGTACATGTATATATTAATATATTTGATATTACCTCAAACAAAATGATGATGTTATTTGCAGTGATGTACACATTTTCTTGACAAAGTTTTAATTTAGTATGTACTAATAGACTACTTTTATTCCTCAGTGTATCATGTGTCATTACTTGAGTTAATGTCTAAATAATATCTTGTTTATAACAATGTTAAGTTGTACGTTTTTGTTCTACGGTTTTTTTTGGGTTTTTTTTTTTTCATTTCCTTTTTGTCAGGTTTTTTTTTTTCTCAAGATTTCAACAACTTTTAATATGGACAAATTTGATCTTTAAAGAAAATTAGTATTAAGGACAAAACAAAAGTAAAACCTGATATAAAGTAGAAACTTAAACCAGTTTGCAGGACATGTATTTGCATAACGGGGGTAAATTTCAATAATCCTGGTGTTTTGATAGTTTTATTATGAATCTTTTTACAATATTTTGGACACTTCCACCTTTACTAAGGTTTCTTTCTTATATTGTCAAGCTACAACTTAGTCTATGATTGCTTGCATTCATTCCATTTGACCTGTCATGGATAGTTGTCTAATTGACAATAATTATACCACATCTCCTTATATTTATTATATATAAGTATTTAGCAGTCACCGCTACAGTTTAATTCTGATAGCTTCAATAGCATGTAAGATACAGGTTGGGCAGAATATTTTCTGTACTTGGTTATGAAATATGTTGTAAGAATGAGATACATAATTTTCTGGTCATATACCTCATTTTATATATTAAATTAGCATTGAACATATTGTAATTTTTTAAGGCAATGTGGAAGGACTAATTTACAGTCATAACAAACAGATAAACCATGTTCTGTAAATGTAGACAGTAGTTAGTGCATGTATTATTGCGATTTTGTCATTTTAGATTAAAATGGATAATAATTTACCAAAAAAAAAAAATACTGAGAAAATAAATCCCAATTCATTCATATAAAAAAATCTAAAATATGAGTTTAAATTATTGGAATTACAACTCTGTTGCATTTAAGCAGTAATTTCTGAATTTACAGTAAACATTTTCAACAGGCTGTTTATAAAAATAGCATTACAACTTCAACAAGTATAAAAATTCTGAGAAGTTGCAGGATTTGGGGATTTTGACTTTTTACCCTATATTTTCTTATTAAAAATATTGGAGTTTTTTCTTATTTCTTGATTTTGAAACTTTCTACCCTCATGGGACGATAAATAACCATTTTTGCTATTGAAATACTGTTTGATAAAGTTGTCAAAGTCTATAAAAAAAAATATGTTTTTATACCAGGAAAATCTCTCCTGGTCGTCTTTTTCATAACTAGAAAACCCAAAGATAAAAAAATATGAATACGATTCAAATGGAGGTCAAAAATGGAACCTAAGATATCAGAAAGGATGAAACTAGGTGCATTGACAAAGTAAGCATTAGTGTATTGAGATATTTAAAAGCCAATAGAACTGATAGGAGGTTGTAGCTGAAAAATTCTGTTGTCCACTTAAAGTTATAAATCATCATATTTATTTTACTTTTTAGTTAAAATCGTCCAAGTAGTCAGTATCAAGGTATGACACCGGCCTTCAACCTGAAAAGTATTCTTTACCTTAAATCTACTAGGATATTTGAGATGGGAGCACTGACTGAAATATTTGTTATTGAGTGACAGGACATCTTGATCCAACAGTGAAATTGAAGAACTTTGCAAGACTAGTTTTTATATTTGTCTTTTACAAGGTTCTGAATGAATTCTACTTCTTTAATATCTGTTTTCAGAATCTGATTTTTCATGATCTTAATAAGAAATTTGTATTGATCATTTCCATTATGTTAGCACCCTAGATTTGTGTTCATCACAGTGAATGGTGAAAAAAAGAGCCATAAAATATTTTTATAGTAAAACTACTGATAATAGGATGCCATCGGTTGATCTCTTAGTTAATCAAAGGGATAATTAATAAGGACAGATTGTAGAAGAATCAAAAGTATGTAAATAAGATCTTTAAAACCTGTTCATATGTGGTTCTTTGTAAGGATTGTCGCAATGTATTCAATATATTGATTGAATATGATCTTCCTCTTATGTGATGTACATTCCAAATGAAAAGAAGGACGTTTCTGTGTTGAACATCCATGCTTTTGATCAAGATTTTATCGAATGGTCCCTATCTGCATTTAATTTCCTCCTGTTGAAAGGCTCACGAATTTGATATTTTGGCCAAAAATAAAACAACGATGAAAACGATTTAAAGGAATGTTTGTATTTTAAACCTTGGCAAAGTCTTCAATATGGTTCAAAAATCTCGGATTCATTTGGCTTTACGTTTGAAGAAGAAAAGACCAGTGTAAATTATCCTTCAAGTAATCATGTTTAGTTATTTGTGCAGTATATAGCTGAAAAAATCTTATAAATAGTCCCGGATATTGAAGGAAGGAAACTAATATTAGGGTGACTTCATACAGGAACTTCTAAGGAAGAATGGAAAGAAACTAGCTCTGTTCTTAAACTTCACGTTCCGCTATATAGATTATGTTCTTTTACTAAAATTATCAAAGTTTGGTGATTATGCTGAGCGCAAAAGCGATCAAAGGGGCAATTTAGATTCATAAGTCGAAAAATACTTGACAACGCAAGGGCTAAAAAAAGAAACAGACAAACAATAGTACGCAAAACACAACATGGAAAACTGAAGACAGTGAAATACGAACCCCACCATGAACTGGGGTGTTCTCAGATGAAAGCTGATCCTGCTCCACATTAGACAGCTGTCGTGTGGCTTCTATCAGTACAAAACCGGTAAAGTTAATTCGGGAAACGACGACGGGGTTGTATTTATGACATTATGAAGATATCTGCTATCATCTGAAACAAATATTCCATAACGATCAACTAGCTCGTGATGGCGTCTCAAAGGGATGATTTCAAATTATCAATGTAACTCTTGGTTCAATAGCTTCCTTGTGAGCAGCAACTTTCTATCAATGTTATAGGAAATACAAGGCATGGATTATTGTATCAACTGTGAGATATATACACTGTATGCTGACGCTGTTGGTATGTTGCTACATAAAAATAGAAAATTTGCAACTGGGAAGCTGAAATCACATCTTTTGTCTTAAATTTTGTTTTTTAACCGACCCACGTATAGGGAAGTCTTCCCAAGATTTTGACCGACATCTAGAATTTACAAGGAGGATTGATTTGAATGGCAATTTACAGCGTAAGACATGATTTTAGCTTCCCAATGGTGATAATGTATAAATCAGGAGTATGATAGGAGCCTGCATTTGTCAATGAAAAAAACCAGAAGCTATTATTATTTTTAATATTATGTTAATTTCGCCTTTTCTTAACCGGAGTTACTTCAAATGCAATCACTTCAACAAAACAGGTCCTTTAAATTGATGTATAATTGTAGAACCAACATGTTCATTAGTTAATCAAATGTTATATGTTTATTGTAGTAATAAATATAATTTGATTTTTTCTTGTTTCTCATTGGTATATTAAGTCCCTTGTTTCCAAATTTATATTTTGTATTTTTGTCACTATTTTGACTTGACGTTACTATTTCTAGAAATGACAATGATGTTTTGTTACTAGAATAGTAACAGAGTCAATATAATTCAAAAATTAGTAACTTCGAGTCGATATAATTTTCAAACTTACACTTTTTTACATATGCAATATATAAATTACGGCCTTTCTATATATGTACCCGTTATACTATATTGCATATTGGACTTTTGTAATCGGTCAATATAATCTGATCATGTCGACATGTGATGTATTGAGCTCGTCAAAAGTCCATGATTGACAAATGATATTATTTCAATTCACGCTATGGAATACAAGTAAGTAAAATTTAACCTGAGATATCTGGTGAGGTTCTAAATTGAATTATTCCGCCAAAATAATTTGAAAGAGGAAGTTGTATCTTATAATTCAATCAGTACGTTAACAAATCTGATAGAGGCAAGTCAATTTTCACAAAGGAAATATATATTCAAACCAAAATTTTATCCTAACAGGTGTAAGGTTGTCCTTTTTCATTTATTTTTTTACTGTTAATCAAAATCTAATGTGCATGTAATAAATATCTAGTTTTCCTGATAAGAAGTTAACGATACAATTCAAATCTAAAGACGAGACAGAAAATAATGTAATAACTGCTGATATCTTTGATAGCAGACTTGACTTGAATAACTTGTTTATTGATTAATCTACTTTTTTGAAGTTCTATTTTGTGATATTTGTTGCAGAAATTGCATATGTTTAGAAACATCGGGATTACTATTCCTAAAAGTTATGAGTAACTGTGTCTAAGTTCTATTTTTTATTAAGTATCCACAAATGATATACATGTACGATTTAATCAGCAAATGAACCGGAAGCCCTACGCAAGTAAAGATATATTCTGGTTGGTATATTACATCGTAATATTAGATATAAGATTTGTATAATGATATAGTTATCATCGTAAATGCGTATCTTAACTGTCTGAAATGAATATAAGGTTTTATTGAGTGAGGTACAAATGACTGTCCTTTAAATCGTAACAATAGAAAAATAATATGTGTACCCAACGTTTCACACACATTTCTTTATCATGTGTATGGGTTTATATTGTTGAATTTGGTGATTATCAAAAAACCTATCAGACATTGTACTTCCTTGACCTTTAACATCTATGCTATTTAAAAACGATATACGACTGAACGTGTCTCTAAATTTAATTGAGTACAGATAACGTTGAACCTGTCTGGTGTTACTAGACAACGAAACTATGTATGGAAATTCGTTATGCTAGATGTTGTGAGTGTAGTTTGTTCATACAAGATTACAGAGTTCCTGATAATTGTTTTGAATAGTTCGTGAATTATCTGAACCATATTGAATTTTCTAAAACACTAGCAGGTGGAGTTATATTCACGAAAGCTTAAGATATTGTCATTATTATAGGGGAAAAGAAGTATAACATTTTCCCTACATGATGGATGCCTTTTGTGTACTCAAAGTATTTTTCAGGATCGATTGATTGGTGATCTATTTACACCAGGTAAGCACAAAAGGCTATTGCAGCTTAAGGAAGTAAACTTTGTGATGTTGTGATAAGATGTAAGGGTATAGTAGATATACATTTATAATTATCTATATTTATAGATAAATCCACTTTCTTTGAATTATATCTAAAAATCAAGGGAAATCTTTGTGAGAATTCTTCAAAACGGCTTTCAAATGTTTATAGATATGATGTAATTCGACCATGGACATGAAGACTTTAAACAAGCTCCGTCCGAAAATGGTTATGTTACTACTAGTATTTGACTCCCCTTTTCCCAACAGAACAATGATGAATCATTGTCCCGCAAACCTGCTTTGGCAAAGTTCACCATATTAATAGTTGCAAATCTAGAAAATGGTAGGTTTGTCGTTTATTGAGGAAAACACTACCATTTCCCATATAAGATAAAAAGAAACCACCATATCATTGATTGTTCAAATGATGAAATATTCCAGGTACTAAAAAAGGTCTTCATTTCGTCTATAGAAAAAAAAGTTTGAAGACCTCCTCCAAACAAACATATTTAAAGACAATCCTAGATAAAGGATTTTTCGACACATACATGTACACTATTTATGCCATATTTTGCTGTTAATGACGAAAGACACACATTGATTTCATTTAAGAAACTAAATTGCATGCAATCACTATTTTAGAATGAAGAAAGATGTCTAGAAATACAGTGAATTTGATAACTGAATTAGAGCGTCGATATTTAGAGTGTAACATATGCACAGAAGTGTTTGATGAAGAGGAACGTATACCGAGACTTCTCCCCTGTCATCATCCATTTTGTTCAGAATGTATAAAAAGGCTTGGTCGTCGAAAGGAAACAATTAAATGTCCGACATGTAACGCTGAACATAAAGTGAAAAAACATGGCCCTATAGATTTTCCAAAGGATAATACAAGGCGGGATTTGACTTCGTTTTTGCAAGCTCACTCGGATCAAAATGCGTTTAGAAAATGTAACCAATGTGGCAAAACCGTGGATGTTACCTATAAATGTCAACAGTGTAATATTAATCTCTGTGAAACATGTCAATGTCAACATCAAATAGAGCATGAAACGCACGACATCATTATTAACAAATCTGAGACATTCCGAGAGGAACAGGACAATCTTGATGTTTGTCAAAATCCTCATCATGAAAGAGCAAAGCTAAAATATTTCTGCATTTCATCTGATTGTCAAAGTGTTCTGTGTCCTTTTTGTGTAATAGAGGAGCATAGAGACATCAGTAAGCATGAACTTGAAGACATTGAAAAAGCTTTCAAAAAGAGAAAAAGTGAATTAGGAAATGACACAAAATCTCTTCGAACACGAATATCCCATGTCGAATCTACCAAGCAAAAAATCCTTGACAAAACAAATACACTACAAGATGAAAAAGATGATTTCCTTCAAAACCTGGATGCTATATATAACAGAGGTATTGCCGATTTGAAATACAGAAGACAAAGGCTCATAGATAGATATATTGTTGCTTTCAAAAGGAAAGAATCAACACTTTTGACAAGAAAACATAATCTAGACAGTTTTCTTCAAAATGCGAGTGAATGTTGTAGCCTCTCTGAACAACTAATAAACCGCAATAGCATGAGCTCCTTCCTCAACGTCCATCAGACATTAGACGTCCATGTTAAGCGGTACTTAAATATAGCAGTTGAAGATTCATCTTGCAATACAAACGATAATTCAGATACTAATATAGATTTCAATGATTATCTTCACACGTTTGATGGTAATGTTGAACTTCTAGAAAACGCAAAAAGAGAGGAAGGTTTGGAGTCCTTGATCGAACCGGAAAAAGGTAGATATAGTCCGTTGCAGTTCAGTGTTTCCGTTGTTCCTTTTTTGTCGAGCCTTCGTATTTTGTCGAAAAAGCGAGACAGCGATCCTACATTCTTTCTTCGTCGTCGTTATCTCCGTCGGTGGCGTCCACAAATATTCACTCTGGGGTTAAAGTTTTTGGTATTTTCATAACTTCTTAAACTGTCCTGAATTTGGATTAAAACTTGGACAGAAACTTGTTTATGATCAAAAGGTAGTATCTAGAAAGAAACTTAGTTTTTAGGTGTTTTTTTTAGAAATTTTACTTATTAATGGACTTTATTTTTCTTCATGTTAGCATTACACACAGTGCAGTTGAAGTTTTTGCATCATTTGTTAGATGTATAAGCTATCCTGGATTTTTGACAATCAAAAGATAGTATCAAGAGGAATATTTTTATCAAATGTTTTCCTTATTTTAGTAAAGCCTGCGATTAGCAGCAAAAGTAGACGAGACGCTGGGTTCGGGGGAACCCTTAAACATTTTGTTCCCCTACAGTTTATGTGTTCCCTCGGTTTGACTTTGTAAAATGGATTTGTTTTCGCTGAAATCGCTTAATCGATTCATAACTATTGAATAGCGGTATACCACTGTTACCTTTATTTATTTTTGAGAATTTCAATACCCTTTAAAAGATGTTATTCTCCTTACAGTGAAATATTTTTGTAGTACGTCTGAATAATCCAGATAAACTAAATTATGATTTATCCACACAATAAGCAAGACCATAACAAAATATGTCATATTCATATTGTTTACCGGGACAGTTTTTAAAAATATTGCTAATTTTTGTAAGTTTATTATAACAAAGACATGACTATAACATATAAATAGTGAGCCTATCATATTTCAACGGATATTATTTACGCGTTATGCACAGGTCACTTACCTTAAGAATTTTGATTTATTGTTTAGGTCAATAAGTATTTGTTCCGATGATCTATTTTTATGTATACATAAATCACCCTTAACTATCTAATTGCACATTTTTGAAATCATTCTAGACATTTAAATTTCTTTTTTTAAATCTTAAAGTTTCTTCTTTTTGCTTCCATACACCGAATATACTAGACCAATTGCTCATAGTATCTGAGATATGGACTTGACCACCAAAACTTAACCTTGTTCACTGATTCATGAAATGAGGTCGAGGTCAAGTGAAAACTGTCTGACGGGCATGAGGACCTTTCAAGGTACGCACATACCAAATATAGCTACCCTATTACTTATAATAAGAGAGAATTGAACATTACAAAAAATATTTACTTTTTTTTCAAGTAGTCACTGAACCATGAAAATGAGGTCAAGGACATTGGACATGTGACTGACGGAAACTTCGTAACATGAGGCATATCCATATACAAAGTATGAAGCATCCAGGTCTTCCACCTTCTAAAATATAAAGCTTTTAAGAAGTTAGCTAACGCCGCCGCCGCCGCCGTCGCCGCCGCCACCGGATCACTATCCCTATGTCGAGCTTTCTGCAACAAAAGTTGCAGGCTCTACAAAAACCATTATCATAGTCACATGATCAATTCATAACATAAACAGTGTGTATATTTCCCCCCCATTATTATAGTAAGTTTTCGTTTATAGAATCGATAATGAATAAATTCTATTTATTTCAAATCATGTTTTAACATATATTTCAAGGGAATACCATTCAAAGATCGTATTTGCATCGAAGTTCTTTTTACATTATAGCAATTTTACATTGTTTAAACAAAAGTGTTAATCAATTAACTGACAACAACACTCTTGATGACACTTGCATTTAATACAGATTACTCGAATGCTCATTTAAAGTATATAACTTTGAATTTAATAAGTGTAAACACATTTCATTGTCCAACAAGGACAAATGGATTAGACACACGTTTTTTCAACTTAGTAACGTCTTCTCAAAATAGAATTAAATTGACCACAACAGACATTTTCCTGGGTTCATTATCACTATTTCTCACACATAAAAGTGAACAAAACTATGCAAAAATCAAATCACATCATCAAGATTAGTTCAATACACGAACTAGCTCCTAGAATAATCTGCATTAATTAAATAAAATTGTAAATTAGAAGAATTTGAAATATATTACTATATAAGCTCTTTTTCATTTCTAAAGGATTATATATAGATTCTGATAGATTAGAAGTAAATATGAACCACGTAAATAGTTACACAGTGTGTTGGGGTGCTTATAGGTTTTAAACATTACATACAGGGAAAACTGTGAATTTAAAGTTTAAATGTAATTTTATTATATTTACAAAAAAATACGGTGCAGGAAATGGACTAGATTACATTTTCGGATACGGGAAGTGGGATTATTAAACATTTCTTTTTCTGTTTAGAAAAAAAATGGTGCGGGCGGGTCCGTCGAACAAGGAATCAAATTGGTGTGGCCTTACGTAAGTTTGTGGGGAACCACTAGTGGTAAGATAATGATAATTGTTATGCAGTTGTGTGAGCATTGGCATACATCATTTATATGGAGATTATTCCCCCCTCAGTCATAGTCGATTGACTTTGAATATCTAGCTTAGTTTTCATGTATATGTTTGTGAAAAGGTCGGTTTATGGGGAACCACTTGTGGTAGGTCAACGATATTTGGTAATCAGTTGTATTAGAATTGGGACATTTATTTACAATGTAGATTATTGGACCCTGCCCCCTCAGTTAGGGTTTATTGACTTGGAAAATTTTGCTTAAATTTCGTGTATGTTTGTGATTAGGTCAGTTTATGGGGAACCACTAGTAGTAAGTTTATGATAATTGGTATACAGTTTTATAAACATTGGCATATCTCATTTCCATGGAGATTTTTTGCCCCGCAACCTCAGTCATGGTGTATGGTCTTCGAATACTTAGCTTAGTGTTAATGTATGGGTTTGTGTTAAGGTCGGATCATTGGTCAATGATATTTGGTATGCAGTTGTTTTACCATTGTCACATCTCTTTACCATGGAGATTATTTGACCCTGCCTCCTCATGAGTGCTTGATGGAATTTTGGTTAGTTTAGCTTTGTATAAGTTTGTTTTTAGGTTTGTTTAAAGGGAACGATTTATAATAAATCAATGGTATGTGGTATGCGTTGTATAATCTTTGGCACATCTCATTTCAATGGAGATTGTTTAGTAATGTACCTTCAGTCATGGTTCATTGAATTTGAAAATTTTGCCCAACTAACATGTTAAAGTGTTGCTATTTTAATTTCAACTTGCATTATCATTGTAACCAAAAAGCGAGACATATCTCTGTGATAACAGTTTATTAAAAATAGAGCGCGTTTTAATCATTTTTCAGTTAGATGTTGGCATCGACCCTTGAAACCCGTTTATGAAATTTGAAATTATATAGAAATTAGGTTTCAACTCCCTCGTGCAAATTGACCTTATTTTGATTTTTTTTATGTCTTTAGGCATATAGCTCTTCAACGGTTTCGGTACTTATACATCCTAGGCCTTCAAATATTTGGCTTTGAGCGTTCCTGGTGAAGGTAAATCCTGACGCATACAATTAGTAACATCACTGGGTCGATACATCTACTGTTGGACTATCAATCCCTGAGGGTATCATCAGCTCAGTAGTCAGTACTACGGTACTTGCATGATTTGTAACAAACCTTTTTTTACAATTGTCCATTTATAAATTTTGAAATAATAAAGAAACTTACTCTTGCAAAGTTGACCTTATATGACTTTTGGCTTTTTTTTTTATTTTTGTCATACAGCTCTCCAACTGTTTCGGTACTTATACATCCTCGGCTTTCAAATATTTGGCCAGAAAAACGCTACGGACGCATACAATAAATAAAAGTGTTGTTTTCAATTTTTGTCTTGCCTTGAAGGAGTCAAAAAGCGAGACATAACTATGCTGATTCCGGTATTGGCAGCGACGATGGCGTCAACAATGTATTAGTTTGTGATTATGTCTAGTTTATGGTAAACCACAAGTGGTAGGTCAATCATATTTTGTATGAAGTTGTATAAGCATAGGCACATCTCATTTCTATGGAGATTATTTGGTCCTGCCCCCTCAGTCATGGTCTAATAACTTCGAAATTTTTGCTTATTTTACATGTATTATTTAGTGATTATATCAGTTTATGGGGAACCATTAGTGGTAGGCCAATTGTATAAGCATTGGTACATCTCATTGCAATGGAGAATATTTGGCCTCGCACCTCAGTCACAATCTAATGACTTAGAAACTTATCTTAGTTTACATGTATGAGTTTGAGATTAGATATGTTAAAGATGAATTTTTAATGTTAAGTCAATGATATTTGGTATACAAATTTATTGGCATTTGCAAGTATCGTTTCCACGGAGATTATATAGCCTCACACCCTCTTCATTGTTCATTGAATTTGAAACTTTTACGTAGGTTACAAGTTAATGTTTGTATTTAGGTTTGGGAACGACTTATAATAAGTCAATGGTATTGGGTATGCAGTTGTATTAACATTGGCACATCTCATTTTGAGAAAGATTGTTTAGCCATGTAACTCAGTCATGGTTCATTGTCTTTGAATGTTTGCATTTCTTGTGTAAGGTGTTAAAGTATTGCTATTTTGATTTCAACATTTGCGTAATCAAAATTACAAAAAGGCGAGACATATCTCTGTGATAAGTCCGAAATTGGTATCACTTTATAACTGCCTCTCCTCCTCCTTCATGTTAATAGTGCTATAAATCTATTGTACTAATCTTACACTGTAAATCAATAATGCAGTTTTGATCAGACGTTAATGATTTTTAAGAATTGAATGCTTCTTTTTGTAACTTCATTGGGGTGTAAAATTGTTGACCGATATACATTTTGTATGAAGCGCGGAAGGCTTCATTCTAAAAATGTGAACACGGTCAAAGCATTTACAACCCTTTTAGCTACAAAAAGAAGCATTCCATACTTATAATTACATTTTTTAGCTAGGATCATGAAAACACGAATTTTATTAATTTTTTTATTTAGTTCACCTGTGCACTATATTGTGATACCTCGTGTTATGATGGACGATAAGTTTTATTGTGTTATGCAATTGATTAAGGAATAAAACGTGATGTACAGTTAGCCAATCAGAATAACGTATTATAATGAAAAATAATCTAATGTAATTATTTGTCATCTTTTAGTCATTCACTAAATAATAAAAATGAAATGTCTGATGGTGCATTTTCGTAAGTGTGTTGCAGATGTTTTTTATTTTCATTCATGTTGATCTTTTAAATTAAGATGAAAATACTTTTTTAAGTTTTTTTACATTCTCGTGTTATACACACATGTTGAAGAGCATTTAGGACACAAATTTCTAAACATAGTCATCTAATATTTTGTATGTGAACATATTGCTTCCAGCTAAAATATCGCTTTCTTATCATACAATTCAAACTCACATTACAAGTCGTTTGGTAACCTACAAACTTCTTTATATGCCATCTTTAAATGTTTTAGTCTATTATCTGCTTTTAAATACTTTACAATCCACGATATGGTTGGTACCCGGTCCACATGCTATTTCAAAGTTACATCATTAAGTTAAATTTGATCAATAGATCTACTACTAGTATTATTCATGTCATATATGAAGAGAAGGCAAATATATGTATTTACTTAATATTTAATAACAAAGAATTCAAATAGTTATGTTCTGAATATAAACTCTCAGGTTCAAACTACGTTTACGGTAACGAGTGTATTGTATGACGATAAACGTAAATAATTTGACAGCTGGTCGTAGTTATAGAACCTTTTGTCATGTATATGCAAGAAACAATGACATTTTTGTAATATTTGCAGGGAACCAACTAGAATGTCAGGCGGCGAATTCGATAAACGTCGTTGGAAAATATATCTGCAACAATATAGCAATTTTGTTTAGTTATTTCTTCCAAAAAGTAAAGCAGGGTGTTTTATTAGTGATATCTTTCATCAACACGATTTTAAAAACACCATTCAAACTGAAACAACTATTCTTTCGGGAAAACCCATATACTATACAGTCTTATCAGGAACACTCTAGAAAGATGCGTCAACATGTCATGAATATCCGCAGGCTTCACGAAGGGTACCGTGCAACAGGTGATTCTCTTGAATTCGAACAATATCTGAGAGAACACATTCCGTTGGCCAATTGTCTGATGAATAGTTTTGCACTTTTTTGGAACCTTGTATTAGCCATTTGTATGTTCATATTAGTGCGCGAGATAACATTGATACCCCTCAGCATTATAGAAGAACGCGGTAAACGTAAGTATGATTTCATGTAGAAACTTAGCATATATTCATGTGTTTTTCTATTACAACATTGATCATGTAAGTGGAATTTAAGGATAAATATCAAATGCACAACGTTATCATTGGAAGTTAAACATTCTATTTCTTTTTTACTTCACATTAATTTCTTAGTGATTTAAACAGTTTCAGATATGATAGGTAAATTACTGTGGATTCATTCATTTTCGTGGGTATCAATTTTCGTGGACTGCTGAAAACTTGCATTTTCGTGGATATTCGATTTCGTGGTTTTGCCAATCTCTGTACACAAAGCCTATTGAAAATATGATATTCGTTGAACATTAGAATTCGTGGTTCACTTGTACCCACGAAACTCACGAAAATTGGTATCCAACGAATTATAATGAATCCACAGTATGAAAGTTGATAAATCAATAGGTATATTTCTAGTTAGTTTAGAGGACTGATATTTCAGAACACAGTCGGTATTTCAATGAGTATGAATTATACACCCCTACGTGCCGATTTGCTTTCGTGCACGTGAGAATAAAAATTAATGCATTAGCTTCACTGCAAAGACAAAGTGATAAGCTTCATGCGAATTTCTTTAATTTCTCTTTCAGATATTTAGATGGTGTTCTATCACTTAATACGTATCATTTGACTGAGTGCTTATATTTCATATACCCTCAAATGAACTTAAGATCAAACATACTACCAGAGAAGAAGGTCTGCTTCATATCTTGATTTTATTTCACGATATTGGCACAGACAAACGACTTGTATAATGTAGAATTGATGACAAGCTGGATAGTACTATTTTTTGGAATTCCAAGTTATCCTTATTCTAAAAAAATCTCTAGCTTATTGTTTTACCTCTTTGACTTATTTATCGACTTAACTTTATTTAACGCTAAAAACTCTTTATCTATATATTTACAGTTACTGGATTGAAATTCAACACTCAAGAAACAAGTCAATTTGCATGTCGATCAGCTGATAATCACACCGTATCTACAAAACCATCTGGAAAAATGTCATGTGGTTCGACACGTAGACTTTATAAGTATGAAGGTGTCTTTGCAAACACATCTTTTCTTCATCAACAAGAAAGTTCTGTAGAATTTTCTATTAGATTTCATCAAATGTCTTTGGAGCTAAAAGAGTATAACGAATTACCTATTTTTGAATTTGGATTAACAAATGACAGCATAAATACACACCTTTTGTTATCAACATTTTTTTCTGTCAGTGGTGTCGCTTGCCAAAACAAGTTTGGTGTTTGTCTTTCAATTGGAAATGAGGTTTTAAGTAAAAGTAAAGACATCTTTAAAAGTGAAACCAATTCACATTTTGCTGAAGGACGTTTTATACTTTTTTATCAACCTTCTGATTTGTCACTTTTGTTTCTTGCTAAATTTCCATACACAAAGACAACCATAGCGTTACGTAGAATTCAACCCTTCATATTTAAAGGTCAATTATTGCCTGTTTTTTCTACCTATACAACAATTGCTGTTTCCATGACCATTAAAACAAATCAAGTCGGGTTTGATCGTTTTACATTGTACCCGAATCTATACTTGTCTGACGACAATAAAACTATGTCTAATAAGAAATTAAGTGGAACGTATCCAAGCGACAGTTTTGGAACTCCGGTGATATTTACGCGACCAAACAATTTTCGAAAAACAAGTACTATTCAAACAAAGATAACAATTGATTTTGACGATTCAAACAGAGGCAATTCCTTATTTAGGCTCGGTATTGGGAAACATGAAGGTGGAGTTTTTAAAAGAACTGAACTATTAGAATGTTCCAAATGTGTTTGGAATTATCTTTTTGGCTATTTGCCCAGAGATGGTTATTGCCTGTCACATGTGTCATTTGGTACTGATAAGATTATGGTAGGGAACACATTCAGTTTATTTTTACATTACAACAGAAGACAAGGTCTTATTGAGGTCTACATTGTTAATTATAACTTTGGGTACAGCCATCGCATCTTCAAATTTGAACAGTTTCAAAATCAGCCTCTTAAAGTTTATATTGAAAAAATTGATGCTAAGGATATTGTTATATCTTCAACCAAAAACGTCAATTTATTAAACAATACCTACCTTTTCATATGCCTGATTGTAATACTATCTTTCTTTAGAAATTAAAAACAAACATTTGACAAAGGCTTCACAGAAACTAGTTGTTATCATTGAAAAATTTGCAGTGGATTAATAAAATGGTGCATCAAGCTTTCCAATTGTCATCGTTGAAAAGGATCATTTCAACTATGAATCGAGACTTTCCCTCAATAAAGAACATTGCAGCTTGAATGTTTGCATGTTTTAATAGATATTGTAATTTTCTTTTTATAATGTTTAATTAATGTACAATTCAGAATATTTTCAGCTACTTGTAAATGAAAGTAATGAATCACATTATGTTTTTGCTCTCATCATGAATTACTTTTCAATAACATTATAGTATTAGATTGAAAGTTGATATTGTTTCTCTGATGCACTCATACATGATAACTGTATTTTATTCATTTAAATTTGATTTAACATGTCATGTGAACGTTATATTGATTTATCTCTGTATACTTTTATTGTATATACCAATTTTTGTTAAAACAAATTAATATCGATAATTGGTGAATGATGATTTTTTGTAATATATAATAATCTTTATTATGGCTTAAGTTTTAAATTCATCTATATTCACTAAAAAAATAAAAGATCAAAACCAATACAGGCTCATGTTCATTCAATCTGTAAATTCGTTTTTCTAACAATTAACTGTAATGTTAGTATTTTGAAATATCTTTCACTTAACTATTTGATAAAGTACAACAAAGTCTCTTAATTTTATGCACAATGCAATTTAATTTCAAAACGAGGTATATTACATTAGGCAGATCTATTATATAAGTTCTACAGTTTGAATATCAATATACTAATTCATTTATAAGCACAGAAGAAAAATATCTGCCCAATGTGAAATACTTCTTTTTTTTTTTTAAAACATAGTATTCAAAGGGAAAAGGTAGCAAAAATCAAACAAACAAACAAACAAACAAACACATATTACGCATAGCACTTTTTTATTGGTTCTATTCCAACAATACTGGATGAATGTGTCTATGCATATCAAGACTGGTAATTTCATTATCAATATATATATTTTTTTACGTAACACGTTTTCTGATTGGCTGACAGTTTTTAGATGCATTTGCTTAAGCATTCGTTTCTCAAAGATATTTATAAATTGTATTAAAGGGACATTGGCTGTTAAATTCATGTTCACTGATTTTACTCAAATTTTCATATTTGATTTATGACATACTAAAACTTATATATCCAAATTATAAAAAGTCAATAATAAATAAAACAAGGCATTGGCTCGATAATTTGTATCATCGTTTCGTGTTTTGTTGTCTATATGCCATTTATCTAACTATCTAGTTGACCCCTGAAGACTGCCGACGGTCATATAACGGAATTAACATACGTATAGATATAGATAGCGAACTACACGAAACGCAATTGAGTCTGTCTGTCTAAATTCATATAATATTATAGTTTAAAAAAAAAGAGTTAGTCATTGTGTTTATTGAGATGAGTTTTTGTGGATAAAATTAGTGGATCGAATGATTTACCTTTGATTTAAAGGTAAGTTTCCTTTCCTTTAAACACATAACATGCATAATCTATTCGTAATTCATCTCTAGCTAAGGGTTAAATTGAAGGTTATGTGAATACGGATTCAACGAGGTCGTGTTATTTGTTTGCAAGTGATTCATTTACTTTACATTTTGCTTGCATATATTCTCAAGAAATCCAAATGAATGGCTTATCGAGTAAGGACATATTATGAATCTGTACATACTTTCTTGAAAAATTGAAATTATCATAATAAAGTATTTAAGTGTTTCGTAAATCTGCTTCAACTTCAACTCTGTTTTATCCTAAAGTAATGAGTGATGGCACCTGTATAAACAGAGAGATTGTTAAGATGGTGTATCGGGATATGCATATCTAGTCATTACATTTATATATTTATCACTTTCTCTATTTCTAGTGAGCATAGTTATCAAAGGTACCAGGATTATAATTTAATACGCCAACTTAATTATGCGTTTCGTTTACATAAGACTCAGCATCATTTTCCAAATATGACATAATTTGGCATTTTCAATTAACTGCAAAATCAATTATCCACAGAATTGCAAGTTTTTCTGAATCCTCGTTAATTGGTACACATGAAGATAATTGAATCAACACCCTTCTCTCATCTCCTTTTTTCATATCAATGGTAGAAAAAAAATCAAGGTAAACAAATTCCCATCTTATCTTATAATATTTGAATAATTATCCTGAACACAAAAGCATTTTGGATGAATGATTGCAAGGCGAAGACATTATTGCCATTGTTTATACTAAATATGATCACAATTATCATCACAAGTCAAGTATTGAAACATTGTTGAAGGGATGACTGTGAAACGTGTCTGTCTAGTCTCAGTTAATAAAACTAATCAACATTTAACCAAATCATCTCGAAAACCAGCAAACTTACATTTGTGATAAAACATATACTTAAATGGTTAAGCTATAATTTGAAATCTGTACTTTTGAAGAGAGTTTTTGTGTAGACAAGTTACTATAAACTTGGCACACATTTTGCGATGGCTTTTTTTAGTGGCAAAATTTGAGATGATATGACTTCAAAAAAATATAACCTCACATTTAAATTTGAAAACCATTGTTTATTTGTAGCCTTTTCTGAAATCAAAATAAATAACCTTGCAATTATGTCCATTGTATTACAATCTATGCTATAAATATTTGTAAAAAAAATTAAACGAATGAAAAGAAGTGTCAGTATACTAGTTTTTAAGAATGAGATTAAACAGGTGCTGTTCTGTTATGTCTTTCAATACTAAATTATCTTTTGATATAGTTTTACCTCAAACAGAATAATGATGTATTTGCATTGATGTATACATTTTCTTGACACAGTTGTAATTTAGTTTGTACCGATAGATTACTTTTATGCCTCAGTGTTTCATGTGTCACTGAGTTGAGTCTATGTCTAATTAATATCTTGTTTACTCTGTGAAGTGACTCATTTTTGCCGGTATATTTTTTTTTTTCGAGAATCGAACAAAACTTCAACACACAACATTGATAGTTTAAAGGAAAAGTAGTATTTAGCACAACTACAGAAGGTAAAAATAAAACCTCAGGAACGAAACTTAAACTCTGCAAATATAAACTAGTTTACTGTACAGCCATTTATTTAACATAACTTGTGTTAAATTTAATGATTTTAGTATTTTGAAGATGAATTGTATGGTGCCTTGTAAAAAATTCTTTACGTAATGAAATTTATAATTATTGGACACAACTACATTTTAAAGGATTTTTAACAATCTCTTTTTATGTATTGCAGATACAGTATGTGAACATTCATGTCTATGTGTGTAAGTTGCTGTTTTGATGACATTTTTATGAACAATACAATGATGTGAATTGGATTCATTTTTATGTATTAAGATTTTCCCTTATTTTATTTGAAAATATCAATTAGACATTGTAAATTGTTTACATGACAATGTTTTATATATTAATTTGTTGGTGTTAAGTCATGTTTTTTACATCTAGAAAATACCAAAGAATTTAAAAACAATTGTTCAGCTTATCTGGACAATAGCATTAGTTTCAAGCTTTTTTAGCTCACCTGGCCCGAAGGGCCAAGTGAGCTTTTCTCATCACTTGGCGTCCGGCGTCCGTCGTCGTCCGGCGTCGTCCGTCGTCCGTCGTCCGTTGTCCGTCGTCGTTAACTTTTACAAAAAGCTTCTCCTCTGAAACTACTGGGCCAAATTTAACCAAACTTGGTCACAATAATCATTGGGGTATCTAGTTTAAAAAATGTGTTCGGTTACCCGGCCAACCAACCAAGATGGCCGCCATGGCTAAAAATAGAACATAGGGGTCAAATGCAGTTTTTGGCTTATAACTCTACAACCGAAGCATTTAGAGCAAATCTGACATGGGGTTAAATTGTTTATTAAGTCAAGATCTATCTGCCCTGAAATTTTCAGACGAATCGGACAACCCGTTGTTGGGTTGCTGCCCCTGAATTGGCAATTTTAAGGAAATTTTGCCGTTATATGGTTATTATCTTGAATATTATTATAGATAGAGATAAACTGTAAACAGCAATAATGTTCAGCAAAGTAAGATTTACAAATAAGTCAACATGACCGAAATGGTCAGTTGACCCATATAGGAGTTATTGCCCTTTATAGTCAATTTTTAACCATTTTTCGTAAATCTTAGTAATCTTTTACAAAAATCTTCTCCTCTGAAACTACTGGGCCAAATTTATCCAAACTTGGCCACAATTATCTTTGGGGTATCTAGTTTAAAAAATGTGTCCGGTGACCCGGCCAACCAACCAAGATGGCCGCCACGGCTAAAAATAGAACATAAGGGTAAAATGCAGTTTTTTGCTTATAACTTAAAAACCAAAGCATTTAGAGCAAATCTGACATTTGGTAAAATTGTTTATCAGGTGAAGATCTATCTACCCTGAAATTTTCAGATGAATCTGACAACCTGTTGTTGGGTTGCTGCCCCTGAATTAGTAATTTTAAGGAAATTTTGCTGTTTTTGGTTATTATCTTGTATATTATTATAGATAGAGATAAACTGTAAACAGCCATTATGTTCAGCAAAGTAAGATTTACAAATAAGTCAACATGACCGAAATGGTCAGTTGACCCCTTTAGGAGTTATTGCCCTTTATAGTCAATTTTTAACCATTTTTCGTAAATCTTAGTAATCTTTTACAAAAATCTTCTCCTCTAAAACTACTGGGCCAAATTAATCCAAACTTATCTACAATCATCTTTGGGGTATCTAGTTTCAAAAATGTGTTCGATGACCCGCCCATCCAACCAAGATGGCCGCCATGGCTAAAAATAGAACATAGGGGTAAAATGCAGTTTTTGGCTTATAACTCAAAAACCAAAGCGTTTAGAGCAAATCTGACATGGGGTAAAATTGTTTATCAGGTCAAGATCTATCTGCCCAGAAATTTTCAGATGAATCGGACAACCCGTTGTTGGGTTGCTGCCCCTGAATTGGTAATTTTAAGGAAATTTTGCTGTTTTTGCTTATTGTCTTGAATATTATTATAGATAGAGATAAACTGTAAACAGCAATAATGTTCAGCAAAGTAAGATTTACAAATAAGTCAACATGACCGAAATGGTCAATTGACCCCCTAAGGAGTTATTGTCCTTTATAGTCAATTTTCAACAATTTTTATAAAATTTGTAAATTTTTACTAACATTTTCCACTGAAACTACTGGGCCAAGTTCATTATAGATAGAGATAATTGTAAGCAGCAAGGATGTTCAGTAAAGTAAGATGTACAAACACACCAACATCACCAAAATACAATTTTGTCATGAATCCATCTGCTTCTTTTGTTTAATAGTCACATAGACCAAGGTGAGCGACACAGGCTCTTTAGAGCCTCTAGTTATATATTTGCCAATGCTGATTTTTTTCTTTAATCTTGTACCATTTGTTGTCGTTCCCATGCCACTGCTGTATTTAGGAAATAAAAAGATAAATCATTTATTTTTGGAAATAACTTTGGTTTATATCTTATTTTCTGAATGCTAAGAGAAGATTTATATTATATTTCCTGTGAAAAAGTGAAATTTAATTATCTAGAAAATAGTGTTGACTGAAGTTTCTCTGAGTGTTTAATGTTTGTACAATGATTACCAGAGTTTATCATATAAAAATGGGTTTTGTGCCTAGAAACAGATTATGGTATTGCATTAATGATTTGAATAATATTTAAAAAAAGAATTTATTAATATACTTGGCTTAGTATCAAAACTTCTTGAAGAAAAATAAACGAAGGCGTATTTGGTCTATGAAGTCCTTTATAGCTCATTATGGGCCAGCATTAGCTTTTAATTGCCATCACTTGGCATTTGTCCTAAATCATCCACTGTAAAAAAAAATGAAAATCTTTCCCTATGTAAAAGTTTGAAGTAAATGGAAACCAAACTTATCCTGTCATAGGCAGATCTACCTTATAACTTTTAATAATGAGACAGTTATCATAACAACATGACCTCTATGATTTGAAGCAGCTGATTTAAAGGGTAAATTACATTTTTTTTGTTGAATATCCAAACAATGATTGTAGACAAGAGAAATGTTGAATGATGTACAATGTTCAGAATATCAAAATTTACCTACATTCACTTGATAGTGATATCAAATGACTCCTTTCAGAGTTATTGCCCTTGAATGACCACTTTTACTTTTAAATCTTGTAACATATAAAAAGAGCAAAAATATGAGCACTACAATATCTATGCTGCTGACTGATACCATTGTATTGATTCCTTATAGGAGTTATTGCCCTTATTAAATGTTATTTGATTATTTTCTGAATATAACATAAAAAGCAAAGATGCTGATGGGACTAAAACCATTGATTGACTCTTGTGAGTGGTTGTTCTAAAAAATTTGGCTCTGAAAACAATTATATAGCATCTGTACTATGATACAGAAATTGTGAACAGTTCTGCCTCAACAAAAATTCTGATATGACTGAAACCTTAAATTGACTCCAGGGGTTGAAGTCATAAAACTTTGCTCAGTGCTTGGAGCACAAAAATCATGCTTGAAACATGAAATCCAACATTTTGATTGGTTGATTTTAGAGTACAAGTACAAAAACTGACTCGAAAGTTTTATAACCACAAGGCCTGAGGTTGATGAACATGAATGGCAATTCTAACCATGTTTAAGCATTTTTGTTTTTAACATTTTTTAAGTAGATCAGAAAAATTGGCAATATGTCTACTGGAAATTGAATCAAAATAGTCGACAATTTTACAATGTAAATTTATAGTTATTTACCATTAATGATGACTTTTATAAACTTTAAATGTTTTGAAGGTAGTAGTTTTGAAATTTACTATGATAGATTGGGAGAGGCTGTAAAAAGCAAGATTGATAAACAAGCAATCTATAAAATTTGAGTTTACAAATCCTATTATTGGTTTGTTCTGACGCCTTAGGAATTTCCACTTTAATTGTTGCCCTACCCTATTGTTTGTTGTGAGAGCATTAGGGAACATATATTTATTCTAGTGAGCTTCCTCCAGGCATGCTTGGAGGATGCTCCGAGCATTTTAGAGAAGCTAATATCGTTAATACACCATTACATTCCCATTAATGTCAATCAAATATAAAAGTAATAGTTAAGAGCTTGTATGAGCTTTTTGTGAGCCTTTTGTTCGCCTGTATTAATAAAGTTTTACTATGTTGCCCTCGAAAATTAGTTAATTGACACAAAAATAGATAAATCAAAACTTGAGGTTAAACAGTTTAGGGACATTTCATCAACATGAGAACGAAAAGTTCTAATATGACTAAAGCATATTTATATAAAGCCGATCAAAATAACACAACAGTGGTTGTAAAAAATCGATTACATCAAACCACAAACAAGTCACCTTAACAGTTATCATTACTTGAAAATAAATATTAACGTTGTTGTCAAATCTATAAAAGATATTGTTGAAAAACTATACAGGAAAAAAGAAATAGATTCACAAACTTATAATTTTTTGAAGAATGATAACGAATCAAAACATAGACACATGTACCTTCTTCCGAAAATTCATAAAAATCAATTTAGAAATAATTAATGAGGCATTTCAACCTGGTCAAATAGTTAGCAACATAAACATTTCTTACCGACCAATCATCCATAAGTGTAACTCTACCACGAGACGCATTGAAAGATTACTGGATCTAATTCTACAACCTTTATTGAAGAGTAATCACTTTTACATTCAAGATACCAAAGACTTCATTTATAAAATAGAGTCGCAGAAGGTACATGAAGAATGCATTCTTATTGTCTATTATGCAACAGTTATCAATGCATTTTCATCATTTGACAAACAAGAATATATTTTAAAAATTTCAAACAAACAGAATAAACGGCATTTGTTAAGTTAAGAAACATTGAACTTGAATTAAATGGACATGGCTGTTGTCTGCTCTATGGTCGGGTTGTTGTCGCTTTGACACATTCCCCATTTCCTTTCTCAATTTTATTTTTACAAACAAATAATACGAGCGCCTATTGGTGGTATATGATTTACATCTGTCTGGTCTATTAAAAATATCTTAGATATTAAGTTCCAATTGATAGAAAACATTAAATTGCACTGCCAATACAAAGACGACAGTTTTATGTTCTTCAAAGGCACATTAAAACAGGCTGCAGATTATTTTAATACAGCGAACAACATTGGCCCTCTGCTTAAAATCACATTTGAGGTGTCTAGATTTAGTATGACCTATTTATTTACCGAAGTGTACAAAGGTGAAAGATTCAATAATAATAACATACTTGATGTTCAATCAAATATAAAAAAAAATTGTCGTTTTGGTATTGACAGTACAATTTGATGTTTTCTATCCATTGGAACTTATCTAAGATATTTTTAATAGGACAGACAGATGTAAATCTGCATGTCGGAGAAAATATACCACCAAAAGGTGCTCCAATAATTTGTTTGTATAACTGTCAGTTTCATTCGAGTTCATTGTGACTTAACTTTACAAATGCCGTTTATTCTGTTTGTTTGAAATTTTTAAAGCATATTCTTGTTTGTCAACTGATGAAAATGCATTGATAACTGTTTCTTCTTAGTTATCAATCTTCATATTTGTGTACATTGACGTTACATCAAAGGCAAAAAATGCATTCTTTCTTGACCTTGTGTGACTCTATTTTATAAATGAAGTCTTTCGTATCTTGATTGTAAAAGTGATGACTCTTCAATAATGGTTTTAGAATTAGATCCAGTAATCTTTCAATACGTTACACTTATGGATGATTGGTCAGTAAGAAATGTTTATGTTGCTACCTATTTGACCAGTTCGAAATGCCTCATTAATTATTTCTAGATTGATTTGATGAATTTTCAGAAGAAGGTATAATATGTGTCCATGTTTTGATTTGTTATCATTCTTAAAAAAAGTATAAGTTTATGAATCTGCTTCTTTTTTCCTGTATAGTTTTCAACAATATCTTTTATAGATTTGACAACAACGTTAACATTTATTTTCATGTAATTATAACTGTTAAGGTGACTTGTTACTGTTTGGATGTAATCGAATTTATTTGAAACCACTGTTGTTTAATTTTTATCGACTTTATATCAATATGTTTTAGTTAAATTAGAGCTTTTTCATCTCATGTTGATGAAATGTCCCTAAACTGTTTAACCTCAAGTTTTAATGTATCTATTTTTGTGTCAATTAACTAATTTTCGAGGGCAACATAGTAAAACTTTATTATTACAGGCGAACAAAAGGCTCACAAAAAACTCATACAAGCTCTTAACTATAAACTCTTCTATTTGATTGACGTTAATGGGAGTGTAATGGTTTATTAACGATATTAGCTTCTCTAAAATGCTCGGAGCATCCTCCAAGCATGCCTGGAGGAAGCTCACTAGAATAAATATATGTTCCCTTACTATGCTCATTCTCACTTTATATATACGTCACTTTCTGTCATCTTAATCATAATTACCTATACCATGATATTATTGATTAAGGACTTAAAAGCAACTAGTTTTCTTTCTCATTAACTATAGATTTGAGCTTAACTTCCTCAGGAGGATTTCACCAGGCAGTATACAGTAATGTCAGGACCTAGCACTTTATAGATTGTTAATTTCAGTTGTATCCATTTCAGATTGTTGTGACAGGTGTTTTAGACAGGTGATCGCATGTGTTAATTGATCAATTGATGCACAGTAAATAGTGATGAACATTTATCTGGCAATGGAACTGACATAGAATCTATCAACATGATAAATATTAAACTGGTGATATGGTGGAAACTCATATGATGAAAGAAGTTTCTAACAATAATCAGTCTGAGATGTTAAATGGAGAAGCTGCAAACCCAGAAGAAGAGCCAAAAGAACCTCAGACTTCCGAGGAGGAACAACCTAAACAGAGAAAATCTACTCCTTACGAACGCCTTTCATTCGATTTAACAAATGATCAAAGATGCTTGAAAGAAATAACTTTAGGAAAAAGGATTGGGTTTTACAGAATTCGTGGAGAATTAGGGAGTGGGAACTCTTCTCAAGTCAAAATGGGAATCCATGCACTAGTCAAAGGTAATTTAAATGTTTGAGAAGGAAAAAAATCATGATATCAGTTTTTAGCTCACCTGGCCGATAGGCCAAGTGAGCTTTTCTCATCACTTGGCGTCCGGCGTCCGTCGTCGTCTGTCGTCGTCGTCCTGCGTTAACTTTTACAAAAATTTTCTCCTCTGAAACTACTGGGCCAAATTTAACCAAACTTGGCCACAATCATCATTGGGGTATCTAGTTTAAAAAATGTGTCCGGTGACCCGACCAACCAACCAAGATGGCCGCCATGGCTAAAAATAGAACATAGGGGTAAAATGCAGTTTTTGGCTTATAACTCAAAAACCAAAGCATTTAGAGCAAATCTGACAGGAGTAATATTGTTCATCAGGTCAAGATCTATCTGCCCTGAAATTTTCAGATGAATCGGACATTTCGTTGTTGGGTTGCTGCCCCTAAAATGGTAATTTTAAGGAAATTTTGCTGTTTTTGGTTATTATCTTGAATATTATTATAGATAGAGATAAACTGTAAACAGCAATAATGTTCAGCAAAGTAAAATCTACAAATAAGTCAACTTGACCAAAATGGTCAGTTGAACACTTTAGGAGTTATTGCCCTTTATAGTCAATTTTTAACCATTTTTCGTAAATCTTAGTAATCTTTTAGAAAAGTCTTCTCCTCTGAAACTACTGGGCCAAATTTAACCAAACTTGGCCATAATCATTATTGGGGTATCTAGTTTAAAAAATGTGTCCGGTGACCCGGCCAACCAACCAAGCTGGCCGCCATGGCTAAAAATAGAACATAGGGGTCAAATGCAGTTTTTGGCTTATAACTCAAAAACCAAAGCATTTAGAGCAAATCTGACATGGGGGGTAAAATTGTTCATCAGGTCAAAATCTATCTGCCCTGAAATTTTCAGATGAATCGGACATTCCGTTGTTGGGTTGCTGCCCCTGAAATGGTAATTTTAAGGAAATTTTGCTGTTTTTGGTTATTATCTTGAATATTATTATAGATAGAGATAAACTGTAAACAGCAATAATGTTCAGCAAAGTAAAATCTACAAATAAGTCAACATGACCAAAATGGTCAGTTGACCACTTTAGGAGTTATTGTCCTTTATAGTCAATTTTTAACCATTTTTCGTAAATCTTAGTTATCTTTTACAAAAAATCTTTTCCTCTGAAACTACTGGGTTAAATTAATCTAAACTTGGCCACAATCATTTTTGGGGTATTTAGTTAAAAAAAATGTGTCCAGTAACTCGGCCAACAAACCAAGATGGCTAAAAATATAACATGGGGGTAAAATGCAGTTTTTGGCTTATAACTCAAAAACCAAAGCATTAAGAACAAATCTGACAGGAAGTAAAATTGTTGATCAGGTCACGATCTATCTGCCCTGGAATTTTCAGATGAATCGGATAATCGGTTGTTAGGTTGCTGCCCCTGAATTGGTAATTTTGAGGAAATTTTGCTGTTTTTTTGTTATTATCTTGAATATTATTATAGATAGAGATAAACTGTAAACAGCAATAATGTACAGCAAAGTAAGAACTAAAAATAAGTCAGTCTGACCAAAATAGTCAATTGACCCCCTAAGGAGTTATTGCCCTTCATAGTCCATTTTTAACAATTTTCTTAAAATTTGAAGATTTTCAATAACATTTTCCACAGAAAGTACTGTTATAGATAGAGATAATTGTAAGCAGCAAGAATGTTTAGTAAAGTAAGATCTACAAACACATCACCATCACCAAAACACAATTTTGTCATGAATCCATCTGTGTCCATTGTTTAATATTCACATAGACCAAGGTGAGCGACACAGGCTCTTTAGAGCCTCTAGTTTTAATATGGCCATAGTTTTCATGCTATCTTGTTATAGTTTGTAAATTATGATTTGGTTAATTATTAATTTAAAGTAGTACATATTTGTGACAGAATAAATAAAGGTTTATGTTTATGTGTATTGGAAAATTTCTCTTTATTCTTTACTCTACCCTCCCCCCATTTTTTTGGAACTCTGTATTCATCAAAAAGATTATTACTGTATCTATCATTTAATATTTAATCATCAAGAATAAATGTTTCCCTTTTAGTATTTATCGAAGTCAAAACAATTGAAAGTCTAAAATCAAATACAAATATGTTCAAGATATAATTTTTTTACAGGCCTATTTTTTTTTTACATAAATTTGTGTAATCAAACATTCATACATGTGTTTGAAAACAACTTTTATGGTATAATTTTTGATATGTGACCAAAATGTTCAATAATCAAGATAGACTGCAATTTTGACAGTTTTAGTAAATAATGTGAATTCTAATAATTATGATAAGGAGTCTATTGGAAATACATACAAATGTCCTCTTTTAGAGAACCACTGAATGGAATGAAACCAAACATAGCATGAATGTTCCTAATGAGATGCTGACCAAGTGTTGTTACTTTGAAGCCAATTTTATCTTTAGTGGTTTTTGTTTTGCTTCTTGAAACAGTCAAATATTTTTTGAGGATACAGCGAGTTCGTTAAGGTAATGAATCCAAAGTGACAGTTATGTATGCACACAATGTTATCTGCAGGTGGTATATATATTTAACTGATTATCGTGACTTTTATTGCGTCGAATATAGAGGCCAAATAATTCTTATCTGTTGACATCACTTCATTTGGGACAAGAAGATATTGAGAAGTGTACTTGAGAAATACTAAATCTGTGTGTGCAGAATGTAACATAACATTTCGTTACAACGGCGTCGGTTAGGCAAACATAGTGGAATCATACTGTGCTAGATCTATTTGGAAATATATATCGAAAAACCCTCTTGAGAACTATAAGTAACTTTAATCAAAATATTTATGATAAAAATAAATGTGCACGTAAATCTCCCTAGCAGTTACAATTAGTCAATTCAACAACTAAATTTTTCAATTGCAAATTTATGTCTTTTCTTATAACACGAAATGTTTTCGTTCATATTATGGCTTACGACAAAATTAGAAGACTTAAACCTTATACATATGACAGTTTTTGATTCACAATGAAAAAAAAATGAAATTGTCATAGTTTGATTTGTATCATTATAGGCCATATTTCCCTTTGCATTGAAAAAGGCTAAAAAATTATCCAACCATCCGAAGTTCGACACTACACTTTCGTTCCACGTTGACATATAGCTTTATTAAGGTCGGCGGTGTAACCATGTTAATGTTAATACAATGAAAATCAAAGTATCAGCTTAAATGAAATTATGAATAAGATATATGAAATTAAACAGATGTTGTATGATAGACAATTTGAAGAGAAAGAAGAAGGCTAAACATGAATTTGCAGCAAATTAATTTACAATGATATTTTCAAAAGCCTTAAGCTGAGATGTGGTAATGATAGGACCGTTTACTATATGGCTCTCTGTGGACCTGAATATATATTAATTTCTGATTTCAGTCCTTAACGCCATACTTCAAGCACATACTAGTTGACTGTGTTGTCGGCTGATACGAACACCCAAACTGTTTTCCGAGTACCTAAAGTTTATTTCATATTCAAACAATGGGCGAATAATTGTTTTACATTTGTCACAAAAGAGCCTTTTGTAGCTAACTTGGCAGTATGAGTTTCACCCATTGTTGTAGGCCGTACGATGACCTATATAGTTGTTGATTTCTGTGTCATTTTACTTCATTGGACGTGCTAAACAACTTATAGATTTACATTATTGAAATATTATTCTGCTCGATTTAGGGGAATCATATCAGAATCACTTAACGTACAATTTCTCAAGTCCCTGTTTATAATTTTTGCTGATTATCAAGTCAATAATAAACTGTTTATACCATGAAATAAGCCTTTATCACGAGAAAATATATATTCCAGTTGTTATATAACATCCATTATTTGAAATCAAATATTGACCCTCAAGAGGTGCAAGTAATTTTGTGTGCATAATAATATATGCACATTTGATATGGGAAACGTCATGTGCTATTAATGGGTTTTAAACCGTTTGGTATATTTCGCGAGTATGCTACTTTGATAAGAAGAGAAAAGGATACTTAAAGTAAGGAGTACTTGGTTAGACTGTCCACGATAATTCAATATCTTTTGTTTTAAAAAGGAAAAGTAATCCTCTTTGAATATTGTCATGAAAAACATATCATTATTCATACACCCACATGTACAGATTTTCATTTACGTTTATTTTGTTGAATGTTTTGGTTAACAACGAGCTTATCAAACTTAGTTCTTTATAATGATAAAAGGTGAAATATGCGGCTAAATTTAGAAGTATAGATAATGTTGCCGAACATTGAATGTTGTTTTTCGATCACGGTGATGTGTATAGGATATTTCACTCATCTAATCATCCAATATTTTTTATTGATTTATTGTGTACTTGACGTCCTGTGGCACATATGTCATGCATGTTCAGGATGTGAGCAAATTAACAAATAATGCCAAAATACGGATTATGCAATGCAAGCTGTGGAAATCTCCCTACATCAGGCTCCAAATTTAACAGCCCTGTTCACATCCAAATGAATGTACCGCATACGTAAGGGGTTTACTCTCGCAACGGAAAGAGTCGAGGAACTTAAACAGGATTATCCTACATTATTGACCAAGAAGATTATTAAAAGTAAATTGATACTGTTAAGATCTTTTACTTTTTTTATTATCCCTATTTTTAACAGCAGTGGTATCATGTGTACTGTACTAGATGTTTATTTCGACAACTAAAGACTCCTCAGTATTGCCAGAATGTTTGAACATTTTGAAGATTAGATGCAAAATTATAGATAACACTAGAGAAATTCGAGTTACATTCTTAAAAATTAAACGTCTGTCTAGATACTTGATTTGATAATTAAGATAGACGGCCTTGAATGTTTGTCCCTAATATTTTATTAACTGTGCATTTGCATTCAGATATCTCAGTTCAAATTTATTCGTTCATAGTGTATTAATTTACGTTTTTTGATTGAGTTAAGCCTGCCAATTAATATTTTACCGTGTGTTTTTCTATGTTGTGATGTTATGCTATTGTTTCAGAAAAAGGGAGAAGGTTTGGATCCATTAAAACGTTTAATCCCGCTGCAAATGTTTGCACCTGTCCTAAGTCAGGAATCTGATGTACAGTAGTTGTCGTTTGTTTATGTAATTTATACGTGTTTTTCGTTTCTCTTTTCTCTTTTTTTTTATATAAAGATTAGACCGTTGGTTTTCCCGTTTGAATGGTTTTACATTAGTAATTGTGGGGCCCTTTATAGCTTGTTGTTCGGTGTGAGCCACGGCTCCGTGTTGAAGGCCGTACATTAACCTATAATGGTTTCCTTTTTTTTAAATTGTTATTTGGATGGAGAGTTGTCTCATTGGCACTCACACCACATCTTCCTATATCTATCTAACCACCACATATTTATATGTAAATCCTTAAGTATTCCATGTGCTACTTTTTTTAACATTTTAAGGAAGCACAATACAAAGATTTTTTACTTCCTATCTCTAACCTTTAAAATGCTGTTACTGTCTTAATACTGCATATAGACTAATAAAAGAAATATATGTAGATTGATAAAAGATTTAACTTTAAATAATGCAATATTCTGTCTATGCAATCATTATGTAATTAGTATGCAAATAATGGCAAAATCGTGGTCAGTTCACTTGAATGAATGTAGCTCTATCATCTGTATAACTATACTGGAAATTTTAACAAAATCTTAATCAACACAGCAGGAGCTACAATAAGGTGTCTCAAATTATTGCTATCGTATTCCATTCTCTCATAAATCTGTAATTAGTGTCAACATCCTTACCACATAAATGTAGATAATGTTTGATTATGTGTAAAGTTTAATCTAAACATTCTATCCAAAATCTGAGACGCACTTTTGTAGATAATGGTTCTAGGAGCAACATATTAAAACATCCACCTCTCGGGGTATCCGCGAAGAAGCTAATTGCAATTGACAGTTGAAATTTCTTGTAAAATTTTGTAGACACAGTTAAAATCATAATTGATTACATAATTGTTTTATAATTCTAGCATTGCTTTAATTTGTTAGCTGTCCATAGATATCACTTTTATAAATTTTCAAGCATAATAAAGAAAGTTACAGTATTTTGAAACTGGGGAATTGGAGGTATAAAATCTTTGTATTGTGCTACCTCAACAGTACCTTCATATTTGTTTATGGTATTTCAGAACTTATACGAATATAATTTGTTCAGAATGATGGCTGATAAAAATATGGTCAGCTTGATAACTGAATTAGAACGTCGATATTTAGAATGCAGCATATGTACAGAAGTGTTTGATGAAGATGGACGTAAACCAAGACTGCTTCCGTGTCATCATTCGTTTTGCTCAGAATGTCTAAAAAGGCTAGGTCGCAGAAAGGATACACTTATATGTCCGTCTTGTAACGCTGTGCATAAGGTGGTGAGTCCTATAGATTTTCCAAAGGATAACACGAGAAGGGATTTAACGTCATTTTTGCAGACTCACACATATAGTAATGCCTTCAAAAAATGCTGCGAATGTGGTCGTTCTGTGGATGTTACTCATGCATGTCAACAGTGTTAAATGGATTTTTGTGAAATGTGTCGGCTACAACACATAACAGAAAACAAATCGCACAGCTTAATTGTTAACAATTCTGAGACATTCCAGGAGAAAGAAGACAATCTTGATATTTGTCAGATTCCTAATCATGACCGGGCGAAATTGAAATATTTCTGTAATTCTGCAAATTGTCAAAGTGTTTTTTGTCCTTCGTGTGCACTCGAGGATCATAGAGAAATCAGTAAACATGCCCTGGAAGACACTGAAGAAAGAAGCTTTCAAAAAGAGAAAAAAAAGATTTGGGTATTGACGTCGAATCCCTTCGAACGCAAATATTACGTGTCAAATCTATACTACAAAAGGTCCAAAAGACTACTGCTTCTCTCCAAGAGGAAGGGGATAAGTTCCACAGAAACGTATACCCAATATATGATAGAAATATCAAAAGACTTCTTGATCAATATGATATTGCTTTCCAAAGAATAGAATCAAAACTAGTTACAAGAAAATATTAATTAAGTAGATTTCTTAAAAATGCAAGTGAATGTTGTAGCCTTTCTGAACAATTAATTAACTGCAATAGTATTAGCTCCTTTTTGAACGTCCATCCAATAGTAGATGGTCAATTGAAGCTGTACTTAAATACCCAAGTTTACTCAACTGAAGGCGAAATTGATTTGGAGTTGAAAACGTTTCTTGATGATAGTCTTCGATTGCTCGAGAGAAGCGTAAACAGTCAGAAAAACCACGAGGGAGATGAAGTTAATAGTTATCAAAGGCACCAGGATGAGATACTGTTAGTGAATCAGGGTATAGGTAAATACAAATATGTTTAGTTGAATTTCATTTAAAGATGCACTGTAAGATAAGCAGTATAACGAAATCTGTATACAACTCGAAGGAACATTCTTTTTATGATCTCCCATCAAAATATCCAGTTCAATCTTTTATGTTTCAGACCAGGTGTGGTTTTAAATATGTAAACCTTTTCATCTATTAGTTCTGGCATTGTTTCCTTTATCAAATTTTACTTTCCTATTTTCATAAACCAAATGTGAACACTTTTCAACATTCTCATGCCAGATAGCAAGATATCTAAGCAGTAAGCCCCCATCCTTATTTTGTCGACATTTCTTGTTCAAGACTTTTGTTTTCAATAAAGAACTTTGTACCTCTTCATACGGAGAATGATTCATAACATTTTCAAAATATAAGTTTTCAAGTTTGAGAGTAAAGTGTTTTCCTCCTTGGATTTATCGATGCTGTAAAAAGATAATTGTTTGCCAGACGCAAAACTTATTTTCAATATATAAAAAAATGATTGAACATTGCATGAGAACAAAACCAAAACCAGTCATATCACCTGACAGATGATATTTTAAAGTGGTATCCTTAATGCATGGTTTAATCATTTGTATATAATATGCATTTCTACATAACTGAGAGTTAAATGTCCACTTCCTTTTGCTAGTTTTTCCAAACAAGCTGAGGAGGTGAAAATAAATGCAAAGTAATCACCTCTTTTGCCTTATGTAATTTTAGTATTTTTGTTTTTTCATAACTCAAAAAATGCTTTCTGAAATAAACAAAAATTAATCAAGACGACTTTGTACCTTATAATCTTTCACGTAAACGTTTTTGATTTTGAAAGGTTGTGATGAGTTTGAAAAAATGCTGCCTACCAATTCATTTAATTAGTGTTATTTTGAATTCGTGTTATTTGGTATTTAGTCCATTTTTGTAATACTTACAGGGAATCACCAAGACATTCATTTGGAAAATACGATACACGCATATGGAAAAAATATCTTCCTACCTGTAGCAACTAGCACCATGACGATGAAAACAACCAAGAATACTGTAACGATATTAAAACAATAGTAGTATGGCCCATTCTGTTGCTATTAATTGTGTTCCTGGTTATACTAGAAATAGCACTTATACCACTTGATATACGAGAACATGGTAAACGTAAGTATATATTATATATACAATACGGATATGCATGATTGAATTATGTATCATAAAATATTACATATTAATTTGCTTTCACTCACCTACTGAACAAAACTAATCCGTTTCAAATGCTCGCTCGGACATAATATGTGAGTGATAACATACAAGATTATTTTTGGTGAAAAAAAATCTATACATCTGTAAAAGTGAGTCAAAATATACAGAAGGAGTATTCAAACTCATAAAACGAACAGACAATTTTATGACAAAAACTGAAAAACTTTGGACATGTAATATATATGTTACACTTAGGAGGAATAGCATTTCCATTACTTGCAACTGCATGTTTATATAAAATTGAAATTGTCTTTATTAATTATAAGCATGGTATTCTTGATTTTATTGTCGAAAACACCATTTACTTTGCTCCGCTGGGCGTCGTAAAGTAAACTCAATTCTAGATAGTAAAATCTAAGAGTTGCAGAGGTTATGCTTAAAATACAGCACGGTTATCTCCTACATATTAACGTATGTCTTGTGAACATTCACCTGATGATATTTGGTAGATTTATGATATTCTTTTAATTTTTCAGCTAAAAAAGAAAGAAGTGGCCTGCTGATACCTTTTATTATTATTTTAAACTTAACTTGTTTATATATGTGAGATTACTTATATTATATATGCTACTATTTTCTATTATAGTCACGGAACTGAAGTTTGACACTCAAGTGGGAAGCCAGTTTACATGCAGATCAGCTGATAATCAGACTGTAGCTACTGTGCCATCAGAACGTATGTTGTGTGGTTCGAGAAGAAGGCTCTTTAAATTTCAAGGTGGTTTTTCAAACTCGTCTTTTTCTCCAAAAAAAGAAAGTTCAATAGAATTTTCGATAAGATTTCATGAACCAAATTTGCAACTACAGGAATACGGTGAAGTACTTATGTTTGAATTCGGACTAACAAATGACACCATCAGCACTAAGCTATTATTTCCATCAACTTTGTCTGTCAGAGCATTTATCTCTCAACATAAGTCTAACATCTATCTTTTGATTGGCAATACAGTTTTGCTTGATAGTACAGACATAATTAAATGTGAAACCAGACCATATTGTTTTGACGCGAGATTTATGCTTACCTATCGACCATTTGATTCATCAGTTTTATTCCTATCCAAATCTCAAAAAAATAATGCTACGACCATTATGCATACAGTTAAGAACGTGAACTTTATACGTCCATTGAAGCCGGTCTTCGCTGTGTATAAATCTGATTTAATAACCGTTTCAATAACGATGGAAACAAATGGGGTTGTATTTGATCGTAACACATTGCATCAAGATTTATACATTTCTGACGAAAATAGAAAAGTGTCTAATGCAAAGCTCAGTGACACATTTCAAAGCAATAGTTCTAGAACTCCGGTTATATTTACACGTCCTAAAAAGTTTGTAAACTCAAATGCGATCCAAACAAAGATTGACATTCTTTTCGAGACAAATGATGGAGATATTTTTTTTAAGATCGGGATTGTGCAACAAAAAGATGGATTTCGAAAAGTAACACCCCTTTTACAATGTTTCAAGAATGTTGTGTATAGAACAACTTGTTCTTGTCTTTCAAACGCTGATACAAATAAGATTTATTTAGGAAACCAACTCAGCTTGTTTTTACATTACAACAAAGATGGTATTATTGAAATGTACATACGTAATTTTTTTTGGGGATACAGCTATCTAAGTTTTAAATTTGAGCCGTTCAACAAACTGGCTTCTACATTTTTTATTGAAAAAATTAATGCAAAGGATATAATTGTATCTTCTATCAAACATACGGAACTCATCAACGTGAACAGAATAATTTTCGGACTAATATTAGGAGTACTTTTACTTTTGTTAACTGTTCCAAATTGAAACGACTAAAGTAGATACATATATTTGATTGTTAAATTATACAATTAATTGAAATGATTAGTCTTGACATTCTCTAGGCAATGTATGGATGATAAATATTATTGAGTATAATAATAAATTTATGGAAAGAACCGTAAACAGAGATACTACATACATGTTTCGAAAAATTCTATATAAGATTGAATAATTACTTACATGTTTATCAACTAAAACATGTACATTTCGATCGACCTTTGGAACCTAGTAATTAGACGTGTTTAGTGAAGTAAAGAAAAATCTTTTGAATTATTTGGTAGGTCCGAATCCGGTACACTTACATCATTAGGAACGCTTTAATCGAAACATTTAAAATCTTGCAACTGGAAAGGTCATTAAAAGCAAAACTTATGAATATTCGAATAGTTTTTCAACAGAATGTTCACTATCTGTTTTTGCAATAATTGTATATCTTATAAAAAAAACAAGCGTTTTAAAAAATTAAAAACATTTTCCTTTACAACAAAAGGTTTAAGAAAACAATTTTTGATCAAAAGATGTCAATTTTGCTCTTCCGATGAACTGTTTCTAACTGTCTTTTATTATTTTGACACTTGTTTTATATCTCTTGTACGATTTGAATAATGTTAGTGAACATTTTCCCAGACTTTACAATCAATATGAGTATGTAACAACCAGTGACGTGAACCAGAGACAGCTGACAGGTCACTTAAAAGTGTTGCTGATTTTATGACATTAGATAGAAAAATTAATAATTGTAATTAAGGAGGCTCGAGGGTATAAAAATTTCAGAAAAAATTAAACATTTGTTTTTCACTACAAATTTTATTTATTACCTTTTATAGTTGTTACTTTATCATATGGTACAAAAATCATTCAAAACAATCAATTCGTGTTGGCCCCAGATGACATTTAAAATGTGTACATCATGGAAAAAGTTCCAAATTATCTCCGTTTGGTGGAAAAATTCCCTTTTTTGGCTTTAAAATTGAAATATCTTTTTTAACTCATCGGTGACATATATTTTTTAATATAATTTCCATATAAGCTGTACTTAAACTAAATTATTGTAAAATTTGAACGATTTCTGTAATAAATTTCTTTTTTTATTTCGATATTACCTTTATTTCTCCTATTACTTCAACCACCTTTACAAAAATGTATGCTTCTTTCGAAGGCAGATTGTGAGCGCAAATGAACGGTGACCCCACTTTTTTATTTTAATTTTCTATTTACTATAAGATAAAGTTCATTTATAGAAAAATATAGAGAAATCCTATATAAATGATTTAGACCCGCGAACCCCCTTAAGGGAGTATTAATGATGTTATAACATTATTTTTTAAAATATCAAACTTGATACATTGTTGGTTTCAAGATGACAAACTATGTAGATTCTTGCAATGTGAATACTTTTTGGATTTTGTTTATGAATAAAAAGTGTACACACCAACTTTTAAATATTAACTATATTTTCTCTACTTTTTGTTTATATGACGAAAATGACGGTTAGACCGAGTGTGAATTGATGACGTCTTTTGGTATTTTGTTCATCCAACATTCATGTATTTATTTTTCATGTTTTTGTTATGGCTTGGTTTGGATAATCTGTTATGTCAAATCGTTTGTAGTCCCACATATTTATAAAATTGACTTTCCACTGTCATGCTTATTGTCTGGAGAAGTATTGGAAAAATAATCGTATAAAGATAGAGATTTTATATTAATTACGTATGTATAAAGCTCGTTATTTATATATATTAGTTACATATGTATAAAGGTGTCAGACCACCAATTAAAAATCCCTATCTGTTCAACCAAATTTTGCAATTTTCACAGCTTTCTAAATATTTTACCTTAAGTTTAACTTCAAGGAAACCAGGTATATCCTAAATTGTACATGTGTCACCTTTCTACATGCCAATTTTCAACCAATGTTTAAAGTCTTGTAACAAATTTCTGATCTTGAAAAGACAGGTACTACCAAAATAACTCCCGGTTTTCTGGAAATCTTAAATTAGTGTACTATGTAGCGCATTAATCCTGAATTTTTAATGCAAACTCATAGACAAGTGAATCTTGGCTCAAAATGGTCTAAATATATTTCCCTTTCACCAAAAGTTTCATTTCTGCAAATTTGTGGGTTAGTTTAGGTAAACAATGACATCAAAAGCACTATTTTGTGTTAGAGTAGGACTACTTTTACATACGTTCTAAATTGGAGGGAGTAATTGGTGGTCTGACACCTATAAAGTTCAAGATTTATATAAGTTACGTATGTATAACGTTCAAGATTTTATATTAGTTACGTATGAGCCTCACTGATTCTAATATCCAGTGGTGTCTTTAATTGATTGAAAATGTTCGTTGTAGTTCCGAGGTTTGCATCTTGTGTCGACTATTGTATTTTTTTTATTGTGCGTTTCTCTCGAATGAATATTTTTTTGTACTAGTATTTCGGTCACGTAGGGCTATCATACTAGCAATATGTTATTCCCTATTTATGGGCATTATGCTTACTGGTATGTGAGTCCGTTTGTTTTTCCTTCCGTATGTTCGTCCGTCCGTTCGTTCGTTCGTTCGTACCGCTTTATGTTAAAGTTTTTGGTCAAGGTGGTTTTTGATGAAGTTGAGGTCTTATCAACTTCTAACTTGTTCCCAAAGATATGATCTTTCTAATTTGAATTCCAAATTAGAGTTTTGACTCCAATTTCAGGGTCCATGGAACCTTTAAAATGATGGTGCGATTGGAGCATCCGTGTACGATGGACACGTTTTTGTTTTACCATGTCATAAAGCTGGATGTTTGGAGTGACATTAAACTAGGTTCAAGCCACCATTTGTTCCTTTACCGAGTTAGAAATGTGGTAGTTGTTATAAAAAAAAGTCGTTTCTATGTGTGTTGGCGTCTGTTTTTGTTGCAATTCTGTGTTCCTGTGATTCAATTGTTTTCCTCTTATAGTTGATGTTTTTCCCTCGGTTTTGGTTTGTTACCAAGGTTTGTTTTCTGTCAATTGATTGATGACTTTTAAACATCGGTATACTATTGTTGACTTCATTCAAATTTGTTCTATTTTAAATTTCTTGGGCAGTGTGAGAACTAAATTTTTCATCAGTAGTGAAATCAAATTGTCTCGATTTCTTCTGAAATTTCGTATTGTGACGTACCGAAAAAAAATTACCATGCCATCCATATCTTTGAAAAGAAAGGATTAGAGAAACAGATTCCACTGCTATAACTCGTGTATTACGATATGCCTCTACTATCAACAGTTTTATTCAATACAAAGCTCGACAAGCCTCAAGCTTAAAATATTAAAATTTAACTGTCTCCACTGGAGAAATATCTGGATACACTTGTTTCAGTGTTTACATCTATATATTTTGTATATTACTTGGTGTTTTCAACGTTGATTCTTCTGCTGCCTTTACGAATAAATAAACTCATCAAAGATACCAGGATTCAATTTTATATTTACGCCAGACGCGCGTTTCGTAAAAAAAAATCCTTAACAGCGACAAATACAGTACGAAGTTGGAGAGCATTGAGGGCTAAATTTCATAAATGTTATAAGCTGTTAGTATATAGATATTAGAACAAGAGAATGCAAAGAAAAAAGGAAAAGTGGATCTCCTTGTTTTTATGTGTAGGCGATAAAAAATTTGGCGCGAAAGGATTTTTCAAAATAGTAAATTGTTCTTACATTTAGCTTTGGCACGTTTCAATAACTAAACATGATCTTAATTTTACTATTTGAAAAAAAAGCTTTTTACCGTATTCTTATCATTATCTGTAAAACTATGTTAACGCGAAACTATTTTCTTTATTGGCCTCATAAAACCAATTGAACATGTTGATTATACCTACAATTGATAATTTGACGTAAAGATAACGCGAAACTGTATTCTTTATTGACCCCATAAAACAAATTGTAACAAAATACATCATGCGGTTAATGGTAGTGTGTTTCAATAAAATTGAGAATGGAATAAAATGAACGGTACCAATTTTCTTGAACCAGATGCGCATTTCGACAATACATGTCTCTTCAGTAATGCTCGTGGCCAATATATTTGAAATCCAAAGCTTATATAAAAGATGAAGAGCTATAATCCAAAAGGTCCAAAAAGTATAGCCAAATCCGTAAAAGGAATCAGAGCTTTGCATGAGGGAGATATATTGCTTAATTTATAATAATTTCTAACATTTTGTAACTACAAATTTTAATAACACAAACAAATCCGTATCTTCATAAAATATGTTATGTATCATCATCAAATGAAAGATATATTCAAATATTAAGACTAAACAAAAGTGAGGACACTTTAATTTTCGACAAAACACGAAAGATAAGCAAATGAATTAATGATGTTAGTACCTGGTGCATGTGTATTTTAATGTGGAAAAAACCAGCCCATATGAATGTAAAAGAGGAACGAAAGATACCAGAGGGACAGTCCATGGCTAAAACAGTGAAAGATAAACAGACAAATAATTATAAACAAGACACAATATAGAAAACTAATAACTAAACAACACAAGCCCCACCAAAAACTGGGGGTGATCTTAGGTGCTCAGGAAGGGTAAACATATTAAAAATTTGCTCGACATGTGGCACCGGCCGACGTGTTGCTCATGTTATAACAAACGGGATAAATAGTCCAATGCAGTAGGTCACATTCGTGTAAAAGGAATGGGATTTTAGTTACGACATAAGGAACATATTCGATATCACCTGTGAAACGGTTATTCCATAATAGTCAAGCAACTCTTGGTGGCGTCCATAAAATTTTCAAAGGTGATATTTCGACAATACATGTCTCTTCAGTGATGCTCGTGGCCAAAATTTTTGAAATCCAAAGCTTATATAAAAGATGAAGAGCTATAATGCAAAAGGTCCAAAAAGTATAGCCAAATCCGTGAAAGAAATCAGAGCTTTGCATGAGGGAGATACATTCCTTAATTTATAATGATTTCTAATATTTTGTAACAGCAAATTTTAATAACACAAAAAATCCTTATTTTCATGACCAGTACCGGAGTACTGGCTACTGGGCTGGTGATACCCTCGGGGACTAATAGTCCACCAGCAGAGGCATCTACCCAGTGGTAGTAATAAAATGAACGGTACCAATTTTCTTGCACCAGATGCGCATTTCGACAATACATGTCTCTTCAGTGATGCTCGTGGCCAAAATTTTTGAAATCCAAAGCTTATATAAAAGATGAAGAGCTATAATGCAAAAGGTCCAAAACGTATAGCCAAATCCGTGAAAGGAATCAGAGCTTTGCATGAGGGAGATACATTCCTTAATTTATAATGATTTCTAATATTTTGTAACAGCAAATTTTAATAACACAAAAAATCCTTATTTTCATGCCAGTACCGAAGTACTGGCTACTGGGCTGGTGATACCCTCGGAGACTTAATAGTCCACCAGCAGAGGCATCTACCCAGTGGTAGTAATAAAATGAACGGTACCAATTTTCTTGCACCAGATGCGCATTTTGACAATACATGTCTCTTCAGTGATGCTCGTGGCCAAAATTTTTGAAATCCAAAGCTTATATAAAAGATGAAGAGCTATAATGCAAAAGGTCCAAAAAGTATAGCCAAATCCGTGAAAGGAATCAGAGCTTTGCATGAGGGAGATACATTCCTTAATTTATAATGATTTCTAATATTTTGTAACAGCAAATTTTAATAACACAAAAAATCCTTATTTTCATGCCAGTACCGAAGTACTGGCTACTGGGCTGGTGATACCCTCGGGGAATAATAGTCCACCAGCAGAGGAATGTGTCAAAGAGACAACAACCCGACCATAGAAAAAACAACAGCAGAAATATTCAAGTATTTATATGACCAATGTTATTATATAAGAAATAAAAAACGTTGCAAACAAAAGGAATGTTAACATATGAGACTGTAATCTAGCATGTTCTCTGACCTCTGATAAATCGAAAACAATTAAGATACAATTGGAGTTGAAAATCGATCAATTTTATGATTTTTCTTAGTCGTGAAAAAAATACAAAACAATAGCATCCCCTTTAGTATATGAACTCTCGTAACTATGCTATTCAAAGGAGGGTCGAAAGATTACAACGTGACAGACTAAATAAAGTGACAACGCCATATGGCTAAAACCGAAAAAGAGCAACAGACAAATAATAGTACACAAGACACAACATAGAAAACTAAAGACTAAGTAACACGAACTCCACCATTAACTTGGGGTTATCTGAGGAGCTCCGGAAGGATACGCAGATCCTGTTCCACATGTGAAACCCGTTGTTTAACTTATGTTATTAAACAAACGGTAAATAGTCTAATTCGGTAGGTCACATTCGTGAAAAGAGAAGGGGATTGTAGTTTCGACATAAGAAACATATCAGATATCATCTGTAAAACGTGTTATTCCATAACGGTCAACGTTGCTATCATTATACTTAAATTTGTTATCAAAAACGTACATTACCTCATGTTTTGGTGCGATCTTTAATTGAAAATTCCGCCAAAATAACATTTAAGAGGAAGTAAAATTTAGCTATTCAATTTAATTATTCAATCAAAGCGTAGTCAAAATATGTCGTGTACACAAATCAAATCGATTTTGAAATATGATACTAATACTAAAAGAAATACATAGCAACTAACAGGTAAGATCTTGTTTATCTGTAAAAGAGTATGATGATAATTGTTATGCATATGAGTTCTTCGTTCCCATTGAAAATACGCATACAGGACACAAAATAATTCATTGTTGGAAACACCCTTGACAATCATGTATTTAAACTTCTAACGACAACATTCGTGTGATGTAAACAGAAAGAGAGAGAATTAAGTTTATCACTAAATATAGATCTACACAGGTAGCATGTGAGGTGGATACACTTTTATTGTCAGAATTACCAAAGGTTAGTTTGTTTTTTCATTACACCTATATATAATTTCTGTCTTTTTTAAAACCCACAAAAGAACTATGTCACTGTATCATGTGTATGCAAGTACAACTGCACCTCAAATGCAATTCATTTATGTTTATTCCCGGATAAAGCACATCAATGGTGTCTCGAGAATCTGTGCCATTTATATTAATTAAATAATTAAGAATTATTATTTCAAGAAGATTACATGTTCCTCGAAAGCGGTGCCAGTGTAATTTGTATTCAGTTCACCTACTTTAAGAAACAATGCAGTAAATGATAAAACTAAACAAACCACATACTAGTTCATAGTTTAAAAGTACAATGATTGCATTGACTGAAAAATACAATAAGGATATTTTCAAACCTGATCACATCTGTTTTGTTGTATTCTTTTATTAGCATTTACATGGTTTACACATAGGTCAATAGTGGGACTAACATGACTAACAATACTCATGATACTGTTTAATTCAATCTGTTTGATATATTAAGAATGATATGGCTAGGCTTTAAAATAAGACAAATTCAACTTGTGCTTCCTATTCTCTAAATATTGATAAATCTTTGTTATGCCAATTCGTTTCAATAAAAACAAAATATTGATTATAGCTAGACGTGAATTTTAATTTTCATCCCGTTTGTGCACATCATCGACACAGATATTTCCTTGAGTTATTACTCAATTGAACAAACTCGAATGTGTTCCCAGATTTTTTTTTTATTTTCACTACAAACCAGTAAAAAAGTCTTAAATTTTCTATATCGATCTTTCTCACCTGTACTGATTTTTACTCAACCACTCTGAATGGGTCTGTACTGATTTTTACTTGACCCTTATCTTTGTCATTGAAAATAGTATGAACTACTGACCGACTAGTCTGAAAATCTCTTACCCCGTTCTCGGCCTGTACTTGACCTATTCTGTCTGCTAAAACCATACTCGACCAAAGGTCTGAACAGTACTCGATCAGTCTGACCAAATAACCACTGCTTTTTTTTTTTAACTTAAACTTTTAAAATAAATTTCTGTATAACTAAGATGACAACAGCCACAATGAAATACATATATACTTGTTTATAAAATCAGATTTTTACATCCTTACATTGATTCTCATATTTGTGAAAAAGAGATAGTTAAATCAATTTTTTTTTATATAATAATATAATTGTATTAATTTTAAACTTTTACATTAAAACCACACTTACATGTATACTGAGCGTAATAAAACCTTTTTAAGGTGTTTTTTGTTTGGCATGTGTTTTTTTAAACCTAATTTTCCTAAATTTCTAAATAAAAACTACATATGTTTCACGGTTACAAATAATAATTATATAATTACCATTTTAATGAGGTAACAACAGCCAACAAAATCACTAAAATTGTTAAACCTTATATCAAAAATATATCTTTTATGAAAATTAGGGATATATATAGATTCTACCACTGCATCGAGTGTGATAAGATATTTATCTACTCGATACATTTAAATTCTAAAATTTAAAACGTGAGGCTCGCCGAGCGTTTTAAATATTTAAAATTTAACTGTCGAGAGTGGATAAATATCGTATTACACGAGATTTGGTGGTAGAATCTGTTTCTCTAATGATTTTCAAACAATATGCAGGAAAACGTATTCCATCTTTTCGAAAGATCTGCAAAAAGATGTGTTCTTTCTATGTGACGTCATCAGGCATGGTCGCCTTTTTTCATGCCGTCACAATAGGACATTCAGAGAAAAACATGAAATTTCGATGTCATAATCGGATTTTAATCAATGAAGAACTGAGATCAAACGAACCACATGTTGGTTAATTTTTTTTATATACAATGGGTGCAGAAAGGGATAAATTGACGAAGAATTAGAGAAATTATATATAATATATATCAAAAAGGGTTACAATTTTAAGAAATTAATATATATATGTATATATATATATAAACGAATACCTCCTGCTTGGGGAAAACTCATTGATAAGCTCACACCTGTAGGGTCAGACTAGGTCGACCATGGTTAAGATTATGTCGACCATGGTTAAGACTAGGTCGAGCATGGTAAAGACTAGGTCGAGCATGGTTCAGACTAAGTAAAATATGGTTTATACGCGTAATAAATGGTTAAGTAGTGGTTGAGTGAAAGTCGAGTATAAGTTCAGACTATTGAGTATGGTTCCGACTACAGTCGAGTATTATCAAGTATTTCAGACCAATTCAAACTGGATGAGTCAAAATCAGTACAGTCGAGTACAGATATATGCCATTTCAAACCTTTACCTGTTTGTAGTGTATATAGTTCAAGCTTTGGTTATTTCAATTGTCTTAACTTAACATGTGCATAGAAAAGCTAATTCTACAACATCATTCACTACGAAAGCTAAAAACAAGCAAAATGGTCCGATAAAATTATTAATAACGTCTTTCATTTCAATGTTATGTATGAACCATGTGTACGTATGTGTGTATGACACCAGGTTACAAACTCTTTACAAACAGTTGCAACAATTGAACTAATTCGCCCTCAGAATGTATCTGTAATGAACTTAATAGCACTTTAAATACGTAATTATCCTTAACTCACAAAATCATTAAACAGTGTATGATTCCTTGAAAAGAATTTGGAAAATAAAACTTTCAATAATGTGATCATTTTTTACAGCATAACATGTACAGAATCGGGAATTAAACTCACAGTTATATAAGCATTGCACGTATCCGAGGTAGAAAGTATAATGCTTTCTGGTCCGTCCGTTCAATTGTTATTCCACTCACCCCTTCAGTATCAGATACTAGTTTATGTTCAGGGTTCAAGTAGTTAACTATACATTTACTAAATTGTATCATTGGTACACGGACATCATTCGTAAATATATCTCGACATTTAGACATCATATACGTTCAGGTGTTTCAAATCAAATCTTTTATGGTTATATTCTTTACAAAACACAAAAATGTCAGTACTGTGTTTTGATTATTATTCGTTGTATACCAATTTTCGTGGATTTCATGTGGTGAACCACGAATGTGCATGTTCAACGAATTGCAAATTATTTGTAGGCTTTGTATGCAGAGATTGGCACGAAATCAAATATCCACGAAAGTGCAAGTTTTCCTCAATCCACCAAAATTGATACCTACGAAAAAGAAATTAATCCACAGTATTCTCATCAAAAGCTAACAAAACCTTTAAAAGAATTATTAAGAAGGTATAAAGTTACGATACTGATCATTAAAGATTACATATTTTGGCTTTAATATTGATTCACTTATAGGGTCTTTGCATCGGAATTAAAGATATTTATTCTAAAACCAGTTGTTGGCATGACACGGTTGATGTTCATCTCGTATATTTTATAATGATATAATACTAATCCCCTAAAGGGAGGAATTGTGCTTGATATTCATATAATGAGGACATAATCTTTCAATCAGTTAAATTGAGGTCTGGAGCAGGCATGCCAGTAACTGCGAGTAATCCTTTGTCAATTGATGTGTTATTGTCATTTTGTCATTTACCTATTCGGACATCGGACTCGGACTTCTCTTAGACTGAGTTTTACTGTGCGTTTTGTTGTGCGTTTATTTTTCTACATTGGCTAGAGGTAAGGGGGAGGGTTTGGATATATAAAACAACATATTTAACCCCGCCGCATTTTTGCGCCTGACCAATGTCAGGAGCCTCTGGCCTTTGTTAGTCTTGTATGATTTTTAATTTTAGTTTTTTAGTGAATAATGTGGAGTTTATTATGACGTCCATCATCATTGATCTAGTTACATATTTGTTTTTAGGGGCCAGCTGAACGACTCCTCCGGTTGCGGGAGTTTCTCGCTGCATTGAAGACCCATTGGTAGCCTTCAGCTGTTGTCTTCTCTCTGGTCGAATTGTTGTTTCTTTGACACATTCCCCATTTCCTTTTTCAATTTTATTTGTGTTCATATCAAAATAACACATAGTGGACATATTCATTATGTATGGAACTTAATTATATACCAGTCAATGTTTAAACCTGATTTCTTGGTTTACAAGATATGGGATAGTGTGAGCAGGGCATGGTGCAGTATGAACACATATTCTTGTTCTGGATATCTTATGAAGCTTTACTGTTATAACGTAATTTTTTTTTTTAATAAAACAAACGAAATACTGTGATTCTTTCAGAATGAAGTAAGTTGGTTACGAAAAATGCTGTGAATCTAATTACTGAATTGGAACGTCGATATTTGGAGTGAAACATATGCGCAATTTGTTTGACAAAGATAAGCGTATACCCAGGGAATTATTCATTTTGCTCAGAATGTTTAAACAAGCTCGGTCTATAGAAGGACACCATTAATTGTCCGACCTGTAACACTGTTCATAAACTGAAGACAAATGTACATTTAGATCTTCAAAGGATATCACCAGACGGGATTTATAATAGTTTTCGCAGGCTCACTCCAATCTAAATTCTTTCAAACAATTTTAACCATATGGAAATACCGTTGATCTAACCGACAAATGTCAACAGTGTAAAATCAATCTCTGTTAGATTTGTCGCTGTCTACACGAAACAGAATACAAGATGCAAAGCGCAATTATAAACACACATGAGACATTTCGAGAAGAAGATCTTGATGTGTGTCTGAATCCTCAACATGAAAGGGCAAAACTTAAACATTTCTGTAACTCTCCGAATTGTCAAAGTTTACTTTGCCCATCGTGTGTTATAGCTGAACATAGAGACCCAAGTAAGCATGAACTTGAAGACATCGAAGAAGCTTTCAAAAAGAAGAAAATAAAATTAGGAAAAGACGTTAAATCTCTTCGAAGACGAATATCAGAAGTCGAAGCGACAATGCTCAACGTTCAAGACAGTACGTTACAAGATGAAAAGACGGAATTTCTTAGAAATGTTGAAGCAATTTTCAACAGGGGTATTAAAATTTTAGAAAACAAAAGACAAAAACTTGTAGATAGATACAACGTTGCCTTTAAACAGAAAGAATCAAAAGATAGAGCAAGAAAAGAAAGTTTAGACAGTTTTCTGAAAAATGCTACAGAATATTGTAACCACTCTGAACAACTGATTAACCGTAAAAGTATGAGATCGCTTCTGAACGTCCATCAGTCGGTAGAGGCTCATTTGAACATGTACTTAGATACCCCAGTTGCAGATTTAACACGTGGAGAAAATGATGTTGAGGAGAACATAGATGTTGATCACTTTGATCTGTTTGATATGTTCGACATAAATGTTGAAAATATGGAATACGCGTCTGAAGAGGAAGATAACGAACTGTTGATGAAACTGACTAAAGGTAGTTTTTTTATTAATATATTTGTTTTATAGTCATCAACTTGCAGATAACTTATCATTCCATCTAATTAGCACAAGTCACTTTTATCAAAATAGTTAGAAGATGTGGTATGAGTGTCAATGAGACAACTCTCCGTCCATCCAACTCACAATTTGTAAAAGTAAAGTATAGGTCAAAGCACGGTCTTCAACGCTGAACCATGGCTCACATCGAACAATAAGCTATAAAGGGCCAATAAAATTACTAGTGTGAAGCCAACGGTCTAATCTATATAATAAACGAGAAAACTTATGAACCACATCAACAAACGACAACAAATGAACATCAGAATCCTGACTTAGGATCGGTGCAAAAAATACAGCAGGGCTTTATCGTTTTAAAGGGCATACAGTTACAGTGGAGGTAATGACGTTGATAACGTAAAAAAAATTTTCGCGACGTCAAACTGTGACATATCGGGGAAAGATGCATTTGTCGACTGATTTTTATTATTTAAACTGATTTAACTTTTGAACGAGTTCACGGACCCTCCTTTTGAAAATGAAATTCGGTTTGATTAAATATGAAGATTATTTGTACCAAATTTTACGGAAAAAGTCAATGATGCAATTTTTTTAAAATTACATATTTGATTTAAGCAGACAAAAATAGCCTATATATCTTAAAGAAAAAAAAATCTCACCGTCAGTAGTAAGGGGACCCTCTTTTAGAAAAGGTGTTCAAAATATAAGGAATTTTCCCCCTTTTAAGTTAAAAAAAGTTCTTCTATTTACAAGTAAATGTTTTAGTGTTTATTTATTACAATATAGACTCCAAGATAAGTTTAAATAATCATGGACAACAATGGGGCAACCTCATCTTATTCCTAAATATATAGGGGAAAAGGGGGGGGGGGGGTAGAAAAAAGGAAAATTTTAAACAAAAAATATAAGGGAAACCAATCTTAATTCACCTTTATCTGAAACAATAGTGTAACATCACAAAATAGAAAGACACTATGAAATATCAATTGAAATTCCCTAACTCAATCAAAAAGACACATTAACAAAAATGAACATACACTGAACAACTTGATTTGATCTATGAATTAATGTAAGTACAAAATCAATAAAAAGGGGGAGGGGTGTAATTAGATAAAAACAACAGTAGTATACCGCTGTGAGATGTTAAACAATTTCAAAAATCAACAATAACCTTGAACAGAAAGCCACTATATACAATAATATACACAGGTATTTGTTTTTGTTCATAGTACAAAGAGGTGAATATTTATAGTCAAATAAACACAAAGCTGATATATCGACTAGATATAGCCCTGAATAAGTAAACATTAAATAACAAAAGAAAGCATTACACATAAAATCAACAGGTCAGATTAACAAACAAGTACGATTTGAGAGTACTCGCAGTTACTGACAGTTAAAAGCAAAACAAAACCCAATTATTAATAATAAAAAAATCATGCATCAGAAACTAAAATCAACAGGAATTTAGTATTTAACGTCATGGACAGTTAAAAAGACTTTTGGTACAACCACATTTACTAATCAAATCTTTGGATCTATATATAATTTAGTAAATGTTTTAAATATAAAAAAAGAAGATGTGGTATGATTTCCAATGAGACAACTGTCCACAAGAGACAAAAATGACACAGACATTAACAATTATAGGTCACCGTACGGCCGCAAACATACCGCATAGTCAGCTATAAAAGGCCCCGATGTGACAATGTAAAACAATTCAAACGAGAAAAATTACGGTCATATTTATTAAAAAAATAAAATTAACGAAAAACAAATATGTAACACATAAACAAACGACAACCACTAAATTACAGGCTCCTGACTTGGGACAGGCACATAAATAAATGATGTAGCGGGGTTAAATGCATATTTCATGAATCAACAAATTCCGCCTCATATCGTATTTATTTTAAATCTTTGATACTCATCCTATATACTGCAGGTAGATCAAATTAGATATTTGCAGTATTTGTTCTTTGGAAAAGACAATGCACTCCTTTGAAATATTCATTTTCTTTAAATCAGTTTCAAATGAAGTAGTATCACCTCAATCTCCGGCGCAGAGATCACATATCCGTTCCGTTCAATACTTTGTAACACCTAATATTAGTGCAGTATTGCGGAGCATGTATGGAACGGATATGAACTCTGTGCCTCTGTGATACAACTTTAGATTGATATTATGCCTAAAATATGTGTTGTAATAATCGAAAGAAAAAATAAGAAGGATGATGTTATTCGTTCACTCTGTCTGTGTGACTTCATTGTAGATACTTTTCATATTCAGTTTTGGTTTGATTTTGATGGTTTTTTTTTTACCCTGTAACGACATTTTGGAAGAAAAGTAATCGGTCTGTTTGTCTATATCAAATCAAGTTTGTTTGTGGGGTTCATGTTGTATAAGTTATCTAGCATTGATGATTTAATCAAGTTAACAAAGTGCTTTCATTCTTTTAGCACACTTTCTTTTCTTATATTTACAGAGAACAAACAACAAAATTACTTGAGAAATACAATCAGCACATTTAAAAAATATAATTTCAAAAAAATAAAAACTGTCTTTAGCTATTCGATACAATCTGTTTTACATGTGATCGCATTAATTTGGGTGATTATAAAACTTCCATTGATTCTGATTCAACTTCTAAATAACGACAAAGAGAACCCAAACGATACACAGCTTGATGCGGAGCAACATAATGAAATGCATGGTGGAAACATGAATCAAGATGCCAGACAGATGAATATGGGTGATTTGGGTCACAATGAACGTGTTGATGTTCGGAAACACCTTGAATTAGAGAAAATCTGAGGATACATGATAAGATTTCGGGACATATCATGGCATATTATGATGCTTCTTATTATATCCATGGTTATACGTGAAATAACACTGATACCACTTAGAATGTTAGAACATGGTAATTGTAAGTATGAAAATAAAAATAAAGAGATGCTTAAGGTGGTACCCAACACTACAGGGAGATAACTCTGTAAAATCAGCAGAACGTTTTAATAACGCTGTGTTCTTAAGGGACTATTAAGCTTCTCAATGATAAAAATGAGTGTTTGTCAAACTGCTATATAACCAGTGTAATTTTTCTGATTAAATGGTTGATTCAATTTTTTTGATTTTTTGATATTTTTGCCAAAGGGTCAAATAAACTCATCATAGATACCAGATCTAAATTTTGTATATACGCCAGATGCGCGTTTCGTCTACAAAAGACTCATCAGTGACGCTCGAATCCGAAAAAATTAAAAAGTCCAAATAAAGTACGACGTTGAAGAGCATTGAGAACCAAAATTCCTAAAAGTTTTGTCAAATCCAGCTAAGGTAATCTATGCCTGAGGTAGAAAAGCCTTAGTATTTCAAAAATTCTAAATTTTGTAAACAGTAAATACTTTGTCAAAATTTTAAAAAAATTAAACGAGCCAAATTAATTTTAGTACAGGTGTTAGGTACCTCCTTAAACACTATTTCATTTGGTATTACTCATGATACATAACATTATTGTATTGCTTGAATAAGAGTATATTGCAATGCGACAGCAACACAACGATAAATGCAAAAGAAAAGAAATTTGGAGGTTAACACATTAAATCCGTAAAGAATTACAAAATGTTAATATTTTTTTTTTAAACAAAAAATTAGCAAACATCTGCTACAAACACCAAATTCATTTACGTACAACAATGTTAAGTCAAAATATTCTTCTGAAAAGCAAATTACACTATATACACTTTATATCTACATAATCTCCTACCTTTCATTGCTAGTAATTTGGTTCAATTGATTGATTTTTTGTGTTTTAACGCCATTCTCAAGCACCGCTTGTGAAAGCCGGAGTGCCCGAAGAAAATCAGCGACCTTCGACAGGATAACTGACAAACATAATCAATTAAGATTGTAGTCGACTGCAATTGGACGAGCGAGGTTCGCACTCACAACCTTAGAGTAGAATGACCTGTGATTACAGTAGTAACTACTTAGACCACTTGACCACCGGAGCACCTAATTTGGTTCAATATGTCGATGTTATCCAAAACATGCTCGCATTAATATTTTCCTGTCATGAATTTATAAAAAAAACAAGTTGGTCACTGAGCACTTATAGTGTATCTAACCAGGGATTTTGCTGGTCAAATATCATACTTTCGGGAGTATATTTAGCATAAAATTTGAAATGAGTAATTGGCAACGTTACGATATCTTTCATGACATTCTAAATTTCCTCTTGCCAGTCGTTAAAAAAATATGGCAGTTTTACTTGAAATTGCGTTTCTAATGCAGTCAATATCTAGATGTTAATGTACACTAGTTATATTTTAAATCAAAGATTTTCTTTGGTAATTTTTGATGTTTTAGTTTTTGCAGTAGTATTCTATAAAAATTGCCCTCTTTTAAAATAATAATAACATATTCTAACATAAGTATATTATTTCCAGCTCCCGAATTTGAGTTTGATACTCGAGATACAAATCAGTTTGCATGTCGATCAGCTGATAATCATACTTTGGCTACAAAACCTTTGGAAGATATGTCGTGTGGTTCAACTGGAAGATTATTTAAATATGGAGGTGTTTTTGCAAACACCACTTTTCCTCTTGAAGAAAGCAGTTCTATCGAATTTTCTATAAGATTTCAACCAATGGCTTTGCGATCACAAAACAATGTACAAGACAATGCTGAATATACAGTTTTTGAATTTGGATTAACAAATGACAGCATTAGCAAGGAGTTTTTGTATCCGTCAGTGTTTTCCGTCAGTGCTTTTACCTGTCCAAATTCTTTTGGTGTGTGCCTTAAAACTGATAATGGGATACTTCTTCCAGGTGAGGTCATATTCAAAAGTGGAACCAGTTCACTTTTTAAAGAAGCGCGATTTATACTTCAATATCGACCTTCTGATTTTGCAATTATAATTCAAGCTAAATTTCCAATGAAAAATACTACTAAGGAGTTGCATAGGATTTCGTTCACCAAATTGATAAGTCCATTTAGGCCTGTTTTTGCTGCTTATAATTCGAACAAAATCACTGTTTCAATGACAATTGTAACAAATCATGTTGGGTTTGATCGTAATACATTGCACCCAAATTTATACATTTCTGACGACAACAAAACAATGTCAAATACAAAGTTAAATGCCACACATCCGGGAAACAATTTAAAAATGTACCTATCAAATGAATTTTTGAATACTATGATTAGCATCGATTTTGACGAGTCAAATAGTGGCGACACACTCTTAAAGATTGGAATGAGAGAGAGAGATTTCGAACTTAGTAGAGATAGAAATAAGAAAGTTGGTAGTATCGGTTTAAGAGTGAAAGAGGAAGTTATTTTCAAAACAACAGAAATTTTAAAATTAACCAAGTGTAATGTGACAATTTTTTTTGGTTTTTACCGCACAATAGGTTACTGTCTATCAGATAATTCCAATGCAAATCGGATAGTTGTAGGAGACCATATAGACTTATTTTTATATTACAACATGTATGGTCTTGATCAACTGTACATATTAGATAATTTTTCGGGGTACAGATACTTTAACTTTCATTTCAATTCTAATTACATGCCTTGGTTTGTAATGGGTTTACCAGCTGGTTTATGTCCAGAAATTTATATTGAAAAAGTAAGCGCACAGGATATTATTGTAGCTTCTAGTGAAATTAAAAATGAACTGAATTTTGAGAATAATCCAAAACTGTTTCTTGCTTTGCTTTTAGGAATTGTCTTAATCATATCTAAAATAATAATAGATTTCACACAAATAGAGTTTTAACATTGCACAGCCTTTATTGATGAACATCATTGTAATATACTATCTTACTGCACTATAAATTGTTGTAATTTACAATGTTACATGTTGAATAAACATATATGTTTTTTGTTTTGTTGTTTTAATTTTTAAATTACAAAGTCGAAAGCTTATTACAGTGTAACCTGCCTAATCCAACACCTGAGTATACCAATATCCTACTGTAACACATTTTCATGGTCCCAAAATATGCCTTTGCTTGCAGAAAAAAATCCTGAGTATTCCGACACCCAGCTGCTTAATTCAACATATTTGTCTGGTACCCTAGTGTGTTGGATTATATAGGTAACATTGACTTGATTGATCCTCAAGCCTAAAAACAAGGAAATATACAATTAAAGAGATGATTTCCTGCATCAGATTTAATGAAACTTTGAATGCGAGTTATTCATTTGTACGCTGAGTCTTTAATCCTTTTGTTCGTAGGGGTTCTGAGTATGCTCTGTTCAGCCATCAATACTTGCATTTGAGAACAGGGTGAAAGATGCCAGAGGGAAAGTCAATAAAAATGGTACAAAGTGAAAAATCCCTCCGACATTACTATTTTTCCATGAAGAACAACTATATTATGACAAAACTATAAATGACTTTATGGTTTTAATGGATACAGTACTCATTTCCTGACATTATTCAACCAAAAATGAATTCATGGTTCTTGTTTTGGTTTTTAAAATTCAATCAGAAAAACATTATATTATTTTAATTTAACGCAGGGACGTTAAGGTCGTTTAAAAAAAAATCCATTTTTGTACACAAGAAAACTCATATTGAACTCAGAGTTAGTTTTCTCTGTCTAAAAGCCAAAATACACGTCATAGGAGTAAACAGAGGGAAAAGGGTCTATTCTGATTTACATTCCAAACTTTTATAGAAAATTATAAATACACTAGAGTCACGTGACTTCAAACTGAAAGTACCGACATTTTCCAAAAAAGTCAAAAGTGCAAGTTGAAGATGAAATCGGATCGCCCTGATTTTGGTCTCCCTGTAATTGGCAAAACTTGTTTTACTTGGAAAGTGCTGCTACTAGTTTTTTATTAGATGTTTTGTAAATAAAAAAAACAATAAAATATGGAGAATTTTATCGAAATATTGACTTTTTGGCACTTCGGGTTGTGTAATTTCTTTTACACGAACGCTATATAACTAGTAGCAGCACTTTTTGAAAAAAATGAAATGTGGCCTTTCTACTAATACCAGAATGTAGTGTGTTGGTGTAGCTCTTGTACCTGCACTTTTCAATTAATCTAACGTGTAGTAAAATAACCGCCATGAAATGCAAGGAAAAACATTTGAAAGACCCTTTAGTAGTCGGATCGGCTGATGGACAAACTACGTGTATATTTATTTTCACCGGCGTTTCATGTAATATTATAATTGAGCGAATAAACAAACATGCTCTTATTGCTTGCTTAATTATTTGAAAGAAACAAATACAGAATTATTCAGGTCATTATTATGTGTTTATGTGTAGCACTCCAAACGTCTAGTCCTATAACATATGACCTCGGGAGCATTATTTACTATTTTCATTTGCTGTTCTGAATTTTTTTTACTATCAATGTGCCACCCGAGGTCATATCTCGATAAGCCAAAAATGCGTAGCATGAAGAAAATTTTAATTCTGATTTGACCAGCCACGTAAATATTTTAGATGCATTAAGAAGTGATAACTTACCTGAAAAATGGTTTTTATATTGATTGTTTTCCTTAAGGTAGCACAATACAAAGATTTGTTCACTCCCAATCGGACAACTTTAAACTGATGTAATTCATTTAATCCTGCTTTATATATTATAAATGGGGTACCGAAAGAAAGAAGAAAGATTCATCTTTCAAATTGTGATAATTTCATTATGACATAATTATTACATAATTAATTATTATGTAATAAGTTGCTATATTGTGATGTCCACACTTGAATGAATTTAGCGTCTTTGTTCTTCATAGCATCCCCAAATATTGAATAGATTCTGGTACAATACAGTTTGACCTCCAAAACTTTGTCTCAGATTTCCAAAAATATCTATAGAACAAATTTTATACCCAATTGAATTTAGTGGTCTCTTATGAATTATTGTTGCAAATTTCATTGTAGATTTATGAGAGAATGAAATACAATAGGAAAAATCTGAGACACAGTTTTGGAGGTCAAACTGTGTTGTGCAAGAATCTATAAAATATTTTGGGATGCTATGAATAACAAAGAAGCTAAATTCATTCAAGTATGGACATCACAATATGGCAACTAATTACATAACAATTAATTATGTAATAATTATGTCATAATGAAATTATCACAATTTGGAAGATTAATCCTTCTTCTTTCTTTTGGTACCTCATTTATAAAATTTAAAGAAAGATGAGTGGAATTACATCAGTTTAAAGATGTCTAGTTGGGGATGAAAAATCTTTGTATTGTGCTACCTTAAATAATCCAAAAGAAATAACAAAAATATCCAAGTCGTTGATGTTGACACCGGGGAAATTCAAAAACTCTGGTCAATATAAAAATCGAAACTGAGAACAAAACGATTTTTTTTCTAAATTATATTCCTCCATTATTGGAGCACCAGTGTCACACGGTACTAAAATGAAGCTGAGAATACTGTAACACATGTGTTATAGTCGTCTCAGAGTGAAGTAATAAGTGATGATGAATTAAAAAAAATCTGTATCTTTATTAATACTCGTTTTTTAAATAAAAAAATGAAAGCTAGATAATAATTTATGAGGTACAATATAATAACAATTTATGTATACAGTATAATTATGTCCTTTACAGAAAATCTGAATATTTGCCGAATAGCTCCTGTGAATGATTGTCTACATTGAATTGATGAAATTTCAAAATGGAATAGGAAAAAACTGTAACAGTATACATTGCATTTAGTAAATGGATCAGAAAAAGACTGCTATACGGGGCGAGCGAGACAATCCTCATATATCGTCTACCCTACCACATTTCGTAGCAAAATAGATCTTGATATTAATGTAATACTAACAGAAACCATAAACTTGTGAAAAAGATGTTATACCACAAACATGAGGTGTCAATTTCTTTTTTGTACACCAGATCCGGATTTCGACAATAAATGTCTCTTCAGTGATGTTAGGGATCGAAACGGTATTTGGAAGGCCATATAATTTACCTCAATTTAGAATAGACTCTTGAATTTAAAGATTCAAATAGGATGAACGAATCATATAAACCGGAGGTAAAATATGATATCAGCCCAAACGAAAAAATGTAAACAAGTTTAAATTGAAAACTACGTTCAATCATATATAATATTATATTCATTAAATAGAATAGTAAAAAAACTAACAAATTAACAGCTCTATTCTATCGATTTCATCCTTCCATGGGGACTCAGAAACTAACTTGTTATTTGTAATCTGTAGCATCTTTTATAAAAGTTGGCAAGTTTTCTACATGTGGTCGAAGATAGTAATCAACGAATTCATCCCACCGAAAAAATATCCGAATTCGTTGATTACTATCTTCGACCACATGTAGAAAACTTGCCATCTTTTATAAAAGATTCTACAGATAACCTACTAAAAATGCAGGATTTAAACCCTCTACCTGCCAATACTACTCTTTTAACAATGGATGTCACATCCGTCTATACGAATATTCCCCATGCGGATGGTATTGAAGCATGTAGAGAAGTTTGGGACTCTCAATCTCTTAAAATTCCACCTACTGATTGCTTAGTAGAAATGCTTACTATGGTCTTGAAAAAGAACAACTTCACATTCCAAGGAGAACACTATTTACAGACGAATGGCACTGCTATGGGTACAAAAATGGCTCCATCTTATGCCAATATATTCATGGGTAAAGTTGAAAAGCAACTGCTGGAGTGCTCCATCGAAAAACCGCTTTCCTGGTATCGATTCATTGATGACGTTGACATGAAATGAGACAAGGGAGAGCAAGAATTACAAACTTTTATAACAAATGCTAACAATCAACACCCTACCATCAAATTCACACATGAAACACCTAATTCCACCATAAACTTCCTTGATACATCTAGCACCCTCTCTGTAGGTATAATAAACACAGATATATACTCTAAACCTACAGATACTCATCAATACTTGTCGCCTGAAAGTTGCCATTCTCCACACTGCACGAAGAGCATTCCATACAGCCAAGCTCTCAGAATAAGGCGAATCTGTTCCTCTGAAGACACCGCAAAACAACGTCTGGGGCAGCTCAAAGGACATTTGTAAAGAAGGGGATATACAAACAAAAACATCAAAAATAGTTTTCGAAAAGCGGAATCCATCCCCAGAAGCAGTCTGCTAACTTACAAAGAAAAAAAAGAAAAGTAAAAGAATCCCATGTGTGCTCACTTACCATCCATGTCTGAGAAATAGTTTCAAGACCATTCGTGATCATTGAACGGCAATCGAGAAACATTCCAAGTTATCCAAAACCTTTCCTGAGCCTCCAATGATTGCCTTCAAACAACCTAACAGCCTGAGAAATATACTTGTCCGTGCTGACCTTTCCAAACCTAACCATACTGTAGGTAATTGCCAGGCTTGTGATGATAAGCGCTGCAAATGTTGCAATCAATTGCAGCATTCATCAACATTTCACAGTAAGACCACAGAAAAGACATACAAGATCTTCTGCAATGTCAACTGCAAAAGATCAAACGTGATTTACGTTCTTGAGTGTCCTAGATGTGGTCTCCAATATGTTGGTGAATCTATGAAGCCATTTCACAAACGCCTTAATGGCCACAGGAGTGACCTCACAAAAAAAACCGTATATTCCGGTCAGCCAACACTTCAGGTTACCAGATCACAATCTGAAAGATTTTGATCACATGAAGATCCTTGTGATCGAACAGGATTGTACATGGCAAAATAGGCAAAGAGAGAATCGGGAGAAGTTTTGGATAAAAACACTGGGTGTCCTCCATCCAGACGGAATCAATAGAAAGAAATAATTAAATTTACAGTCTAGTGTTTATATTATTATATTCAGGATTTTGGATTAAAATCAATCGACCAAAACTTACCTGTATTATTACTGATCTATATTTACACCTTATACATTATATATCAGTATTGTTAAAACTTTTGCACCGAAGAAGGCCATTTGTTGAGCCGAAATATTTGCAATTATTGTATAATTTATATCATCTGTTCAGTTTTTCCATCTTTGTGCGATGATATTCAACACTTTTTAGTGTTTTGTTTGCGATCTATTTATCGGTATTGTTACACAATCTTTTAGACTCATATAATTTTTCCTGTTTGTGTAGTATTGTCAATTTTGATGATCCAATACCCATTAAGTTTACTGGTTGGTAGATTCTTATAGAAACTTTACGTCCAGTGGCACATATGTCATGCATGTTCAGCATTTTGGATTCTAGCTCTTCATCTTTTATATAAGCTTTGGATTTCAAATATTTTGGCCACGAGCATCACTGAAGAGACATGTTTTGTCGAAATGCGCATCTGGTGCAAGGAAATTGGTACCGTTAATTGTATTCAGGATGAGAGCAAATTAACAAATAATGCCAAAATAACGGGTTCTGCAATGCAAGCTGTGGAACACTACGTCAGGCCCCAAATTTAACAGCCCTATTCACATCCAAACGGACACCACCACAAATAATCCTTAAGTATTCCATTTGCTACTTTTTTTTTAACATTTTAAGGAAGCACAATACAAATATTTTTTACTTCCAATCTCTTACCTTTTAAATGCTGTTACTGTCTAAATACTGCATATAGATTAATAAAAGAGATATATGTAGATAGATACAAGATTAAACTTTAAATAAATGCAATATTTTGTCTATGCAATCATTATGCAATTAGTATGCAAATAATGACAGAATCATGGTCAGTTCACTTGAATGAAATTAGCTCTATCATCTGTATGACTATACTGGAAATTTTAACGAAATCTTAATCAACACAGCAGGAGCTACAATAGGGTGTCTCACACTATTGCTATCGTATTTCATTCTCTCATAAATCTGTTATTAGTGTCAACAACCTTACCACATAAAAGTAGATAATGTTTGTTTATGTGTAAAGCTTAATCAAAATATTCTATCCAAAATCTGAGACGCATTTTTGTTGATAATGGCTCTAGGAGCAACATCTTAAAAAATCAACCTATCTGTGTATCCATGAAGAAGCTAACTGCAATTGACAGTTGAATATTTTAGTAAAATTTTGTAGATACTGTTAAAATAATAAGCGATTACATAATTGTTTTATAATTCTAGCATTGCCTTTTGTTAGCTATCCATAAATACCACTTTTATAAATTTTATAGAATTTTCAAGCATTATGAAGAAAATTACAGCATTTCAAAACTGGGGAATTGGAGGTATAAAGTCTTTGTAATGTGCTACCTTACCATTATCTTCATATTTGTATATGGTATTTCAGAACTAATACGAATGTAAATTTTTCAGAATGATGGCTGATAAAAATATGGTCAGCTTGATAACTGAATTAGAACGTCGATATTTAGAATGCAGAATTTGTACAAAAGTGTATGATGAAGACGAACGTACACCAAGATTGCTTTCGTGTCATCATTTGTTTTGCTCAGAATGCTTAAAAAGACTCGGTCGCAAAAGGGATACTCTTAAATGTCCGTTGTGCATAAGGTAGAGAGAAATAGTCCTATGGATTTTCCAAAGGATATCACAGGAAGGGAATCAACGTCATTTTTGCAGACTCACTCAGATCGTAATGTCTTCAAAAAATGCTGCAAATGTGATCGTACTGTGGATGTTATTCATACATGTCAACAGTGCTAAATGGATTTTGTGAATTGTGTCGGCAACAGCATATCACAGAAACCAAATCGCACAGTTTAGTTGCTAGCAATTCTGAGTCATTCGAAGAGGAAGAAGACAATCTTGATGTTTGTCAGAATCCTGATCATGACCGGGCAAAATTGAAATATTTCTGTAATTCTTCAAATTGTCAGAGTGTTCTGTGTACTTCGTGTGCACTCGATGACCATAGAGACATCAACAAAAATTAACTTGAAAATATCGAAGAAGCTTTCAGTAGGAAGAGAAAACAATTTCGTCTCCACATTAAACCTCTACAGTGGCAAATATTAAAGGTAGAATCGAGATCACATAAAGTTCAAAATAATATTAACACTCTAGTATATGAAAAAAATGAAGTTAAAAAAATCAAAAACGCCAAATCTTATAGAGGAATTACAGTTTTACAAATCAAAAAACAAAAACTTGTTGACAAATATGACATAAAAATACATACTTAAAGCAATCTTAAAAAAGGTCAATTGAACAGTATTTTAAAAAGTGCTTAAACATGTGGTGAACTTTCAGAACAAATGATCAACTACAATAATATGTGCTCCTTCTTTGATCTGCAACAATCAGTAGAAGATGTTATAAAACGGTGCATAAATACTCGACATATGACGAAAATGAGGAAAAAATGAATTTTGATGTTTACCTTCGATCGTTCGAAAGAAATTTTGATTACCTAGAAAACACTGGAGACACATCACCATTGTTAGAATTGGCTCAAGGTAGATAACTTTTTATACAATAGCTCCAAACAAAGGGGTAGACGGGGTAAACTGTTTTACTATGTATGTCCTTACATCCATTCATTTGGCTGTTTGCCCCATTTAATATGTGTAGCATTTTTCTCATGTTTAACGAATATTTGTAAAGGTATCATGTCCGTTCGTCCCAAATAAACTTTCGCACCAAACAAGTTCGATCCCAAGGTCCGTTCGCACACTACACGTTCGCATTCAATTTCAAATCAAATTCCAGTTGACTTATTAGAAAATCCTGTTTGTTGTTTCTTTGGTGTATTCAATGCAGGTGAACATAATTCAATTATTCGTGTTTTAGATATTGTAGTTCAGTATACAATTCAATAAGGACAACAGAAGTATACCGCTATTCGAAAGTCATAAATCGATTGAGAGAAAACAAATCGAGTTACAAACTAAAACCGAGGGAAACACATCAACTATATATAAGATGAAAATAACGAAACAAAAGAAACATTGAAATTCAGTTTATGTAGTTCGGTACAAAATTGAATGAACAATTCAAACAAACATAACTTGCTAAAATTAACTGGGTTCCAGCAGTTAAAACTGTGAAAACATACATTACCTAGTCGACTTGCAACACAATAGACTTTTAAAAAGTCCCAACAAACGTGAAAACAAATTTGACAAAGTCGCCAACAACAAAACAAAATGCGTAGTTAATAGTGTATATAGTATAATGAAATATTATGAAGTATACCATTTCTGATAAAGTACAAAGTATTTAAAATATAAAAGGATGTACAAAACTAAAACAACACTTTAAAAGCCTTTTTCGTCTGAATCGTACCTCTGGACCCGCCCGCATCAGAATCGCGAAAAACTATTATTTTCTTGCTAAACTTACAAGTTATAAAATATAGATTCCGTTGTATGCGGTTAAAAGAACATCGGCATGTTATTAATACCGTGCCGCGTTCGCCCATGTTTTTGTTTCATTTTATCTGATTTTTATTGATCTGATATGTTAAGCCTCTTTCAGCTGATAATTGTCACGAGACATAGGTATACTGTTTCCGGCGTCGGCAGCGGAATCAACAATGTTTTAGTTTGTAATTAGGTCTCGGTTATGGTGAACCACAAGTGGTAGGTGAATTATATTTGGTATGCAGTAGTATAAGCATTATCTCATCTCATTTCCATGGAGATTATTTGGCCTCACCCCCTCAGTCATCGTCTATTGACTTTGAAACTCTTGTTTAATTAACATGTATGAGCTTGGGATTTGGTCAGTTTATGGGTAACAACTAGTTGTTGGTCAATGATATTTGATATGCAGTTGTATAACGATTGGCATATCTCATTTAAATGGAGATTATCTGGCCCCTTAATCATGGTCTATTGACTTTGAAAATTTAAAGTTAACATGTATTAGTTTGTGTGATTAGGTCAGTTCCAGGGGGATCATTAGTGGTAAGCCAATGCTAATTGATATTTAGTTGTATAAGCATAAGCAAATCTCATTTTCATAAGGTATATTTGTCCATGGCCTTTTAGTCATGGTCTATCGACTAAAACTTTTACTTAGTTTTCATATATGTATTGCGATTAGATCAGTTGAAGATGAACTGCTAATGTTAAATCAAAAATATTTTGTATGCGAATTTGCAAGTATCGTTTCCAAGAAAATTATATAGCCACATCCTCTCTTTATGGTTCATTGACTTTGAATATTTTACATAGTTTACAAGTTATAATTTGTGTTAAGCTTTGTTTAAATGGACTTTCATAGGTTTCGCCATTGTGGACGGCCGTACGATAACATACAGTTGTTAACTGTGACCCCATTTTGTATCTACTGCACTGTTGTATTATTGGCAAACATACCAAAATGTATGTTTTTATATCGCTATTTCAAAAGGTGTTTATGATCGGTGTCTTATCATACAAGATTGGCTTGATCTGTTTATTAAATACTTGTGTCCTATTTATTACCAGGCTTTGGTTCTATTTGCAGAGAAGCAACACAGGAGTATTTGGACGAAAACGAAGAACGCAGTTCATATGTTGATGGCACGATTACCAAATAAGCATCCTGAGTTTCCAAATGATGAATATAATTATGAATAGCGGCGTAGGGAATGGCTTTCTATGCTGCTTTTATTTGCATTAATGTCTATACTGACAATTGATTATTGCTTTTATTATAATCAAACATGATAACTAAATGCAGAAAAACTGACATAAAAATAATATGATTTAATAATTTTGCTCCAATGATGTATTATTCAAAAGAATTATCTTATTAACTATCAACAGTCATGTCTAGTTTTCCATGCGACTTACCAAATTAGACTTATCACCGGGTTAGAATTTAAATGAGCCGTGGTGTAGTGGTTAGTGCATCGGACTACTTACACAAAGGTTCATGGTTTGATTCCCGTTTGGGTTGAAAATTTCAGGAACTCAATTTTCGGCTCTCCCTTGACACCATCTGCGAGTATGGTCTTGAGGAAACGATGATAGTCCGTCGGAAGGGGACGATAAATGGCTGACCCGTGTTAAGAGAGAGAGAGTCATATATCTTGCACGTTAAAGACACCCTTGTAGATTTCGAAAAAGAGTAGGCCAAAGCCGCTACAAGGCAGCACTCGCACCCGCAAAGTGGAAAGGGGTTAATATAAGTTGCAAAACTTGTTTCCCAATCCACTATGAACAAAAATGTTTAAACTAAGAATTTAAATTATCAACATGACGGATGACACATGTCTGGCAGGATCTTTCTATGCTACCAGAGGCAGTAAGATCTCCGCGGGTTTTGATTGGGTTTGTGTTGCGGTGTCATTAATTGACTATGTAGTGTTTGTTCGTCGTTTTTTTTTTAAACTATGGCATTGTCAGTTTGTTTACGAATTTTTACCCTTCTTCACTTATATAATGTATGGTATGATTATCAATAAAATTGTACAGCAATTGTTTACTTCATCCAATTAAATGTTAAACATTTAACACAGATATATCCACCGAAAATTGTTGAAGATTCAAGGTCTTGATGAAAACATGGCATTTAAATCATCATTTTGATAACCTATATACAGAAATGTTTGTCAATTCTTCGGGAATTCGATTTATAAATATACACGAACATTTCTTATTAAAAGTATAATTTTTTCAACAAGAATAAGATTAAACAGACGAAACGCGTGTCTGGCGTATCAAATTATTAACCAGATACTGTTGATAACTATCAACATATGCTTTTGTGTGATGTATTTCAATCATTTGTAATCTGGATTACCTCAAACAAAATGATGATGCATTTGCAATGATGTATAATTATTTTTGACAATGTTTTTATGTATATCATTGAAAATGGAAATGAAGAATGTGTCAAAGAGACAACAACCCGACCAAAGACCAAAAAAACAGGCCACCAATGGATCTTCAACACAGGGGTGAAATCCCGTAGTATGTAAAAATAAATTACTCATCATTCCTCAGAGTATCATGTGTCATTGAATTGATATTAATAATACCTTGTTTATTCTGATAAAATGTACATTTTTGTCAGTTGATTTTATTTAAGGTTTTTGACATCTTTTTCTGCCCACACAATTGATATTTTAGGAAAATCAATATTTAGGACATTAAGCAGGCAGTATTCATAATGAAATGAACTTTAAAATCTGCACAAAAAAACCCAGTTCACCACAAAAGTATTACACATATTTACATAACAGAAGTAAATTTCTATCATATTGGTGTTTTTAAAGTATGTAGTTCTATCAGGTTTAAAATTTTGTATAGGATTGTTTATGACTATGTCTGTAAGTTTCTGTTATGATTAGTTATTTATTGATTATGTTGTTATATATTTGAATGCATGAAAAAAAATTCTCTTTTGAAATATCAAATTTACATCCTACATTATGTCACAGCAATGTTATTTATACTTACATTGTTGCATTGTTTTACACAAAGCATGGTTTAAACAATCTGAATAGTCCTGACAAAACTTCGAATGGCCTTGTGCCTTTGATAAGATACATATTTTTGTTTTCCTTTTCACCAGAAAGACCATAACAAATGATTTTTGATGACTCAATTTTTAAAAGTCTAACATTTTCGTTCGAATATGGCATTTTTAGACAAGAAAAGTCCTTGGAATTATATTCTTCACTAAATAAAACAAAGAAAATGAAAATCTTAATTATCAAAATGCGTGTATCATGTCTATGATAGCATTCAAAGCTGTCTACATGTTGTTCAATCTGTAAATTATTATTTGAAAAATCATGTATATTGAGTAATTAATGTTTCTGCAATAATTAAAGTGTTTATGTGTATGTGTTTATTTCTAATTGAGTTTATTTCATATACGTGAAGTAAATCAATTGGGATACTTGATATAGCCTTTTAAACAAGATGGCAAATGTGTAGGTCTTTAGAAGCACTGCATTTACACAGCTTCAAATGAAATACAGTAACTATTGATGTGCTGATCAACCGTTCAGTATGACGTCCTGAAGAACATTTTAATTTTAGTTTTTCAAAGCCTATCATATCAGATACAATGCACATGGAAAGTTTAAGTATAAACTAAAATATGCTAATGTTGAGTAATTTGTTGATATACTGATGATTTTAAGGCACTAAATATTCCAAATGTTTATTAGTAACATGTTGACGAAACGATTGTCCGGTGCACAAGATTATTGATTTGAATGATAGATAATTGACAGTGGTATTTTTTCCAAATTTATGACCCTGCCAGAAAATACTAATAGAATATACAGAGTGATATTTCATAGTGAACTATAATCATTTTCATATCCTGGTACCTTTGATAACTCATTTCACTGATAAAGCACCATCCGTGATGCAAATATGTGATTCTATATACAATTAATTTTTAACTTTTTTCCCAATCCACTATAAATAAATATGTTTAAACTATAAAAAATTAGTTTAAACAATGTGTGGTCTATAAACAATAATAAAAACAAGACTTCATGAGAATTTCCTAACCAAATTACTGCGAACAAGACCATGAGGTTCCTCATAATTGGCTGAAGCATTATTTGCTTGAAGGTAGTTATCTGTAAGCATCTTATCTTACGCTTAATGTTTGGGTTATTGAGTAAACAAATAGTACATTTATTCTGCAGCAAAAATTCATTGGAATTTTTGACCCTTTAAGGTTGCATTCCAGGTAAATCGAATATAAACTTTGTTTTTGTTAAAATAGGCCATTAGGCATTCATTCCCTTTTTAAATGACACATCATGTCACATTATCTAAATTAGGAGAAGCTTATTATCTTCTTTATTTGAATGAAAGTATTTAAAAACCATAATTTTCAGAATCATTGGAAAAAAGCTATCTAAAGAATCTGGAAATGACATAATTTTAACCGTAAGTAACAAATTATCTCCCAAAATTAAGATAAAAGAATATGTAATACCATATATATATTAAGAATCAGGGCAAAGAAAGCTATCATATGAGTCTGAAAATCACATTTTCTTAACCGGCAAAAGCAAATTATCTCCCCTATTTAAGTCAAAGGTATAAAATAAAACTATATATTTTTGAATAATCATGAGGAAACCTTTAATTGAACGCCAATAGTAAATTTGAGTAAACCAAAAGTAGCTTCGCATCAGTTATCTAGAAATGAAATGTGGAAAGACATCTGAGTTTTATTTGAAATATAGACTGTTCTCTGATTGTTTAAATCCTATATAAAGGTGCTATTTAAGTAAGCAAACTGTCTTTCATTGGTTGTCTTTGTTTATAGATATAAGAAGAAGTTGTAAGACTGCCAATGAGACAACTCTCCATCCAAGTCACAATTTGTTAAAGTCAACCAGTATAGTTTTAAGTACGGTCGGCAACACGGAACCCTGGCTCACACAGAACTGTAAGCTATAGAGGACCCAAATAATGTTCACAAATTAAAAAAAACCATCTAGTTGAGGTTATTTAAGGTGTCAGACCACAAATTTTAAATCCCGATCTATATATTTTAATTTTATTTTCTGCTAGTACATGTATTACCCCTGGTTTTCCGGAAATCATAAATAAGAATACCATGGATCGCATAATTCCACCATTATTTTAATCGCGTAGTGGTATTAACCATTTGTGGTTCTTAAATTTCTTCAATTTTTAAAAATTCTACAGAACTTCTGGACAATTCTAAATCTCGGTCAATTTCTGAAATCATTTCTAACAAACGTTTGATTTTTTAACCCATGTGAAATTATGAAATTGTTTTGAAAAAACATTGAACGACAAAATTTCTTCCTATGTGACGTAAAAAATGTCTGACGTCAGACACGTAAAGCAATGAATATGTTTTTAATTTGATAGACGCTTTTGTGTCTTTTTGGTAAAATTGTTTGTTTTAAGATTGTAACACAGTGATAACTGCTGTATCCATATTTTGACTATTTCATTTATCATATATTTTGTTCACGCATCATTGTAAATATAACGGAATTTGATGAGACTGTCGTACAAGTGAGAGGTTGAGCGCTATATAACCAGGTTCAATCCACTATTTTCTACATTTAAAAAGCCTGTAACAAGTCAGGAATATGACAGTTGTTGTCCATTCGTTTGATGTGTTTTGTCATTTGATTTTGTCATGTGATTAGGGACTTTCCGATTGAATTTTCCTCGGAGTTCAGTATTTTTGTGATTTAATTTTTTCATGCAAACTCATAGACCAGTATATTTTGATCTGAGACCGCGAAAAAAATGTCGCTCTGGCAGTCGTTATCTTATAGTTCGTTTCTATGTATGTTGCATTGACGTTTATTTTTGTTGCATTGCAGTTTTCTGTTGTTTCGTGTTTTCCATTTATAGTTGCAGTTTTTCCTTCATTTTGTAAACTGGATTTGTTTCAATCCATTTATGACTTTTGAACAGTTGTGTATTACTGCTGCTTTTATTTGAGACACAAACACATCGTATCAGTCAATCAATTTGTGATAGTCACCGTTAAACTTAGTAATTACTATATTGGCGCAGTTTTCATGCCTCAAAGGACCAAATTCTATATAAATGAAGTCTACAAGCCTTTCTGAAGTTAAGGTACTCAGTGCTCTTCAACTACGTATTATTTGGTCTTTTTGACTTTTTTCATTCAAACGTCACTAGTGAGTCTAATGTAGACGAAACGTGCGTCTGGCGTACACAACTGTATTCCTTGTATCTATGATGAGTTTATTTATGTGTGAAAATGCACGAGCGTAAAATGCTAGTTATAATATTGATTAGCAAAAAACCTTCCTGTTCGTGTATGTTTAAAAAAAAGTTCATATTTAATTCAAGCTGATTTAAATGTTTGTCTCAGGGAAATGTAAATAAATGCCCTATTTATAAAAGGCGAATGATCAGTGCCATATGAGTTCGATAGAGACACAAATGGAGGACTATTTGATGCTCATAGATAATTCTGATGCAGCCTTGAAATGAAATGAAATCGCAAAATGGTTTAAAGGAAGAAGTAAAATTTTATGATTCAATATAAATTAAATCCAAGCGATAATAATATAAATGGTCGACAAAAATTAAACTACAGTGGAGGGATATAAGAATCCACAAATAGTTCATTCCACTACGCGATTGAATAATTTTGACGTTTGTGGTTGAACGTATTTTGTAATTCATAATAGAAATATATCATAATGACATAAAATAGAACAATATCATACTGACGGGATCTTTTAAAGTACAGAGTCACGTTATAAGAACAAAAGAAATACAAAAAGTCGCATATACAAAACACACCAGCAAAAAATGAAAGATAATACAAACACATTGACGGGATGTTTAAGTACCGAGACACGTTAAATGGATATCACATAAAACAATCCAACTGTGAAATTAATATTAATAATAGAACAAAGACAAATGAAAGAACAAGGTAAGGTTTTCCTTTTAAATCGTAAAGAAAATACGAGTTTAAAAACTTCTGAGATTTATATTTGATAAAAGTATAAAGAAAGTAATATACGAAACATAACCTGATATATCGTACACAACACCCTTGACAACCATGTTTTACGCCTATGATGCCAACCTTTGGATATGAAAAGTAAGAATGTTTATCAATGAATGGTAATGTATGTTATTCAAATTTAAATTTTGTTTCAAAATTTACTGAGATAACGTGTAACGAGAATTATTGTTTTATTGCCAGGCTTACCAAACCTACACATTCTCTCGCTACCTGTGTATATTTACAATTGTTAACAATTCAGTCTCGTAAAAGAATTATGTCATATATACTTTATTTGAACTTTGATATTAATCAGCATGTTGGAGTTTTTTACCACATTTGTAATGCCTAAAGATATGCCAGACTTAACTTTTTAGACATTATGACTAACTTAAATGTCTGCTAATTTGTAAGGCAGTTGGGAATCACAAAAAATTACTACCCCTCCCACTTTCTTGAACTAATGGTAATTTCCTAATTACATTGAAGTTAATTGTCAGATATTTGAAACAGTATTTTCAAAACTGTGTTGCTCAGAGATTTGATTAATACAGTCTCGCACAAACTTCATCTCAACATTTGTAAAAGATGAATTACTATTAACCAACTTATTTTTGCGGATAGTTTTTTTTTTCGTTTTTGCCTTTATTAGCCCATTTCGCGGCGATTTAATTTCGATTTTTTTTAATAAATTTTCTTGATATAGTTAATTGAGGAAATATCCAAGTTTTACATCTTCGTGATGATTAATATTGGCATTGTGTTTCTACTCGCAAAAGACTCAAAAATAAAAAGCTCGCAGAAATAGTAACCCAACTTTATATTAACACATATGGTCTTTCTAGCTTAATGCAAAATTAGAGTTTCATGGTCTTATTGTCACTGGTGCCCTTCGATGCAACTTCTTACAAAGTAAGAAAATATCATTGTTCAGAATCTATTTTGGTACGATGAATGATATTTATACTTAAGTACGGCTCTTTGTAAGAACCAGGCAGAGTGCGATACATGATGGTTTCAGATTTTATCTATAATTGGCCTAGTAGAAGCAGTAAATGAATACTGCTCCAAACAAAATTTTGAGTGGGAAAATATGAGTGGTTGCCATGGTAACGGACACACTATTTTTGGGTTGTTAAGCGTGGTAAAATCTTTCAAAAATCAGCTAAATCACCACAATTCAGAGCCTGATTATGAATAGAACCATGTATTTTTCATTAATGTTCATATCTAACTTTGATAGAGCTTGGTTTAAGCTTCATTTTAGTGAAAATTGCATGTCAACCAAATTTGTAAATTTTTTGAAAAATTTTGCGAAAAAATGCATATTTTCAACTTTTCTGAAATTGGGATTTTTTCGAAATTATCAAATTTTCTCAGGTGATTTTCAGAAAAGTGCAAATGTGTACAGAATAGTTAATAGCACTGTAGTTATGAAGTTTGGATACTATTTTACCAAATTAAATAGAAAAATGTGTGGGATTTTTTTTAGTTTTTTCACCATAGCAACCGATTTATTCCTTGGAAACGGAGTTTTTATTTGCAGAATATTGCAGTTTAAGAGCTTAAATGTCTTGAAATTTTTCATAACCGATAAGAAAATACATAAAAGCTAAAGCAAACTTTGAAATACTATCATCAAGTGTTGTTGACTTCAATTGTTACCACATAAACACATATCAACCATAGCAACATCCACTCAAAAACTGCATAAATAGAAATTTATGTAAAAAAATACATAAATAGAGGGTGTTTATTTTCAATTTGAACACGACTGCATGCTTTGCTTCACTCACATTTTTGTCCGTTTTTTTTCTTCAGATTGCTCAATAAATGTAATATATAATGTAATATTGGTGGGTTGGAAGGTTAGAAAAAAAGGGGGGTTAAAGATATCATACATGTAGGTTCTTGAAAAGATAACATTCTGTCGGCGAGCCTGATTATAAAAAGAATCATTTTTTTTCTTTCAGAAATTTCATATATTACATCGATATAACTTGGTTTTAGCTTCAGAGCTTAGTTAAGGTACATTGTATTTGTCATTTTTTGGGATTTTTGTCAGATTTTGGGAAACCTCAGGTTTTATTCATTTGAATGCCTTAAAAAAAAATTGTAAGGGTTCTGCGGAACGCAGTGTCTCGTCTACTTTTGTTGTAAATCGTAGGCTCAACAAAACTATGATGAGGGAAAAAATCGGTAAAAATATTCCTCTTGATACTATCTTTTGATTTTAAGAAGCTTCTGTCCAAGTCTGGTACAAACCCAGGATAGTTTAAGAAAGTTATTAAAATTTTAAAAACTTTAACCCCAGAGTGAATGTAATGTTTCACCGTAGAAAAAACTAAGTCGATTGATAAGTAAAATACTGAAAAAATGGATTTATCCTTTTACAAAATTTACTTCTGGATACTATCTTATGATCATAAATAAGCTTCTCTCAAAGTTTGGTAGAAATCCAGTATGGTTTAAGCAAGTTATTAAAATTCAAAAAACTTTAACTACAGAGTGAATGTAATGTTTCCCTGCAGAAAAAAAACTAAGTCCATTTATAAGTAAAATACGGTAAAAATGGAATTTTATTTTTACAAAATTTACTTCTGGATACTATCTTATGATCATAAACAAGCTTCTGTCCAAGTATAGTTTAAGAAAGTTATTGAAATTTCAAAAACTTTAACCACAGAGTGAATATTTGTGGACCCTGCCGCCGACGACGACGAAATGTAGGATCGCCTACTCTCACTTTTTAGACTAAAGTCGGAGGCTCGACAAAAATGGCATTGGTCCTCATTTATCTTTTTATAAGTCTTTTACATGTATAATGATATTATTAAACCAGGGATATCATTTCCATATATTACTTAAAACCTTTACTAAATTTTTCCATAGATATAAAAATTTGGTTTTGAAGTTTGGTTGTACCTGTAAAAAACTTATTTCAAACGGGATAGCACATCCTCATTTTTACTGAAATGTTGTTAACTGTGCCCGGAAATTTAGAAATGAACCATGTAAACTTGTCGCTCCTTTAAAAAAAAATATTCTAAAAGGTTACCTATTCAACACTGTAATAAGATCATTGAATATTGTTTTTATTGGTATACTTATTGATTTTGTTATCAGTAAATTAAAAGCTAACTAAATATTACTAGTATGTTATATAAATTTACATAATCATGGATCTACAATCTGTCACTATCTGTAACTTGGCATTGCACAATGTCATGTTTTTCTCTGGCTGTTTATGACATCTTTACACTAAATCCATTGAATGTTGGATGTGTACGGCTTGATAGTTTAGTCTTAGATGCATGATTTTTTTTATTAGTTGTTAGTGGCTTTGAACTAGCTGTCAGATAACTGCGAGTACTCTCAGATCTTTTCATTGTGTCTTTTTGTGTTTGGATGTATAAGTACCCGGCCACGTCCACTTGTATTTTTATCCATCTGATGAGTTAAGCTTTTTTCGACTGATTTTTATAGTTCGTTCTTATGTTGTATTTTCAGATGAATCGGACAACCCGTTGTTGGGTTGCTGCCCCTGAATTGGTAATTTTAAGGAAATTTTGCTGTTTTTGCTTATTGTCTTGAATATTATTATAGATAGAGATAAACTGTAAACAGCAATAATGTTCAGCAAAGTAAGATTTACAAATAAGTCAACATGACCGAAATGGTCAATTGACCCCCTTAGGAGTTATTGTCCTTTATAGTCAATTTTCAACAATTTTTATAAAATTTGTAAATTTTTACTAACATTTTCCACTGAAACTACTGGGCCAAGTTCATTATAGATAGAGATAATTGTAAGCAGCAAGGATGTTCAGTAAAGTAAGATGTACAAACACACCAACATCACCAAAATACAATTTTGTCATGAATCCATCTGCTTCTTTTGTTCAATAGTCACATAGACCAAGGTGAGCGACACAGGCTCTTTAAAGCCTCTAGTTATATATTTGCCAATGCTGATTTTTAGCTCACCTGGCCCGAAGGGCCAAGTGAGCTATTCCCATCACTTTGCATCCGGCGTCCGTCGTCGTCGTCCGTCGTCGTCCGTCGTCCGTCGTCCGTCGTCGTTAACTTTTACAAAAATCTTCTCCTCTGAAACTACTGGGCCAAATCAAACCAAACTTGGCCACAATCATCATTGGGGTATCTAGTTTAAAAAATGTGTGGCGTGACCCGGTCAACCAACCAAGATGGCCGCCACGGCTAAAAATAGAACATAGGGGTAAAATGCAGTTTTTGGCTTATAACTCAAAAACCAAAGCATTTAGAGCAAATCTGACATGGGGTAAAAATGTTTATCAGGTCAAGATCTATCTGCCCTGAAATTTTCAGATGAATCGGTCAATCGGTTGTTGGGTTGCTGCCCCTGAATTGGTAATTTTGAGGAAATTTTGCTGTTTTTGGTTATTATCTTGAATATTATTATAGATAGAGGTAAACTGTAAACAGCAATAATGTTCAGCAAAGTAAGATCTACAAATAAGTCAACATGACCAAAATGGTCAGTTGACCCGTTTAGGAGTTATTGCCCTTTATAGTCAATTTTTAACCATTTTTCGTTAATTAAAGTAATCTTTTACAAAAATCTTCTCCTCTGAAACTACTGGGCCAAATTAATCCAAACTTGGCCACAATCATCTTTGGGGTATCTAGTTTAAAAAATGTGTGGCATGACCTGGTCAACCAACCAAGATGGCCGCCATCGCTAAAAATAGAACATAGGGGTAAAATGCAGTTTTTGGCTTATAACTCAAAAACCAAAGCATTTTGAGGAAATCTGACATGGAATAAAAATGTTTATCAGGTCAAGATCTATCTGCCCTGAAATTTTGAGTGAATCGGACAACCCGTTGATAGGTTGCTGCCCCTGAATTGGTCATTTTAAGGAAATTTTGCCGTTTTTGGTTATTATCTTGAATATTATCATAGATACAGATAAACTGTAAAGAGCAAAAATGTTCAGTAAAGTAAGATCTACAAATAAATCAACAGGACCAAAATGGTCAATTGACCCCTTTAGGAGTTATTGCCCTTTATAGTCAATTTTTAACCAATTTTCGTAAATCTTAGTTATCTTTTACAAAAATCTTCTCCTCTGAAACCACTGGACCAAATTAAACCAAACTTGGCCACAATCATCATTCAGGTATCTAATTTGAAAATTGTGTCCGGTGACCCGCCCAACCAACCAAGATGGCCGCCATGGCTAAAAATAGAACATAGGGGTAAAATGCAGTTTTTGGCTTATAACTCAAAAACCGAAGCATTTAGAGCAAATCTGACATGAGGAAAATTGTTTATCAGGTAAAGATCTATCTGCTCTAAAATTTTGAGATGAATTGGACAATCTGTTGATAGGTTGCTGCCCCTGAACTGGTAATTTTAAGGAAATTTTGCTGTTTTTGGTTATTATCTTGAATATTATTATAGATAGAGATAAACTGTAACAGCAAAAATGTTCAGCAAAGTAAGATCTACAAATAAGTCAACATGACCAAAATGGTCTGTTGACCCCTTTAGGAGTTATTGCCCTTTATAGTCAAATTTTAACCATTTTTCGTAAATCTTAGTTATCTTTTACAAAAATCTTCTCCTCTGAAACTAATGGGCCAAATTAAACCAAAGTTGGCCACAATCATCATTCGGGTATCTAGTTTAAAAATTGTGTCCGATGACCCACCCAACCAACCAAGATGGCCGCCATGGCTCAAAAAGAACATAGGGGTAAAATGCAGTTTTTGGCTCATCACTCAAAAACCAAAGCATTTAGAGCAAATCTGACATGTGGTAAAATTGTTTATCAGGTCAAGATCTATCTGCAACAACAAAAGAGAGTTTTTAACGACCTCAGCTGGCTATACAACCCTCGCACAACCAACTGAATTTTGCAGAAATCATTAATAGGATAGATTGCTCTTATATGATAATTTTTTATTACCTTTTTGGTTTTTTTTGGCAAAGGGGGAGCAGGGGGTTACGCAACAACAAAACAACTTCACAACTTTCTCATTACTTTGCATTTCTCGTTAGATAAATTTTACAAAGTTCTCCCTTGAAACAACTGTCAAATTTAAACAAACTTGGTTTAAATCACCACTAGGATATTCAGGGACCACTGTGTATGATGACCCTGCCTGCCCACATGGCTGAAATAAAACAGGTTTCAAATGCACTTTTTAGTATTATATCTCTGAAACTAAATGACAGTACAACAGTTGCATTTATCATGCATCAATTGTAAATAAAAAAATCAGGTGAGCGACACAGGGTCCTTGGACCCTCTAGTTTTCTTTAATCTTGTACCATTTGTTGTCGTTCCCATGCCACTGCTGTATTTAGGAAATAAAAAGATAAATCATTTATTTTTGGAAATAACTTTGGTTTATATCTTATTTTCTGAATGCTAAGAGAAGATTTATATTATATTTCCTGTGAAAAAGTGAAATTTAATTATCTAGAAAATAGTGTTGACTGAAGTTTCTCTGAGTGTTTAATGTTTGTACAATGATTACCAGAGTTTATCATATAAAAATGGGTTTTGTGCCTAGAAACAGATTATGGTATTGCATTAATGATTTGAATAATATTTAAAAAAAGAATTTATTAATATACTTGGCTTAGTATCAAAACTTCTTGAAGAAAAATAAACGAAGGCGTATTTGGTCTATGAAGTCCTTTATAGCTCATTATGGGCCAGCATTAGCTTTTAATTGCCATCACTTGGCATTTGTCCTAAATCATCCACTGTAAAAAAAAATGAAAATCTTTCCCTATGTAAAAGTTTGAAGTAAATGGAAACCAAACTTAGCCTGTCATAGGCAGATCTACCTTATAACTTTTAATAATGAGACAGTTATCATAACAACATGACCTCTATGATTTGAAGCAGCTGATTTAAAGGGTAAATTACATTTTTTTTGTTGAATATCCAAACAATGATTGTAGACAAGAGAAATGTTGAATGATGTACAATGTTCAGAATATCAAAATTTACCTACATTCACTTGATAGTGATATCAAATGACTCCTTTCAGAGTTATTGCCCTTGAATGACCACTTTTACTTTTAAATCTTGTAACATATAAAAAGAGCAAAAATATGAGCACTACAATATCTATGCTGCTGACTGATACCATTGTATTGATTCCTTATAGGAGTTATTGCCCTTATTAAATGTTATTTGATTATTTTCTGAATATAACATAAAAAGCAAAGATGCTGATGGGACTAAAACCATTGATTGACTCTTGTGAGTGGTTGTTCTAAAAAATTTGGCTCTGAAAACAATTATATAGCATCTGTACTATGATACAGAAATTGTGAACAGTTCTGCCTCAACAAAAATTCTGATATGACTGAAACCTTAAATTGACTCCAGGGGTTGAAGTCATAAAACTTTGCTCAGTGCTTGGAGCACAAAAATCATGCTTGAAACATGAAATCCAACATTTTGATTGGTTGATTTTAGAGTACAAGTACAAAAACTGACTCGAAAGTTTTATAACCACAAGGCCTGAGGTTGATGAACATGAATGGCAATTCTAACCATGTTTAAGCATTTTTGTTTTTAACATTTTTTAAGTAGATCAGAAAAATTGGCAATATGTCTACTGGAAATTGAATCAAAATAGTCGACAATTTTACAATGTAAATTTATAGTTATTTACCATTAATGATGACTTTTATAAACTTTAAATGTTTTGAAGGTAGTAGTTTTGAAATTTACTATGATAGATTGGGAGAGGCTGTAAAAAGCAAGATTGATAAACAAGCAATCTATAAAATTTGAGTTTACAAATCCTATTATTGGTTTGTTCTGACGCCTTAGGAATTTCCACTTTAATTGTTGCCCTACCCTATTGTTTGTTGTGAGAGCATTAGGGAACATATATTTATTCTAGTGAGCTTCCTCCAGGCATGCTTGGAGGATGCTCCGAGCATTTTAGAGAAGCTAATATCGTTAATACACCATTACATTCCCATTAATGTCAATCAAATATAAAAGTAATAGTTAAGAGCTTGTATGAGCTTTTTGTGAGCCTTTTGTTCGCCTGTATTAATAAAGTTTTACTATGTTGCCCTCGAAAATTAGTTAATTGACACAAAAATAGATAAATCAAAACTTGAGGTTAAACAGTTTAGGGACATTTCATCAACATGAGAACGAAAAGTTCTAATATGACTAAAGCATATTTATATAAAGCCGATCAAAATAACACAACAGTGGTTGTAAAAAATCGATTACATCAAACCACAAACAAGTCACCTTAACAGTTATCATTACTTGAAAATAAATATTAACGTTGTTGTCAAATCTATAAAAGATATTGTTGAAAAACTATACAGGAAAAAAGAAATAGATTCACAAACTTATAATTTTTTGAAGAATGATAACGAATCAAAACATAGACACATGTACCTTCTTCCGAAAATTCATAAAAATCAATTTAGAAATAATTAATGAGGCATTTCAACCTGGTCAAATAGTTAGCAACATAAACATTTCTTACCGACCAATCATCCATAAGTGTAACTCTACCACGAGACGCATTGAAAGATTACTGGATCTAATTCTACAACCATTATTGAAGAGTAATCACTTTTACATTCAAGATACCAAAGACTTCATTTATAAAATAGAGTCGCAGAAGGTACATGAAGAATGCATTCTTATTGTCTATTATGCAACAGTTATCAATGCATTTTCATCATTTGACAAACAAGAATATATTTTAAAAATTTCAAACAAACAGAATAAACGGCATTTGTTAAGTTAAGAAACATTGAACTTGAATTAAATGGACATGGCTGTTGTCTGCTCTATGGTCGGGTTGTTGTCGCTTTGACACATTCCCCATTTCCTTTCTCAATTTTATTTTTACAAACAAATAATACGAGCGCCTATTGGTGGTATATGATTTACATCTGTCTGGTCTATTAAAAATATCTTAGATATTAAGTTCCAATTGATAGAAAACATTAAATTGCACTGCCAATACAAAGACGACAGTTTTATGTTCTTCAAAGGCACATTAAAACAGGCTGCAGATTATTTTAATACAGCGAACAACATTGGCCCTCTGCTTAAAATCACATTTGAGGTGTCTAGATTTAGTATGACCTATTTATTTACCGAAGTGTACAAAGGTGAAAGATTCAATAATAATAACATACTTGATGTTCAATCAAATATAAAAAAAAATTGTCGTTTTGGTATTGACAGTACAATTTGATGTTTTCTATCCATTGGAACTTATCTAAGATATTTTTAATAGGACAGACAGATGTAAATCTGCATGTCGGAGAAAATATACCACCAAAAGGTGCTCCAATAATTTGTTTGTATAACTGTCAGTTTCATTCGAGTTCATTGTGACTTAACTTTACAAATGCCGTTTATTCTGTTTGTTTGAAATTTTTAAAGCATATTCTTGTTTGTCAACTGATGAAAATGCATTGATAACTGTTTCTTCTTAGTTATCAATCTTCATATTTGTGTACATTGACGTTACATCATAGGCAAAAAATGCATTCTTTCTTGACCTTGTGTGACTCTATTTTATAAATGAAGTCTTTCGTATCTTGATTGTAAAAGTGATGACTCTTCAATAATGGTTTTAGAATTAGATCCAGTAATCTTTCAATACGTTACACTTATGGATGATTGGTCAGTAAGAAATGTTTATGTTGCTACCTATTTGACCAGTTCGAAATGCCTCATTAATTATTTCTAGATTGATTTGATGAATTTTCAGAAGAAGGTATAATATGTGTCCATGTTTTGATTTGTTATCATTCTTAAAAAAAGTATAAGTTTATGAATCTGCTTCTTTTTTCCTGTATAGTTTTCAACAATATCTTTTATAGATTTGACAACAACGTTTACATTTATTTTCATGTAATTATAACTGTTAAGGTGACTTGTTACTGTTTGGATGTAATCGAATTTATTTGAAACCACTGTTGTTTAATTTTTATCGACTTTATATCAATATGTTTTAGTTAAATTAGAGCTTTTTCATCTCATGTTGATGAAATGTCCCTAAACTGTTTAACCTCAAGTTTTAATGTATCTATTTTTGTGTCAATTAACTAATTTTCGAGGGCAACATAGTAAAACTTTATTATTACAGGCGAACAAAAGGCTCACAAAAAACTCATACAAGCTCTTAACTATAAACTCTTCTATTTGATTGACGTTAATGGGAGTGTAATGGTTTATTAACGATATTAGCTTCTCTAAAATGCTCGGAGCATCCTCCAAGCATGCCTGGAATAAGCTCACTAGAATAAATATATGTTCCCTTACTATGCTCATTCTCACTTTATATATACGTCACTTTCTGTCATCTTAATCATAATTACCTATACCATGATATTATTGATTAAGGACTTAAAAGCAACTAGTTTTCTTTCTCATTAACTATAGATTTGAGCTTAACTTCCTCAGGAGGATTTCACCAGGCAGTATACAGTAATGTCAGGACCTAGCACTTTATAGATTGTTAATTTCAGTTGTATCCATTTCAGATTGTTGTGACAGGTGTTTTAGACAGGTGATCGCATGTGTTAATTGATCAATTGATGCACAGTAAATAGTGATGAACATTTATCTGGCAATGGAACTGACATAGAATCTATCAACATGATAAATATTAAACTGGTGATATGGTGGAAACTCATATGATGAAAGAAGTTTCTAACAATAATCAGTCTGAGATGTTAAATGGAGAAGCTGCAAACCCAGAAGAAGAGCCAAAAGAACCTCAGACTTCCGAGGAGGAACAACCTAAACAGAGAAAATCTACTCCTTACGAACGCCTTTCATTCGATTTAACAAATGATCAAAGATGCTTGAAAGAAATAACTTTAGGAAAAAGGATTGGGTTTTACAGAATTCGTGGAGAATTAGGGAGTGGGAACTTTTCTCAAGTCAAAATGGGAATCCATGCACTAGTCAAAGGTAATTTAAATGTTTGAGAAGGAAAAAAATCATGATATCAGTTTTTAGCTCACCTGGCCGATAGGCCAAGTGAGCTTTTCTCATCACTTGGCGTCCGGCGTCCGTCGTCGTCTGTCGTCGTCGTCCTGCGTTAACTTTTACAAAAATTTTCTCCTCTGAAACTACTGGGCCAAATTTAACCAAACTTGGCCACAATCATCATTGGGGTATCTAGTTTAAAAAATGTGTCCGGTGACCCGACCAACCAACCAAGATGGCCGCCATGGCTAAAAATAGAACATAGGGGTAAAATGCAGTTTTTGGCTTATAACTCAAAAACCAAAGCATTTAGAGCAAATCTGACAGGAGTAATATTGTTCATCAGGTCAAGATCTATCTGCCCTGAAATTTTCAGATGAATCGGACATTTCGTTGTTGGGTTGCTGCCCCTAAAATGGTAATTTTAAGGAAATTTTGCTGTTTTTGGTTATTATCTTGAATATTATTATAGATAGAGATAAACTGTAAACAGCAATAATGTTCAGCAAAGTAAAATCTACAAATAAGTCAACTTGACCAAAATGGTCAGTTGAACACTTTAGGAGTTATTGCCCTTTATAGTCAATTTTTAACCATTTTTCGTAAATCTTAGTAATCTTTTAGAAAAGTCTTCTCCTCTGAAACTACTGGGCCAAATTTAACCAAACTTGGCCATAATCATCATTGGGGTATCTAGTTTAAAAAATTTTGTCCGGTGACCCGGCCAACCAACCAAGATGGCCGCCATGGCTAAAAATAGAACATAGGGGTAAAATGCAGTTTTTGGCTTATAACTCAAAAACCAAAGCATTTAGAGCAAATCTGACATGGGGGGTAAAATTGTTCATCAGGTCAAAATCTATCTGCCCTGAAATTTTCAGATGAATCGGACATTCCGTTGTTGGGTTGCTGCCCCTGAAATGGTAATTTTAAGGAAATTTTGCTGTTTTTGGTTATTATCTTGAATATTATTATAGATAGAGATAAACTGTAAACAGCAATAATGTTCAGCAAAGTAAAATCTACAAATAAGTCAACATGACCAAAATGGTCAGTTGACCACTTTAGGAGTTATTGTCCTTTATAGTCAATTTTTAACCATTTTTCGTAAATCTTAGTTATCTTTTACAAAAAATCTTTTCCTCTGAAACTACTGGGTTAAATTAATCTAAACTAGGCCACAATCATTTTTGGGGTATTTAGTTAAAAAAAATGTGTCCAGTAACTCGGCCAACAAACCAAGATGGCTAAAAATAGAACATGGGGGTAAAATGCAGTTTTTGGCTTATAACTCAAAAACTAAAGCATTAAGAACAAATCTGACAGGAAGTAAAATTGTTGATCAGGTCACGATCTATCTGCCCTGGAATTTTCAGATGAATCGGATAATCGGTTGTTAGGTTGCTGCCCCTGAATTGGTAATTTTGAGGAAATTTTGCTGTTTTTTTGTTATTATCTTGAATATTATTATAGATAGAGATAAACTGTAAACAGCAATAATGTACAGCAAAGTAAGAACTAAAAATAAGTCAGTCTGACCAAAATAGTCAATTGACCCCCAAAGGAGTTATTGCCCTTCATAGTCCATTTTTAACAATTTTCTTAAAATTTGAAGATTTTCAATAACATTTTCCACAGAAAGTACTGTTATAGATAGAGATAATTGTAAGCAGCAAGAATGTTTAGTAAAGTAAGATCTACAAACACATCACCATCACCAAAACACAATTTTGTCATGAATCCATCTGTGTCCATTGTTTAATATTCACATAGACCAAGGTGAGCGACACAGGCTCTTTATAGCCTCTAGTTTTAATATGGCCATAGTTTTCATGCTATCTTGTTATAGTTTGTAAATTATGATTTGGTTAATTATTAATTTAAAGTAGTACATATTTGTGACAGAATAAATAAAGGTTTATGTTTATGTGTATTGGAAAATTTCTCTTTATTCTTTACTCTACCCTCCCCCCATTTTTTTGGAACTCTGTATTCATCAAAAAGATTATTACTGTATCTATCATTTAGTATTTAATCATCAAGAATAAATGTTTCCCTTTTAGTATTTATCGAAGTCAAAACAATTGAAAGTCTAAAATCAAATACAAATATGTTCAAGATATAATTTTTTTACAGGCCTATTTTTTTTTTACATAAATTTGTGTAATCAAACATTCATACATGTGTTTGAAAACAACTTTTATGGTATAATTTTTGATATGTGACCAAAATGTTCAATAATCAAGATAGACTGCAATTTTGACAGTTTTAGTAAATAATGTGAATTCTAATAATTATGATAAGGAGTCTATTGGAAATACATACAAATGTCCTCTTTTAGAGAACCACTGAATGGAATGAAACCAAACATAGCATGAATGTTCCTAATGAGATGCTGACCAAGTGTTGTTACTTTGAAGCCAATTTTATCTTTAGTGGTTTTTGTTTTGCTTCTTGAAACAGTCAAATATTTTTTGAGGATACAGCGAGTTCGTTAAGGTAATGAATCCAAAGTGACAGTAATGTATGCACACAATGTTATCTGCAGGTGGTATATATATTTAACTGATTATCGTGACTTTTATTGCGTCGAATATAGAGGCCAAATAATTCTTATCTGTTGACATCACTTCATTTGGGACAAGAAGATATTGAGAAGTGTACTTGAGAAATACTAAATCTGTGTGTGCAGAATGTAACATAACATTTCGTTACAACGGCGTCGGTTAGGCAAACATAGTGGAATCATACTGTGCTAGATCTATTTGGAAATATATATCGAAAAACCCTCTTGAGAACTATAAGTAACTTTAATCAAAATATTTATGATAAAAATAAATGTGCACGTAAATCTCCCTAGCAGTTAAAATTAGTCAATTCATCAACTAAATTTTTCAATTGCAAATTTATGTCTTTTCTTATAACACGAAATGTTTTCGTTCATATTATGGCTTACGACAAAATTAGAAGACTTAAACCTTATACATATGACAGTTTTTGATTCACAATGAAAAAAAAATGAAATTGTCATAGTTTGATTTGTATCATTATAGGCCATATTTCCCTTTGCATTGAAAAAGGCTAAAAAATTATCCAACCATCCGAAGTTCGACACTACACTTTCGTTCCACGTTGACATATAGCTTTATTAAGGTCGGCGGTGTAACCATGTTAATGTTAATACAATGAAAATCAAAGTATCAGCTTAAATGAAATTATGAATAAGATATATGAAATTAAACAGATGTTGTATGATAGACAATTTGAAGAGAAAGAAGAAGGCTAAACATGAATTTGCAGCAAATTAATTTACAATGATATTTTCAAAAGCCTTAAGCTGAGATGTGGTAATGATAGGACCGTTTACTATATGGCTCTCTGTGGACCTGAATATATATTAATTTCTGATTTCAGTCCTTAACGCCATACTTCAAGCACATACTAGTTGACTGTGTTGTCGGCTGATACGAACACCCAAACTGTTTTCCGAGTACCTGAAGTTTATTTCATATTCAAACAATGGGCGAATAATTGTTTTACATTTGTCACAAAAGAGCCTTTTGTAGCTAACTTGGCAGTATGAGTTTCACCCATTGTTGTAGGCCGTACGATGACCTATATAGTTGTTGATTTCTGTGTCATTTTACTTCATTGGACGTGCTAAACAACTTATAGATTTACATTATTGAAATATTATTCTGCTCGATTTAGGGGAATCATATCAGAATCACTTAACGTACAATTTCTCAAGTCCCTGTTTATAATTTTTGCTGATTATCAAGTCAATAATAAACTGTTTATACCATGAAATAAGCCTTTATCACGAGAAAATATATATTCCAGTTGTTATATAACATCCATTATTTGAAATCAAATATTGACCCTCAAGAGGTGCAAGTAATTTTGTGTGCATAATAATATATGCACATTTGATATGGGAAACGTCATGTGCTATTAATGGGTTTTAAACCGTTTGGTATATTTCGCGAGTATGCTACTTTGATAAGAAGAGAAAAGGATACTTAAAGTAAGGAGTACTTGGTTAGACTGTCCACGATAATTCAATATCTTTTGTTTTAAAAAGGAAAAGTAATCCTCTTTGAATATTGTCATGACAAACATATCATTATTCATACACCCACATGTACAGATTTTCATTTACGTTTATTTTGTTGAATGTTTTGGTTAACAACGAGCTTATCAAACTTAGTTCTTTATAATGATAAAAGGTGAAATATGCGGCTAAATTTAGAAGTATAGATAATGTTGCCGAACATTGAATGTTGTTTTTCGATCACGGTGATGTGTATAGGATATTTCACTCATCTAATCATCCAATATCTTTTATTGATTTATTATGTACTTGACGTCCTGTGGCACATATGTCATGCATGTTCAGGATGTGAGCAAATTAACAAATAATGCCAAAATACGGATTATGCAATGCAAGCTGTGGAAATCTCCCTACATCAGGCTCCAAATTTAACAGCCCTGTTCACATCCAAATGAATGTACCGCATACGTAAGGGGTTTACTCTCGCAACGGAAAGAGTCGAGGAACTTAAACAGGATTATCCTACATTATTGACCAAGAAGATTATTAAAAGTAAATTGATACTGTTAAGATCTTTTACTTTTTTTATTATCCCTATTTTTAACAGCAGTGGTATCATGTGTACTGTACTAGATGTTTATTTCGACAACTAAAGACTCCTCAGTATTGCCAGAATGTTTGAACATTTTGAAGATTAGATGCAAAATTATAGATAACACTAGAGAAATTCGAGTTACATTCTTAAAAATTAAACGTCTGTCTAGATACTTGATTTGATAATTAAGATAGACGGCCTTGAATGTTTGTCCCTAATATTTTATTAACTGTGCATTTGCATTCAGATATCTCAGTTCAAATTTATTCGTTCATAGTGTATTAATTTACGTTTTTTGATTGAGTTAAGCCTGCCAATTAATATTTTACCGTGTGTTTTTCTATGTTGTGATGTTATGCTATTGTTTCAGAAAAAGGGAGAAGGTTTGGATCCATTAAAACGTTTAATCCCGCTGCAAATGTTTGCACCTGTCCTAAGTCAGGAATCTGATGTACAGTAGTTGTCGTTTGTTTATGTAATTTATACGTGTTTTTCGTTTCTCTTTTCTCTTTTTTTTTATATAAAGATTAGACCGTTGGTTTTCCCGTTTGAATGGTTTTACATTAGTAATTGTGGGGCCCTTTATAGCTTGTTGTTCGGTGTGAGCCACGGCTCCGTGTTGAAGGCCGTACATTAACCTATAATGGTTTCCTTTTTTTTAAATTGTTATTTGGATGGAGAGTTGTCTCATTGGCACTCACACCACATCTTCCTATATCTATCTAACCACCACATATTTATATGTAAATCCTTAAGTATTCCATGTGCTACTTTTTTTAACATTTTAAGGAAGCACAATACAAAGATTTTTTACTTCCTATCTCTAACCTTTAAAATGCTGTTACTGTCTTAATACTGCATATAGACTAATAAAAGAAATATATGTAGATAGATAAAAGATTTAACTTTAAATAATGCAATATTCTGTCTATGCAATCATTATGTAATTAGTATGCAAATAATGGCAAAATCGTGGTCAGTTCACTTGAATGAATGTAGCTCTATCATCTGTATAACTATACTGGAAATTTTAACAAAATCTTAATCAACACAGCAGGAGCTACAATAAGGTGTCTCAAATTATTGCTATCGTATTCCATTCTCTCATAAATCTGTAATTAGTGTCAACATCCTTACCACATAAATGTAGATAATGTTTGATTATGTGTAAAGTTTAATCTAAACATTCTATCCAAAATCTGAGACGCACTTTTGTAGATAATGGTTCTAGGAGCAACATATTAAAACATCCACCTCTCGGGGTATCCGCGAAGAAGCTAATTGCAATTGACAGTTGAAATTTCTTGTAAAATTTTGTAGACACAGTTAAAATTATAATTGATTACATAATTGTTTTATAATTCTAGCATTGCTTTAATTTGTTAGCTGTCCATAGATATCACTTTTATAAATTTTCAAGCATAATAAAGAAAGTTACAGTATTTTGAAACTGGGGAATTGGAGGTATAAAATCTTTGTATTGTGCTACCTCAACAGTACCTTCATATTTGTTTATGGTATTTCAGAACTTATACGAATATAATTTTTTCAGAATGATGGCTGATAAAAATATGATCAGCTTGATAACTGAATTAGAACGTCGATATTTAGAATGCAGCATATGTACAGAAGTGTTTGATGAAGATGGACGTAAACCAAGACTGCTTCCGTGTCATCATTCGTTTTGCTCAGAATGTCTAGAAAGGCTAGGTCGCAGAAAGGATACACTTATATGTCCGTCTTGTAACGCTGTGCATAAGGTGGTGAGTCCTATAGATTTTCCAAAGGATAACACGAGAAGGGATTTAACGTCATTTTTGCAGACTCACACATATAGTAATGCCTTCAAAAAATGCTGCGAATGTGGTCGTTCTGTGGATGTTACTCATGCATGTCAACAGTGTAAAATGGATTTTTGTGAAATGTGTCGGCTACAACACATAACAGAAAACAAATCGCACAGCTTAATTGTTAACAATTCTGAGACATTCCAGGAGAAAGAAGACAATCTTGATATTTGTCAGATTCCTAATCATGACCGGGCGAAATTGAAATATTTCTGTAATTCTGCAAATTGTCAAAGTGTTTTTTGTCCTTCGTGTGCACTCGAGGATCATAGAGAAATCAGTAAACATGCCCTGGAAGACACTGAAGAAAGAAGCTTTCAAAAAGAGAAAAAAAAGATTTGGGTATTGACGTCGAATCCCTTCGAACGCAAATATTACGTGTCAAATCTATACTACAAAAGGTCCAAAAGACTACTGCTTCTCTCCAAGAGGAAGGGGATAAGTTCCACAGAAACGTATACCCAATATATGATAGAAATATCAAAAGACTTCTTGATCAATATGATATTGCTTTCCAAAGAATAGAATCAAAACTAGTTACAAGAAAATATTACTTAAGTAGATTTCTTAAAAATGCAAGTGAATGTTGTAGCCTTTCTGAACAATTAATTAACTGCAATAGTATTAGCTCCTTTTTGAACGTCCATCCAATAGTAGATGGTCAATTGAAGCTGTACTTAAATACCCAAGTTTACTCAACTGAAGGCGAAATTGATTTGGAGTTGAAAACGTTTCTTGATGATAGTCTTCGATTGCTCGAGAGAAGCGTAAACAGTCAGAAAAACCACGAGGGAGATGAAGTTAATAGTTATCAAAGGCACCAGGATGAGATACTGTTAGTGAATCAGGGTATAGGTAAATACAAATATGTTTAGTTGAATTTCATTTAAAGATGCACTGTAAGATAAGCAGTATAACGAAATCTGTATACAACTCGAAGGAACATTCTTTTTATGATCTCCCATCAAAATATCCAGTTCAATCTTTTATGTTTCAGACCAGGTGTGGTTTTAAATATGTAAACCTTTTCATCTATTAGTTCTGGCATTGTTTCCTTTATCAAATTTTACTTTCCTATTTTCATAAACCAAATGTGAACACTTTTCAACATTCTCATGCCAGATAGCAAGATATCTAAGCAGTAAGCCCCCATCCTTATTTTGTCGACATTTCTTGTTCAAGACTTTTGTTTTCAATAAAGAACTTTGTACCTCTTCATACGGAGAATGATTCATAACATTTTCAAAATATAAGTTTTCAAGTTTGAGAGTAAAGTGTTTTCCTCCTTGGATTTATCGATGCTGTAAAAAAATAATTGTTTGCCAGACGCAAAACTTATTTTCAATATATAAAAAAATGATTGAACATTGCATGAGAACAAAACCAAAACCAGTCATATCACCTGACAGATGATATTTTAAAGTGGTATCCTTAATGCATGGTTTAATCATTTGTATATAATATGCATTTCTACATAACTGAGAGTTAAATGTCCACTTCCTTTTGCTAGTTTTTCCAAACAAGCTGAGGAGGTGAAAATAAATGCAAAGTAATCACCTCTTTTGCCTTATGTAATTTTAGTATTTTTGTTTTTTCATAACTCAAAAAATGCTTTCTGAAATAAACAAAAATTAATCAAGACGACTTTGTACCTTATAATCTTTCACGTAAACGTTTTTGATTTTGAAAGGTTGTGATGAGTTTGAAAAAATGCTGCCTACCAATTCATTTAATTAGTGTTATTTTGAATTCGTGTTATTTGGTATTAAGTCCATTTTTGTAATACTTACAGGGAATCACCAAGACATTCATTTGGAAAATACGATACACGCATATGGAAAAAATATCTTCCTACCTGTAGCAACTAGCACCATGACGATGAAAACAACCAAGAATACTGTAACGATATTAAAACAATAGTAGTATGGCCCATTCTGTTGCTATTAATTGTGTTCCTGGTTATACTAGAAATAGCACTTATACCACTTGATATACGAGAACATGGTAAACGTAAGTATATATTATATATACAATACGGATATGCATGATTGAATTATGTATCATAAAATATTACATATTAATTTGCTTTCACTCACCTACTGAACAAAACTAATCCGTTTCAAATGCTCGCTCGGACATAATATGTGAGTGATAACATACAAGATTATTTTTGGTGAAAAAAAATCTATACATCTGTAAAAGTGAGTCAAAATATACAGAAGGAGTATTCAAACTCATAAAACGAACAGACAATTTTATGACAAAAACTGAAAAACTTTGGACATGTAATATATATGTTACACTTAGGAGGAATAGCATTTCCATTACTTGCAACTGCATGTTTATATAAAATTGAAATTGTCTTTATTAATTATAAGCATGGTATTCTTGATTTTATTGTCGAAAACACCATTTACTTTGCTCCGCTGGGCGTCGTAAAGTAAACTCAATTCTAGATAGTAAAATCTAAGAGTTGCAGAGGTTATGCTTAAAATACAGCACGGTCATCTCCTACATATTAACGTATGTCTTGTGAACATTCACCTGATGATATTTGGTAGATTTATGATATTCTTTTAATTTTTCAGCTAAAAAAGAAAGAAGTGGCCTGCTGATACCTTTTATTATTATTTTAAACTTAACTTGTTTATATATGTGAGATTACTTATATTATATATGCTACTATTTTCTATTATAGTCACGGAACTGAAGTTTGACACTCAAGTGGGAAGCCAGTTTACATGCAGATCAGCTGATAATCAGACTGTAGCTACTGTGCCATCAGAACGTATGTTGTGTGGTTCGAGAAGAAGGCTCTTTAAATTTCAAGGTGGTTTTTCAAACTCGTCTTTTTCTCCAAAAAAAGAAAGTTCAATAGAATTTTCGATAAGATTTCATGAACCAAATTTGCAACTACAGGAATACGGTGAAGTACTTATGTTTGAATTCGGACTAACAAATGACACCATCAGCACTAAGCTATTATTTCCATCAACTTTGTCTGTCAGAGCATTTATCTCTCAACATAAGTCTAACATCTATCTTTTGATTGGCAATACAGTTTTGCTTGATAGTACAGACATAATTAAATGTGAAACCAGACCATATTGTTTTGACGCGAGATTTATGCTTACCTATCGACCATTTGATTCATCAGTTTTATTCCTATCCAAATCTCAAAAAAATAATGCTACGACCATTATGCATACAGTTAAGAACGTGAACTTTATACGTCCATTGAAGCCGGTCTTCGCTGTGTATAAATCTGATTTAATAACCGTTTCAATAACGATGGAAACAAATGGGGTTGTATTTGATCGTAACACATTGCATCAAGATTTATACATTTCTGACGAAAATAGAAAAGTGTCTAATGCAAAGCTCAGTGACACATTTCAAAGCAATAGTTCTAGAACGCCGGTTATTTTTACACGTCCTAAAAAGTTTGTAAACTCAAATGCGATCCAAACAAAGATTGACATTCTTTTCGAGACAAATGATGGAGATATTTTTTTTAAGATCGGGATTGTGCAACAAAAAGATGGATTTCGAAAAGTAACACCCCTTTTACAATGTTTCAAGAATGTTGTGTATAGAACAACTTGTTCTTGTCTTTCAAACGCTGATACAAATAAGATTTATTTAGGAAACCAACTCAGCTTGTTTTTACATTACAACAAAAATGGTATTATTGAAATGTACAGACGTAATTTTTTTGGGGGATACAGCTATCTAAGTTTTCTATTTGAGCCGTTCAACAAACTGGCTTCTACATTTTTTATTGAAAAAATTAATGCAAAGGATATAATTGTATCTTCTATCAAACATACGGAACTCATCAACGTGAACAGAATAATTTTCGTACTAATATTAGGAGTACTTTTACTTTTGTTAACTGTTCCAAATTGAAACGACTAAAGTAGATACATATATTTGATTGTTAAATTATACAATTAATTGAAATGATTAGTCTTGACATTCTCTAGACAATGTATGGATGATAAAAATTATTTAGTATAAAAATAACTTTATAGAAAGAACCGTAAACAGAGATACCACTTACATGTTTCCAAAAAATTCTATATAAGATTGAATAATTACGTATATCAACTAAAACATGTACAATTCGAATGGACCTTTGGAACCTAGTAATTATACGTGTTTAGTGAAGTAAAGAAACATCATTTGAATTATTTGGTAGGTCCGAATCCGGTACACTCACATCATTAGGAACGCTTTAATCGAAACATTTAAAATCTTGCAACTGGAAAGGTCATTAAAAGCAAAACTTATAAATATTCGAATAGTTTTTCAACAGAATGTTCACTATCTGTTTTTACAATAATTGTATATCTTATAAAAACAAGCGTTTTAAAAAATGAAAAAAGTTTTCCTTTACAACAAATTGTTTAAGAAAACAACTTTTGATCAAAAGATGTCAATTTTGCTCTTCCGATGAACTGTTTCTAACTGTTTTTTTTTTATTATTTTGACACTTGTTTTATATCTCTTGTACGATTTGAAAAATGTTAGTGAACAGTTTCCCAGACTTTACAATCAATATAAGTATGTAACAACCAGTGACGTGAACCAGAGACAGCTGACAGGTCACACAAAATTGTTGCTGATTTTTTGGCATTAGATAGAAAAATTAATAATTGTAATAAAGGGAGTAATGATGTTATAACATTATTTTTTAAAATATCAAACTTGATACATTGTTGGTTTCAAGATGTCAAACTGTGTAGATTCTTGCAATGTGAATACTTTTTGGATTTTGTTTATGAATAAAAAGTGAACACACCAACTTAAAAGTATTAACTATATTTTCTCTATTTTTTGTTTATACCCTCATTGTCATATTCCCGAATATGACGGTTAGACCGAGTGTGAATTGATGACGTCTTTCGGTATTTTTTTCATCCAACATTCATGTATTTATTTTTCATGTTTCTGTTATGGCTTGGTTTGGATTTATGTCAAATCGTTTGTAGTCCCAAATATTTATAAAATTGCCTTTCCACTGTCATGTAAATTGTCTTGACAAGTATTGGGAAAATAATCGTATAAAGTTCGAGATTTTATATTAGTTACGTATGTATAAAGTTCGAAATTTTAATATATTAGTAACATATGTATAAAGTTCAAGATTTTATATTAGTTACGTATGTATAACGTTCAAGATTTTATATTAGTTACGTATGAACCTCACTGAATCTGATATCCAGTGGTGTCTTTAATTGATTGAAAATGTTCGTTGTAGTTCCGAGGTTTGCATCTTGTGTCGACTATTGTATTTTTTTATTGTGCGTTTCTCTCGGGTGAATATTTTTGTGTACTAGTAATTCGGTCACGTAGGGCTATCATACTAGCAATATGTTATTCCCTATTTATGGGCATTATGCTTACTGGTATGTGCGTCCGTTTGTTTTTCCTTCCGTCTGTTCGTCCGTTCGTTCGTTCGTTCGTTCGTACCGAATTAGGTTAACGTTTTTGGTCAAGGTAGTTTTTGATGAAGTTGAGGTCTAATCAGCTTCTAACTTGTTCCCAAAGATATGATCTTTCTAATTTGAATTCCAAATTAGAGTTTTGACTCCAATTTCAGGGTCCATGGAACTTATAAAATGATAGCGCGAGTGGAGCATCCGTGTACGATGGACACGTTTTTGTTTTACCATGTCATAAAGCTGGATGTTTGGAGTGACATTAAACTAGGTTCAAGCAACCATTTGTTCCTTTACCGAGTTAGAAATATGGTAGTTGTTATAAAAAAGTCGTTTCTATGTGTGTTGGCGTCTGTTTTTGTTGCAATTCTGTGTTCCTGTGATTCAATTGTTTTCCTCTTATAGTTGATGATTTTCCCTCGGATTTGGTTTGTTACCAAGGTTTGTTTTCTGTCAATTGATTGATGACTTTTTAAACATCGGTATACTATTGTTGACTTCATTCAAATTTGTTCTATTTTAAATTTCTTGGGCAGTGTGAGAACTAAATTTCTCATCAGTAGTGAAATCAAATTGTCTCGATTTCTTCTGAAATTTCGTATTGTGACGTACCGAAAAAAAATTACCATCCCATCCATATCTTTGAATAGAAAGGATTGGAGAAGGATTCCACTGCTATAACTCGTCTATTACGATATGTCTCTACTATCAACAGCTCAGTTTTATTCAATACAATCTCGACAAGCCTAAAGCTTAAAATATTAAAATTTAACTGTCTCCACTGGAGAAATATCTGGATACACTTGTTTCAGTGTTTACATCTATATATATATATTGTATATTATTTGGTGTTTTCAACGTTGATCCTTCTGCTGCCTCATCAAAGATACCAGGATTCAATTTTATATTTACGCCAGACGCGCGTTTCGTCAAAAAAAAATCCTTAACAGCGACAAATACAGTACGAAGTTGGAGAGCATTGAGAGCTAAATTTCATCAATGTTATAAGCTGTTAGTATATAAATATTAGTGGATCTCCTTGTTTTGATGTGTAGGCGATTAAAACTTTGGCGCGAAAGGATTTTTCAAAATAGTAAATTGTTCTTACATTTAACTTTGGCACGTTTCAATAACTAAACACACGAAACAAGATGATCTTAATTTTATTATTTGAAAAAAAAGCTTTTTTACCGTATTCTTATCATTACCTTTTGTAAAACTATGTTATCGCGAAACTGTATTCTTTATTGGTCTCATAAAACAAATTGTACATGTTGATAATACCAACAATTGAGAATTTGACGTAAAGATAACGCGAAACTGTATTCTTTATTGACCTCATAAAACAAATTGTAAAAAAATACATCATGCGGTTAACGGTAGTATGTTTCAATAAAATTGAGAATGGAAATGGGGAATGTGGCAAAGAGACAACAACCCGATCATAAAAAAAAACAACAGCAGAAGTATTCAAGTATTTATAAGACCAATGTTATTATATGAGTAATAAAAAACGTTGCAAACAAAAGGAATGTTAACATAGAAGACTGTAATCTAGCATGTTCTCTGACCTCTGATAAATCGAAAATAATTGAGATATAATTAAAGTTGAAAATCCATCAATCTTATAATTTTTATTAGTCGTGAATAAAATACAAAACGATAGCATCCCTTTAGTATATGAACTCTCGTTACTATGCTATTCAAAGGAGGGTCGAAAGATAACAACGGGAGACTAAATAAAATGACAACGCCATATGGCTAAAACCGAAAAAGAGCAACAGACAAATAATAGTACACAAGACACAACATAGAAATAGAAAACTAAGGACTAAGCAACACGAACCCTACCATTAACTTGGGGTTATCTGAGGAGCTCCGGAAGGGTAAGCCAATCCTGTTCCACATGTGACACCCGTTGTGTTACTTATATTATTAAAAAACGGTACATTGTCTAATTCGGTAGGTCACATTCGTGAAAGGAGAGGAAGATTGTAGTTTCAACATAAGGAACATATCAGATATCATCTGTAAAACGGTTATTCCATAACAGTCAACGTTGCTATAATTATACTTAAACTTGTTATCAAAAACGTACATTACCTCATGTTTTGGTGCGATCTTTAATTGAAAATTCCGCCAAAATAACATTAAAGAGGAAGTAAAATTTAGCTATTCAATTTAATTATTCAATCAAAGCGTAGTCAAAATATGTCGTGTACACAAATCAAATCGGTTTTGAAATATGATACTAATACTAAAAGAAATACATAGCAACTTACAGGTAAGATCTTGTTTATCTGTAAAAGAGTATGATGATAATTGTTATGCATATGAGTTCTTCGTTCCCATTGAAAATACACATACAGGACACAAAATAATTCATTGTTGGAAACACCCTTGACAATCATGTATTTAAACTTCTAACGACAACATTCATGTGATGTCAACATTCGTGTGATGTAAACAGAAAGAGAGAGAATTTAGTGTATCACTAAATATAGATCTATTGTTAAAGAAATGTTTTTTCTTCTTCAAGGTCTACACAGGTAGCATGTGAGGTGGATACACTTTTATTGTCAGAATTACCAAAGGTTAATTTTTTTCATTACACCTATGTATAATTTCTGTCTTTTTAAAACCCATAAAAGAACTATGTCACTGTATCAAGCGTATGCAAGTACAACTGCACCTCAAATGCAATTCATTTAAAGTTTATTCCCGGATAAAGTACATCAATGGTGTCGCGAGAATCTGTGCCATTTATATTAATTCAATAATTAAGAAGATTACATGTCCCTCGAAAGCGGTGCCAGTATAATTTGTATTCAGTTCACTTACTTTAAGAAACAATGCAGTAAATGATAAAACTAAACAAACCACATACTAGTTCATAGTTTAAAGAACAATGATTGCATTGACTGAAAAATACAATAAGGATATTTTTTAACCTTATTGCATCTGTTTTGTTGTATTCTTTTATTATCATTTGCACATAGGTCAATAGTGGGACTAACAATTCTGTTTAATTCAAACTCTTTGATATATTCAGAATAATATGGCTAGGCTTTAAAATAAGACAAATTCAACTTGTGCTTCCTATTCTCTCAATATTAATAAATATTTGTTCTGCCGATTTGTTTCATGTATTGATCTAATTTAATCACAGCAGTTATCCGTACAAATTTCATTACAAAAGCCGAACATATCAACAAAAACAAAATATAGATAATAGCTAAACGTGAATTTTAATTTTTATCCTGTTTTTGCACATCATCAACACAGATATTTCCTTTGCGTTATTACTTAATTGAACAAACTCGAATGTGTTCCAAGATTTTTTTTAATTATCACTACAAATCAGTAAAAGTCTAAAATTGCCTATATCTGTACTCGCCTGTACTGATTTTTACTCGACCAGTCTGAATGGGTCTGAATTGTACTCGAAATTACTCGTCCCCAGTCTTAACAATACTCGACAGTACTGATTTTTACTTGACCCTTATCGTTGCCATTGAAAATGGTATGAACCCCTTTGTTGTTCAAGGTTTAACTATACATTTACTAAATTGTATCATCGGTACAAGGACATCATTCGTAAATATATCTCAACATTTAGACATCATATACGTTCAGGTGCTTCAAATTAAATCTTTTATGGTTATATTCTTTACAAAACACAAAAATGTCAGAACTGTTGCTTGATTATTATTCGTTGTATACCAATTTTCGTGGATTTCGTGTGGTGAACCACGAATTTGCATGTTCAACGAATTGCAAATTCTTTGTAGGCTTTGTATGCAGAGATTGGCAAAACCACGAAATCAAATATCAACGAAAGTGCAAGTTTTCCTCAATCCACGAAAATTGATACCCACGAAAAAGAAATTAATCCACAGTATTCACATCAAAAGCTAACAAAACCTTTAAAAGACTTATTAAGAAGGGATATAGTTAGAATACTGATATCCGGTCATGAAAGATTGCATATTTTGGCTTTAATATTGATTCACTTATAGTGTCTTTGCATCGGAATTAAAGATATTTATTCTAAAACCAGTTGTAGGCATGACACGGTTGATGTTCTTCTCGTATATTTTATAATGATATAATACTAGTCCCCTATAGGGAGGAATTGTGCTTGATATTCATATGATGAGGACATAATCTTTCAATCAGTTAAATTGAGGTCTGGAGCAGGCATGCCAGTAACTGCTAGTAGTTCTTTGTCAATTCATGTGTTATTGCCTTTTTGTTTAGTTTCTTCATTTACCTTTCCGGACATCGGACTCGGACTTCTCTTAGACTGAGTTTTACTGTGCGTTTTGTTGTGCGTTTATTTTTCTACATTGGCTAGAGGTAAAGGGGAGGGTATGGATATATAAAACAACATGCTTAACCCCGCCGCAATGTCAGGAGCCTCTGGCCTTTGTTAGTCTTGTATGCATTTTATTTAGTTTCTTAGTGAATAATTTGGAGTTTATTATGACGTCCATCATCATTGAAGTAGTTACATATTTGTTTAGGGGCCAGCTGAACGACTCCTCCGGTTGCGGGAGTTTCTCGCTGCATTGAAGACCCATTGACACATACTCTTGTTCTGGATATCTTATAAAGCTTTACTGTTATAACGTAATTTTTTATTTTTATTAAAAAGAAATGAAATACTGTGATTCTTTCAGAATGAAGTAAGTTGGTTACGAAAAATGCTGTGAATCTAATAACTGAATTGGAACGTCGATATTTGGAGTGAAACATATGCGCAATTTGTTTGACGAAGATAAGCGTTTACCCAGGGAATCATTCATTTTGTTAAGAATGTTTAAACAAGCTCGGTCAAAAGAAGGACACCATTAATTGTCCGACCTGTAACACTGTTCATTAACTGAAGACAAATGTACATTTAGGTTTTCAAAGGATATCACCAGACGGGATTTATAATAGTTTTTGCAGGCTCACTTCAATCTAAATTCTTTCAAACAATTTTACCTATGTGGAAATACCGCTGATCTAACCGACAAATGTCAACAGCGTAAAATCAATCTCTGTGAGATTTGTCGCTGTCTACACGAAACAGAATATAAGATGCAAAGCGCAATTATAAACACATATGAGACATTCCGAGAAGAAGATCTTGATGTATGTCTGAATCCTCAACATGAAAGGGCAAAACTTAAACATTTCTGTAACTCTCCGAATTGTCAAAGTTTACTTTGCCCTTCGTGTGTTGTAGCTGAACATAGAGACCCGAGTAATCATGAACTTGAAGACATCGAAGAAACTTTCAAAAAGAAGAAAATAAAATTAGGAAAAGACATTAAATCTCTTCGAAGACGAATATCACAAGTCGAATCGACAATGCTCAACGTTCAAGACAGTACGTTACAAGATGAAAAGACGGCATTTCTTAGAAATGTGGATGCAATTTTCAACAGGGGTATTAAAATTTTAGAAAACAAAAGACAAAAACTTGTAGATAGATACAACGTTGCCTGTAAACAGAAAGAATCAAAAGATAGATCAAGAAAAGATAGTTTAGACAATTTTCTGAAAAATGCCACAGAATATTGTAACCGTTCTGAACAACTAATCAACCGTAATAGTATGAGATCGCTTCTGAACGTCCATCAGTCGGTAGAGGCTCATTTGAACATGTACTTAGATATGCCAGTTGCAGATTTAACACGTGGAGAAAATGATTTTGAGGAGAAGATAGAATTTGATCTCTCTGATCTGTTCGACATAAAGGTTGAAAATATGGAATACGCGTCTGAAAAGGAAGATAACGAACTGTTGATCAAACTGACTAAAGGTAGTTTTTTTTTAATATATTTGTTTTATAGTCATCAACTTGCAGATAACTTATCATTTCATCTTATTAACACAAATTTCCTTTATCAAAATATATAGAAGAAGATGTGGTATTAGTGTCAATGTAAAAGTAAACCATTATAGATCAAATCACGGTCTTCAACGCCGAACCATGGCTCACACCAAACAATAAGCTATAAAGGGCCAATAAAATGACTAGTGTGAAGCCAACGGTCTAATCTATATAAAAAAAGAGAAAACTTATGAACCACATCAACAAACGACAACAAATGAACATCAGAACCTTAGACTTAGGATCTGTGCAAACAAATGCAGCGGGGTTTAGCGTTTTAAATGGCATGTGTTACAGTTACAGTGGAGGTAATAACGTAAAATGATATTTTCGCGACGTCAAACTGTGACATATCGGGAAAAGATGCATTTTTCGACTGATTTTTATTATTCAAACTGAATTTTATTATTCAAACTGATTTTTGTTATTCAAACTGATTTAATTTTTGAACGAGTTCACGGACCCCTCCCTTTTAAAATGGCATTCGGTTTGATTACGTATGAAGATTATTTGTACTAAATTTTATGAAAAAAGTCAATGATGCAATTCTTTAAATTTGATAAATATACAACAAAATATGACGTGTTTTTCTACATTCATGTACAAGGGAAAGTTTGAGTTATTCCTAAAAAAAAATTTTTTGAATTTATAGGCTACTTAAAAAGAGAATAATATAACAAAAAACAGCTTGTGTTTATCTTTTAAAGCAAAAAAGTTATGCATTTCTGTTGAGAGGAAAATATCTGCAATTTCGATTTAATTTTACTGAAAAAGTAGCACATGAAGGTATAATTTTTATTACATATTTCATTTAAGCAGGTTAAAAAAAGCCTATAAATCTTAAAGTAAACAAAATCTCACCGTCAGTTATAAACTGTTGGATATGCCCTTAATATGTACCAACCAGGGTTTCCGCTGGCGTTTCCGCTAGCGAAAAAATAACAAATTGTGGCGATTAAAATTTGTCATTTGCGAAAGAATTTGGTGAAAGAAATATATGTTTAACGGTTTATTTTCATCCATCCTGTTCATTTACCTTTTTTCTGGTTTCTCGGACTTTTATACCTGACCAGACAATACTCGGAATTCATCTTGAATTCGTTTAGATTTTGACAGAAAATCAATAATCAGCTGATTGCATTTTATAGCTATCGACATCAATTAATAAAGGTGTTGATTGTATTGTTTGAAAAAATGATATGGTTGAATGGTGTCTGACACATGTCATATAATGGATTTATTAACCACTTTGTGACGCACTTGTTCGAAGAAAACTTTTGACGTCTCCTTCTTTTATAAACAATAGTCCAGAAAAGAAAACTGTTGTTATGACAATATAAAACTTTATCCTTTGACTTTGATATAGATGATTGATTTGAGAGAGTACTTTAAAGTCGTCTTAGCGACACGTGTTTCAAGAATAGTTTTTCGTTTCAACTTTTTCATTTACGATAGTCTTGAAAAGAAAACTGTCGTTATGAAGAAATCTATGCAAAAGGTTGGGAACTACCCCTCGAATGAGAGTAACCCTTCAATTTAATGACTACACCTTAAATGAGGGATCAATTTCAAGTGATTAAAGCTTTTGTTTTGTTGTAAAAAAAAGACTTCTTAGTACAAAAGCTGAAAAGGGCATATTTGTCTTTTGAAGAAAAGAATTTTCCCAAAGAACTGTACATCTTTCTGGTATTATAAGGTCAAATCATATCCAAGAATTTTGTTATATTCCGGGACCTGGAGAAAAAAAGGAAAATTTTAAACGAAAAATATATGTATGTTACTTGGCGAAAAATATATTGTTTTGGCGAAAAAGGTGGCGAAAGAAATATTTGATCCAGGGGAAACCAACCTTAATTCACCTTTATCAGAAACAATAATGTAACATCACAAAATAGAAAGACACTATAAAATATCAATTGAAATTGCCTAACTCAATCAAAAAGACATTAACAAAAATGAACATACACTGAACAACTTGATTTGATCTATGAATTAATGAAAGTACAAAATCAATAAAAAGGGGGAGGGGTGTAATTAGATAAAACAACAGTAGTATACCGCTGTGAGATGTTAAACAATTTCAAAAATCAACAATAACCTTGAATAGAAAGCCACTATATACAATAATATACACAGGTATTTGTTTTTGTTCATAGTACGAAGAGGTGAATATTTATAGTCATAATAAACACAAAGCTGATATATCGACTATCGACCAGATATAACCCTGAATAAGTAAAAATTAAATAACAAAAGAAAGCATTACAAATAATATCAACAGGTAAGATTAACAAAAAAGTACGATTTGAGAGTACTCGCAGTTACTGACAGTTAAAAGCAAAAAAAAAAATTTATTAATAATAAAAATCATGCATCAGAAACTAAAATCAACAGGGATTTAATATTTTAACTTCATGGACAGTCAAAGACAACATTAATTTTGCAATGCCAATAATAAATGTATCGACAGGATGTAGGATAGTAAGGAGTACTTCTTCATAGAAAAAATGAACGTGTCTCTATACATTCCGCTGAAAAAGAATACAAAGTCCGCCTCATATCGTATTTATTTTGATACTTTGATACTCATCCTATATACAGCAGGTAGGTCAAATTAGATATTTGCTGTATTTGTTCTTTGGAAAAGACAATGCAGTCCTTTAAAAAAAAAATCAGTTTCAAATAAAGTAGTATCGCCTCTGTAATACAACTTAAGATTGATATTATGCTTAAGATATTTGTTGTAATGATGGAAAGGAGAAATAAAAAGAATGATGTTATTCTTTCACTCTGTCTGTGTGCCTTCAATGTAGATACTTTTCATATTCAGTTTTGGTTTGATTTTGATGGTTTTTTTTAACCTGAACGACATTTTGGGTGTAAAGTAATTGGTCTGTCTGTATAAAACACATCAAGTTTGTTTGTGGGGTTCATGTTTTATAAGTTATCTAGCATTGACGATTTAATCAAGTTGACAACAAAGTGCTTTCATTATTTTAGCAACACTTTCTTTTCTTATATTTACAGAGAACAAACAACAGAATTACTTGAGGAATACAATCAGCACATTTCAAAAATATAATTTCAAAAAAGTAAAAACTGTCTTCAGCTATTCGATGCAATCTGTTTTACATGTGATCGCATTAATTTGGGTGATTATAAAACTTCCTTTGAATCTGATTCAACTTCTAAATAACGACAAAGAGAACCAAAACGATGTGGAGCAACATAATGAAAGGCATGATGGAAACATGCATCTAGATGTCAGACAGATGGACAGGGGTAATTTGGGTCACAATGAACGTGTTGATGCTCACCTTGAATTAGAGAAAATCCGAGGATACGTGATAAGATTTCGGGATATATCATGGCATATTATGATGCTTCTTATTATAGCCATGGTTATACGTGAAATAACACTGATACCATTTAGAATGTTAGAACATGGTAACTGTAAGTATGAAAATATTAACACTTTCTAAAATAAAAAGATGCTTAAACAATATTTCATTTGGTATAACTCCTAATATAGGACGTAATTGTATTGCTTGAATAGAAATATATATCAATGAGACGACAACACAACGACAAATGCAAAAGGAAATAAATTTTGAGGTTAACCCATTAAACCGGAAAACAATTAACAAAATGTGAATAATTTTTCCATTAGGCAAATTGAAAACAAAATTAAAAATATTAGCAAACATCTGCAAACATCTTCAACAAACAACAAGTTCATTAACGTACAACAATGTTTAGTTATAATATTCTTCTGGCAAGCGCAGGACACTATATAAACTTTATATCTACATAATCTCCTCTCTTTTATTGCTGTTAAACAAAATAATGGTCGCCGATGGAGCATCTTTACTTCAGTGTGCTAGGATCACAATAATTTGGTTCAATTGATTGATGTTTGGTGTTTTTACGCCACTTTTAGGCACCGTATGTAGGCTATTTCGTGGTAGCCAGTTTTTATTGGTGGAGGAAGTCAGAGTGCCTGGAAAAATCCTTCGACCTTCGACATGAAAACTGACAAACATAGTCAATTAAGATTTGAGTCGAGTACAACCGCAGCCTTAGTGTTGACTGGCTTGTGATTACAGTAGTAACTTCTTAGACATATCGGCCACCGAGGCCCCTAAATTTGTTCACTGTGTCGGTGTTATCCGAAACATGCTAGCATTAATATTTTCCTGTCATGAATTTATTAAAAACAAGTTGGACACTGTGCGCTAATCATATATCTAACCAGGGATTTTGCTGGTCAAACATCATACTTTCGCGAGTATATCTAGCATGAAATTGGAAAAGAGTAATTAGCAACGTAACAATATCTTCCATGACATTTTAAATTTCCTCTTGCCAGTCAGTTAAAACAATATGGCAGTTTCACTTGAAATTGTGTTACTAATGCAGTCAATATCTAGATGGACACTAGTTAGATTTCAAATCAAAGAGCTTATTTGATAATTTCTAATATTTTAGTTTTGTTAGTTCTTTTCTATACAAATTGTCCTATCTTTTAAAATTAATAACACATTTTAACATGAGTATAACTTATTTCCAGCTGCAGAATTTGAGTTTGATACTCGAGATACAAATCAGTTCGCATGTCGATCAGCTGATAATCATACTGTGGCTACAAAACCTTTAGAAGATATGTCATGTGGTTCAACTGGAAAACTATTTAAATATGGAGGTGTTTTTGCAAACACCACTTTTCCCCTTGAAGAAAGTAGTTCTATCGAATTTTCTTTAAGATTTCAACTAACGGCTTTGCGATCACAAAATGTACTAGACAATGTTGAATATACAGTTTTTGAATTTGGATTAACAAATGACAGCTTTAGCAAGGAGTTTTTGTATCCGTCTGTGTTTTCTGTTAGTGCTTTTACCTGTCCAAATTCTTTTGGTGTTTGTCTTAGAACTGATAATGGTATACTTCTTCCAGGAAAGGCCATATTTAAAAGTGAAAATAATTCTCTTTTTTATGAAGGGCGATTTATACTTGCATATCGACCTTCTGATTTTACAGTTATAATTCAAGCTAAATTCCCAAAGAAAAATACTGCTAAGGAGTTGCATAGGATTTCGTTCATCAAATTAATTAGTCCATTTATGCCTGTTTTTGCTGCTTATAATTCAGACAAAATCACTGTTTCGATAACAATCGTAACAAATCAAGTTGGGTTTGATCGAAATACACTACACCCAAATTTATACATTTCTGACGACAACAAAACAATGTCAAATACAAAGTTAAATGACACACATCCGGGAAACAATCTTAAAATGTACCTATCAAATGAATTTTTAAATACTATGATTAGCATCGATTTTGACGAGTCAAATAGTGGCGACAGCCTTTTCAAGATCGGAATGAGAGAGAAAAATTACGAGCTTAGAAAAGATAGAAATTACACGTCAATTGGCGAAATGATTGGTTTCAGTTTAATGGAGGAAAAGAATGTTATTTTCAAAACAACTGTAATTTTAGAATGCACCAGATGTGATGTAACATATTTTTTCGGTTTTTTCCGCACAGTAGGTTACTGTCTATCAGATGCTTCCAATACAAATCGTATAGTTGTAAAAAACCATATAATAGTTATCAAAGGTACCAGGATTATAATTTTGTACGCCAGACGCGCGTTTCGTCTACATAAGACTCATCAGTGACGCTCATATCAAAATATTTATAAAGCCAAACAAGTACAAAGTTGAAGAGCATTGAGGATCCAAAATTCCAAAAAGTTGTGCCAAATGCGGCTAAGGTAATCTATGCCTGGGACAAGAAAACCCTTAGTTTTTCAAAAATTCAAAGTTTGGGAAACAGGAAATTTATAAAAATGACCACATTATTGATATTCATGTCAACACCGAAGTGTTGACTACTGGGCTGGTGATACCCTCGGGGACGAAACATCCACCAGCAGTGGCATCGACCCAGTGGTGTAAATAGTTATCAAAGGTACCAGGATTATAATTTTGTACGCCAGACGCGCGTTTCGTCTACATAAGACTCATCAGTGACGCTCATATCAAAATATTTATAAAGCCAAACAAGTACAAAGTTGAAGAGCATTGAGGATCCAAAATTCCAAAAAGTTGTGCCAAATGCGGCTAAGGTAATCTATGCCTGGGACAAGAAAACCCTTAGTTTTTCAAAAATTCAAAGTTTGGGAAACAGGAAATTTATAAAAATGACCACATTATTGATATTCATGTCAACACCGAAGTGTTGACTACTGGGCTGGTGATACCCTCGGGGACGAAACATCCACCAGCAGTGGCATCGACCCAGTGGTGTAAATAGTTATCAAAGGTACCAGGATTATAATTTTGTACGCCAGACGCGCGTTTCGTCTACATAAGACTCATCAGTGACGCTCATATCAAAATATTTATAAAGCCAAACAAGTACAAAGTTGAAGAGCATTGAGGATCCAAAATTCCAAAAAGTTGTGCCAAATGCGGCTAAGGTAATCTATGCCTGGGACAAGAAAACCCTTAGTTTTTCAAAAATTCAAAGTTTGGGAAACAGGAAATTTATAAAAATGACCACATTATTGATATTCATGTCAACACCGAAGTGTTGACTACTGGGCTGGTGATACCCTCGGGGACGAAACATCCACCAGCAGTGGCATCGACCCAGTGGTGTAAATAGTTATCAAAGGTACCAGGATTATAATTTTGTACGCCAGACGCGCGTTTCGTCTACATAAGACTCATCAGTGACGCTCATATCAAAATATTTATAAAGCCAAACAAGTACAAAGTTGAAGAGCATTGAGGATCCAAAATTCCAAAAAGTTGTGCCAAATGCGGCTAAGGTAATCTATGCCTGGGACAAGAAAACCCTTAGTTTTTCAAAAATTCAAAGTTTGGGAAACAGGAAATTTATAAAAATGACCACATTATTGATATTCATGTCAACACCGAAGTGTTGACTACTGGGCTGGTGATACCCTCGGGGACGAAACATCCACCAGCAGTGGCATCGACCCAGTGGTGTAAATAGTTATCAAAGGTACCAGGATTATAATTTTGTACGCCAGACGCGCGTTTCGTCTACATAAGACTCATCAGTGACGCTCATATCAAAATATTTATAAAGCCAAACAAGTACAAAGTTGAAGAGCATTGAGGATCCAAAATTCCAAAAAGTTGTGCCAAATGCGGCTAAGGTAATCTATAAACTTATTTATATATTACAGCAAGTATGGTCTTGTTAGCCTGTACATATTAGATAAATTTTCGGGGTACAGATACTTTAACTTTCATTTCAATTCCAATTACATGTCTGGGGTTGTAATGGGTTTACCAGCTGGTTTAGGTGCAAAGTCATATAAGCCATTAAAGAAGATTTTAAGAGGTCCTGTAATTTATATTGAAAAAGTAAGCGCAAAAGATATTGTTGTAGCTTCTAGTGAAATTAAAAATGAACTGAAATTTGAGAATAATCCAAAACTGTTTCTTGCTTTGCTTTTAGGAATTGTCTTAATCATATCTAAAATAATAATAGATTTCACAAAATAGAGTTTTAACATTGCACAGCCTTTGTTGATAAACATTATTGTAATATACTATCTTACTGCACTATAAATTGTTGTAATTTACAATTTTACATGTTGAATAAACATATATGTTTTTTGTTTTGTTGTTTTAATTTTTAAATTACAAAGTCGAAATGTTATTACAGTTTAACCTGCCTAATCCAACACCTGAGTATACCAACATCCTGCTGTAACCGACACATTTCCATGGTCCCATAATATGCCTTTCCTTGCAGAAAAAAATCCTGAGAATTCCGACACCCAGCTGCTTAATCCGACATATTTGTCTGGTCCCCTAGTGTGTTGGATTATATAGGTAACATTGACTTGATTGATCCTCAAGCCTAAAAACAAGGAAATAAACAATTAAATAGATGATTTCCTGCATCAGATTTAATGAAACTTATAATGCGAGTTATGTATTTGATCGCTGTGTCTTTGATCCTTTTTTCGTAGGGGTTCTGAGTATGCTCTGTTCAGCCATCAATACTTGCATTTGAGAGAGGGATGAAGAATATCAGATGGAAAGTCAAACACATAGATCGAAAATAAACTGAAAACGCCATGGTTAAAAAAAGGAAAAAGACAAACAAACAAATAAAACTATATAAGACACATCATAGCCAACTAAAAACTTAGCAACACGAACCCCACAAAACACTGGGGGTTATCTCATGTCCTCTGGAACAGTAAACAGATCATGCTCCACATGTGGCACCCGTCATGTTACTCATGTTATTACAAACCAGTAAATAGTCTAATTCGGTATTTAAATTCACGAAAAAGGAAGGGGATTGTAGTTATGACGTAAGAAACATATCCGATATCATCTGTAAACAGTTCTTCCAAGAAATATCCGAAGATCATTTAGCAGGGAAAAGAGTAGAAAACATTACAAATAATTGACATTGTTAAGATTTATTGATGATTTATTTACATAAAATTTATATGTAATGATGATGAAAACGATGTAAAGTAAAAAATTCCTCCGACATTACTTTTTTCCATGAAAAACAACTGTATTATGACACAATTACAAATGACTTTATGGTTTTAATGGATACAGTACTCATTTCCTGATATTATTCAACCAAAAATAAATCCCTGGTTCTTGTTTTGGTTTTTCAAATTCAATCACAAAAAAATCGTACTATTTGAATTTAAGTAATATTGCCATGCCACTTTCTGTTTGTTTTAGACTTATGAGTTTGAATATCCCTTTGTTTGCCTCTAGTTTGTAAAATGTGTGCGAAATATAAAGATATTTTCAGCCTTTTACATAATAATTTTAAACACCTTTGGCTTTGTCCCTGTTAGGAACTGGTAGCATCAAATCCCTTATAAGCGAATCGTACTCGTAAACAACTTCTTCGCAAGTAGATAATGGTCTGAATAGCATGTGGTTAACAATGTACATGAGTTTTTTAGTTTTCCTATTGAAACGGCGAACTCCTAAACGTATCATAAATAACAATCATGCAGGCACACAAGGGGATGTGCAGGTGGTGGTATATTTTATCTGATTGTCGTGCATCCTACTGTGCCGAATAGAGGTAAAAAAAATCTTATATGTTGACACACTTGACTTTGGACAAGACAATATTGAGAATAGTACTTGAGAAATTCTTTATCTGTGTATACATAACGTTACATAACATTTCGTTACAAAGGTGACGGTTAGGCAACCAAAGTGGATTCATAATTTATTTGATCTATTAAGAAATATATTGGAAAAAAATCTTGAGAACTTGATCCGTTGTGTCGTTTGTTTTCTCCTATATTTGAGTGTGAATTCACATTACTATAAGACGTGTCACGGTACTTTTCTATCCCAAATTCATGTATTTGGTTTTGATGTTATATTTGTTATTCTCATCGGATGTTGTCTAACGCTTAGTCCTTTGCTAAGTGTGTTACATTTTAATGTTGTGTCGTTGTTCTCCTCTTATATTTAATGCGTTTCTCTCAGTTTTAGTTTGTAACCCCGATTTTGTTTTTGTCCATAGATTTACGAGTTTTGAACAGCAGTTTACTACTATTGCCTTTAAGTAACTTTATTCAAATATCATTAAAAAAAGTATACACGTAATTATTTTTGACAGTTACAATTAATACTAGTACTGTACTGTATTCCTGTCATGTAATGTACGGTTTAGCGGTATATTTAACATTGCCGTAAAATGTTAGGTATAACAATCCGAAAAACTAGATTCAACCTACCATGTTGAGCCTGCGACTTTTGTCGTAGGGATAGTGACCAGAGCTCGACATAGTGACCAGGCGGAGGCGGTAGCGTTAACTTACTCCCTTTAAGCTTAATATTTAAGAAGGTGGAAGACTTGAATGTTTCATACTTCGTATAAGGATGCCTTATGTTACAAAGATGTGTCTGTTATATGTCCATTGTCTTGACCTCATTTTCATGGTTCGGTGACTACTGGAAAAAAGTTAATTTTAATTTCTCTCTAATTATGAGTAATAGGATAACTATATTTGGTAGGTTCCTACCTCGCAAGATCCTCGTGCCTGTCAAATAGTTTTCACTCGACCGGACCTCATTTAAAGGATCAGTGAATAAGGTTAATTTTTAGTGGTCAAGTCCATATTTCATATACTATAAGCAATAGGTCTAGTATATTTGGTGTGTGGAATGATTGTAAGGTGTACATGTCCAACTGGCAAGTGTCATCTGACATTGGCCTCATTTTCATATTTAATTGGTCAAAGTTAGATTTTTGAATTTTTTTTGCTTTTGTTTCCAATACTATATACAATAAATCAACTATATGTGGTGTATGGAAATATTTTATGATGTTCAGCCTCGTAGGTCTTATTTGACCTTGACCTCAATTTTAGGATTTATTGCTTAGTTTTAAGATTTTTGTTATTTTGTCTGTTTTTTTCTCAATTTATAAGCAAAAGCAGGGATGGGGTAATTGAAAGTGTAATGGTAATTAAGTGTAATGCATTTCAATTTCCCAAGTAATTGAAATGTTCAATTGAGCATTTTTTTAATTACATGTAATGGTAATCTAATTAATTACAATGAAAAAATCATGTATTGCTTAATTTCTTTTGAATTACATTTGAATTACATGTTATGGTTATTTAATTAATTATAATGAAAAAATCATGTAATGCTTAATTACTTTTGAATTTCATCTGAATTACATGTACTTTTATGGTGTTAATGATAAGAAATTGTGGTAGTATAAATACAGTTTATTTGGCATACAGAAATGTTTGCTTAATAGTGTAAAAATTGTCAGAATGATATATTGGTATTTTAAGAAAGATCTTTATCTAAATAGATTGATAGCATGTATATATGTTAGCAGCAATAAGTGAAATTAGGCATTAAGCTTAAATCCTAGGCAATAAGCTAATGCCTAGGTAGTAAGTCTATTGCCTAAATAATGTTAGACATTAGTCTTAAATCCGGAAAATTGTGTGCAGGCATTAAACTTAATGCCTAAAATATAAATGCGAGAAAATAAAAGAAATTTATTCATTTAAATAACATTATAAGAACTGAAGTTTGAATCTACTGGATTAAAATCACTTTTAAAATATGTTATTTATGTCAAAACTCATCAGATAATACTTTAGAAGAGATACAAATTTGTGTTAAAATCATTTGTTATCACAATTTGTGGAACTGTTAACAAAGAAAATTTACGTATCCAATTAAAACGATTGGAAAATGGTGTGAGCAAAAAATCATATCTTAGTAATGTTTACTTTTTTTCTGTTCAAAGCAGATCGACTAGTGAAGGGTAGACAATTTAAAAAAAATATAGTAGCTATTTTACAGAATCCCCTAACCCACCCCCTTTTTTTGATACAATCACTTTTTTAAAAACTTTTTTATTTTAGCCAAACACTTCTAGAATTAAACTTTTTTCTTAACCTGATTTGGGGATTTATATGACAATAAACAATAATTGGTGAAGAAAAATCTTATGGTGGTGCACTCCTTTTTTTTGCTACGGCCCTTTGAAAGTACCCAATTTTGATGATTTTCCCATTTTTAATCCAGTTTTACCTATTTTTGGTCTTATATCGTGAAATATTCACAGTCCAACATTTTTCTTCATTTTTTCAATGAGACTGAAACGTCAGAAGAATACTATCTTAATTCCGTTTTTTTTCTAAATTTTTAAAATTACTAAATAAAATTTGAAGATCTGTTTAATGAATGTACAGTAATACATGTAATATTACGAGTATAATGAGGAAACTATTTTATATAAGGAATAAATCACAGGATATACATAAATTCCAGAGTTCCCTTATTGCCTAAAACTATGTTCGGCAATAGGTTGAATAATCATCATCATATTTCAGGAAATAAGCTTAATGCCTGAAAATTTCAGGCAATAACTTAATGCCTAGGCGTTAGCTTATTGCCTAGGATTTAAGCTTAATGCCTAATTTCACTATTTTCGGTCTAATTACGTGAAAAATTCACAGTCCAACATTGTTTTCTTCATTTTTTCAATGAAGATGAAGTGGAACAATCTGAATACATTTAAGAAAACTATATGTGTTAATATATAAGAAAGTTTTATCATATTTTGAGGCTTTTCGTGTCAAATTTCTCATGCTGTCAATAAATTTTGTAAATTAGAGATTTATTTAGCACTAAATGCATATAGTTTCAGCTTCTTTGTTATAAATGATTGAAAAATTACATATCTAAGAATTTTGAAAAGAAAAAAGTGATATAGGATGTTCTTTTGTTCATGTTTCTGGTAGAATCATTGGGCGTTCATTATCACTGAACTAGTATATATTTGTTTAGGGGCCAGCTGAAGGACGCCTCCGGGTGCGGGAATTTCTCGCTACATTGAAGACCTGTTGGTGACCTTCTGCTGTTGTTTTTTATTTGGTCGGGTTGTTGTCTCTTTGACACATTCCCCATTTCCATTCTCAATTTTATTTGTACCCCTTACCCGTTTTCTCAAAATTTTGGCTAAACATACTGACTTGATTGATAATGAAATTTGAAAATGTATTACTCAAAAACTTCTATTATAAATACACAATTTTTCACAGAAATAAGTTTGATTATTACATTTTTTTTTAAAATTAAATGATATTTTCCACTAGTATTACATGTTTTGGAAATAATTCCATTACGAGGTTTCAACGTGACTGAAACGTCAGAAGAATACGTTCTTAATTCTGTTTTTTTTTAAACTATTAAAATTACTAAATAAAATTTGAAGATCTGTCTAATGAATGTATAGTAATACATGTAATATTAGGAGTATAATGAAGAAACTATTTTATATAAAGAATAAATCACAGAATATACATAAATTCCAGAGTTCCCTTATTGCCTAAAACTGTGTTCGGCAATAGGTTGAATAATCATCATCAGATTTCAGGAAATAAGCTTAATGCCTGAAAATTTCAGGCAATAACTTAATGCCTAGGCGTTAGCTTATTGCCTAGGATTTAAGCTTAATGCTGATTTCACATATTGCCGCTTACATATACATAATAAAGTATTTGTCTTGTCTTGTCTGTCAACATACCATCAAAACATGTATGTTTGGTTAAACAAATGTGTAAATCTTTCTTAGACAGTTCATTTAGAATTTTAAATCAATGCATACAATAATTTAATCAAATTAGTATACACATAAGGATTATAGAAATAAAAATTATCAGCTGTAAAAACAAACAGATTAAAAAGTGCAATAACAGCCTAGCAACATGCCACTATTACATGTATTTTATCTAATTAGCAAATTATTGCTAATACTTAGACATTATACATTGTTTGTACTAAAAATTATTTTCAATCTAGTGACAAGTATATTTTTGAATAATTGCAAAGTAAACAAACATGGACAATTTTTTAATTTATCTATATTTAATTTATTTATATTATGTTTTATTAAATGGCTTCATTTCTGAGATGTAAAAATACCACTTTGTGTATTTGCAAGTGAATAGGAACACATTCCCTCTTCCATCAACACATCTTGTGTCAGCTCCTGCCGAAACAAAGTCTTTGGACCAGAGCGATGCAGACTAAATGTCGAAACCTTTAAAAACTAATGATGATCAAACGCAATGCTCAAACTATGCTGTAAGCTTTGATGAATATTTTACATATGCTATATATAAATGATATATATTGTTTAAAAAAAGATATGAAGATAAGTAATGTGTAATTAATTAATTACATTTCAAAAACTTTGTAATTTGTAATTAGTGTAATGGTCAACCGTATTTGTTGTGTGGAAGGATTGTAAGCTGTATATGTCTGCCTGTCATTGTTCATATAACCTTGACTTCATTTGGAAGGTTCGTTGGTCATTGTTTAATTTTCATGTTTAAGTCTGTTTCTTAGAAACTTTAAACAATAGGTCAACTATCTTTAGTGTTTTGAATGATTGTATTGTGTACATGTATTTCTTGTTTGATCATGTAAAGTTTATGAGAGAAATAGGTCTACATTCACTGATGACTGAACAGTTTTAAATTCACATTGCGATAAGACGTGTCACGGTACTTGTCTATCCCAAATTCATGTATTTGGTTTTGATGTTATATATACATGTTATATTTGTTATTCTCGTGGGATTTTGTCGTTATATATATATATGTTATATTTGTTATTCTCGTGGGATTTTGTCGTTATATATATATATGTTATATTTGTTATTCTCGTGGGATTTTGTCTATGTGTGTTACATTTTAGTGTTATATCGTTGTTCTCCTCTTATATTTAATGCGTTTCCCTCGGTTTTAGTTTGTTACCCCGATTTTGTTTTTTGTCCATGGATTTATGAGTTTTGAACAGCGGTATACTACTGTTGCCTTTATTTATTTGAAAGAAATTCATCTTGAGCAAGATTTTCATTTCTGCCATTGCACGTGGATGTTTGTGGTTATCATTATAACTCATATACTTTAAGCACGATATGTTTGATCAAATATATATAAAGATGTATTTAATAAGTAACTTTTTGGGAATTTTTGATCCTCAATACTCCTTAACTTCGTACTTGTTTGGCTTTATAATCATATTGATCCGAGTGTCATTGATGTGTCTTATGTAGACGAAACGCACGTCTGACGTATTTTAAAATTATAATCCTGGTACCTTTGATAACTATTATTTGAAAGAAATTCATATTGAGCAAGATTTTCATTTTTGCCATTGCACGTGGATGTTTGTGGTTATCATCATAACTCATATACTTTAAGCACGATATGTTTGACAAATATATATAAAGATGTATTTAATAAGTAACTTTTTGGGAATTTTTGATCCTCAATACTCCTTAACTTCGTACTTGTTTGGCCTTATAATTATATTGATCCGAGTGTCATTGATGAGTCTTATGTAGACGAAACGCACGTCTGACGTATTAAACTATAAGCCTGGTAACTTTGATAACTTTTTTCACCACCTGGTCGCTAGGTCGATGCCACTGGTTGTGGACGTTTCGTCCCAAATGGTATCAGCACTTCGATGTTGACATGAATATCCATTATATGATAATTTTTATAAATTACCTGTTTTCAAAAGTACAATTTTTTCAAAATTCTAAGGATTTTCTCATTTCAGGCATAGAATACCTTAGCCGTGTTTGGCACAAATTTTTGGAATTTTGAGTCTCAATTCTCTTAAACTTTGTGCTTGTTTGGATTTATATCAATTTTGTTCTGAGCGATTAAGGGGATCAGATTTACCTACCGTACAATTTTTCAAGTTGCTGTTTATAATTTCCGTTGTTTGTACAGTAAAGAATAAACTGTTTAAAACAACAACAAAAAAAACAATATTATCACAAGAAAATATATATTCCGGTTATTACATAAAATTCATAATTTGAAATGAATTAATGACCCTCATTCTTGAGGTGCATGTAAGTTGTTTGCAAAAAAAAGGTACAAACGATATGGGAAACGTTTGTGTTTATTTTGCTGAATGTTCTTGATGACAACGAGCTAATTAAACACTGTGGTTCTTTATAACGATAAAAGTGGTATGGGTCGATAAATTTGGAAGTACATTATATAATTTTGCAGACCATTAAATTTGCCTGTTGCAGGCTGTAGATCTCTCCCTACAGAAGGCCCCAAATTAAACATCCATATTCAAATCCAACCGGATGTACCACATACGTAAGGGGTTTACCCCCGGAACGGAAACAGTTGAGAAACTTAAACAGGATTATTCGACATTATTCACCAAGAAGATCTTAAAGGTAAATTGATACTGTATATATTTTTTACATCCCTATTTTTAACAGCAATGGCACCATGTGTACAGTACTAGATGTTCATTTCAACAATTAATGACTCCTCAGTTTTGCTCGAAGCTAAAGTTTTGAAAATGACGATGATTTTTATTTACATCCTGGGTTTACACTAAAGACCTGAAAGTGGACCTGAAAAGACCTGAAAATATACGACTAAAATTATTTAAATTGCAATAACTCTTTTTTTAGTGGATGGAATTTCTTCAAGTTGGAATTTTATTTATTGCAAATATCCATAGTTCATTCAATTCTAAACATTTTAAATTTTAAACAATTTTCTGATGCCGAAAATTGGACCTGAAGGGAGAAATGAAAATACCTGAAGGGATCTGAAAATCTATGGTCGGACCAATTCTAACTTCAATAACTTTTTTAATATGCAATGATTATCTTTCAAATTTAGATTTTTTGAAACTAAAAGTTCGGTTTAATGATAAAGTTAAAAAAATATGTATGGAGCATATCGTTGGGGTGTGAAAACTCGGACCTGAATGGAAAATTAAATAACACCAATTTGCTAGAAAAGACTGCGGTCAGATTTATTCGAGATCTTAACTGTTTTGAATCAATCTTCTTGAAATATGAATTTTGTTATAGGAAAGGTATAATATATCATTGAAATGATATAGAATTTTATCGAAAATATAATGGTTGAGTTACAAAATTCGGACCTTGTCGGGGAAATAAAAGTCATGAATTGATCATATATATAGGGGTAGATGTATTAAAACTCGCACAAAACATTATTTTTTCTATTTGTTTTTATTTTAGTCAAAAGTCTATTGAAGATAACGAATGACTATATTTCTACTGGAACATATTTGAATACAAAATACCTTGTTGATGATGAATACTGGACATAAAGAAAAAAAAGAAGATTGCCCGTTGCAATTATTCAAACTAATTCAAATTGCTTAAACTGCATTGATATATATCAAAGCAGGGCTTAAACTGTTTTATTTATAAAATGAAAATAATAGTACTGCTTCCCCATAAACTGGCATATGTAATTTTAAAATGCGTGTTCGTCGAATGGAATGTAATAATTACACGAACGTGTGCCGGTTGTAATTCACACCTTGATAATTGGATCATTAGTTTAAATAAACATTTCACTTTAATCTTTTAATTGGATTATCACTATATCTTGTTACACGAACTATAAAATATTGCTCGGTCACAAATTTAACTATAAACTTTACAAATAAAAAATATAAGCATATATTAAATAATAAGTGAATTCAGATCAACGCTCTAACTTTTTATAAATAGTCAACTTTGAATCGTTTTTAGTCAGCTGCAACTAATTATCATAATAAAAATAAACACAAACAAGGGACACAATACATAATTTATTTTTAAAACAAAACTCTCACTCCCTATAATAGAAGTTAATTTTCAAAATTACATTAATTCTTTTTCTCAATTTGTTTTCTATTTAAATTTATCAAAATAAATAAATGTCTTGTTCTTTTGAGTTTTGATTATTCTTTGGTGTAACTATAACAGTTGTCTCAGGTATCTCCCATCTTTACTTGTATCAGTTTTGCGTATCTTATTAGTTAACTTTCTTCCGTCAATAAAAATGAGAAAGAAGATGTGGTGTGATCCCAACGAGACAGATCTCCACAAAAGACCAAATGACTTGGAACATGAAAAGTTAACAACCATATTTTTTCGTCTATGTTTATTATTTTCGTTTAAAAAAAATATTAGCTGAATTTATCACACCACAACGAGACAGATCTCCACAAAAGACCAAATGACTTGGAACATGAAAAGTTAACAACCATATTTTTTCGTCTATGTTTATTATTTTCGTTTAAAAAAAATATTAGCTGAATTTTAGGCTCATTCAGATTTTTAATTTTCCGTTTAGATTTTGATTTAAATTTTGAATCCCCAACGATATTTTTCATACATATTTTTTTACATTATCATTATATTGAACTTTTTGTTTCACAAAATCAAAAGTTGAAAGATATCCACTAAGTATTAAAAAAGTTATTGAAGTTAGAATTAGTCCGACCATATATTTTCAAATCCCTTCAGGTCTTTTCATTTCTCCCTTTAGGTCCAACTTTTGGCATCAAAAATTTGTTTTTAATTTAAAACGTTTAAATTTCAATGAAATATTGATATTTGCAATTAGTAAAATTCCAACTTGAAGAAATTCCATCCAAAACAAAAAGTTATTGCAATTTAAATACTTATAGTCGTATATTTTCAGGTCTTTTCAGGTCTTTTCAGGTCCACTTTCAGGTCCTTAGTGTAATCCTAAATCATGGAGTATTCCATATGATACCTTTATAACAATTTAACATTACCTTTTTGCTTCATATCTGTTTTCAAACAAAGTTTATGTCATTTCAGAAATAATACGAATGTAATTATTATATTTCAGAATGATGGCTAATGAAAATATTGTGAGCTCGATAAATGAATTAGTATGCAGCAAATGTACAAAAGGGTTTGATGAAGATGGACGTAGACCAAGAAAGCTTCCGTGTCGTCATTTATTTTGCTCAGAATGTTTAAAAATACCCAGTCGCAAAAAGGATACACTTAAATGTCCGTCTTGTGCCACTGTGCATAAGGTAGAGACAATTAGTCCTATAGATTTCCCGATGGATAACACAAGACGGGATTATTTTATTGGTGTTTTTGTAATATATATTTTTATTATTTTCATATCATTGTCAAATCTCATCTACAAATAAAGATGTACAAACAATAGTATTGTAATTTGAACTTGTAAATATAAATGATTAAACCTTAGTTGTTACTAATTATAAGATACATGGTTAATAATACAATACAGAATACATCTTCATTGAACTATATTTCTTAATAATATTATCAATATTTTACAATTACAATTTTTCTTTTATTTGTATTGCTTTACTGGTCGAGCACAAACTCAAAGAGACTATGTCAATTCTATAATAATACCTAATCCATTCAATTGTTTAAGCAACAGACGAGACTATAAATATTACTCTACATAGGTTAATAAATCGTCAATATGAAAATACATGTATTAAGAATATCTTTAAATACATGATATTTTATACTTGATAAGATTGAATGAAAACTTTTTTTACATACCTCTTCCAACTTTTGAAAAAAATAGAAGCCAGAATGTTCGAACATATCTACATTCAAAAAAGATATGTATATATGTGTCTTTCGTTTCTGTACAAAATGTGCACAATTGTGTTTCACTATATTTATAGGCATAGATTACCTTAGCCGTATTTGGCACAACTTTTTGGAATTTTGGATCCTCAATGCTCTTCAACTTTGTACTTATTTGGCTTTATAAATATTTGGATATGAGCGTCACTGATGAGTCTTATGTAGACGAAACGCGCGTCTGGCGTACTAAATTATAATCCTGGTACCTTTGATAACTATTTACATTTCATAGGTTAAGTATTTGTTCCTAGAATTATATGGCGTAATCTGTAATGAAATGCACTTAATATGGCATTTTCGATTATAAGTAAAGACAGACTAAAAAAGAAACTCCATTCTTCGACCACGATATCTATAAAACTGTTAAATACTTTATCGTCTGTTTTTATGGCGGTTTCAGTTTTGTGACCAACAGTATTATGTTTGAAAAATACTTGTGAATGAATAACATTTTTCCATTCCTTTGGAAGTGCAACGATTAGTCCATAGAACTCTAAGAAAGTTGTTTTATGTTATAGTTACTAATGAATTCTTCAAAGTTGTAAAATTCTCCATTTTCCTTAATGAGATCATTTATGAAAAAATATATTATTCTTTATCCAACTGTTATAAAAAGCTGGTATTCCATCAATTATAATATTTCCATTTTAAAATAATGGTTGAGACAAAATGTCATTACATATTGCCAAAAAGGGTTAAATTCTTCTTTAATTTTTATTGAGTGCTGATTTTGATAAATGCCTCATGTTGTCTCCACAATTCATTTCAAGATGATCTGCCAATAACACCTTCCATGATGAATAATTTTATGGGTTTAAAACTTTTTTTAACAATTATAGTGATATTACATAGGATTCAATATGTGGCATTTTTATCCCACCATCCTCATAATTTGACATAAGTATATTTCTTTTAATTTTGGCCCCTTAACCCTCCTACACAAATGTGTATAGCATAGCTTGAATCTGTTTTAATATATCTGGAGATGGGTCAGGTAAAACCGTAAAACATTGAATAAAAATCGGTAGGGCAAGAGTTTTCCCAACTAAAATTTTTCCATATAAAACCATATTTCTAAATGACCAATCACTCAAGAGAATTTTTACTTTTTGTAAATTTTTCAAAATAATTATCAATACATATATCAATTTTTGGCAAACAATATTGAATGCCTAGGAGTTTGAAATTTCCTGAGTTGTTCCATATTATTTTTTATTTGTGTTTAGCTCCTTACCACAGCCCCTTTTTGCCCCAATCCATATAACTTGTTTTTTTTCTAGAGATTCTTTACTATCGTCCAGGTTCAAAGTTGAATCATCAGCATATATATATACAACTCGTCTAAACATCATCCCAACAATGTTAGATCTGTAATTTTGCTTTCGCAAATTTTTGGTTCTTCCCTCACCGGGATTCGAACCCATGCTACTGTGATATCGTGACACCAAATCGCCTGCACTGCAACCGTCCCGCTAGACCACACGACCACCTGTGCTCTCATAAAAAGAGCTTTCGCTGGCCGTGTGTTACCTTTCCACGTCAGTTTTAATCTAGCGGCGTACTACAGTACATGATATATAAGGCATGAAGATGTTATTGTTTCAGATCAGCTAAATTATCTATAGTAAAGGATCCTACAATATATATATATATATATATATATATATATATATATATATATATTGGCTGAGTAAAAATTCAGAATCTTTTATCTTTATACCATTAATATTGTTATCATATTTTATTGATGCACTAAACAGTTCCAAACATAAAATAAAAAGATAGGGGGACAGTGGATCCCCTTGTCTTACGCCCTCTCTTTTACAAAAAATTCAGATAGATAGCCGTCTTTTTGGATACAACTTTTTTGAGTTATAGTACAGGGGTGTGAACCATTTCAATATTGTGTCACCATGAAAAATATCCTGGTTTGGATGGTTATACCACTGAATTTTATAAAACAAAATTGTCACGACATTTATCCTTTTCGCTGTTTTCTTTCAAAGAATCATTTAAGATAGGTAAATTATCTATTTCGCAAACACAAGTTATCACCTGTCTACCCAAAGACGGAAAACCCAAACATTTTCTAAAAAAATGGCGACCTATTTCACTACGTAATGTAGACTTTAGAAAAGTATCAACATGTATTGCAAATAGAATTTTAAAAAAGTCCTTAATCACTTAATTATTAAAACTCAAACAAGCTTTATGACATGCAGATATATTGGTGAGTGTACACGTCTTACATATGACCTGTTACAAAAAGTTGATGAGGAAGATATGCCTGGCTTTCTTGTCTTTGACATTGAAAAAGCTTTCGATTCTTTGGAGTGGAACTTTATATGCAAAACTTTAAAATGTTTAGGGTTTGGTGACACAAGAAGAGAATTAACATCATTTTTGCAGACTCACTCATATCGTAATAGCTTAAAAAATTGCTGCGAATGACGTCGTACTGTGGATGATACTCATACATGTCAACAGTGTAAGATGGATTTTTTTGTGAATTGTGTCGGCAACAACACAGAACCGAAAACAAATCGCACAGTTTAGTTGTTAACAATTATGTGTCATTCGAAAAGGAAGAAGACAACCTTGATGTTTGTCAGAATCCTGATCATTAGCGGGTGAAATTGAAATATTTTTGCAATTCGGCATTATATCAATGTGTTCTGTGTCCTTCGTGTGCACTCGAGGATCATAGAGAAATCGGTAAACATGCTCTCGAAGACATCGAAGAAGCATTCAAAAAGAAAAAAAAAAAGATTTGTGTATTGACGTAGAATCCATCCGAACGCAAATATTGCGTGTCAAATCTATACTACAAAATATCCAAAAGACTACTTGTACTCTACAAGAGGAAAGGGATAACTTCCACAGAAACGTGTTCCCCTTATATGGGCGTTTTTCAATAAAAACATATTTTCTTGTCCTAGCCACTTTAAAAAAAATGTGTTTGATCTTTGCAAGTAATTTTTTGTGCAGTCAGTACATTGAATTAGTTTTAACATTTTTAAGCAAAGAAACAGTTCATTTTTTAGAGGGATTGATAAGATATTGACTCCTGAATGGTCCAAAACAACCAAAATGGCATGTCCCTAGTCCGCCTGTCCAACATTCATACTATAAAATATCGTAAAAAAATGAAGAAATTAATGTTTTTTTTACTTTACATAAGTTCTTTAATAATTCAAAAGTATGTTCAGAGCCAACATATTCTAATAAACAGCTTTCAATATAGGTTTTTTAATTTCAGAAGGTGTGTCCCTCACAAATTGTCCACTACGAAACGAAGTCATTAAAATTTGCCAATAAACAGTTTTATAAAATCAATGTAATTTTTGTTTGCAAGAGATATAAACATTAGGGTCTTACAAAAGAAGTGATGCATTTATAACGGCAATTAAATTGTTGGTAAGAAAAATTGAGCACATCAAATGGACCAGAGTGATACTGTATTTTTGATAATGTCCCCTACGAAACGGGTCAAATCTCCTTTAGTATCTGGTTTTAAAATTATGAAAAAAATATCAGTGTACAGCTTGATAAATGCTTTGATGAATACAATCAGTCTTGTTACTATTACAATATAGGGATTGTGGGGAAAAAATAAAGCATGCGAATACGTCCCTTACGAAACGGTCCCCTACGAAACAAGTATGGGAGAAAAACGTTTCGTAGTGGACACTACCACTACCATGGAGTCTTTTTTTAATCTTTTTTCAATTATATTCGTGCAAAACAAATAACAAGGGTTAGTTTCATGTAATTTTTATTATGTTTTTATTAACATATAATAGGGTTTATGTCAACTACGAAATGTTTTGTCCACTACGAAACGGTTTTGTCCACTACGAAACGAATCAAAATGTCCACTACGTAACATGAGTTGAACCTTCATATGTGAAGTACTGTCTAATCTTTATCGATAAAAATGATTTTCTAATTCAGAAAAAAAAATGATATTTTTCTAGTAATTAAAGTAAACAAACTGGAATGTCTATAGGAGACATTTAAAATTGCAAAAAATATGTGTGTTTAGAAGAAGTTTCGTAGGGGACAAAAGTCCCCTACGAAACAGTACACAAATTATGAAAATAATATCATTTTAAAGAATATTTAAGATTGCACTTTTTGTTTACAAACAGGTCTATTATAGAGGTATTCAAAATAACTCTTGAAATTAAATTTTAGACAAGTTGATTTTCCATTTTTTTTAGGTCTGAAATGTACGCTTTTATTGAAAAACGCCCTTATGATAGAAATATTAAAAGACTTCTTGATAAATATGATATTGCTTTCCAAAGAATAGAATCGAAACTAGTTACAAGAAAAGATTACTTAAGTCAGTATTCACCTCAGAAACTTACAAAACCTTTGAATAGACTTATTAAGAAGGAATATAATTACGATACTGTTGTCAAGTCATTAAAGATTGCATATTTTGGCGTTAATATTGAGTCACTGATAAGGTCTTTGCATCGGAACTAAACACATTTATTCTAAAAACAGTTATTGGTATGACACGGGTTATGTTCATCTCATATATGTTATGATGGTATGATACTAAACCCCTAACGGGAAGGATTGTGCCTGATGTTCATATGATGAAATCATAATCTTTCAGTCAGTTTAATTGAAGTCTGGAGCTTGCATGTCAGTTAACTGCTAGTAGTCTGTTGTTATTTAAGTATTATTGTCATTTTGTTTATTTTCTTTGGTTACATCTTCTGACATCAGACTCGGACTTCTCTTGAACTGAATTTTAATGTGCGTATTCTTATGCGTTTACTTTTCTACATTGGTTAGAGGTATAGGGGGAGGGTTGAGATCTCACAAACATGTTTAACCCCGCCGCATTTTTGCGCCTGTCCCAAGTCAGGAGCCTCTGGCCTTTGTTAGTCTTGTATTATTTTAATTTTAGTTTCTTGTGTACAATTTGGAAATTAGTATGGCGTTCATTATCACTGGACTAGTATATATTTGTTTAGGGGCCAGCTGAGGGACGCCTCCGGGTGCGGGAATTTCTCGCGACATTGAAGACCTGTTGGTGACCCTCTGCTGTTGTTTTTTATTTGGTCGGGTTGTTGTCTCTTTGACACATTCCCCATTTCCATTCTCAATTTTACTTAAGTATATTTCTTAAAAATGCAAGAGCATGTTGTATTCTTTCTGAACAGTTAATTAACTGCAATAGTATGATCTCCTTCTTGAACGTCCATCCAACAGTGGATAGTCAATTGAAACTGTACTTAAATACCCAAGGTGTCTCAACTGAGAGCGAAATTGATTTTGATGGGGGAAAAAACTTTTATGATATTCTTCGATTGTTAATGAGAAGCATAGATTGTCTAGAAAACCATAAGGGAGATAAAGATGAGATACTGTTAGTGAATCAGATTATAGGTAGATACAGAATAAAGCTTGGGTATGTCAAATGTTGTTGTTCGTTTCTAATGCATAAAGTACAGTTATTTTTTTACTGTCTGTTAGATCCCATATTTCGTTATGGTATAAATCTGCAGTCAATTAGTCCTAAAAAAGGCCTACATTTACACACAATTTAGGATTACAGAAAATTCGGTGTCATGGTTTGGTTCACTAGTGTCATGGTTAAGTTCATGTACATAATGGTTCAGTTATGTGATTCCTGTCGTGCATGATGGAAGTGTAACGATCAAAATTAAAAGACATCATGCATTAAAATACTGTTTAACAACATTTTCGTTGATAATGTTTTCGTGTTTAACCCTTCATTCTATATTGAGTCCATAATATTTACTAATGTTATTGTTTTCTACCCAGACGAGGAGATTTGAGTTTTTTTAAATGTTACAGATGATCCTTTACTCCCAAGACTACACCTATTAATAATATAGTAAAACTAAGATTTATCATTATAATTATAGAACAAGCACATACAACATGTATAAAGAGACCACTAGAGTAGTATATAATAAATGAATTTCAATAACAGCATGTTTTATAAACTATGACATAAGAAAGCACACATACATACACAAAATGCCTTTAATTACTCACTAAAAGGTACGATTTTTTTAATTGTTGATGGGCGTACGGTGACCTAACATTTGCGTCATTTGTCCTATGGTGGATAGTTGCCTCAATTGGAAATCGCACCGTACGCCCATCAACAATTAAAAAAATCGTACCTTTTAGTGAGTAATTAAAGGCTCCGACAACATTAAAGATACAACCATTGAAATAAGAAAACTTACAGCCTGACTTATGTACAAAACAAAACCAAAAAATAAATATAATACATAGGGAACAAGAATGTGTCCATAGTACACGGATGCCCCACTCGCACAATCATTTTCTTTGTTAAGTTGACCGTGAAATTTGGATAAACACTCTAATTTGGCATTAAATAAGAAAGATCATATCATAGGGAACAGGTATACTAAGTTTGAAGTTGATTGGACCTCAACTTCATCAAAACTATCTTGACCAAAAACAGTAACCTGAAGCGGGACAGACGGACCAACGGACGAACGAACGAACGAACGAACAGACGAACGAACAGACGGACGCACATACCAGAAAACATAATGCCCCTCTACCATCGTAGTTGGGGCATAAAACAAAAGCCAGTGTATCACAGACTGTAGACCATGTAATAATGTACATTTTGTCATACTTAATACTTAACCGACAGAGATTTTTTTTATATCAGAACTTTATGGCATACAACACATGTACAAGAAAAATGAATCTAACGAGTTAAAAAAACATAATCACTTTTATTCGTTCGTTTAAATAGACATGATGGACCTTTTTTCTACTTCATACTTGTTATCGTAAACACTTTGAAATCAATTTTCATATTAATGACACCTACAGTTTACTACATGAATAAGTTTAAAGTGATATTTGAAGACATTATGGTGTCCTCTCGATATGGTTTGTTTAATTTTATAGTTGAGTTATTGTATCATGGACCGTACCATTACTAGGTAGTGGACCTAAGATGCCAGAGATGATTATCGTGAGAAATAATACTAACGTCTACTTAGAGTTGCAAAACGTAACAGTTAAACTTCGGTCACACCTTAACGGATAGCTCGAACGGATGCCGAACGGATAACTTTTTTTCAATCCGTTCAGGCCCGTTAGACGTCAGTCCATATCTGGTTCATGTCCGCTTAGCGTCCGTAGGCGTCCGTTTTGTACTGTACTCGTCCTTTCCGTTTCCGTTTTGTATTCTTTAATTGTCCGTTATAGATTCGTTGGAGATCCAGTAGACAAATTCACCAACGCATTTCTTCCGGACTTATAACGGATAAAACGGATGGGAAACGGACATGAACGGAATACCTACCAAAAGCAAAACGGATAAATACCAATTGAAAATTTCGCATCACTCAGAAATGACAATTATTGAACGGTCAGATTTCTTGAGTGTCATGAATGTCTATTACTCATGCTTGGATCTTAATGTAAGAGCGTGTCTTCATTATCGAGCATCTCTTATTCAGGTCCGACTAAACTTAAATGTTTCAAATATAAACCTACTAGTTGTCGTAAGGACAAGAATAATAAGACGAAGGAGGTGGGCAACATCATTTCTTAGTCATGAAAGTTATGTATTATAATCATCGCTCAGTTTAATTTTCCGGTTATCTTGTTCATCCTTTTATCTGGAACGCTTTCGTTAGGTGTTTGTGTTATACGGTACTCGTCCGTTGGATGTACATTTGACGTCCGTTCTGTCTGTTAAGTTTCCGTTTCTCGTACGTTGCATATCCCGTAAGTGTCCTTTAGGCATTCGTCACCCGTCCGTTTTATTTGGTCAGTATACCATCGGACACCCAATTGAGACAAATTTTGTTTACGGAAATCTTTTTTTTTATCAGTTCGGCGTCCGTTAGAGCTATCTGGTAGGTGTGACCGCAGCTTTAGATAGTCAAATAATAATCTTTCGGTACTAATTTTCGAATCAGTCCAAAATATCGCTTATATCAACCTATGATTAAACTTTCATAAAATTTGGGTATGAATTTACATACGAGAGCGCCTAAAATGCAGTTCTCCATACCATTATATTTCTAAGGAACACCACTCTTTGAAAATTAATTGATTGGCACTGATTTTTGAATTCGTCCGAGGCATTGCTAATATAAACTTATGATGTATGTTCTATAAAATTCTGGCAAGAATTGTACATTTAAGAGTGCTAACAATGCAATTTTGAAAAAAAAACTGTTATAAAAAACTATGACATACCTTTCATGAAAAATCCGACAAGAACATATTAATTGTAAACGTGAGACCGAACGGTTGAACGCACAGACAGACGGACGAAAATACAAACGCCAAATATTTCTATTGACCCTGAAATGCATTACGTGGGGTAAACAAATATATAAATTTACGATTTGGCCGGCCATTTTGCCGCTTACACCCACCGAATTTGGTCAAAAGACTTTTTCCCTCCTTAATCAATTAGTCGAACGTGTTACTTTAATTTTTCAAAATCGCATTCATACAAACTATCAATATTAAGGTGCCACAAAGATGTACTAATTTTGATCTAAACCAAAACCCAGACGAATTTCTGGACTCTAATAATAATAACTGTCCAAGTAAATCGACATTTTACTGCTATTGCTTGACGCAAGAATAAACGATTATTCTAGCATACTATATACAAAATTTAGTCCTGGTATCTATGATGAGTTTATATATATTGTATTTTACTCGCATGGTGTATTAACCTTTAGAACTGTACTGCTAAAATGCTGCCATTTTACTGTTCTCGTATCTTAAATAACGCTTCAAATCTACACTTCTACATTTTTATTGGGCTACACGTGCAGTGTTTTTTATGAATTAATGCATATGCAACGACTTAGCAGACGTTTCAAACCCGTACCCCACGCTATTATAACCAACCCGAACACAATGTTCTGATTCCTTATGCCAGTATTTACAAGATAAGTTTGATACCAATACTATCTACATTGAAATAAAAAGATGATATCCAAAGAAACAATAAGTCATCAGAGAAAAATGATGAAGATAAAAACAACTAAAGGTCAACTAACGACCTTTAACAATGAGAAAATCCCATATCGTACAGTAGGCTATACAAGTCACCGGTAACAAACAATTAAATTCAGCATTTCAGCATTTCAGGTGAAAAAACGTATGGCCGGACCAAAAACGTTTATGATAGCCATGAACTAACTAGAACCACTGAAATGCATGCTTCTAATTTGGGGAAGGCATATACATATATTTAATGTGAAAGTATAAATCGTGTGTGTGAGCGCTCCATGCTCTTATAATAGAACAGTGGTGTAACATCACATAGAAGAAAAATAAACTGCAAATTGATTAACTCAAGAAATCGGAAGACCATCGTATTGTTGTTCCTGTTTTTGACTTGTTAATTGTGTTTGTAGACATCTGATTTGTTTGTGTGTGATTGCGATTTCTTTTAAATATAACACTATCGAAAGTGTAGCTTCCAACCTTTTGAAAATAATCACATATACGTACAAGTTTAGTAACAGTTAACAAATACTATTAAAAAGAAAGAAAAAAACAACACCAAGGAAATAATTTTATCATTAGTTATGAAAATGATTAGTGTATAATCGATTTCTAAAATCATTTCAATTTTCAAACCCGTCACAGGATGTACATTTTATGCATGTCTATTATATCATTATATCATTATAATGTATTTACCAGGTAATCTACTTTTAACAATCAATTGCATATGAAAATTTAGTACAAACGAAAGTAGATTTTAGGGAAATCCCCGTCACCAGGTCTATGTTAATAAAAGTTAGAATTTACGACCAAAATGGCAGGTAATACTTTTTCGTTACTTATATCTATTAGTTTCTGTTTCATACACAATTCCTTAACAACAAACTTTAATATACTTGATTTTTTAAAATAAAACATATGCATCAACCTTTTAGAAATCAAGAAATCTACGTTGAAGAACAGGTTAAAAATCCTTTTAAGGTAGCACTACAGTCAGAATTTTCTGACTCCAACCTACACTCTTTAAAGATTAATTTTTCTGGAAGATAAGATATTTTTCCGAAAAATGCTTAAGTCGTAAAGCAGAATTGAAGCGAAATACAAAATTCCAATCTATTTGTTTGTAATACTAGTTTTCATTGGACGATGATAAATATTTTGAAGGGTTAGATTCCATGTTTTACCAGTCCGTAACTATGGAAAGATCAACATTTTGATTTCTGTATTTTTTGTGCAAACAAAATATGTAATTTATAAAAAAAAAACCAAATGGTCACGTTGCGTGCCTCAAAATCTCCTTATATACAAAAGAAGATGTGGTATGATTGCCAATGAGACAACTATCCACAAAAGACCAAAATGACACAGATATTAACAACTATAGGTCACCGTACGGCCTTCAACAATGAGCAAAGCCCATACCGCATAGTCAGCTATAAAAGGCCCCGATAAGACAATGTAAAACAATTCAAACGAGAAAACTAACGTTCTTATTTATGTAAAAAAAAATGAACGAAAAACACATATGTAACACATAAACAAACGACAACCACTGAATTTACAGGCTCCTGACTTGGAACAGGCACATACATAAATAATGTGGCGGGGTTTAACATGTTAGCGGGATCCCAACCATCACCCTAACCTGGGACAGTGGTATAACAGTACAACATAAGAACGAACTATAAAAATCAGTTGAAAAATGCTTAACTCATCATATAGACAAAAATACAAGTGGACGTGGCCGGGTACTTATACATCCCGACACAAAAAGAAACAATGAACAGATCAGAGAGTACTCGCAGTTATCTGACAGCTAGTTCAAAGCCACTAACAACTAATAAAAAATCATGCATCTAAGACTAAAACTATCAATCCGTACACATCCGACATCCATTGGATTCAGTGTAAAGACGTCATAAACAGCTAGAGAAAAACATGACCTTGTGCAATGCCAAGTCACAGGTATCGACAGATTGTGGATCCATGAATATGTATATAACATACTATTAATATTTAGTTAGCTTTTAATTTACTGATAACAAAATCAATATGTTTACCAATAAAAACAAGATTCAATGATCTTATTACAGTGTTGAATAGGTAACCTTTTAGAATAAGTTAATTTAAAGGAGCGACAAGTTTACATGGATCATTTCTAAATTTCCGGGCACGGTTAACAACATTTCCGTAAAAATGAGGATGTGCTATCTCGTTTGAAATAAGTTTTCTACAGGTACAACCAAACTTCAATACCAAATCTTTATATCTATGGAAAAATTTAGTAAAAGTTTTAAGTAATTTATGGTAACGTTATCCCCAGTTTAATACTTTCCCAGTAATACATAGGTTGCGTTCGTTAAAATCAAAAGCGTCACAATAGACACGGGCATAGCGAACAAATTGTGAAATAGAAACACCGTAAGATGGTGCCAATATTTATACCATTTAGAAGCGAAAGGACGGTGTGGGTTTGTTTTTACATCGGGAATATGCATATGACGTCAAATTGTTATTATACAAAAGAATAGTTTCGCATACTTTTTATATTCTGCATTTTTATGACAATATTTATATGTATGTATGTATGACTTTAGAATTAAAAAAAATGTATTGCATTTTAAGCTCCGCGTCGCTAGGCAAACTCAATTTGCAGTAAAATCTAATTTTACGAGGGCCATGCTTAAAATACAATAAAATTGAGAATGGAAATGGGGAATGTGTCAAAGAGACAACAACCCGACCAAATAAAAAACAACAGCAGAGGGTCACCAACAGGTCTTCAATTTAGCGAGAAATTCCCGCACCCGGAGGCGTCCCTCAGCTGGCCCCTAAACAAATATATACTAGTCCAGTGATAATGAACGCCATACTAATTTCCAAATTGTACACAAGAAACTAAAATTAAAATAATACAAGACTAACAAAGGCCAGAGGCTCCTGACTTGGGACAGGCGCAAAAATGCGGCGGGGTTAAACATGTTTGTGAGATCTCAACCGTCCCCCTATACCTCTAACCAATGTAGAAAAGTAAACGCATAACAATACGCAATAATTGTTATTTGGATGGAGAGTTGTCTCATTAACACTCATCTTCCTGTATATATCTATAGCATGCTTTATGATAAACATATTTCTTGTGAAATTTACTGAAGGACTGACTGTACTCTTTTTCCTGTCTATGAAGAAATAACATAAAAAAATTGGTGCACACTGAATAACGCACTATTTATGGATTCTTATAAATTCTATATATAACTTTTGGACTATTTTCAATCTCGGACTATTTCTGAAATTTATTCTTACACACTTTTGATTTTTTAACCCTATATGCTAACATTGCCTATGTAAATTTTAAAATTGATTGTATGCACATTGAACGACAAATCTATGTGACGTATAAAATTTTTTGACGTCAGACACACAAATCAATGAATGTGTTTGTAGATAGATGTTTTTGTGTTCTGTTAAATTGTTTCTTTTAAAATTGTTATACGATGATGCTGATGTACCCATATTTTGACTGTTTTATTTATTTTGTCTGTTTAGTTATGATGATATTGGTATATTTATGAAATTTTTTTTTTTTGATTTTAGAACTCATAGAGAAAGAAGTGGCTTCTTCTGTTTGAAACATAACTTATGTGATTCTGCATTAGCTTAATCTCATATGAAAAACTCAAGAACCGTCACCAGACATACCACCTACAGGTTAACTAAAATGTTATATGTAGATAATACAATCGAATAACAACATCTAAGAAATGTAAAACTAAAGATCAAGAACAGGCATCCTAGTAATTAAATTTGTGAAAAAAGTTTTAGAAAATGCATTTTAATATTACATAGATACATAGATAACAAAAAATTACAATATATTATAAACAATGCGACAACGAAGTTAGAGAAAAATCTACACTCACCTCATTGTATAGTGCTGGAGTAAGTCTGAAAGGCCTTACACCGATCACAAACACGTTAATATGGAAACGTTTTGTTGTTTCTGCAGCATTGTACTTTTGCGGGATATAGGGTCAACTATGGAATTCTGAAACAGAACTTTTAGAAAGAACACAGTTATATGTTGCCCGATATATACAGTACATGGACACATATTCGTTCAACTACAAGTAACCTTGATGTCTGGTCATTAGAAAATGTTATTGACAAATTCAAGCTTTTATTCTTTGGGCGTTTATGCAAGTGTAAATCTGGTTCAACTCATAAAATATTGTTCAACATGTATTATTGTCAAGACTGCGACTTAGCTCGACAAAGGGATTGTGATCCGTCGGCGGCGGCGTTAGCTAACTTCTTAAAAGATTTATATTTTAGAAGATAGAAGACCTGGATGCTTTATACTTTGTATATTAATGCCTCATGTTACGAAGTTTTCGTCTGTCACATGTCCAATGTCCTTGACCTCATTTTCATGGTTCATTGATTACTTGAAAAAGTTATGATTTTTAGTAATGTTAAATTCTCTTTTATTATAAGTAATGGGATAACTATATTTGGTATGTGCGTACCTTGCAAGGTCCTCATGCTCGTCAGACAGTTTCACTTGACCGCGACCTCATTTCATGTATCAGAGAACAAAGTTAAGTTTTGGTGGTCAAGTCCATATCTCAGATACTATAAGCATTAGGTCTAGTATATTCGGTGTACGGAAGAACTGTAAAGTGTACATGTCCAACTTGTATGTGTCATATGACCTTATCCTCATTTTCATGGTTCAGTGGTTATAGTCAACTTTTTGTGTTTTGGTCTGTTTTTCTTATACTGTATGCAATAGGTCTACTATATTTGGTGTAAGTTTTTTGAATTTTGATTTTTTTTTCTAATACTTTATGCAATAGGTCAACTATATTTAGTGTATTGAAAATATTTTTTGATCTATATGCCAGTCGCGCAGGTTTGATTTGACCTTGACCTCATTTTCATAGTTTATCGCTAAGTGTTAAGTTTTTGTGTTTTGGTCTGTTTTTCTTAAACTATAAGCAATAGATCAACTATATGTGTTGTATGGAAGAATTCATAGATGAACAAGTCTGTCTGGGATGGTTCATCTTACCTTAACCTCATTTTCATGATTCATTGGTCAATTTTTACTTTTCTTGGTTAATGTTAGGTTTATGTGACGTTGTATTAAAGTTTTACATTTAGAACTATCAACATAATATCAATGATTAGTAAAGAAGGCGAGACATTTCAGCGTGTGTACTCTTGTTTGAAAACAGGTTTAATTTTAATGGACGTGTTTCTCGTTTCTCGTGTTTTTATATAGATTAGACCGTTTCTTTTCCCGCTTGAATGGTTTTACACTAGTAATTTTGGGGACCTTTATAGCTTGTTGTTCCATGTGAGCCAAGGCTCCGTGTTGAAGGCCGTACATTGATCTATAATGGTTTTCTTTTATAAATTGTTATTTGGATGGAGAGTTGTCTCATTGGCACTCATACCACATCTTTCTATATCTATTGATTGATAAAACATTTTTGTTCTTGCTTTGTTTACCTATAACTGTGTATAGTGTTTTTATCTGAAAATGATTTTTTTATTGCGTATTTGGTATCTCAAAATGTATATTATTTTCTTTATTGAATTTGGTGAATCACACGGTGGTGACTTATTATTTAAGTTTGGAATTGGAAAACATGATGATGGTGTTTTTAAAGTAAGTACACTTTTAGAATGTTCCAAATGTTGGACATATCTTTCTGGAATTTATGTTACACCTGGTTACTGTCTGTCGGTTGGTAATGACAAACATCGGATTATTACAGGGACCAAACTCACATTGTTTCTACATTACCATAAAAATGGTACAATTGAAGTATACATACTTAATTATTACTTTGGTTACAGCTATCGGACTTTCCAATTTAAACCGTTTCAAAAACAGCCTCCAAAGGTTTATATCGAAAAAATTCATGCCAAGGATATTGTTATATCTTCAACCAAAATAGTCAATATATTCAACTTGAAAGAAATGATCATAGCACTGTTAGCAACAACACTTTTCTTTCTTGTTAACAGTTGAAAGTTGAAAAACATATTGACATAGAGATTCTGCAGATAGCTTTTGTTCAATATGACCTCTTTGCCTTCGGTAAATAACGCATCTAGTTTTTGAATTTACAACTTAAAAAAGCTTTTTAAATTGGAATCACAGTTTTTTCTAGATAAAGAAACGTAACATAAGTTTTGATAGTAATTGCTTAGGGTACATAATAATCCGATACCAGCATTTTTCTTGAAACATAATCAATTATAGTGTTTCCATTTTTTCACAGAACGACATAAGAAATTGTAAGTTGTAACATGCAATGTCAGCATATACTAATACAATAAAACAAAATCAAAGGTTGTCGAAATTTTGCAATTGATTTGTCTTGTTGTTGAGGATTTCTTGAAGAAATTTATTTCGAATCATTTTTATTACTACTTATTTCGTTATACGCAGTTTGATTCAATTTTTTGACTCAATAAGCTAAGAAAACATCTGTGCAATCTTGTTGACTTTCAAAACAATAGTACCTCAATTAAGTTCGTATTCATGTGACCTTTAATTTAACCCCTTAACTGGCGATGGGTTAAGCATGTACTAGGCGTGTTCAGGTTTAAAAGAAATATCTTTCTTAGAAAGGTAAAATTTATGATTAACATGTTTATATTATTCCTGTAGAAATCATTCTGCTCAGAAAGTCTTTACTTTATTCAATTGTTAAATAATCACTGTATTCAATATATAATCACTTGTCTGAAATCTTACTTGATTGTACTGCTCAAATATTGAGCGTCATAATTGATAATAAAAACACTATGTATTGTGTACATTCTCACAATATCTTATTAATTTTCAAATATAATTGAAAGAGTAATACCTAACAATGTATTCGAAATAATTTTGCGCTAATGCGCAGATGATGCTCTTTTCAGTTGGTCGAAGTTCATAAAAAACACATTTCTCAAATAGTCCGTTTACAGATTTAGAATTCATTAAGAAACTCGAGTTTGAAGGTAAAGTTGTCCTTACATGGATTTGGCTTTTATTCTAAGGTTCTTTTTAGCTCATGTATATATAACTCTTCATTTCTTTTTGGTACTAATACATCTTTGGGTTTAACATGTTTGTTTCTGAAGGCTCCTGATTAAGTTCAATTTAGAAAAGCACTTTTCTCATCACTTGGCGTCCGGCGTCCGGCGTCTGTCGTCCGTCGTTGTTAACTTTTACAAAAATCTTCTCCTCTGAAACTACAAGGCCAAATTCAACCAAACTTGGCCACAATCATCATTGGGGTATCTAGTTTAAAAAAATGTGTCCGGTGACCCGGCCAACCAATCAAGATGGCCGACATGGCTAAAAATAGAACATAGGGGTAAAATGCAGTTTTTGGCTAATAACTCAAAAACCAAAGCATTTAGTGAAAATGTTGATCAGGTCAAAATGTATCTGCCCTGAAATTTTCAGATGAATCAGACAACTCGTTGATAGGTTGCTGCCCCTGAATTGGTAATTTGAAGGAATTTTGCTGTTTTTGGTTATTATCTTGAATATTATTATAGATAGAGATAAACTGTAAACAGCAATAATGTACAACAAAGTAAGACCTAAAAATAAGTCAACATGACCAAAATGGTCAATTGACCCTTAAGGAGTTATTGCCCTTTATAGTCAATATTTAACCATTTTTCGTAAATCTTAGTAATCTTTTAGAAATATCTTCTCCTCTGAAACTACTGGGACAAATTAAACCAAACTTGGCCACAATCATCATTGGATTATCTAGTTTAAAAATTTGTCCGGTAACTAGGCCAACCAACCAAGATGGCCGCCATGGCTAAAAATAGAACATAGGGGTAAAATGCAGTTTTTGGCTTATAACTTTGAAACCAAAGCATTTAAAGCAAATCTGACAGGTAGTGAAACTGTTGATCAGGTCAAGATCTATCTGCCCTGGATTTTTCAGATGAATTGGATAACATGTTGTTAGGTTGCTGCCCCTGAATAGGTAATTTTAAGGAAATTTTGCTGTTTTTTGTTATTATCTTGAATATTATTATAGATAGAGATTAACTGTAAAACAGCAATAATGTAAAGCAAAGTAAGACCTAAAAATAAGTCAACATGACCAAAATGGTCAATTGACCCCTATAGAGTTATTGCCCTTCATAGACAATTTTTAACAATTTTCCGTAAACATTTGTAGATTTTCACTAACATTTTCCACTGAAACTACTGGGCCAAGTTCATTATAGATAGAGATAATTGTAAGCAGCAAGAATGTTTAGTAAAGTAAGATCTACAAACACATCGCCATCACCAAAACACAATTTTGTCATGAATCCATCTGTGTCCTTTGTATAATATTCACATAGACCAAGGTGGGCGACACAGGCTCTTTAGAGCCTCTAGTTTTAGTAAGAATTGCTTATTTGTCAGAATATGGAAATTTAAGATTAACGTAAAAAGGCACGATGGCAGAATGCAGTCATGAAAGAAAAAAATATATGTGTTGTTTCCTCAAGTTACTATGTCGTTCCCTCAAGATACTTTGTCGTTCCCACAAGATAGTAATCTCGTTTCCTTAAAATACTATGCTATTCCCTCAAGATAGTAATCTCGTTCTTACAAGTTGATATATTGTTCTTTCAAGATGTTATGTCGTTCTCACAAGATAGTTATCTCGTTCTTTCAAGATACTATGTCCTTCCCTTACGATGCTATGACGTTTCCTCAAGACAGTCTTGTCCTTCCTACAAGATATTATATCCTGCCCTCAACACAGCTATTCAATTATATTGATATATTATTCATTTCCCCCTTCGAAGTATCTTGAGGGAATGAGATAACTATCGTGTGGAAACTGCATATAATCTTCTTGGAACGACAAAGTATCTTAAGGGAACATGTTTAATATCTCGTGGAAACGATATAACATTTCGAGAGAACATCATAAAATTTTGAGGGAACGAGATAACTACCTTGAGGGATTGAGATAACTATGAGCCTGTTACAAATTCTGCAACAAAAGTTTTGATGTTACGATTTGGAATTTTGTTTCATTGCTGGATATACATCTATCTTCTGTAAAAGAATTATCAACACAAAAAATGGACTCGAAATAAAATCAAATAAAAGCAATAGTAGTATACCGGTGTTCAAAAGTCATAAATCGAGTGAGAGAAATCAAATTCGGGTTAAAACTAAAACTAAGGGAAAAACGCCAACTCAAAGAGGAAAACAAAGACACAATTTAACTGAACATGGCTTTCATTTACATCCAATATAGCCGAACAAACTTTTGTTACAACCATAACTCAAGAATGGTAAAAATGTCACAATACCTCATTTCGAAATTTATCTGTATTCCGATGTAATAATTATCGAGTATAAGTTTCATAACATTTTGTTGAGGAAAACTAAAGTGAGAGAACGGAAACGAGAAAATAAGCAATGTATAAGTTTTTAAAAGAGCCTATCTAAAGAATGGTCAAAGTGACGCTACTAAATTTCAAACTTGATCTGTATTATGTTGTAATAACATTCGGTTGACGCAAACTAAAGTTAGAGAACGGAAACCAACGTTGGGATGTACGTACGGACGTACAGACGACGGACAAGGATAGAACCTAATAAAAACATCTTTCAAGATATAAACTTGTGAAAAATGTATGCCATCATCATACAAATTCCAAAAAGGGGGATATGGTCAGAGACAAAGCAACATATACTGACATTTCACGAACAAGAAAACCCCGATCAACGTTGCTTTTTATCCAATTTCAGGAAACATGGTGAAAAATGATCTTCAAGCACGAAAACCAATAAATAAAAATTGCAAACACATCTTAGTACTCGTACAAAAATAAACTTAACCATCTATGTCAAAAATGAAATAGACGTTTGGAAAGGTTCATTTCATCTATGAGATAATATGGCTGACGGTATTATGACGAACAATTAAAACAAACTTATTACTATGGGTTTGAAACACAGATTTCACTCTGCAAAGTTATTAGCGCAGACGACATTTCATGGTCAGTTATGATTGATTTGTTTTTTTTTATACGTAAACATACGGATTATTTTTTCTTTTTTCTTTTTTACAACACAATGTCTAAATGTTTATTGCATTCAATTTCATGTAATAAACTGTTCTCACAGATATATTTTGTAATTAAGATTATGCAAATGTTGAAATTAAAATAGCAATACTTTAACATGTTACAGAGGTTATGCAAATATTCAAAAACAATGAACCATGACTGAGGTATATGGCTAAACAATCTCCATATAAATGAGATGTGCCAATGCTAATACAACTGTATTCCTAATACCATTGACTTATTATAAAAGTCTATGGTGGCCGGTTAAGTCCATTTCGTTTTTTCGCGTTTTCGCCCTTCATATTCTAAAGGGTGAAAACGCAAAAACTCGAAATCGCGAAGTCGAAAACGCGAAAACGCGAAGTCGAACACGCAAAAACGCGAAGTCGAAACGCGAAAAACCGACGTCGAAAACGCGAAAACGCGAAGTCGAAAAAGCGAAAAGACGAAATATTTTTTCTTTCCGATTTCGCGTTTTCGCCTTTTCGCGATATAGACTTGCTAGATTAGATCTAGATTTCATAATACTGAGTAAATCTTTGAGAATATTTCTATTCATAATTGTAACGCTGTATTTTATTTACTTAAAAAAAAAGACAACATTCATACTATTTGATAACAATTGTCATATTTCTGACTTGGTACAGGGCATATTAAGAGAAAAAAAAAGTGGATTGAACCTGGTTTAATAGATAGCCAAACCTCCTTCTTTGTGACAAGTTAAATAAAATCACTGAAATGACAACACCACATGACAAAAATACAGCACAAACACACACAAGAACATTCACCACAGAGAAACGCACAAACAAATTATATAATAGTCGACACAATACGCAAACAGCAGATTGAGAACAACAACAAACATATTTTATCAACGAAAAACACAAGATATAAAAAAAAACAGTGGCAGTCTTTGTAACTAACAAGCAGTCTCAAATTTTATACAATATCTTCACGATTCTAGGAAATAAGTTCTTTATCTTACCGTTTATGGAAAATTCGGCCCTCTGTAGTACATCCGTTTTTAAAATTTACAGAAGTTTGGTTTTTATGTACGATGGTGCTTGAAAATAACTGTCTACGTGCATTTCTGCACACAGACTCTCCGTTTTTGGATGTAACGGTACACGTAGAAATCATGAGAGCTGAAAGCTGAGATTAATATAACACATTATATATCATGTATATCACATAGTTATCTCATATGAAAGAAACAAAGAAAAGTTAAACTGTAACGAACAATTAAAACAAACTTATTACTATTGGTTTAAAACACAGATTTCACTCTACAAAATTATTAGCGCAGACGACATTTCATGGTCAGTTATGATTGATTCGGGTTTTTTTTATACGTAAACATACGGATTATTTTTTCTTTTTTCTTTTTTACAACACAATGTCTAAATGTTTATTGCATTCAATTTCATGTAATAAACTGTTCTCACAGATATATGTCGCGCCTTTTTTGTAATTAAGATTATGCAAATACACAAGACTGGTTGAATAAAGGTTACCTCAGGAATCTGTTGTGTTATGGAAACTGGCTCAATAAAGTCCACACGAAACTTATGTATGAAGAATGGTTTAATAAAATTGACATTGATATTTAACATATTTTATTTATAGGAAAAGAATTGAGCAACAGGCACATCATATTAAAGCGCTCTCTCCATATTACATGTACAAGATATAATTCAATTATCAACAACTGTATTTAAAATAATATAATATAATGAAACATGCATGATACTTATGAGCACACACGAGCAAATAATATGATGTGTTTACAGTGTTACTTACTAAATGCAGACTTGGAGTAATTGTAATTGTAATCGTTAATCAGCTGTAATAGATTACAATTTTTCAAGTAATCATTGTAATCATTAATCAACCAAAAATCGGATTACATGTAATATAACTTAATCAATTGCTTTTCAAAATGCCCTGTAATCCTGATTACATTTTGATTACATTCTGATTACAATGAAAAAATCTTGAACTGTGTTTATGGTCAAACAAATGAACCTTTTTGTTATTCTTATTTAATAGATATTAAACAAGTTAAGATAGTTTGGTTTACTTTATCAAGCATGTTAATTGATTTGTATAGTTCAGTAAAAAATAAACTGTTCCAATATTAAAAAAGTCATCATTAGCCTGAGAAGGCCTTAGTAAAAGATATTGTACATATATTCACAATATAAAGATGTAAATATATATTTGATAAAAAAAAAAACTGTTATATTTAAGCAATATTATATTTTTCTTTAACCCTGAATTATAATCTTTTGTTAATATCGCGATTATTGTAAACTTTGAATTGACAGGTAGGAAACCAATTAAGGTTTGTTTTATTGCAATTTCCAATTGAGTGTAGCTGTAGGACAATATATATAATAAAAGATTAATCAGACATGTGAAAATTTATCTAATTAGCACAAACTAAATTAAAAGTTGGACAAATATCTTGTTTAATATAAACAAATTTTTGTATGTACTTGGACTGGACATGTAAATTGCATTGACTTATAGATAATATTGAAAAAATCGATGCAAAGGATATTGTCATATCTTCAACTAAAAAGTCCAATATATTTCATATGACAAAAGTGATCATAGCACTGTTAGTAATAATATACTTCTTTATGATTTAAGAAAGAATATTGACAAAATGAGAGAGCAAATTGTTAACATTGAATAATGTGGATAAATAGCATGGCATTACCGGCTTTGAAATTTACATTTTAGAAAACGGATTTTCTGAATTTTTGATGATTTCATTAATGTTTTATTTCGAATTTCTATTTTTCATTGTACTGACTATCACTTATATCAGTTTCAACGAAACATTCAATATGTTGAATAGTTGGCTAAACCAAATTACATTAGTAGCCTTTGTTCGATTTTTAATACGGGTCCATTTCAGTGTAATGTTTATCTCTGAATGAGCAAAAATACGGACAATGTCAATCTTAAACAGTAGAAAATAAAACAGGATATAACGATGTTTGTCAATTTGAGATTGTTTCTCTAATTTATAAGTTTTACGTGATTAAAGCATTGTTGCCGAAAACTTCGAACTTTGCACAAAACATCATTACAGAAATCTTTTCCTCATAAGAAAGTGGAGTACAGTAGAAAAAAATGTGTCGCCATGTTTTTTCCCCACAATGTCTTAATAATTCACATGCTATTACTAGATATATACATATATACACACAATCACTACAATGTGTTACAATTTGCAATTGACATATTTGACCTAGATTCAGCATTGCATGTTGACTGTTCAAAACCTCTCCCTCTGGAAAACACATTGCATGTCGTAAGCTTGTTTACAAACAAAAAGGGAGGTTCATGGGAGAGCCTACACAAGCGATAAATACTATATTCACATCGGACATTTACATGACCGTAATTTTCCTAATCAGAATTGAAATAGTTGATGCAAACTATATTTATTGTAGTTTTAACATGAAAGGCACTATCATTCGGGCTAAAAAATCACGAATATAATGCCTACTCATGTCAAAACTACAATAAAGTATAGCTTGCATCAACTATTTATTAAATTATTGGCTTTGAGAGTTCCTGATGAAGTTAAACATGGAAAGCGCTTCTGACCCATAAAATTCTAATGGTGTTATTTTCAACTTTTTATAAATAAGGGTTACGTACGTTCACAATATGTTGACATTTTAGATTAACGGCAAAAAGATTTGGTTTCGAAAGAAAGTGGAAAATGTAGATGAAGATTATGATTGTATATATATTTTCAAAATAATGGATCTTTTCGTTTACAAACACTGTTCTTGTCTTTCACTTTTACTAATGTGATTTTTTGTTTTTGTGGGTTTTTTTTGTAACATATTTGATGGTTTTTATTGTGATTAAGATTATAACACAATGTTGACTGCTGTTCTCCTATTTTTAACAGTTTACCTATTATGTCTGTTTGTTTTGTTCACACATCGTTGTCAATATAATGGAATTTATGCAACTGTCATTCGAGTAAGAGATTAAGCTAGTTGTAAAACAAAGTTTAATCCGCCATTTTCTAAATAAGAAAATGTCTTTACCAAGTTAGGAATGTGTCAGCTGTTATCTGTACGTTTGGTGTGTTTGAGCTTTTGATATTGCCATTGAGTAAAAACTTTCCTCTTAAAATTTTCATCTCAGGTCAGTATGTTTGGGATTTAACTCTTTGCTATCCTTTGAAAGCATAGGAATTGTTACCATTAATCTATCAAATAGTGTTGTATGTATCACAAGGATGACTGATAAACTGGCTGTCCAGTCTCTTTTTAATGCAAATACATTGTGTGAAAATATCTACATTTTGGAATTATTTGGTTGCTGGTACTGTTCACCTTTTTCAGCACTATTGGCTTACCTGTAAGGTTTTATCATAAAGAAAAGCCATAGTGTCAGTAAAAGTATTATGTGTATGTAGTCTTTTTTAATTAAATTACAACAGTTTTAGCATTTTTGTGATTTTTTTAAGAAGTCCAATAACAAATGTACACTAATATTTCTTAATCAAAAGTATCATGACTACAATTACTTGGATTCTTTTCCATCTCTGTTTATGTATTACCGACACAAGTATGTGGTCGAAGTTAAATTTCTGAATTTTGGTCATTTTTTCTGATACTATATGCACAAGATCAACTTTATTTGGTGTATGAAAATTTCTTATGATGTACATGTCAGGCTAGTAGGTATTATTTCACCTTGACCTCATTATCATGGTTCTTTGCTGCTCAGTGTAAATCTTTTGTGATTTGGTCTGTTTTTAACTATAAGCAAAAGGTCAACTATATTAGAAGGTATACTAGTAATCTTATCTTGACCTTCATTTTCATGGTACATTGTCAATGTTAAAGTTTTTATGGTTGAGTTGTGTTTCTTAGATACTATAATCAATAGGTGAACAATATTTAATGAATAGATTTATTGTAAGGTGTACATGTCTATTAGACATGGTTCATCTGACCTTGACCTCATATTCGTGGTTCATTGATCTATTTTTCCTTTTTGGTTAAGTCTATTTCTTAGAAACTTTAAGCAATAGGTCAGCTATATTTGGTATATTAAATGACGTGAAAATGTATTTCTTGTTTGGTTAATCTTACCTTGATCTCATCTTGGATCATGTTTATGTGATACTTCTACTGAAGCTTTATGTTTAGGACTATCAATATAAAATCAATGGTACGTAAAGAAGGCGAAACATGTCAGCGTGTGCACTCTTGTTATCACTTCGACTTTAATTAATTAAGATCTACTAAGTGACAAAAAGGTCTAATAATACCGCCTCTAGTCTTAGAAAAAATAAGTTTACGCTCATCTTTTGTCCTTCCTGTGTCATTACCATTTGAACAATGTGCAAGAATGTTGACATTCCTTCCAATTGACAGTAGCCGAAGACTATTTCATAGACAATAATGATAACCTAAATCACTATCCTACTTCTGTATTGGTTGGTACTGCTTTTCAGTAGATGAGACCTAATATTGAAGCCAAACAATTTTACACTGAGACAAAATGTATTTCCGCAACAATGGATTATTAGGGGTTGCAAAAATACTTTTTTCTGACAGCCTCCTTTTTTCTTATCTTGAACTGTACAATGAATATACGTGCTTGATTATGGCGATGAACAATGCCAGTAAGAGTACTTATATATTTTACTGTTAACATTGTTACGTTTATTTAAAAATAATAAAAAATTTACAAGACATTGTATTTAGAAGATAACTGTATTGTATTTTTAAGCTCTGACGGCATCAATTAGTGATTTGATAGTCGCAAATTAAGTTTACTGGTGACGCTCTACTCTAATGAAACTGACAGAAAACAACGTTAAAACGTGCATTTAAAACCTGTCTTATATCGACGGTGCTTGCGCGTACGTTCCAAAGCATCAATTGTCAATTGACGTTGTTGCTTTAGAATTAATATTTATTTCGTCTTACACATGCATAACGATAGTTGCTTATAATAGATAACATATATTGTACTTTTCTTGAAATAAAAAGAAATGACTAGTTAACTTAGACTAGTACGTTGTTGGTTTTTTTTTGCAGTAAGGTTGATATATATCTTATAAAGTAGAAAACATTACTTGTTAGTAGAAAAAAGGTTGAGGCAATAGAATCAATGTAGCATTTGTTAAGTAGATTCCAACGATTGATAAGTTCAGACACAATTAAGTTGATATCATGATACATATACTGGTAAGTTGAGACAGGGAACTAAGAGCTTCAAACACTGGGGCATTATAAACAAATTCCGCCATCCAATTATTTTGTTCCTATACGAAGGTACTAGAACTTCGATTGCCATGACTATATCTGTTATATTTGATGATTTGCATTGTTTTCCATCTAAATCGTATCTCAAGAAATAATTCAACTGTTTTATTTTATAATTATGTTGCATTCAAATTAAGTAGTTCCTATCTTGGGTTGAAGAGATTCAGTAATTCATTAGAGTCTCACCACTTGTAATACATATAATACAATAATCATTATAAATACATCGAAGAAAACAATAATTTTATAAATTCAGATACAAGTGCCATTCTATATAATAAAGAATTATGAACGAAATGACGCGATGTTTTCAAAGTTGAATATAGATTTCAATTTTAAAGCATGTTTATCAACTAAAATATTGACAATTAATTATCATGTATATCCTTTGATGTCTGAAATTTGAAGTATCTCAGTCTAACTTATTTGAATAATTACCATCATATGAAGGTCGACAATTTCAACATTTAATGCGTTTCATTCTCTCAATGTATTCAATAAATCGTTTTTAAACCATACGTGATCTATACTGCAGTATCACTAAATTATAGCATGCAGTCTTTGATAAAGTGTTTCTTAGTTTGACGTCAAGCATGTTGTCTGTAAAATTCAGCTTAATCAACAAAACGATATGGATAGAGAGACGGAGAGCAAAAAATAGTTTAAAATAGATACTTATGGGTAAATCATCTATACATGCTATATTTGTATGTTACAAAGCACTTAACAAATTTGACCTAAACTTTGTTGTAATGGTTCTAAGTTGGTTCTTCTTCGTAATTGTATTGACCCCACCTGTCGACCAAGTTAGTCACCGTTGAAAAAAATATGCAAACATAGGATCCTACGGAAAATCATTTCTTGTCAACTACCTGGAACCAAACTTTGTACGAATGATCAAATGTTGGTCCTATTTTAAATTTTAACTGATGACCATCCAAGATTTCTGCAAAAATTGCTTTGCATATATGACCTAATGGGAAAATAACTTCGTTATATTTCTCACTGCAAAATTCTTCAACTCGAGGAGGTTTAATTTAAATGTAAAAGTCTTACAAAAGATTTGAACTGGAACGTTCTTTATATTTACCTGAACAGGTAATTAAAATGCAAATGAATGCAATACATTGAAGTGATGTTAACTACAATTTCTAAATAAAGATTGTGTGGATCAATAATCCGTGTGTCTATTTTTATTCAATGTTCAACTAAAAGGGCATTTTTTATTCTCATCTAGTCCAGAGATTGTACAGAAATAATGGATACTAAAGGTAATTATTTTTGTACCATTGTTATTATCTATTACTAGTTTGGTATGTCTATCAAATTTATAGTTTCAGTTTAATATTTACGATAATTGAAGCAATGACTCGTGAGGGAAAAAGTCATTCTGATCAGCCATTTATCATTTCATTTTTAATTGTGAATATCAATTCAGTTATTAAATTTCGTCTGTCTAGCTATATCAGTATATATGTTCATAGAAAAGAAACGAAAGTGACGAAATTGGAGAAAAAACTCATGTCCGATATATATATTTACTAAAGAAGAACAAAACGTAAGTTCATATGAGAGCTGTGCATAATTTGTTTGGAGCTACATTTATTCTCAACTAATAACGAGATGTTGCTGCACGAAATTTTCAAACCAACGGATATGTATCTAGCTACAAATATTTCAAAGCGCAGATGAAAGTTGAGTATCATGAAAAGACTCTAAATAACTGTAAGTTGAACTGTTCAAAGTAAAGGTGAGTATCGCTCTATTTTAAAGAACGGAATTCAAAGAGCATAGAGGACCAGAAATTCCAAAAAGTTGTGCCAAATACGGCCCAGGTATAATCTATTCCTGGGATAAGAAAATCCTTAGATTTTAGAAAAATTCAAAGTTTTGTGAACATAAATTTATAGAAATGACAATATAATTGATATTAATGTCAACACCAGAGTACTGACTACTGGACTGGTGATAACCTCGGGGACAAACATGTCAACTACCAGTGGCATCGATCCCGGGGTGTAAATACTTATCAAAGGTACCATGATTAGTCAAGTACGCCAGACACGCGTTTCGTCTATATAATACTTATCAGTGACGCTCATATCAAAATAGAGATAAAACCAAACAAGTACAAAGTTGAAGACTAAAAATTTCAAAAAGTTGTGCCAAATATGGCTACGGTAATATGTTCCTATGATATGAAAATCCTTAGTTTTTCAAAAAATTCAAAGTTAACAGGAAATTTATAAAAATGACCGTATAATTAATATTCATGTCATCACATGAGTGCTGGCTACAGGCCTGGTGATACTCTTGGAGACAAAACGCCCACCAGCAGTAACAACACTTACCATTATCTTGATGATCTTTTTCATAAATATTCAAGATTTATTTTAAAAATATACTGCCTAAATTTACCCAAAGATATTAAAAAAAAATTAAAGTCATATGAAACTTAAAAATTAAAAAAAATCATGCATATGAGGAAGTTTACTTTTTTTAACTGCTTGTTTCCAGCAAACAATTCGCCGACATGTTTTGCGCATGCAGCGTGACCTTTCTAGTAAAATTCCGGTGATCGCAATACGCAAGTGCGAATGGAAAATCAAAGGTAAACATTGTTCCGGCATAAAAAAAATGTTTACCTTATTGTACCTGTTATACACGTGCTTACCTGAATATCAATGCTTCTCTGTTGACTGTTTACACATGGATGACGATTGTTGTGAATTAGTTATAGTTACTTTATACTCTTTTATTTGTTTAACGTTTTACCGCCATTTACGTAACAATAGGCCCGCAACGTCGTCACTTGCCGACGTTAAAAGTCGCCTTCAAAACACGACCATTAACTGCCATATTTTCACAAAAACATGACAAATTGAAATATTTGTTGACGATCATACGAAATTTATGCGTTAAAAATGATAAAATTGTGCACAAAAGACAAAGTTTATGATATATGTATGCATTGGTTCAAGAACTTTTTACCGATCCTTCGTTTCATATGACTTTAACTAAATCAAATACAATAGGTTATAACATTCCTTTTAAAATTAGATATTTCAATTTTACAAGGGAAACAAAAACATACATGCGAAAGGGACGATTTTTCGTTCCCTATTGTAGAATTTCCTTTTTTATGGGTATGTTACTTATGGCGTTTATATATCGCAACTCGTTTGCTATGCCAGTGTTTGTTGTGACTGTTTGGAGTTAAATTAACGTAATCTATGTTTTACTGGTTGTTAAGTTGGGGATTAGTTACAATAAATTACACTCTTCATAAGTATAAATATTTGGTTTTGAAGTTTGAAATATAAAGGCAACAGTAGTATACTGTTGTAGTAAACGTAATTCAAACGAGATAGCGCATATTTGCTTAAACAGAGACCTAATGAATAAACTTATTCTAAAAGGTTACCAATTTAACACTGTAAATAGATCTTTGAATATTGTTTTATTGGTATGAATACTGATTTTGTTATCAGTAAATTAAAAGCGAAATGAATATTGTTATTATATACTTATAGATTATTTATGTTTTTTTTAAACAAGATGCATTTTCTCATTCACCTCAAACATCAAAGGAAAAATACAGATAATAGCGATAAATATGCATATTAATGGCTTTAAACCATGTCGATACCTGTATCTTGTAGTCTTAAAAACTGCATGATTTTTTTTTATCAGTTATCATTTGCTTTGAACTAGCTGCCAATAACTGCAAGTACTTTCAGATTTGTGCTAAGTGTCATTTTGTTGTTTGGATGTAAAAGTACCCGCTGAAGTTCACTCTGTGTTTTTGTTAGAGTTAGATGAAACTTTATATCTTTGTATCTATCTGATCGAGTTACTCAGTTAAACCTTTTTCAGCTGATTTTTTCAGCTATGTTCTTATGGTGTACGGAGACACCACTATCCCAGGTTATAAGAGGGTTGAGCCCACTTACATGTTTAATCCCAACACATTCTGTATGTGTATTTTCAAAATCTTGACCCTGTTATTCAGTGGTTGTCGTTTGTTGTTATGTTACATGTTTAATTTTCGTTTATTATTTTGTACATAAGCAACACGACGGGTGCCACATGTGGAGCAGGATCTGCTTACCCTTCCGGAGCACCTGAGATCATCCCTAGTTTTTGGTGGGGTTCGTGTTGTTTATTCTTTAGTTTTCTATTTTGTGTCATGTGTACTATTGTTTTTCTGTTTGTCTATTTCATTTTTAGCCATGGCGTTGTCAGTTTGTTTTAGATTTATGAGTTTGACTGTCCCTTTGGTATCTTTCGTCCCTCTTTGTACATAAATTAGGCCGTCATTTTTATCGTTTGGATTGTTTATCATTTGTCATTTGGTGCCTTTTTAAGCTGACTCTCCAGTAAAGGCTTTGCTCATTGTTGAAGGCCATACGGTGACCAATAGTTGTTAATGTCTGTGTCAATTGGTCTCTTGTGAAAAAAATTTCGTGTCCTTTTTCGGTTTTCTTTCCCAAAACTAATTTTGAGTAACAAAATACATCTTTCGTTTCCAGAAAGAGCTATGTTTTCAGCTGCTATTGAAAAAGCTCAACATGTTTAACATTGATATGCCTTTGATCGTCAAATTCAATTATGTTGAAATTTATTGTTTCAGATGTGTCATTATCCCTTTACCATTATATGTGCAAAACCATCGTCGGAACAGAACATTACGTCAAAACTATACGATTAATGAACTCAGTTTGTGATCATTTATCCTGTGACAACTCAACAGTGTATATTACTAGCGGCAGTTTTGGTGAAGGATTGCAGATATGTGGTAGTGATCTAGATGTTATGTTTGTATTAAAATATATCGAGGTTCATGATAACATAACATCTATTGCGTTTAATCCAAAAACAACATATTTTTCACTGATGACTGAGGATACAAAACCATGTTACGCTATGTTACGTCTTAAAAGTAGCCCTTGTCCAATAGTGCGACAATTGTGTGGAAATGTCAGAGGGGACGCTTATCTGTCAAATGAATTATTCAATAAATATTTTTTAACCGAAAATAGTCCCGTTGTACATGGACCCTGTATTTCCGATAAGCAGGGTACAATTGACATTGCTTATTGCCTTCGTAGCGTAAATTGGGTGACGTCAGCATCACAATGGATTATACGGTCTAATAATTCATGGCCAAATGAAAATACAAAGCAGATGATCATTAATCATGGGTTGCTCTTTGTACCAATTGGTTCTAAAGGGTCACCACACGAGAAATTGGAATGGCGAATGTCATTCTCAGTTGGAGAAAAATTTCTTACTTATACATTTAGTCATACTCAATTACTCTGTTACGCGATGATGAAAATTCTTCTAAAGGATATAATAAATACTGATAGTAGATGTTCAGATCTATTATGTTCGTATTACCTGAAGACAATCCTTTTCTGGATATCAGAAGAATTACATCCTTCTTCATGGACACCTGGTAAATTGATAAAGTGTTTTATGAGATGCTTCCATCGGCTGATTTATTGCATTGAGTATTCTGTATGTCCTCATTATTTCATTCCAGAAAATAATTTGTTTGAGAATAAAATAGAAGGATTGGATAGGGATAATTTGATAGATACACTTCGTGTGCTTTTTAGTTATGGATGGCGATGCATCTTATTCTCTCAACAAATATCACATTTTGTTTTGTCATGCAATGTTAAAAATGATCAAAGTTTCTTTCGTTATGACGATTTTAACATTTTGTTAGAGTCAAACGTCCTAGGTCACTTTATGACTCTAATTGGTAGCCCCCATAACTTTAATAGAGCTGTTCATAACATATTATTTTGTCTCTCCAGAAAATCAAAATACATTAATGCATATTTCATTTCAGCTATGTGCAACAGACTTTATCAAGAACTATATATGAGGAGTAAAATCAGTAATAAGCATAAATATAACGAATACAACTATTGTCTCGGTTATCTACTTATGAACACCAACCATGATATTGTGTCTGGGTGGTTAATGGTTGCTTCGTTTTTATACAAAGCTAAACAATATAAGAAATCTCTTACCATCATTGAGTATGCATTATCAAAATGTACACTTGAAAAAATATTCTACGGAACGAAATTGTCAGTCGCGCAATTACGTCCTATAGAATGCCACTTAATACAAAAGCAAGGATTTGTGCGTTCATTAAAATTCGTAATGGCAGATTATATTGTATTTGGAACTTGGCAATTTATTCCAATGGAACTGCTAATGAGCTTAAAGCTTTGTGAAATACCGCCTGTAGTTTACGGTCATTTTTTATCTTTCCTATGTCATTACCATCTGAACAATGTGGGAGAATGTGGAAATTCACTCCGAGATCTACAAACGACAATATCCAAAAACTATTTCATGAGAAATGAACCAATATCTCAATCAATATCTTACTACTGTCTTGGTACTGCTCACCAGTTAATTGGAGACCATGTATCAGCCAAGCAAGCTTTCAATGTGACCTTGGAACTGTTACAGCCGTATCCATACTATATTAAGCAATTTAAAAGACTTTCCTTGGTAGCGTCAATGTGAAAAATACAATAATCTTAAACAATAACACTTAAATACTTGATCAAGTTAATGAAAAATAACAGTCACTGTACAAATTTTACTTTTAAATTAATATGTACTTTTGTAATTACAGTTTTATGTTTTTTAAATTGTATTTCATATTGTTTAACCCTTATATACACAATACAAATGCCAATTGTTGGTTATGTACAGCATATTATGTGTTTTTTTGGAATTAAATAGTATAATGTGCATAGACTAGTAAAATTTCAGTCTTAGTGAAACCCTGGATTACAGTTGAAAAATATCTTTTAGAAATTACAATTCCAAAACCTCGCAACAACTTGCTTTGACAATAGTTGACATATAAAAAAGAAGATGTGGTACTATTGCCAATGAGACAACTGTCCACAAGAGACCAAAATGACACAGACATTAACAACTATAGGTCACCGTACGGCCTTCAACAATGAGCAAAGCCCATACCACATAGTCAGCTATAAAAGGCCCAAACAAAAGAATGTAAAACAATTCAAACGAGAAAACTAACGGCCTTATGTTTACACTGATACCGAAGGTGTATCCTCTATATATATCCAAGATATGAAAAAAAAATTTCTTTATTCTTTATTTTCAAAATGTCTATTGATAAGATTGTATACCAACTATTTGTTATCTTCATTATTATGGCATGACTATATGTTTTTAGATTTTGAAGGATTTATATTTGCATTGTGTTGTATCTAATGGTGAAAATAAACTCATCATATATACCAGGACTAAATTTAGTATATACGCCAGACGCGCGTTTTGTATACAAAAGACTCATTAGTGACGCTCGAATCCAAAAAAGTTAAAAAGGCCAAATAAAGTATGAAGTTGAAGAGCATTGAGGACCAAAGTTCCTAAAAGTTTTGCCAGAGCTAAGGTAATCTGCCTGAGGTAGAAAAGCCTTTGTATTTCAAAAAATATGTAAACAGTAAATTTATAAATATAACCATATCAATGACAATTCATGTCAGCACAAAAAGCTCTGACTATTGGGCTTGTGATACCCTCGGGGAAATAAATCTCCACCAGAAATGGAGTGTAAAATAAAATCTTTGGAACATTTGAAATTTAATTTAAACAAATATATCCTATTCCATACATTGTGTTTTTTTCACTAAGGTCACATTCGCATAACTGGGGAGTAATGTAATCCGCCATCATACAATATGACTAGAATGAGATGTGGTATGATTATTAAATATCCATCATTTATGGTCATGATTTGTATGTGTAGTTTTGTAATTTGTATTTGCTGGAATAATTATGCTAGATTCCGCTTTCAAATGCATAATACATAATATAATGTAGGTTTACAGTTTGGGTTGAGATCCCATTTTAATTATAATACCTTATATATGGTTTTGTGTTAAAAAAAACACTGTAAAACACAGACATTGATAAGATTTATTGATGATTATTTACATATGATTTACATTTAATGATAATGAAAATTATACAAAATGATGAAAAACACACTCTGTTATTACGATTTTTCCATGAAGAACAACTGTATTATGACAAAATGAAAACATACTAATGAATGTTTTTAATGAATACAGTTCTTTATAGCCAATATTATTCAACAACAAAAAATCTATTCTCTGATTTTTTACAATCAATTTAAGCAGAGAAATTTATATCCTTTTAATTGACAAAGTATTTCTAATTTGAATATGTCCACAAAACTATAAACGTAATCTCCTTTCGACTATTCATTTTATCTTTAAGAACTTAGTGTCAAGAAAGTACAAGTAAATGAATTAAGCCTTTCTGTTTCTTTATAATCAATCAGACAAAAGAATATCATCAATAGGCAGACATGTATTAAAAACACTTTTAAAAGTGTATAATCAAACATTATATATACTATAAAATTTCAATATGTCTGCTTGTAAAACACTACTATTTTGTTACATTTTATTTTCATGTAGTTCTTTTTGCCATGGATTTTTTCTTCACACTACAATCTTTACAACAATTGGCTTGTTGAAATCAAGTTGTAAAGCACTACTTTCAACAGAAGTTGAATAAAAAAAATGTAAATAAAATGCCGACAAGAATCACAACAGTTAGAAAACAGTCAACATCACAGATTGATGATAAAATGTCTTTTTAAGTTCATTTCTTCTTCTTTTGTTTACTTCTGTCTATGGATGTGTCAGCTTTCCTTTTGCCACTCTGTAATGAATTCAGAAAATGTAAAAATTCATATAAGATAGAAAACATACAGAACATTTTGAATTTCAGAGGTCAATGCTAAAAAAATTTCTGTAAACCAACTTATTTTCACGGATATCTGATTTCTCCTTTAGCCTTTTCAAGCCCACTTCCCAGTGATTTAATTGCGGTATTTTCACATTTACTTGAGGTAATTAAATAAGAAAGGTCCAAGGTTCAAATATTCACATTATTTTTCTACTAACAAAAAATGTGAAAAATCAAATTGCAAGAGAAAAAAAGTTGATTTACAATAAACATGATAAGTGAGTGAGCAACATGTTTTTATTTATATTTTGATTCCAGCTGGAATTCAAAATTTGTATAAATAAATCAGGAGCTTCATTGTTCCTTTGAAATCAAAGACATCAATAAAATTTGTTCTTTTGCATCAGTTTTGTCAAATGCATATACCTGTAATAAACCAATACACTATCTCCTAAAGGGTGTTTTAGTCCACTATTTTCAACAGAAGAAAATGACTGTACCAAGTCAGGAATATGACAGTTGTCTAACGTTTAATGTGTTGAAGTTTTTGACTTTGCCATTAGATTGTGGACTCACTTTATGATTTTCTTCACATTTTTGAACTTTGTTATTTTCATTTTTCATGTTCGAGTTATTGAATATTCCCATCGATATTTTTGTAACTGACGAAAATAAGTCTTGAACTCTGTCATAAAAGAATTATATCTGCTAAATACAGTGTAACTTGCCTAATCCCACACAGTTGGGGACCAGAAAAAATGTTGGATTTAGCAGGGTGTCAGAATACTCAGGTTTTTCTGCAAGGCTAGGCATATTTTGGAACCATGAAAACGTGTCGGTTAAAGCAGGATGTTGGAATACTCAGGTGTTGATTCTCTGGGGGTCCACTTCCAAGGTGATAGGATGTGGCGCTGGAATAGGTAACCCATTTGAGCTTGAAAATATGTGAATAGGTCGGTAAACTATAAAAAATATATGATAGGTCAATAAAGTTCCTATAACTTTGTCTGTTATCTTTCTTGGTGTTCCCGGCTGTGTGTTTATCAACCAATTTTCTCTTTTTTGTCACTTTGGTATTCTACTCTTACATAACATACCACATAAAACCCAAACTATATGGGGAAAGATAACATTTTTACCTAGGCAATATATGAAAAGGTATACATTTTTGACATCTGAATTATATGAAAAGGGTGGGGTCACAGAACACCAGCGGCACCTCCTATCAATTAGGTATTGAAGTGACCACCAGGAGGTCGGATTAGACAGGTTACACTGTATTGAGAACTTATACAAATGACTTAACCTACAAAAAATCTGTAAAATTTCTTTATATATACCAACCTTTGGTGTTCCAGATCTTGGTGTTTTCTTCTTCCTCTCTGCTTTTTCTTTTTCCTCAAGTTCCATGTTTTCTCTTTCTATCAATGTGATCAGAGTGTTACATCTTCTTTGTAATTCCTACAAAATTTGAGTCCATGTTCAATGTTCAGTCTCAAAATGAAATAACAGCTCAAAATATAAATTTTAATCTAGTAAGAAATAAATCTAAAATTTGCAAGATTGAAAATATTTTTAACAGTTCATCTACTGTTTATCTGAATTTTTATGATTCTACAGACTAATCGATTGGTTACCAAGATCCAAACAAATTGTGATGGGGCCATGCAAACAACATTTGTTATTCTCCCCTCACCTTGCTGGATCTGCTAATACCCTATGAGTCAACCATCTTTTTTTTTATAGATTGGTGGCCTTATACTAGGTTTAAAGCAAGTGAATCTGCAAGCTACTGCTCACTGATGATAAGTTAACCCCTAACCCCTTGCCCCTACCCAGAAAGATGTTGATCGATGACTCTGACAACACATCACACTTAACTTATATAAACCCTGAAACCAAATATCAGTAAATCCTTATGATGTAGTTCCTAACATAGACTGACAAACAGAAGTGAAACAAAATACCCAACTCTTTTAAAGCCGGGGTATACAAAGCAAAACCTTCTTCCACTGTATACAGTTTACACCAAATGAAAGTAAACTATACACAATGAAAACTACTGACAAATTTTCTTGACTTAAGAGAAACATATGCACCAGGGATTTTAGGCATGCATGCACCTCCCTTTTAAACCAGTAAACTTCTAATAGTTCTCTATAAACTCACCATAGCTGTTCTAGACTTGATAAACCAATCAAATCTGAATTGTGGAGCTTGTCTGACAGCTGTCCGTAACTCATCATACACATTTTCTTTATCGAATCCTAACTTGTGTAACATACATATAAGGAATCGGTCTTCCTCCTCTGTGTAGTTCTTGCCTTTGTTTGTACCATACTGTATTCTTAGTTGATGGAATGGTGCTCTATATCTTGCTAACTGTAAATAGAAATGTTCATTGCAAGATGCATTTACCTTGTTACTTTTAATAAGAGTTAGAAATATTGGTAAAAAAGATTTAGATGTTGATTTAATCATTAATGTATTGTACACTGCTCCTTTTGCATAGGTACTATTTCTGTACTAAAAATCTGTAGTACTGGAAATTAACTTAAAATATTTAGTACTCTTTCTTTACTTTAAAATTATTGTAATATTTAGGTATCTGTAATTTACAGTACTTGATTTGTACTAAAAACTTTGGAACAGAAATAATACCATCAGTGATCACAATATTCCATGTTAGAAAATTACAGATATAGTACCTATGCAAAAGTAGCAGTGTATTTAATAGTAAGTATGGATCTAACATGCAAATGTTCGGTTATAGTTCAAGTCAGACTATCACAATGTAGTGTATTTTTTTCTCTGTCCTTTCTACAATTTTTCATACTTTGGAAAACAGCTTTTGTACAAAACTCAGCTTTCATTTTTCCCCCTCAAATTAATTGTAAGTATTTGACTACAATTTTGATAATGTTTTTTTGACACTCTTTGTATAACCTGTAACATTGGTTTTTCCGTTAGAATTTAAAAAAAACAAAAAATCATTTTTATATCTGACCGCCATTTTGGTTATAGTCTCAAAACACCCTACAGACACAGCCTCATTCTGGTTAACATTTATATAATTACCTTACAATCCAAAGCTCTTTTTATACTGATACGTCTCTGTATTTTAGATTCTCCTCTTTCTATCTGTGCCATAATCTTCTCAATATCTTGTAACTCGTTACATCTTTCCCAGAACACTCGGGCATACTCCATTACCTATAACAGATAATGAATGTATAAGTCTTACAAGGGCAGCCTACAATCTTGTATCATTCTACCCACAAATGAGCTGGGTCGGACAGAATACAACAGTATGCAAATGAAATCTCTACGGAAATATTATAACTGTTTGAAAATTGAGCTATTTTTAGAATCCTACAACTGACCATAGTCAATCTTTTATTTCTTATATGAATGTTCTATAATCAAACAATGTCTTATACATGAACATGTAGACATGCACTTGGGTAAGACTGATTTCCATCTAAGGAAGTTCAAATGTTGTAGTTTGAGTTTTGGTATGTAGGTGCATATCTTCCAGTTGAAAAGCCATATAATAAGGTAAGTGCGACCTTGATAGGAAACAAAAGTGATCCTCATATGCGGCTTTGGTAATTTATAGCTATACAATGTTACAACAAGTAGAATTAGAACAGCTGCTCACTAATTATAACCCCCATATAAGGTATCAGCTAGCAGAATGCAATTTTTTATTGTTGGGATATTCACACAGTCACATTTTCTTATTAATCATGTTAATAAAAACCTTGGAATAATTTCTGAATTTCCGGTATTTATTTGATCATACATCTTAAAATTCAGTAACAAAGAAGGTTAATAATCAAGCCCTGTGAATTCTTGGTTGAAAAATAAATATCCTACCTCTTCAGCAGTCTTTCCTTCCACATCTCTAGATATACTGTCCAAGTCATCTCTTCCATACTTTTCATTGGCCTTAATAAACTGGTTAAAGTCTCTCTTACTCCAATTAGTAAAGCCCTACAAAAACATAGATAAATGTTTTAAGTAACCTCAATGATTCAAAATAAAATAAAGAAATGTAAAAGAATGTTTAATTGTTATGTAAAAATGAAATAAAATTAAAAATAAACAAAAAAAAATGGAAAAGACTGTTGCATTCATTTAGATTGTAAAATTTAGATTATAGTTATTGTTTTCTATCCCCTCATTTGAACATATTATGATTATTTCTTATTCATATTTTTCAATGTCTAATAATTAATGACAATAAGAATATATTTAGCATGCTGCATACAATTTTAAATCACAACTTTGAAATTCTATAAGTTTTCCTTAAAAGAGTTTACATTTTTGCCAACAAAAGAATGATTTTATACTATATCCTTTCATTTTTCATAATATATAATTAACAAACCTGTTGTAGTAAATCTTCTTTTTCAGCAGTCTCTTCCTCTGTCAGGACATCAGAATTATCTATTTTACCCTGTTCGTCTTTCCTTACTCTCTCTGCATCAGAACCCAAATCTGGATTCTTTGGTACCTGTTCAATAAAATATTTGAAATGAATAAATTTTCAGTGGCCTCTTCTGTTGATAGTATAATGCAACATATGCTGGATGAAGGACTAAAATTATAAAAGTCAAAGTAAGGACTAAACAATCCTGTTCTGATGTTTTTGACTATTTTTGAAAATTTGGTAAAAGTTCATAGAAAAAGTTTTTCTTTCTCTCAAAAATTAAGTTGATTGATGAATTTACATTTTTTAAATATCCTCAAAGATATATCACATACATATACAAGACGATAGCAATTTACTGTCACATAGATAAACCCTACTTTGTACTGTACATATATGCAGAGTCTGATTCTTTTGTTAAGTTTGCTCAAAACAGTAACCATATGCAGTAAGACATGTAACTCAACCAAGAACCATTATTTCTAAGCATACTATTTTGTCAGTAAGGCACTTACCCTATAACTGATGGATTTACGGAAGAAGTATATTTCTTGATCCAACAGTTCAAACAATCTTGGAGGGAAAAACTGGAAGTCCTGAACATTTGGTTGTTTGGGTGGTCTAGGAGCCTGAACAAAATAAACATATTTCATGAAACTAAGTAAGCTTATTAACAATAAAAGTATTCATCATTGATCATGTTATAATTAAAAACTCTAGAATTCAAAATAACTCTCCCTCAAAACAAAGCTGTCAATTTCAACAAACATTTCTTTTTTTACGCAAAAAATGTATAAAAAATACTTTGCTGTGATGTGGTGTATAATTTCTACATCTCGTTTTATTTAATCCAAAATTCAAAATTGGCTTTATCGGTTAGTGTTTTTATATATAAGTGGTAGGAAGTTATGAGGATGATGCAATTCATATCAATGTGGGAGGTGAAAGGAATTGTATTTTTTTTAATAGGGATCATGGGCTTTATGTGGCTGTATGTTCATTAGAAATCTGAAACCACACTTATATTTTTATCAGCTCAATAAACGATATGTACTAAGTCTACAGTTGATGTTTGGAGAAGATGTTACTAAGTTAAAAAAAACTGTGTCTAATTCATTTGTCATTCTTGAACAATAAAATATGTTTTAACTAATTGATGTGAAAACTTAATGGTGAAATTGAGAATGGATATGGGATCTTATAACAAAACCTTTAAATAAATACCAGATAGAAAGGATGAACTAACTTAACAACAGACACACAGACCAGAAAACATAAAAGCCCTACCACTTTAGTAATGATATCAATCTCTTAATTCAACTGACCTTTGGAGCTTTAGGTTCACTGACACGTAGAGCCTCCCTAAAATAGGCATCCACAGCATAGTTTGCTTTCCTCTCACGTTTGGGTGGCTCGATCCACATCCCCATGCCACCTTTACCGTGCTTATCTCGATAATCTTCACCTTCAAACTGGTACACACTGTTATCTCCTGTGTCTAGAGTAAACCCACGTAAACTGCTCTCTCCAAGCTTGTCTAACTTCTGTTTAATTTCTTCTGTCTAAAAAGGCAATATTTTCAAGTTAGTTTTTTTTTTCATAGATAACAGATTTTAATTTAAAAAGGCCAAGTGAGGTTTGGTTATAAATATATTTTTTTAGAAAGATGAAAAAGACTGCATTCAGAAACTAAAATAAGTGCTTATAATGAAATTGTTCTGTTGTTTAATTTTACAAACTTATTTGTTTCAGATGTATCAAATTGTGAAATCTAAATACATCAAAATTATAAATTTTCAGGAACAAACTTGAAAATTTCCTTGAAAAGTAGTGAATTTCTAAAGTAAACTATGGAAAAATGACATTAAGTACATTAAAGCTTTAATATTACAAATATTCCAAGTTTTTTAAAACTGACCTTAATTCATATACTGTATACTTTTTGAAGTCTGAAAATTTGATATATTTAGCAGAAAACCTTTATAACAGAGGAATTTGAAAGGATAAAATTTAAAACCTAAAAAATCCTAATTTTAAAAATACCTTTTTCTCAGATTCTTCCATAATTCTATCAATGTCATCATCTGTAATTTCTGATTCTTTAGATGCAAAGACATGACTGGCTCCATGTCTGATCATGTTCAGCACTTCATCCTTCCCAAGTTTAGCAGACGCACTATCCTGCAATCTCCCTGATTAACAATAAAAAAAAGAGAGGATCAAGTCACATCTCAAATGGCCAGGTTGGGCTGAATGTTTCTTAAAGAAATGCCAATAATGGTCTCTCCTTTAAATTGAAATATATGAACAGGGTTTCCGCTGGCGGTCGCCATTTTCGCAATTTGCGAAAAAATAATAATTGTGGCGATTAAAATTCGTCATTGGCGAAAGAATTTGGCGAAAGAAATATATATATCGATTTATTTTCAGCCATCTTGTTTATTTACTTTTTTCGGGTTTCTCTGACTTTACCGATCAGACAATACTCGGAATTCACCTTGAAATCGTTAAGATTTTGACAGAAAATCAATAATCAGCTGATTGCATTTATAGCTATAGACATCAAAGGACTAATCAATAAAGGTGTTGATTGTATGATATGACAAAATGATATGGTTAAATGGCTTCTATCACATGTCACAAAAGAGATTTATTAACCACTTCGCGACGCACGTGTTTGAAGTAAAATTTTTACGCTTCCTCTCCTTCTTTTAATGATAGTCCACAAAAGAAAACTGTTGTTATGACGAAAAATGATCAAAAGCAAGAAAGGTCTCTGATTTAAAACTTTATCATTTAACTTTCATATAGATAATTGATTTGAGTGGGTACTTTAAAGTCGTTTCAGTGACACACGTGTTTCAAATATATAGTTTTACTTATTTACGATGGTATAGAAAAGTAAAACTGTCGTTATGAGAATCTATCCAAAAGGTTGGCATGACAGTAACCCTAATGATAGGGTCAATTTAATGACTACACCTTACACGATGGATCAATTTCAAGTGATAAAATGTTTTGTTTTGTTGTAAAATCCACTTCTTATTTAGGGGGAGGGGGTATGAAAAAAAGGAAATTTTTAAAAGAAAAATTTGTGTTACTTGGCGAAAAATTAATAATAAAGTGGCGAAAATTATATTGTTTTGGCGAAAGAGGTGGCGAAAAAAATAATTGATCCAGGGGAACCCCTGTATATGAAAATAGAAATGCTTAAAAGTGTTAAAATTATTTTATTAACAACTCAATAATGGAAAATGCAATTTAACATCAAGTTTTTTTTAAAACTTAATGTTAAGTTCTAAAGATCTTGGTTGAAACTCAGAACCAGGTGCTCCGCAGGGCGCAGCTTTATACGACCGCAGAGGTCGAACCCTGAACAGTTGGGGCAAGTATGGACAAAACATTCAAGCGTGATACAGCTCTGAATTTGGATTGTGATCAAATTTTTGACATTACATGGTTTTTTTTACACAAAACAAATGTCAAGATTTTACAAATCAATTAAAGATTTCTTCTTATTTAAATCTAAAATTAAATAGTTGACACAGCATAGGTTTCTGACACAGAATGAATGTGGTCTAATGAACTTAAAAGTTTTTTTTTGCCTTTGAGCAATTCACTATGCTGTTGAATATTAATCCTCTCAAAAAAATGTTTGAAGAAATTTTCTTTTTATTTATGAAATCTGAAATGAGAAAAATTTAAACCCCCCCCCTTTTTTCACATCCCCGTTTCCCTTTTTCCAAAACTGATATCAATTCAAATTTCTAATGGAGTTTGCAACAATAACTACTCTTTTAAATACATCATAAAATATTAAAATGTAAAATAAAGTGCTTGTTATCACTGAATGGTAAAGATTGGTTGGTAGTAAAAGTGAATATACATTGTTTATTGTATAAAACAATAAAAAAACTTCATCAGTAACATTTTATATTGGCAAATTTCCAATGAAGTTATTTACATAAAGTTATTGGCAAATAAAAATAGAAAATGACATCATAGTCATGTCTGGCAAATTTCCAACATACATTATCTAAAACATTTTAGATAAGATAAGGAAAAAAAGCTTCATCAGCAACATTTTATATTGGCAAATTTCCAATGAAGTTATTTACATAAAGTTATTGGCAAATAAAAATAGAAAATGACATCAGTCATGTCTGGCAAATTTCCAACATATATTATCAACTACTATTCTATACAAAGAAAGATAACTCCAATTGAAAATTAATTGCTATTGCACAATATTGTGCAATTAGATATTTCTTGCTATTGTGCAATACTGTGCAATTGAAAATTTCTTGCTATTGCACAATACTTGATATGGAATCCTGATTTGGACCAACTTGAAAACTGGGCCAATAATCAAAAATCAAAGTACATATTTAGATAAAGCATATCAAATAAGCCCAAGAATTTAATTTTTGTTAAAATCAAACTTAATTTAATTTTGGACCCTTTGGACCTTAATGTAGACCAATTTGAAAACTGGAACAAAAATTAAGAATCTACATACACAGTTAGATTTGGCATATCAAAGAACCCCATTTATTCAATTTTTGATGAAATCAAACAAAGTTTAATTTTGGACCCCCATTTGGACCAACTTGAAAACTAGGCCAATAATTAAAAATCTAAGTACATTTTTAAATTCAGCATATCAAAGAACCCCAAGGATTCAATTTTTGTTAAAATCAAACTAAGTTTAATTTTGGACCCTTTGGACCTTAATGTAGACCAATTTGAAAACGGGACCAAAAATTAAGAATCTACATACATAGTTAGATTCGGCATATCAAAGAACACCATTTATTCAATTTTTGATGAAATCACACAAAGTTCAATTTTGGACCCTTTGGGCCCCTTATTCCTAAACTGTTAGGACCAAAACTCCCAAAATCAAACCCAACCTTCCTTTTATGGTCATAAACCTTGTGTTTAAATTTCATAGATTTCTATTTACTTATACTAAAGTTATTGTGCGAAAACCAAGAATAATGCTTATTTGGGCCCTTTTTTGGCCCTTAATTCCTAAACTGTTGGAACCAAAACCCCCAAAATCAATCCCAACCTTCCTTTTGTGGTCATAAAACTTGTGTCAAAATTTCATAGATTTCTATTTACTTATACTAAAGTTATTGTGCGAAAACCAAGAATAATGCTTATTTGGGCCCTTTTTTGGCCCTTAATTCCTAAACTGTTGGAACCAAAACCCCCAAAATCAATCCCAACCTTCCTTTTGTGGTCATAAACCTTGTGTCAAAATTTCATAGATTTCTATTCCCTTAAACTAAAGTTATAGTGCGAAAACCAAGAAAATGCTTATTTGGGCCCTTTTTGGCCCCTAATTCCTAAAATGTTGGGACCAAAACTTCCAAAATCAATACCAACCTTCCTTTTGTGGTCATAAACCTTGTGTTAAAATTTCATAGATTTCCATTCACTTTTACTAAAGTTAGAGTGCGAAAACTAAAAGTATTCGGACGACGGACGACGACGACGACGCCGACGCCAACGTGATAGCAATATACGACGAAAATTTTTTCAAATTTTGCGGTCGTATAAAAATGGTACCATGTGATTTGTTGGAAATGACTTACTGTCGATTCATTTATATTCATTGGGTATCAATTTTTGTGGATTTTGTGGGTAAAGAAGAACAAAGAATTTAAATGTTCAATGAATTATTAAAGGAATGTATGCAAACCTGGCCTAAACCGCAAAAAATATTTTTCTACGAATATGCAAGTTATCCTAAAACCACCAAAAATTGGTACCCACGAAAGTAAATGAATCAACCGTAATTCCCCTGACTTGTAACGTAGTTTTAAAGTACAAATAATGCCGTCAGAATTGACCATCTGGAAATATGGCCATGGGCTGTTTTCTGTTCTTTTGTCAGGTTGTTGTCCCTTTGACACATTCCCAATTTCCATTCTCAATTTAATATCCCAATATTTCACACATTTTACTGAAAATATCTATTTACCTTGCTGAATAACAACATTATCAAGCCTCAATTTCATCTCAGCTCTCTCTACAATTCTTTCTTCCACAGAGTTTTCTACAATAAATCTGAAAACTCTGACTTGTTTCTGCTGTCCAATACGATGGGCTCTGTCCTAAAAAGTAAAGTGAAAACTAAAATGCCTCCTTGAAAAACAGTGGTCTCCGGAGGGCAGAACGCCATTGCAATTTTTCTGGAATAGCCCTTAAAAAAGTTTACACATATTACTGAAGTAAAATATGTATATGTCTGCCTTAAAACATATACCTATGATCTTGAAATATTGAAATGCAAGTTGTATTTTATGATAATACATAACATATATAAAAGGTGGAGGATGAACACGGATGCGGCAACTTTCATTTGTGACCAAAACCATATGAAAAGTGACATTTTTTGGTATATTTGATAGATTTTTCTTATTTAGGCTAGAATTGTAGCGTTTTTAATCAGTCAATCAGTTCAAATCTTTCACATAAACTAATTGAATCAACTGAAATAGACACTTTAGTGTTTAAAAAGTGTCCATTCGTCAGATGAACCTAAAATTTCAGGGCCAAAATTGGCCCTTACAGGACCTACTCCTTTGGTTGCTAGCCCCCACTTTTCTTTTCATAATTTTAGTAAATATAGTTACTAAGCCATTTTTGAAATTCTTCTTAAACATTTTGTAAAATCCTCATCTTTTAATTTTTATTGAAATAAAAAATGTTTTAATTATAAGAAAAATCTAAAGAGAATCATTTCCCCCCAAATTTTCAATGGCTTATATCTAAAAAAAACAAGCACATTGACCCTTCATTTTTTCCTGCTTTTTTTGGTTCCTTTATTCATATACTATCAATCTATAACATTCTTTGAAAAAAGTTGTTATTTTGAAACAGAATAGCCGACATCCTTCAAGGAACAACCTTTTGTAAATACCAGAAAAACTCCATGACATCCTTCAAGGAACAACCTTTTGTAAATACCAGAAAAACTCCATGAGATCCTTCAAGGAACAACTTTTTGTAAATACCAGAAAAACTCCATGAGATCCTTCAAGGAACAACTTTTTGTAAATACCAGAAAAACTCCATGACATCCTTCAAGGAACAACTTTTTGTAAATACCAGAAAAACTCCATGAGATCCTTCACGGACCTTTTGTAAATACCAGAAAAACTCCATGACTTCCTTCAAGGAACAACCTTTTTGTAAATACCAGAAAAACTCCATGACATCCTTCAAAGAACAACCTTTTGTAAAAACTAGAAATACTCCATGACATCCTTCAAGGAACAACCTTTTGTAAATACCAGAAAAACTCCATCACATCCTTCAAGGAACAACCTTTTTGTAAATACCAGAAAAACTCCATGACATCCTTCAAGGAACAACCTTTTTGTAAATACCAGAAAAACTCCATGACATCCTTCAAGGAACAACCTTTTGTAAAAACTAGAAATACTCCATGACATCCTTCAAGGAACAACCTTTTGTAAATACCAGAAAAACTCCATCACATCCTTCAAGGAACAACCTTTTTGTAAATACCAGAAAAACTCCATGACTTCCTTCAAGGAACAACCTTTTTGTAAATACCAGAAAAACTCCATGACATCCTTCAAGGAACAACCTTTTGTAAAAACTAGAAATACTCCATGACATCCTTCAAGGAACCTTTTGTAAATACCAGAAAAACTCCATGACATCCTTCAAGGAACAACCTTTTGTAAATACCAGAAAAACTCCACATCAATAAGTTGTACTTACCATAGCCTGTAGATCAACTTGTGGATTCCAATCAGAGTCATATATAACAACTATATCTGCTGTGGCAAGATTGATACCCAATCCACCAGCTCGCGTACTCAACATGAACACGAACTTTGAACTTCCTGGAGCATTAAATTCGTTGATAGAATTCTACAAATGTATGTATGGCAAAAATATTAAATAGTTTTTATTATACTGAAAAATTGATCTATTTTAAGAAAAAAGAGTGCATGCATGTAATATTTTTGTACTTCAAACAAGAAATCCAGCAGCAAACAAAACACAAATTCAGGACTACAACATTACAATATGGTAAAAAGGAAGTTATTAGAATAAATATATAATAATATGCATGATATGGTTAACATGATATCGTTACATAAAGAAGGCAAAAATAACATTACACAGAATAGCAGGTTTACATAGTTGTGTTGGTGTCTCATTGATATAAATCTAATATCTATTCAGTTTCACCTATTGATTATTCTGTCCTCTTCTTAAATTCAGAAGGCTCATCTGAGTGTGTGTAAAATACACAACTAACAACAGTATTGTTCTTAAATCAATGCATAAAAAGTGCAACAATTTTTCTTGTTCTCTCATTCATAAAGTTCAGCAAAGAAATATTTTTTCATAAAGTATTATTTTTTTTTTTACCGTTCTGTCATCATGAGGAGTACTTCCATCCAGTCTGCAGTAGTCGTATCCCTGCCAGAAACAATAATCTTCTAATATATCTAACTGTCGGGTCATCTGACTGAAGATCAATACACGAGAACCTGAATAACAAGAGATAGAAGTTTAGTATTTTCCAGGCCAAACCAAATTTGCATCTTTTATATAATATGGGGCCAGCAGAAGCTCACCTCACTGTGTTGATAGACCCGTTGGTGACCTTATGCTGTTTACTGCTTTTGTTCAGTTTGTTGTCTCCTTGCACATTCCCCGTTTCCATTCTCAATCTTATGTCTATAATTTCCTTACCAAAATTAATAAATCTGTAGGTCAAGTTTTTATTTGTAATGGGGTCCAAATCTGGAAGTATCGCTTTTTTACTAAGTTTTGTTTAAGTCATATGTATTCCAGTGTTCTCCCCAGGGCACTATGGTACTCTTAAAGTATATAAAGGGGTCCAGGTGCAATATTTTGGGAAAACCAGTGATGCTTTTTGAAAATTCTGTTAAGAAATAATTTTTTACCATTTATGTCGGGTATCTTGATAAAATAAGTAAAAAGTTGCAATAACTAATATGTGGAAGAAAAGATTTTTAAATAATGAGTGGTGTTAAAAAAAGTGGTATTGTGCACTAAAAATCATTTGTATTTTCTATATCCTACCATTTTCCTTCAGCCTGGGTAACAGTTTGTGTAAGATGACCATTTTTCCGCTGTTTTCTACCAAGTGCATATCAGTTGTGTAGGGTGGACCTGCAAAAAATAAATATGTTTTATCATACTGAAAGACAATGTAAATATCTAAAAACTTTTATAAACTGATAAAAATGAAATTGATTATTAAGATTATAACACAATGTTGACTGCTGTATCCCTATTTTTTAAATATTTACTTATGATTTCTGTTTGTTGTGTTCACAATATAATAGTATTGTCTATACAAAGGAATTATATGCAATCGTCATACGAGTGAGAGGTTAAGCTAGCTTTAAGACCAGGTTTAATCCATAAGTTTTTACATAATTGATCTTAGTATTCAAACAGTCAACTCACTCATAAAAAGGAACTCAAAAAGTAGTCAAACGAGAGTATTGCAAACATGAACACATTTTCTTCTAAACAGCTACATGTATGTAATCTTGTCTATCTATGGACTTTTCTGAGAATGAATTGTTTAATGGAAAGGGGGGGGGGGGGGGATCTTTTATTAAAATTTGATGATCGGTGGTTATATTGCTTGAACATTTATATGAAATGTCCAACTAAAAATTTATGCATGGTGGGGTCATATAAATATGCCTTCAGACCTCCCCCCTCCTCAATCAGGTCTATCTAATCAAATCATACAGGGTACCCAGAGAAGGCACTTTATAAATGAGGTAAAAATCTATAGAGGCAAGCTTATAATATTGCCTACATTTATGTACATAATATTCAAAAATTTTTAATAATCTGTATACCATAATTGATCCTGTAATTAGAGATCTCTTTTCTAGTTGCCTCCCTTAGGAGAGACATAATTTTTTTATTAACAATGGAAAGCTTGCAGAAAGAGCAAATTTATCTGTGTTTAATGTGCGTAACCTTCAAGTGTTTCAAATCTATTATATAACATTATATTTATTGTTTTAACAAAGCTGCATACTTTTTTGATAACTAAGGCTATTTTCACTAAAATTTGTAAAAACGCCTATATATCACTCTCAACTTTATATCATTATTTGTGTGTGCACGACTTCGTCAATTATGTCAATTTTTGCAATTTGAAAATGGGCTATTACCTTGTATATTTTTATGGATTAGCCCTGACCAAAATTTTTATAGCAAGTAGTATTAAAATCAAACCTGGTTCTGCTCCATCGAACAGATATGGATGATTACAGCACTTTCTCAGCTGCATGAGTATGTTAAGTAATCTCATCTTGTCAGATTTTCCTGCTCCGTTCACAACATCAATGTCCTTCATTAAGATCTTGGTGTACCTGAAAATTAAAATTGGATGCTAAAATGTTTACAATCATATTCATGTAGATCCAGTTGTTTCTAAAATTTCAATCCTGGTGTCTATGATGAGTTTATGTACTATGAAAATTAATGATCAAGAGGACAGAATTAATGACTTGAAAATATAGGACTGCTAGGAAAATGCCTTTTTGGTGAACTTTTTCTGGCATAATAACAGCACTATTTACTTTGGTATTCAACTGAATTTGATAGCTGTAAGGATGAAAGACTTTGAACTATGGCCTCCTTAAATGCCACCCGAAATGTTATATGGCACACAATTCATATTACATGAGTTACGTGCACCAAATCAAAAACCCTATTATCTAATGAATATATCTAATACAAATGAGCTTATGTGAGGGTTGGAAATATGCTAACATGTTTAAACTCGCCACATTCTGTATATATGTGCCTGTCCCAAGGCAGGGGTCTGTTATTCAGTGGTTGTGGTTTGTTGATGTGTTACATATTTGTTTTTCGTTCATTTTTTGTATATAAATTAGACTGTTAGATTTCCTTGTTTAAATTGTTTTACATTTGTCATTTCGGGGCCTTTCAAAGATGACTATGCTATATGTCCTTTGCTCCGACATTGTTGAAGGCTGTTAGGTGACCAATAGTTGTAAATTTCTGTGTCATTTGGTCTCTTGTGGAGAGTTTTACCATTGGCAATCATACCACATCTTCTGTTTTATGTTAACTTGTATTAAAAGAAATGCTTAATCTAACACATGATAGACAACAGATGCTTAATGTTGATAACCAAAATTTTGTGCCAGTAAATAATATTATTACCATTCTCTCTGCATTTTACTAAGTCCGATAAATACTTTTGTTTCTTTCTTGGGAAGTAATTTTTTCTCAACATCAGACTTTATTCTTCTCAATAAAAATGGTCTCAAAACCTGCAAACAAAAAATTTGTATCGACTTGTACCATTAAAACACATGTAACTTTTAAAGCCCAAGAAAAATGATTTTTTTTATTATAATTCATGAAAATTTCAAAAGAGTTATTGTGTTTGAAAAAAGTATGAGAGATACATTATATGGTGGTATTTATGAAAGTGTTAATATGTTTTTTGTGTTGAAAATTTAAATCATACAATGAAATTATTCAGGTATTTAAAATATTTCAATGTTTGAAAAATAAAAGTATGCATTGATTGATTTCACCATCATTCTGTTTATTGCATGACAGTATTAAGGATATTCTCTCATGTTTAGGAATTTTTGTCAGATTTTCGAACTCTTCTGGAATGCCTTAAAAAAAAATTTGCTCATTGGCCGTCTTTTCCTTTAATAAATCTCTTACATGTTTATTATAAGCCATCTGTAAAAGTCTTATAAAATCTTTGTTAATTTTTCATATTTTTTTAAATCTTAAAGTTGTCAACGATGAAGTTATGAAAAATTTTCCAGCCAAAATTTCAATGTCTAATATCTCGAAAACAAGCACATTGACCTATATTATATTTTTGCTCTGACATTTGCTTCCTTTATTTATCCCCTATCAATATATACCAGTGTTATGAAAAGCTTGTAATTTGAAAATGAGAAGAGAACTTTCCTAAACTTAGTACACATATTTCAAATGATTGTGACTAAATTAGGACTGACAATTTGTTGAAAGTTCCCCAATTGCACAAAAAATATTCTTACTAAGATTAAGCAATTTCCCAGAAAAAATAGTTTTCTTATCTGATCTTACTTCATGTAAACGTGATACTAATTCATTGTCTCCACCCAGACAGTCTTTAGCACAGAACCAAGAATCAAAATCATCTGCTGAATTGAAAACATCAGGCAACAGGAAGTTCAACAAGGCCCATAACTCATGCAAATTATTCTGTAGAGGTGTTCCTGTCAACAGTAGTCTGTTTGCTGATTTAAATTCTCTCACAATCTCTGATAGCTGAAAAGGAAAGAGTCATAGAATGATGCATTGTGGGGCCCTACTGTTTTAAACATTAAGTTAGTCCAAATGTAATTTATGAGGAGGTTGACGCAGAAATTTAAATTGAGTAATGAGAACAAAAGTTCAATTTCTGTATGGGCTCACTATATGCTGATGTATTTTTAATTTGAATGCAAAGTTTATTATAAAATCATGATGCATCTTGGGATACTAGACGAAAACATTTTGATTGGTCCAGATGTAATTTATGTGTCTGCTCACTATGGTGATGTGTTTTTGGTTTGTATACAAAGTGCAATGTAAAAATGAAATGCATTGTGGACAGGGGTCGAAATTAGAGCTGGTCCGGTGTCTGAGACCAGTAGAAATTTGCGTTGGACCAGTAGAAATTTGTCAATTAAAATCACTGATTGCATTTGTTAACAAACACAGTTACCTGTGAAATCAATTACACAGTACTGGGGGGTAATAAATATTAAAATTGATCAAGTTAATTAATATCTCAAGTGAGCTTCCTTCACAAAATGTGAACATTTTTGAAAGGAGTTGAACTGAATGAATAAAAAAAGTAAAATAAAAGTAAACATCTATCATTTATATTAGTGTTTGTCAAATGATATGTAATTATTACAGGACCAGTAAATTTGGAGCCGGACCAGTAGATTTTCAGTCCACTGGTCCAGCTGGCCAGTACACAAAAAATTTCTAAGGGTTCCACGGAACCCAGTGTCTCGTCTACTTTTGCTGTTAATCGCAGACTCAACAAAAATGAGGAAAAACATCAATAAAAATTTCCCTCTCGATACTGTCTTTTGATTGAAAGAAGCTTCCAAGTTTGGTAAAAAATCCAGGATAGTTTATGAATCTTATAAATGTTTTATAAACTTTAACTGCAGACTGTATGTAATGTTAACTGGAAGAAAAACTAAGTCCATTTATAAGTAAAATACGGAAAAAGTGAATTTTTTTTTTTACAAAATTTACTTCTGAATAATATCTTATGATCAGAAACAAGCTTTTGTCTAAGTTTGGTAGAAATCCAGGATAGTTTAAGAACATTATAAAAATTTCAAAAATTTTAACCACAGAATGAATGTTTTGTTTCTGGCAAAAAAACTAAGTCCATTTATAAGTAAAATACGGAAAAGTGGAAATTTATTTTTACAAAATTTTCTTCTTGATACTATCTTATGATCATACACAAGCTTCTGTCCAAGTTTGGTACAAATCAAGGATAGTTTATGAAAGTTATTAAAATTTTAAAAACTTTAACCACAGAGTGAATGTAATGTTTCCTCGCAGAAAAACTAAGTCCATTTATAAGTAAAATACGGAAAAAATGTAATTTTATTTTTACAAAATTTACTTCTGGATACTGTCTTATGATCATAAACAAGCTTCTGTCCAAGTTTGGTAGAAATTCAGTATAGTTTAAGAAAGTTATTAAAATTTCAACAAGAGTGCACACGCTGAAATGTCTCGCCTTCTATACTAATCATTGATATTATGTTGATAGTCCTAAGTATAAAGCTTTATTACAACTGTCTCATAAACTTAACATTAACCAAGATAACTAAACAAAGACCAATGAACCATGAAAATGAGGTCAAGGTCAGATGAACCATGCCAGGCAGACATGTACAGCTAACAATGCTTCTATACAACATATATAGTTGACCTATTACTTATAGTTTAAGAAAAATAGACCAAAACACAAAAACTTAACACTGTGCAATGAACCGTGAAAATGAGGTCACGCTCAAAAGAAACCTGGGATACTGACATAAAAATCATAAAATATTTCCATACACCAAATATAGTTGACCTATGGCATATAGTATTAGATGAAAAGACAAAAACTCAAAAACTTAACTTTGACCACTGAACCATGAAAATGAGGTCAAGGTCACATGACATCTGCCTGCTAGACATGTACACCTTACAATCATTCCATACAACAAATATAGTAGACCTATTGCATATAGTATGAAAAAACAGACCAAAACACAAAAATTTAACTATAACCACTGAACCATGAAAATGAGGTCAAGGTCACATGACATCTGCCCGCTAGACATGTACACCTTACAATCATTCCATACAACAAATATAGTAGACCTATTGCATATAGTATGAAAAAAACAGACCAAAACATAAAAATTTAACTATAACCACTGAACCATGAAAATGAGGTCAAGGTCAGATGACACCTGCCAGTTGGACATGTACACCTTACAGTCCTTCCATACACCGAATATACTAGCCCTATTGCTTATAGTATCTGAGATATGGACTTGACCACCAAAACTTAACCTTGTTCACTGATCCATGAAATGAGGTCGAGGTCAAGTGAAAACTGTCTGACAGACATGAGGACATTGCAAGGTACGCACATATCAAATATAGTTATCCTATTACTTATAATAAGAGAGAATTCAACATTACAAAAAATCTGAACTTTTTTTTCAAGTGGTCACTGAACCATGAAAATGAGGTCAAGGACATTGGACATGTGACTGACAGAAACTTCGTAACATGAGGTATCTATATACAAAGTATGAAGCATCCAGGTCTGCCACCTTCTAAAATATAAAGCTTTTAAGAAGTTAGCTAACACCGCCGCCGGCGCCGCCGCCGCCGGATCACTATCCCTATGTCGAGCTTTCTGCAACAAAAGTTGCAGGCTCGACAAAAACTTTAACCACAGAGTGAATAATTGTGGACGCCGACGACGACGACGGAATGTAGTCTCGCTTAGTCTCGCTTTTTCAACTAAAGTTGAAGGCTCGACAAAAAGCTTAAATTTGACCCCTGAATGAGGAATACTTCTGTTATAAACATTTTAATTGGTCTAAAATTGTAATGCATTGTGGGATATTACTGTTTTGATAATTCTGATATAATTTACAAGGAGGCTGAAACTGCATAACTAACATAAATAAAACAGAAAGTTGGTCCACTTTGCTTGTGTGTTTTTAACTAGTATATATACAAAGCGCTTTTTAAACTGTTGCATAAATACAAATGTATTGAAATTGGGAAGTTTGTTATTTGTTTTTAAACACATCTTCAATTTTTTGCTGACCTCTGCTGTCTTTATGGACAGTTTTTTTCACGTGTATTTTGATTGTCAGACATTTTCAACATGGTAGATTTTTTGGGGGGAGGTGAAGAAATAGAAACAATGATGATACTAAATACATTGAAAACCATGTGTGATACAAACACCTTAATCAGAAACCATAATCTCAAAAGCACTTTCATAATATCAAAACAATAACATGAGTACGAAATTTACATACATAACTACTGATGCCATCACTGTTCAGGAAAAATTTAAAACTTATTGGGAGGAATTTTATGCTATTTTTTTTAATTATTGGATATTTTCTCCAGGGAGAAAAGCCGAATTTCAAATGTAATTTGAGGCAAACTGGATAACCATACCTTTGATTTTTCATTCTTAATCCTGTGAGCTTCATCAATCACTATGTATCGCCAGTTGAATTTTTTAAACACTGATTTTTCTCTGATACACATTTCATATGACGTAATACACACGTCCCACTCTCCTGGCATCATAACATCTCTGATAAATACACTCTAAAAATAGAAATTATGTCAACATACACATATACTGTGAATTTGTTTTAAATAGTTTTAATTTTTCTTTAGAAGCTGATCAAACAACAAATCAACTTTCCAATTCTTTGATTTATAATTAAAAACACTTTACCACAAAGAAAATAAATTGGTAATGTGTGTCCATAGACAGATGATGCCACTGCTTGCATATATCATTATATAGACATAACTCAAGAACAGTTTAAAGTGACATTACCTAAATTTTCCTAGATGGAGATAAAAATATGAATTTCAAAATAAATTTGTTAAATGTTTTGACAAATTTACAATTTTCTACAGGAATATATATGCATTGAAATAAACCATGAAATGTAATATCCACGAAAATACAAGTTTTCCTCAATCCCTAAAAAATTGGTACCCATGAAAATAAATAAATCTAGAATAATCCATACCCTTTCATCTTGGTTTCCAGTCAGGCAGACGGCTGTCATTGATGGACACCAACGTTTGAATTCGGCCATCCAATTGGACAGTGTAGATTTTGGAACTATAACTAAATGTGGAGATGGTGTGTGTCTATAATGCTTCATGTATCCTAGTAAGGATATAGTCTGTAGAGTTTTTCCTAGACCCTGAAAAAAATGGAGAAAAAATATACATTTTTAGCAACAATGAGTCCAAGTAGAGTTTTACTAGACCCTAAAAAAAAGTGGAGAAAAAAAAATAAAACATTTGCATAATTTGTCCTAGTAATGATAGTCTGTAGAGTTTTTCCTAGACCCTGAAAAATTTAAAACATATCATTAACTCCTAGACATCAATATTAAATAGTTCTGTACAAACAAAGAGATTATTTCAAATAGAGCAAGCTGAAATCTGTTTCTCACCTGCAATTAATTGTTGTTGTCAGTCTAAAAAAGTTAATTTATTCCTACTGATGCTATTTCTACATCATGAATATTACTTCCACCCCAGATTGTATGCAAAGTGAATTCTGAGTTTATACATGTAGGTCCCAGACTTTTTTATTCAAAGATGGAATTAAGTTTTTGAAATCCAAAAAGTCCTGAGCAGTTCCACTCCTGCAAGTTATTTAACATCAGTTCCATCACTTTCCAAGGTGGACATAAACATGAAAGTCTTAGCACTTTTTACCTGCAATATCAATTTTCAACCCATCCTGGTATTCAAGGGTTCACTGTAAAAAATGGTAATGGAATGAACTACGAAGTGGCAACATTTGATCTCATTATCTTGCGGCTCTTTCACCAACAATTATACAACTAGAATAACTGTAAAGTAAGTTATTTTCATGGGTGTAAAATTTCACTTAATTTTCATTTAATAAGGTATACAAAATATTTTGACAGATTCAAACTTTTATCAATACCTTTGCATGTACACTCTGACATTGGTTGAATTTATTTTGGCGATTTTGTTCTATCTGTGAAAATCAACACCCCACAAAAATAACCCACTATACATTATCTGTAAATAATAATGAAACGTTTACTAGATTTTATAAGGTATCGAAATATGAGTCTTGCTTAAGTTTTACTTTTATGACAAAATCTGCCTAGCAAAATCAACTTCAACCTACCATTTCATCAGCTAATATACCATTTATACCATGTTCATACAATGATATCATCCAGTTCAGACCTCTTATCTGGTAGTCTCTCATCTCACCTGATTTAATGTCTGAAAAAATAAACTCGCTATGATAAATATTTTATAAATTGTTAACAATTCCCTATTTAGGGGGTATTTGCATATTTTCCTTATACCTAACAATTAGATTACACACAATACCTTCTTCAAATTGCTTACATGATGTAGGTTCCCTTTTTGCATATTCATTATACCCATAGTTCCTTATTCAAATTGATTACAAGACGGAAAAATCCTATTTGAATTTATATTCAGGGTTGAGATCTCACAAAACATGTTTAACCTCACTGCCTTTTTGTGCATGACCCAAGTCCGGAGCCTTAAGTCTACTAAAGTAAGTCTTGAATTGTTTTTTTTTTAAATTTCAGTTCAAATATATATGTTTTATAGTTTAGTGTGAAGTCCATTTTTGGATGAACTAGTACACATTTTTGTTTAGGGGCCAATGAAACCCTGATTCCAATTGAGAGTTTTCTTAGGTCAGGTTGTTATACACATTCCTTGTTTCCATTCTCAATCTTCATCATCATACCTATTCATTAGATTACCCATAATTCCTTATTCTGACCAGAACATTATTGGACTTTTTACTTTCTACCAGTAATTTGGCTTAGATTACCCATAATTCCTTGTTCCAACTACTTACAAGATGGAGATTCCTCAAATCTGACCAGAACATTATTGGACTTTTTACTTTCTGTCAGTAATTCTGCTTAGATTACCCATAATTCCTTGTTCCAACTACTTACATGATGGAGATTCCTCAAATCTAACCAGAACATTGTTGGACTTTTTACTTTCTGTCAATAATTCAGCATCCTCTTCTTCTTCCGTTCTTCTATGTCTATGACTGAAAGTAAAAACCAGATAAAAATATTTTCAATTCAAAATTTGTTACGTACAATTATTATTGTGATTTTGCCATGGCCAATCAAAAAGTGGGATAACAATAAAAGCTAGAAACAAATATATGTGTCAATTTCAGTATGTGAGTTCTTGTTATTGTCATAATTTGCAAAGATAAAAACCTCACGATTTATTTCTGAATTTGCAGTAGTTACTTCCCTTTATTAATTTAAAATAGGTAAGTGTAGTTGATTGCAATCTATTGAGGCAACCTTTTTATCTCTATGGAGAAAATGAAGTGCTATCAGTACTTAGGTTATCTGAACAGGGTCTTACTTTCTTTTCTTCTTATAATAATACATCTTTTTGGTAAATTGTAATTCTATCACAATTAAAATTACTGGAGACTTTTATTGGCGGGTTCTGTATTAAGCTTAAAATAAAATCAGAATCTTTTTTTAAAGATGAACGCTTAAAAATGTATGTATAATTATTATCAACTATGGTCATAAATGTTTTGTGCAGTTTAAGAGCTTAAGAAACTCTAGTCAACTGAAAATCCTTACTCTCCTATTGCAGATGACTTGGATTTTTCCGTAGGTTTCGCCAAAGGTCGACCTGGTTTCATTTTCAAAGGACTTGTTGGTGTTTTACTCTTCCCGACTCCGACACCAGTCTGCATAAAGTGAGCAAACAACTCAGTTTGTTTGAGCAAAAACTCAAATCTGTTGCCTTGGTCAGTAGCCTGTTTTAAAAGAAAATTATGTTAATTTTTACATGTAGCGTTATCATTTATAAGTGTTGCTTGTTTCTTCTACAGATTAGACAGCGATTTTGCTAGCGCTCATCATTTGAAAACCGTTTTTTATTTTTACGAAACGGTTTTCAAAATGACGAAAGAATTCCAAATCAATTTAGTCACTTAAATTTGGAAAGTGCAAAAATATTTTGGCATTAAATAACTAAAAATCTACTTGTCTTCATGTCTCTGACAAGTTTATGACCTTCAACTAATTAAAATTTACAAACAAGAATGTGTCCCCGGTACATGAATGCCTCATTGGCACTATCATTATCTATGTTCAGTGGACCGTGAAAATGGGGGGAAATCTCTAATTTGGCATTAAAATAAGAAAGATCATATCATAGGGAACATGTGTACTAAGTTTCAAGTTGATTGGACTTCAACTTCATCAAAAACTACCTCGATTAAAAATTTTAACATGAAGCGAGACAGATGGACAAACGGAATGACGGATGAACAGACCAGAAAACATAATGCTTGTCAGATGGATCAATAATCCTCATAAACTTCTATAATTGACCATCATAATAATCTATTGCAGTTAAATCAGTGGTTGCTCTTTAGTTTATTTTCCATACACTCTAGGTGCCCTTTATAGATTTTTGCACGCTCTAGCCTCTAGATCATAAGATGCCCTTTTTTCACTTATGTTAACATATCCTTTTAGGGAGAAACTAAATGTTGACCTGTCATGCCTGTACTGTAGTAATGTTATAATAACTGTAACACAGTATGATATAGTATTTATAGAGTAATGTTATTTAAATTTTACTCCTTATATATTGTAGGGTATATAATTATATGATTACATCATTGTTGAATAAACAATAATAAAGGACCCTAGATTAAGATGAAATGGACTTGTTATTATTTGATTGTCCAATATCACCTTTTACACGTATTGTTGTAATTCCTCATGTTTATTCAAACTGCTTTGGTGCGTCCCTCAATTCATACCTGTCTTCATGATCAGTTGTCTTATTTTGAAGTTATCAGAATTTATTTGCTTTCGGATGAGCAAAGCCAAGGAGAACATATCAGGAGCCTGTAATTCAGTAGTTATCGTTTGTTAATGTGTTACATAATTGTTTTTCATTAATTTTTTTATATAAATAAGGCTGTTAGTTTTCTCGTTTGAATTGTTTAACAGTGTCATTTCAGGGCCTTTTATAGCTGACTATCCAGTATGGGCTTTTTTCATTGTTGAATGATGTACGGTGACCTTTAGTCATACCTGTCAACTGACCCGGATTCTGCGGGTGTGACCCGAGATTTTCACAATTCTGAGGGATCACCCGCCGGGTCATTGAAATAACCCGGAAATTCCGAAAATGACCCGATTTCACCCGTATTTCTTAGCCTTGAGATTGATTTTCTGAAGTAAATTATTCCTTTGAAATACCGGCAAATTCGTAATTCTGCCATGAACATGCAGTTCATCTAGCTATGTAAACTGTCAAATTAAGTGACCCATTAAGTGCATGGCTTCACTTGACAGTTTTGGTGTCAAACACACTGTTGATTAACACCAATTACCTTAGCTTTAGGTCGTAAATAAATTGCCCTGTTGTTTTACAAAGATATTTCAACTAAGAGTTACTTCCCCTTATTTGTCACCATTCAAAATTATTCCTTATATTTACGTTTTATGGGTGAAAAAGATTAAATCATAATAATATAAAATTCAAATACATATTGAAAAATAACTTTTTATTATTTTTATACCTTTATACAATTTAAAAAAAAAAAGTTGCAAATTATTTTTTACATTTATACTTCCTTTAACTGTATTACTATATTTTATCATAGTCTAATTTCCTTTTCAATTGAGAGATGAATGTTCATACATGTAATACCTCTACATGGTATGTTTAAAGGCTAGTTGTCTCATTTTAAAATTACATTTGAAAAATAAATCTTAGACGATGACAAAAAGTAAAGGACATAAGACTGTGATACACAAGTTTATAAAAATCATTAAAAGTGTAATGAAATAATAATAAATAAGATTTAAAATGACTTAACCAAGTGAACATGCATTGATGTTTTGGTATCTTTGATATACATTATAAGAAAATGTACCATAAATACTGAAATTCAGCTAGAAAAAGTTCGTACGCCTTATGACCTGAGATTTGATTCTTCAATGCAGGTCATGACCTGCATTTTCATCGTCACAGGTTGACAGGTATGCCTTTAGTTGTTAATTTCTGTGTGATTTTGGTCTCTTATGGACAGTTGTGTCATTGGCAATCATACCACATCTTCTTTTTTATATAATAATGTTTGCTCCTCTAGATGCATCAGGAGCATAACATTTTAGGCAATACTTACAATTTTAGCTTCAAATTGTGCATTTTCCTGAGGATTCCTCACTTTAGGTGGAGACTTAAGTAGAACTGTTGGTTCAATGGTTGGCTGAAATAGAAAATTAAATAGATTGTGTTTAATTGTACAGGCTTCAAAACATCTGACCACACAAAATACAGAAACACAATTGTACTGAGAGTGGAATTAAACACCAATCAATCACTTTTTATGATATTGATAGTAAAGGCATATGTAATTTTAAAAGTAGGGTCAGTAGGTAAGGATTTCTATTCTTATTAGCAAGGTATACATTGTACGTTATTGCTTGAAAAATATCTTAGTCATTAATTCTTATTGATACTTGCTTCACTTTTTTCCAAAATAGTAATTATTCATCATGTTGATCATATAAATTTTAATAAAACTCCTATTGCAGGTGTTTGTCAGAATCCCCTATTTTCCAGTCAAAAAAGCACATGAATGTCAACAATCAACATATGATATGTTATACATGTAGCCAAGCTTTTATGTAGAAAGTATGGGATTTAATCATGTTTATTAGTCAATCAAAATTTGATTAATCATTGTCTCTTGTGATTATTAGGCATTGCAACCATGCATAATTTAAACTTGTAATATTCGAGTCATATTCCTTTGCCTGCAAGTAAGAATTGTAGAAATACAGATCTATTTTCATTTGCAAAATGTAACCCTTTTTTTTTTAATCGTTACATGTATTTAATAACTTTGTTTTTTATTTCAAACTAAACTTATTGTTTTGAAGATGACAGAAATTAATCATCCATTTGAATATTCATTCTTCAATGTTCTTATTTGTTTTATTTTTTCAGTTTGTTTACACAAGATATTAAACATCCATTTAATGTACATATATATATTATGTAATTGATTTAATAAAATGTATTTAAAAAAAAAAGTACATGGACGATGCATTTTCACAAGTATGCCATTACATCTTTTCAAGGTACATGTTTCATCCCATGGAAGTTGCGTCCTGCATTCTATATTTAAATTTACTCAGGCCAAAAAAAATAAATTATTATATGTTTCTTGTTTATGGTTACCAGACCGACCCTATTTTGAGCGCCCACCCTAAGCCATTTTATTTCAGTTGTGAAGTGAAAAATAAACTGAACTCGTGTTAAAAGTGAAGATAGTGTTGCCTGATGCATCCCAATGTTCATAATCATGAATATGATAGCTGTTTTAAGGAAATTTGCGACTCGTGTGATTAATAAACATTTTGCCGTCATTTTTTCCCAATCAATAACAAAGGGAAATAATCCAATCATTAAAAATACGGGTAACTTCGGCCCATGGCAAGGCAGACTGCAGGAAAAAAAATAAAATGGACATACCGACCTACCTACCATATTTATTTTGATGATGTAACCTTAAACAGATATATTTTTTTTGGCATCACAGGGGTACAATGCTTTTCTGAGTTCTCAGAAATGCAATATGGTACTGAGAACAAGGTTATACACATCAGTTTGTGATAAATCCTGGTACTATACACTCAGTAGTTTGAGATTTGTAAAGTTTTGTAAACACAGACAGTGACACAGCCATTTTTTGTACATTTGTTTTCATGAACCCTAAACCACAAATTATGTCATGATGTACGAGTAAAACAGTTAGGGCTTAAGAAAATTAATTGTTTGGTAATATTTCAATAACAGTTTTACGACAATTTCCCGCAAAAATGCAAATTTTTATATATCAGTTTGTTGTAAAACGTTTTCCACAATTTCTATAAGGCTAATTACAGCTAGTTCCATTGGTTCATCGTTGGTACTTTCAGCCTCTGAGTCAGACATGGTTTGTTTGATCTATACTCAGACTAATTGCTAAAATATATGCTGTTTTCTTTGTCGTTTCGAATCACCGGCAAAATTTGCGCTTTGCCGGAAGTTAAAATGACGCTTGCGCAATTGTTATGGAAAATGCTAAAATATATCCCTTTACTCTGACCTTAGAATTAGACCCAGAATTGAACATTTGTTTTTTGTTTATTTTTTGCTTTGCATACCTTAAAATTTAGTTATTCACAACTATAATAGACTCGGTTGGATAAATAATTTTACAATTGCAACAGACATTAGTCTAATTTATGTCTGTACGTAGATCCCTCCTTTATTTGGAGTACGTGACCTGGTCAATTCGGTACCTATACTATATTCCTAATGCACCTTGTCAAATAGGCACCTATTTAAAGTTATTTCGCCATTTAATATTAAAACTGCCATCTAATATTATTTTTCCCGTTTTTTTTTCTTTATATCCGAGAATAGTTTTCTGACGTTTTTTTTTTGTATATTTTTTTGCCAAAATTACAATTTCAAAGAATTATTTTGTGTGACCATGGTGACATTGTTAGTTAAAACTCAGCACATGTACACTGTGTCTAAACTATCCCGGTAAAAAGTGTGAACTCAATGATATCTGATGTTCGGAACTGTGATGGAACATCAACAGACAGACGGAAAAAGTAGGTATTTGTGCACTATTTGTTTATGATATCCAAGAGTATAAATACATCCAATTTTCGAATTTGAGGTGCTATATTTTCTGTAATCTTTATAGATTAATGTAGAAATTGCAAAGTAAGATGATGAATTTATAGTGAACCTTGCCTTTAATCTCCTGTTAATTTATACTAATCGTAAAGAAAGGTACGGGACGGAAGATATTTACATGGAGATTGCAAGACTATAGCCACTTTGAAAACCTCACTACTTGTATTTCTGTGCATGGAAATAAATGACAAATAGAAAGACCCGGTGTTATCAGAGTTGTTTACTACACAACGACCCGGTTTTGTATTTGTATAGGACCCGGGTTTTTTTTGGAAACCACAGATGAATTATGAAAAGCAACGATTTCTTTATCTATTGCGGTTTAAAAAAAAAACCCAGACAAAACTCCCCGATGTTGCATGTCGGCCAAAATAAGCATACAAGCGGGATAACCGAAACATGATTTAAAAACTTGATATCCCAATGATGACTGTCAAATCAAATAAAACGAAATGTATTTAAAGTCGTTAAAAAGTATACAATACAGTAAAGAATAAGCTCTTTCGACCTTTTAAACCGACAAAAGTTTGTGGACAAGTTTTGCTAAATGTAGCCAAGTAATTTCAGAGGAGAAGATTATTAATTTTTAATTAATGGAAGACGACGAACGATGTATTGAGAAAAGCTCACCTTTCATTTAGGGTCAGGTTGGCTAAAACCAACAAAGAATTCCAAACAAAATTTCATTGTTCTTAAATTTCATAATTTTGTCTAACAATTCACAATTAAGTTTCACAAACGAGCGGGAAACAAATCAAACATGGGAAAAAAATGTCACCCTTCGTTTTTAGACGAAGTGTCTATTTATACAATAATGCACGCACTAAAATGTAAATTATCGCGCCTGCTTATGATCGTAATTGATTTTATTTTCAAGATAAAAGTTTGACTTAAAGTGTCACATTATAAAGCGCTTCGGACGCAATAAATTATAAAACGTGTTGTTTTCCATTTTTTTACATCACTGGGTCGATACCTCTGCTGGTGGACTATCAGTCCCCGAGGGTATCATCAGCTCAGTAGTCAGTGCTTCGGTACTGACATGATTTAACAAACTATACTAAAATTGTCTGTTTATAAATTTTGAAATTATTATGAAACTAAGGTTTCAACTCCCTCAGGCAAAGTTGGCTTTAGATGAATTTGGCTATTTATTTTAGGTATTTTTGACATAAAGCTCTTCAACGATTTTCGGTACTTATACATCTTCGGATTTCAAATGTTTGGCTTTGAGCGTTCCTGATGAAGGTAAATCCAGAAAAGCGCTTCGGACGCAATAAATTATAAAACGTGTTGTTTTCCATTTTTTTACATCACTGGGTCGATACCTCTGCTGGTGGACTATCAGTCCCCGAGGGTATCATCAGCTCAGTAGTCAGTGCTTCGGTACTGACATGATTTAACAAACTATACTAAAATTGTCTGTTTATAAATTTTGAAATTATTATGAAACTAAGGTTTCAACTCCCTCAGGCAAAGTTGGCTTTAGATGAATTTGGCTATTTATTTTAGGTATTTTTGACATAAAGCTCTTCAACGATTTTCGGTACTTATACATCTTCGGATTTCAAATGTTTGGCTTTGAGCGTTCCTGATGAAGGTAAATCCAGAAAAGCGCTTCGGACGCAATAAATTATAAAACGTGTTGTTTTCCATTTTTTTTTTTTTTTTTTTTATAAGTTATATGGTTCGCTACTGACCACCTACGGATCCATAGAGGGTTATTAAAATTAAAATCCATAGGGGGTTAGGAGGCCGAGTCCCCCATGGACTTTATACACCCTCTATGGATCCGTATGGGGTCAGTAGTTAACCGTATAACGAATTTATCGCACGCTAGACTTTTACTGCTGCGTTTTGTTGAAAAATAATCTATGAAACACAACAACATTAATAGATGACGTCACAATTAACGCGTCACGAACCCCTTACGGTCTCATAGGGGCCACCACGTGACGGCGTTAAACAAATCACAACGTGATAATTTACCTGCGGTGCTATAAAAACTTAACTTTGTTTAATAAACCATTAAAAAAAAGTAAAGGTCAGATGAAACCTGCCTGACGGACTTTGACACATTTCAATCATTAATACAAAAAAAAAAACACCCTCAACTTTCACCAATTAACCAAGAAAATAAATTGATAAAAAAGTCATGTGCACAAATGCAATTCGAGCAAATAAAGTTTACCGGTATTGCTTATGGTATTAGAGGAGATAAAGACTAGAACTCGAAATGTTCACATTGATCATAGTTATCAACCATTAACAGTGTGAAATTCAATTGATAAAATTTACAGCTATTTAATTTTTGTTAGCAAATCGCAGAACTACTAAAATGTGGACAAGGGCAATGGAAATATGACATATATATATATATAAATATATGCAAAAGTATAGTACAGTCAGGTTTTCTAACTTCTCAAATATGAAGCTTCGCTGATGTGCCTTTTTTATTATTATTTTTTATATATATAGAATAATAAGACGGAATACGATTTAATTATATAACACCAGTGCCTGATCAAGACGGCGTATAGGTTGAACCCCACCCCTCCAACATTTGATGACCCAAAAGATATTTTATCATGTTTTCGCGCCTTTTTAGCGTAAAGTTATCAAACAAATGTTCACCACGCTACACTCGGTGGTACTATAATCTGTTGAAATTACGACCACTTTGAAAAATCCTGAATCCGCCGATATATACATTGTCAATAATAAACTTACCAACGTCAATGTATGATAATCATAACACAATGACCAGATAAAAGAATGGTTTATTTATAAAACTATTAATAAAATATCCAGTTTTGCATTTTCTGGATGGCTTGAGTCTATTATACTAATTTACACTTAGACTAATACGTAATAATTACGAGATATAAAAAGATTTTGAACACATGATTATCGTCATCCTTTGCTCCGCATGAACATTTCCTTTTCTATGGCGGACCTGCATTCAAGTACATTTGTCTTAGTATTATGCCCTTTATAGCTTGTGGTTCGAAGGCTCCGTGTTAAAGGCCGTACCTAGACCTTTAATGGTTTCCTTTTATAAATTGTAACTTGGATGGCGAGTTGTCTCATTGTCACTCATACCACATCTTTCTATATCTAATTACAGTGACTATTTAGTCTTAAGAAAGATATTTAAAACAATCATAGGAAAGATTATACCCCTAGGTACAGTAGGATACTTATTAAGAAAAACTATCCTGTTGTGCAATTATGGTTGCTACGCAAAATACAAGTTGCTCACACAGGACAGCAAGCTATAAAGGGCCACAACATTACTAGTGTAAAACCATTCAAACGGGAAAACCAACGGTCTAATCTATATAAAAACGAGAAACGAGAAACACTTATAAACCACATCAACAAACGACAACCAATGAACATCAGATTCCTGACTTAGGACAGGTGCAAACAATTGCAGCGGGTTTAAACCTTTTTAATGGTACATAATCTATATAGAAAGCAAGAAACGAGAAAAACTTATAAACCCCACCAACAAACGACAACTACTGAACACCAGATTATATTCGTTCATAAAATACTTGAAATAGTATGGTTGCTACGCAAAATATTCTGTGTTAACTGTTCCTAAGCATAATGTTGAAGGGAACAGAAAACCTTAACGATCACCCCAGCTTTTGGTGGGGTTTGTGTTGCTTAGTCTTTAGTTTTCTATGTTGTGTTTTGTGTACTGTTATTTGTCTTTTTGTCTTTTTCTTTATAATTAGCCATTGCAAATATCTAAGGAAATAGAAATTGAAAAAGGATATAGTAACCGAATAAGGGAATAGAAACTGAATAAGAAAATGAAAATCGAATAAGGATCCGATATAGAAACCAAAAAAGAAAATGAAAATAGAATAAGGAAAATAAACCGAATTAGGAAATAGAAACCGAATACGGAAATAGGAAACAAAATTTGTGAAAAAAAAGAAAATTTGAGAAAAAAAAAAATATAAAATTGGGGAAAAAATGTTTTTAGCAAAAAATAATTTTGAGAAAAATTTTGAGGAAAAACAATTTCCTAGAAAAAAAATAACTGAAAATTAAAATTGAGTTTCGGACTTTATTCAAAATTTGAATGTCGAAGAAGGAGAAAGGAAACAACATGTGTCTGATACATATATGACACAATAAATTTGATCAATGATACTGTAACAATGTAAATACAAAATCAATAAAATAAGGGATGAATAAATCGCTTTGAAATATGACCATTGAACTCAGAAACAGCAGCTTGCCCATACAATAAGGGAAACGACAAAAAAGAGAAATAACAATATCAAAATTTAAGAAAACTTAAGGTTCACCAGCTTGAATGGAAGTGGATAATGTTCTTTGACTCCTAATTGTGGGGTTCAACAGTCATCACCTGGTTTGCTTTGCGCGTTTGTAGCGATATCTCTGATTTAATCAACATTATATTGTTATTAATTGGCGTCCAAGTACATGTACATTACTTATATCGGTATCATGAGTTGACCAAAGCATATCTGTTGACTTGTAGCAAAACATATGGAGTATATGTTTCGACTTATAGCTAGCAATCAATTCCAATTATTTTGATGACAGTGTCTTTCACATTCTATTATAGATCAGAGTACGGTCTTCAGCAAGAAGCGTTGGTTCACGCGGAACAGAAAGCTATAAAGGGACCCAGAAAATGACTAGTGTGAAACCATTCAAACCAACTGTCTAATCCGTATAAAGAAAAAACGAGAAACGAAAAACATTAATGAACCACATCAACAAACTACAACCGCTGAACATCAGGTTCCTGACTTAGGACAGGTGCAAACAAATGCAGCAATTTTAAACGTTTTGATTGGTACCAACCTTCACCCTTACCTAAAACAATAGTCTAATATCACAACACAGAAAAACTTGATCCGAAATAAGATAGTGAGATGCAACTGTAAATTAAACTCGTCCTTCGAAGTGACAGGTTTGCGGATAATCATGAAGTCTTCGCTTTATGACGTCCTTGATTTTGCCTGGGAAACTAACCATTTTCAGACATAGCAATACATTACGTTCGTAAAACAGTCGTTTTTGGTGATACATTTTCTTTCAAAGATCCAAAGAGGGCCTTAGCCATGTAAAACATAAATATAGATATGACAAAATATTTATAAATTTTTATGAAGCATCTATAGAAATATTGATTACTTTGGTAAATAAAGGCAACAGTAGTATACCGCTGTTCAAAACTCATAAATCCAGGGACAAAAAACAAAATCGGGGTAACAAACTAAAACCGAGGGAAACGCATTAAATATAAGAGGAGAACAACGACATAACACCGAAACGTAACACACACAGAAACGGACCAAGCATCAGACAAAACACCACGAGAATAACAAATATAACAAGAAAACCAAATACATGAATTTGGGATAGACGATAGACAATTTGCCATTTGATTTGTCTTTTAATGAAATGATTCAGACAAAGGAAGTATAAAAATAAATACTTTCTGAACCAGTTTTATTTATATATATCATGTACACAAAAAGACATATATCAAATTTATTTGTGAAAATTTAAAGAAATGTTCGATCTCATTAACTGGTTATATAAGAATGTTTGACCAATGGTATAGCTGACAACGCGTGCTGCTACCAACTGTGTATACACGTGTTTTAAAAATGTATACATGTTATTAGTATAATGGTTTACTTGTATAAATAGTTATTTGGACGAAGAGTTGTCTCATTGGCACTCACACCACATCTTCCTATATTTATTAATTAATTTACCAATGACAAACAAAATAGTAAAATCACAAAAATACTGAACTCCGAGGAAAATTCAAAACAGAAAGTCTCTAATCAAATGGCAAAATCAAAGGATATAACACATCCAACGAATGGACAAACACTGTCATATTCTTGAACGGCATAACAATTGAAAGCCGTATGAAAACCCCAATCTTAGTATTGCACTGTTGTACTTTGTATCTGGAAACAATATTAAGGAGTGAATAAAAGCTGTTCTCGCGGATACGATGTCTCCTAACATTTGAAAACTTATCCCTAGGATATGGTAACAGTTAGCTATTGATACTCGAAATGATATAAGATAGTTGTTGTCTATAGTCAGCTGTAAATCACGGATAGCATCCCAGTATTGTCTGCTATTTTTAAATGATAATGACATATAAAACGAAGGAAATGAGCATATATTACTGGAGTCGTTGGACATTGTATAATCATTTGTAACTCAATTGGTATTATCTCGGAGTTTGTAGTAGTTACATCATCTAATATGAGAAGTTTCCACACCTGCACGTGAGTCATCTTCCTAAATAAGGGTAAATTGAATAGCTCATAATGAATGTCGGAAAAAGTCATCCCTTTTTGAAGTTTTTCCGGTGTACATTTTAATAGGGAATACCGGACGATATAAAGAACTGTATTGTAATATTTTCTCCTGTAAAAAAAAAGAAGCTAACATCAGCCATCCTGAAACAGCGTCATGACGTGTGTTCAGTAGAAGTGTACTTATATAAGTATTGTATTGCGTATAAGTATATTTATTACCGGATATATCCTCAAATGGTATTAAATGTCCACATCGGCAACATTAATTTGGGATACAGTATGTGTACAGGTATTTGATTTTTGAACTCTTACTTAACAATACGTTGTATATCCCTTTTTTCAAAAGAAAATAAAATATATTGACCCTGACAAAAATGATGCTGTGGATAAAAGTAATTCAACGCTATTGACATCTATACTATTAAACGAGAAGACCTCATTTTGTGTGTCGCTTCTCTTCCTTCCACAATAAAAGAATCATCATGCCTCTGTGTTCTTTAGGTAACATGCATAGTCGCATTTGTCATCCATTCTTATGATAATTCAGATTGAGTTATTTTGGGAGAAAAACGACAAAATAGATGTCCGGATATTGTTTCCGTTATCAGACTGACTTTTAGTCCTAGATAAGACTTCCGGTTTTAAACATTCACAAGAATAACCAATCGTATGATAGATTACAAAAATGAAAAACAAATAAGCCAATCAGAGCGTTCTCAATATCATGGTTTTTAGATCGCAAGAACCACAACTATTATACCTCCTTAGAGACAATTATGTTTTCGCGTTTATCCACCTGTAAACTACGATTATACTACTATGATATACAGAGACTCTCTGTATTCTGTCTACTTTTTTCTGAAATGTTTACTATCTAAGGGGTCATACCATTTGCATATATATATTGAAATAAGTAAAAGTTTTTAACATGCGGAAACAAGAATGTGTCCATAGTATACGGATGCCACATTTACATTTACTATGCTTAGTGGACCGTGAAATGGGGTAAAATCTCTAATTTGGCATTAAAATTAGAAATATCATATCATAGGGAACATATTTACTAAGTTTCGAGTTGGTTGGACTTCAACTTCATCAAAAACTACCTCGACAAAAACTTTAACCTGAAGCGGGACAGACGGACGGACGAACGAACGGACGAACAGACTAGAAAACATAATTCCCATAAATGGGGCATAAAAATTTATTGTTGAAAGTGAAAGTAGTGATTTGGCCAAAATGAAAGTAGGGTAGAGATTAGAGTGAGGCAGGACTTATTCGGGACGTCGGGATCGGGTGTTTTTAAGCTCGGGATTTCGGGATTGATCTTTACGGGATGCGGGAAATTTTGTTTTTAGTTTCGGGATGTCGGGATATGAATTTTGTTAAAATACGCACGTCGGGATTTCATGTGTTTAAGCCCGGGATTTCGGAATCAGGGCCACTCAGACTACGCCTCAAATGAGCTTTAGTCATTTATACGAGATTCAAATCCTACCATGGCATGTTAATAGGCCTGCACTCAAAAGGAAAAGCACTGATTGATTGTCCTAGAAGCACATTTTATTAGAGTCATAATTGTCTATAAGCAGTTTCATTTATTTCATGTTTGAAGCGGTGCACATTTTAATTTAATTTGACTTTTACCAAAAGATGCATTGTCGCAAAGGGGAAGAATAATTGTGATATAAGGCCAGAAACACGAAAAATAATTGAACTTAACAGAAAGGAAACACATAACAGAGAGGGCTTTTTATACCTTATATGAAATTCTCCAGTCATAATATCTTTTACAAAAATGCATCCTACAACAGTTTACAAGCTGTATGTGCCCGCGATTTCGCGGGTGTGTTCTAGTATAAATGACTTAACGAATTATTTATATCCGATTTCAATGCACGGACACTCGCAATTTTAACTGAAAATAAGATACATTGCCAACCATAACTGGTTAGAATATACAACTTTTTAAAAGTGTTTCCTGTGCGTGTCCACATATCTTATTCTCAAATAAATTATTCTCAGGAATGAAATAATGCGGACAAACTCTGTATTCAACTTAATATATAAGTCTTCTGATACATCTCATATAACAAGAAATCAAGTTTTCAGGTTTCCATATTGACGAGGGTAACTCTTCACATATCCAAAACAAAACTATTTTCATGAAATATGAACAAAGCAATTCTTTTTTTTCATCCCTTAGAAGAATTTTCAAAAGTGCATAACATAAAAGTTGTGTATGTGTAAATGAATACATAAGAAGTTTTTCTCCAACTGAAAATGATATTCGCCACTCTAAATCTTCTTGTGAAGATCCTTTTACAAATAATGCCCCGTGATTCACAATAGCCTGTTTGATATCGTCGCTCGGCCATGAATTATTTGATCCTGTTATCCATTGTTTTGCGGGTGTTATCCATAATTTACTATGTAAACAGTAAGCAACATCCAGTAATCCATCTCTGTCGGATATGCAGGGCCCATGCACAGTTTGTACAGTAAAAATTACGACCTATCTGGTAACAATATTTCAAGATTGTAGGGTCATTACTGTGCACAAGACGTAACTTAGTGAAACCGGGCTGTGTATTTTCCATGTCCAATGTAAAATAAGTTTTAATAGCATTGAAATAAACATTAGTACCTTCACAAACTTCAAATAATTTTGAAACCAACATAACATCTAAATCACTTCCTCCCATCATTAGTCCCTCTCCTAAACTTCCACTGGCTATTAATGTCCATGTATTGTTGCTTTGTAAATTATCTCTGGCAGCGCTCATCATTCTAATTGTTTTAACCTTCTTCTCTGATCCAACAATATACCGACAAAGATAATGATACAGAGCTATTGAAGCATTTTGTGTAGCTGTTTCTGTAAATATATTTAGGATTTTCATAAAGCATTGGCGACAGAAAATATTCATTCGTATGTTTAAAGCGTTGGTAACTGAATATATATATTTGTATGTTCAAAGCGTTGATTACAGAATATATCTATTCGTATATCTAAAGAATTGGTTACAGAATGAATCCAATTGTGTGTTTAAAGCATTGATTACTGAATATAGTCATTCGTATGGTTAAAGTGTTGGTAACGAAATGTTGCGCTGTTCAAAGCAACAGTAAATACCTTGACAAAAGAGGGACGAACAGAGGGACAATTGACAAGAATCCCGTAAACTGTGCTTAAAATTAATTGTTATCGTGCACCGTAAACTCACTGTATTTTAGGTGTATGTTTTGTCATTTTTATGAAAGACCTGACGAAAAACTGAATATACAAACGTCCGGTACACTGTGTCCACTTCTCTCTTTGAGAGGAGATTATTTATTTTCTTATACCTCTTCTTTATTAATGACTAGCTATTCTTTTAATCGTAGCATTTTCTTTTCTTTTTAAATAACATATAATTGTTAAATATTATTGCATAATAAATGCATCTTCCGAAGCATGCATACACCTATCTTTCAGCAAAATTGTGAAACATCTCCGTTTGTTTTGTTGGAAAAATAATAAGCTAACATTGACTGCAAAGGAACCGTGTGTAGAATAGAAATCAATGGAATTAAGGGAAAATGTTTTATTCAATAAGTATAACCTGCCATTTTGGATTAAAACTGGATATGCCAAGCCCAGTTGACGGGATTCCCCTTATAACTACTTTCTTTTCTATTTTAAAAAGATAAAATTAAATTGATATTTACAAAAACAAATTAACCTTACCATGACACCTTTTTTAGTTTTTAAAATTAAATGATATAGACATTTACAAATTGTACAGATGGTTGCAGTCTTAACCTGTACAAAAGTTAATTTGGACTAGAATTCAGGGTGTTGTAATATATCCAAAAAAAGGATTTTTAAATCGATTATATGTTAATAAGATTAACGGTACCAATTTTCTTGCACCAGATGCGCATTTCGACAATACATGTCTCTTCAGTGGTGCTCGTGGCCAAAATATTTGAAATTAACATTTGAGCATTTAAACTAAATGTAAAATAATAATGCTTAAATTTATAACTTTCAATTCAATTTACACGAAAGTCTAATATTTCTTCTCTTTTTTTCCCTTTTCCTTTTTATATTATTTTTATATGTTCTTCATCGTAAGATGCGTTCTTATCTTAAATATGGATTTATTTTCAATCCTTGTATCTATTATAAGTTATCTCAGCAATACTTACATTATTGTTCTTGCCATTAAACTTCATCAGCACACAAAAGAAATAAATATTCGCACATAAGATACCCGCATAAATAAACAAATGAAAAATTCAAACAAAGAGTATACTACTTAGCAGTTTCGTGTCGGAATAATTAGAAAACATTGATTGTGTTATATTCGATAAATACCAAATTTATAATAAATATTTTGATATATACATCTAAAAAACATCTAGTAATTCAACTGGTATTTGAAAAAAATAAGATGCGAACGAAGTCAGGACGCGAACATGTGGAGTGTGTAAATGTAGGTTGCCAATGAGTTTTGGGAGCGAAAAGTATTTGATTTTTTTATAAAATTGATTAGTAAATTGATATTGTGGTATTATTACCGAAAAGCCTATGATCCATCAGCGAAAAAATAATATACATGAGCAATCAATACAGCAAGTGAACTCATCATACATTGACATTTTGTATTTGCTCCAGACGCGCGTTTCATAACCTATATAAGGTCCAGACATATAAAAAGTAAAATCACAAAAAAATACTGAGCACAGAGGAAAATCTAATCGGAAAGTCCATAATAACATGGCAAAATCAAATGACAAAACACATAAAAAACGAATGGAAAAGAACTGTCATATTCCTGACTTGGTACAGGCATTTTCAAATGTAGAAAATGGTGCATTAATCCTGTTTTAAAGCACTAAACCTCTCACTTTCATGACAGTCTCAACAAATTCTGTTATATTTACAATGATGCGTGAACTAAACAGACATAATAAATAAGATAGTCAAAATATGGGTGCAACTTTATGACAAAAGAGGTGATTTCAGCTTACCAATTGTGAACTTTTCATTTCTATGTTGCAACATTCCAGCAACGCCTGCATACGGAGTATATATCTCCCAATTGGTACGTTATTCTCGGGCTTGTATTTCCTATCATGATTTCTATGATAGCGGGGTTGCTGCTCACAAGAAAGCTATTTTACCAAGAGTCACAAATGGTGAAATTGAAATCATCCCTTCGTAAATTTTACGGACGCCATGACGCTTTGGTTGGCCGTTTTGGAATAACCGTTTCAAAGATGATAACGGATATGTTCCCTATCTCTTTCCCATTTCATGAATGTGACCTACCGATTTAGACTATTTACCGGATTTGTAGTAACATGAGCAACACGATGGGTGACACATATGAAACAGGATCTGCTTACCCTTCCGGAGAACCTGAGATAACCCCCAGTTTTTGGTGAAGTTCGTGTTGTTTAGTCTTTCTTTCTATATTGTTTCCTGTTTACTTTAATTTGTCTGTTTTTTTTTTTAGCCATGGCTGTATCAGTTTATTTACGATCTATGAGTTTGATTGTCCGTCTGGTATCGTTAGCCCCTCTTTTACACAGAGAACCCCATGTTTTACAATAGCCTGTTTGACATCGGATCACGGCCATGCATTATTTGATTGTGTTATCAATTGTTCTGCAGGTGTTATCCATAATTTACCAGGTAAACAGTATGCCATGTTAAAAAATTCTCTTTCGTCGGATACACATGGCCCATGCACAGTCGATAACATTACGATTGAAAATTTCTGATTAAATGAGGAGTTTGAAAAGTAAAAATCACTACCGACATCTTTACAGTCTGCAACTATATTTTTGTATTTCCGTGCTCTAGTCGTATCTTAGTGAATCCTAACTGTGTATCTCTTATTTCCATTATTGAATTTATCTTATCAGCAATTACAATAAATAGATGTGTAATCACTGACCTCGATGTTTTTGATAACCATCATAATATCTTAATCACTACCTCACATATGCAGTTCCTTTCCAATAATTCTACTCGTGATCATTATCCATGTTTTATTGCAATGTAAATTATGTCTGACAGCGTTCATCATTCTGATAATTGGAGTTGAAGCATTTTGTGTAGCTGACTCTGTAAATTTTTTAAAAGTTTGTTAAAGGCGTAATTTATAAAAGATACAAAATTGTCACGAACTTCTCTTCGAATAGTGTTAGTTACAGAACCTTTCGTTGCGTATGTTTAAAGTTTGGTTACCGAACATTTCAGATGGGGAGTTGATAGTATTTTAAGCCGCCAATTTATGATCGTGGTCTAGTTAAGTTAATATTATTAGCTTCAGAACATTTCGGAACGTATCTTTCGGTTAAGGTTTTTTTGAACTTTTTGGCTGGATAAAACATTTTTTTTTAATATGATTATCACTAAAATTAGTAGTTTTGTATCATATACTATATCATAACGTGAAGTTTGTAGAAATGTAAACCACATTGTGGTCTTTCGTATACTGTTATACAAATATTACAATTTAAATATTCTTCAAGAATCTATTTAAAACAAAAATGTTACAAATCCTTTATCAAGATAAATTTTCATTTAGCTGAGCAGCTAACTACACAAATCATGCAAATGGTGACACAAGCATGAAATTTTGTAAGAACACGCTTTTAGGTGTATTTAACCATATAAAGGGGTAGCAACGAACAAATATATCCTACCATGGCGGCCATCTTTGATTCTCAAAATGACGCCTATCAAAGTAAAAGACATCAACTGATGTTTCTTTCTGCATAAATATGGCTTGTCTTTTATTCAAAATGTTACTAACTAGAGTGGCTGAAGGTGTATTTGTCTAATTCAGTAATTAAACACCTAATCCGGTCAAATATCGGTCGATAACTCACTTCCAGTTTTATAAATATCATATATTTGATCCATACTACCACACTCCAATCATGCAAATGCTTAAATCGTAGTACTTTGATACTTATTAATTTGATTAGTTATTTAAGGTTGGTCGTTCGCCCTTATTTATAACCAAATCTTAATTTATAGTCTTTACTATTCATCCATTCTTTACCATTGGTTGGCATCAGTCCATTGTGAAGTTGCATGATTTTGTCAAATGTAATTTCTTAATAATTTACACTTATCACTTGAAGTCTTTCAGGAAGGGATTCATTTGTACTTCCAAAGCACACTGGTATACATCACTACCGATAATTCGGCATGGGGTCCAGTTTCAGCATTGCTCTGTATATCATCAAGTTATCGGAATTCCAATGGGGACTAACTGTGCACCACTTACTGCGGACCTCTTTTTCTACTGCTATGAGTTACAATTTATGACTAAAATCAGCAAAGACCCATCGAAACAACATGATACAAAAATTTAATAATACTTTAAGATATTTGGATGATATATTTGCTTTCAATAATGACGACCTCAGTATGTATACTAAAGAAATTTATCCTGTTGAACTTACTTTAAATAAAGCTAATACTAACAATGACCACTGCCCTTTCCTCGATCTTGATATCTATATCATCAACGGAAAGCTTAATACAAAATTTCATGATGAAAGAGATGATTTTTCATTTCCTATCGTTAATTATCCATTTTTAGATGGTGACGTTCCCTTGTCACCATCTTACGGTGTTTATATATCTCAACTTGTACGATTCGCTCGTGTATGTAACAACGTTTTAGATTGAAGCGAGAGAAATTTAATGTATTTCTGAAAAAATATTACACCACGGTTTTCGATATCACAAACTAGTCAAAACATTTAAAATCACAAAAATACTGAACTCAGAGGAAAATGTAATCGGAAAGTCCATAATCACATGGCAAAAATCAAATGACAAAGCACATAAAAAACGAATGGTCAAGAACTGTCATATTCCTGACTTGCAGGCATTTTCAAATGTAGAAAAATGGTGGATTGAACCTGGTTTTAAATTTTATCATCGGTACAAGGACATCTTTATGTTATCATCGGTACAAGGACATCTTTATTTTTTATCATCGGTACAAGGACATCATTCGTAAATATAACTCAACATGCCGACATCTTATACGTTCAGGTATTTCGCATCCAATTTTCATAGTAATATTCCTTACAAAGCACAAAATTATCAGTATTCACCTCAAAAGCAAACAAAACCTTTAAACAGACTAATTAAGAACGGATATAGTTACGATACTATTGTCAGGTCATTAAAGATTGCATATTTTGGCGTTATATTGATTCACTTATAGGGTATTTGCATCGGAATTAAACAGTTGTTGGCAGGGCACGGGTTGTGTTCTTTTCATATATTTTATGATGGTATAATACTAAACCCCTTTCGGGAGGGATTGTGCCTGATATTTATATGATGAAGGCATAATCTTTGAATTAGTTTAATTGAGGTCTGGAGCTGGCATGTCAGTTACTGCTAGTTGTCTGTTGTTATTTATGTATTAATGTCATTTTGTTTATTTTCTTTTTTTACCTCTTCTGACATCGGACTCGGACTTCTCTTGAACTGAATTTTACTGTGCGTATTGTTATGCGTTTACTTTTCTACATATGCTAGAGGTATAGGGAGAGGGTTGAGAGATCCAAAAACATGTTTAACTCCGCCGCATTTTTGCCCATGTCAGAAGCCTCTGTCCTTGTTATTCTTGTATGATCTTTAATTTTAGTTTCTTGTGTATAATTTGGAGTTTAGTATGACGTCCATTATCACTGAACTAGTATATATATTTGTTTAGGGGCCAACTGAAGGACGTCTCCGGGTGCGGGAGTTTCTCGCTGCATTGACTACCTATTGGCGACCTTCTGCTGTTGCCTGTTCTATAGTCGGGTTGTTGTCTCTTTGACACATTCCCCATTTCCATTCTCAATTTTAAGTATTCAATAAATTGGTTATACAACTGTTTTAATAATTTTTTTATTATTAAAAATGGACCATACAGAAACCATAAACCATAAAACTAATACATTTATTAACAACACTTAATCATATCAATAATCACATTCAATTCATCATTGACAATATTTGAAAAGCTGGGTTATAATTTTTGTCTGGAAATAGTAATATAGATCGTCTAAAAGCTTGTCTCGCTGGATCTATGTCTCCTAAAAGTAGAAAACATGCACCTAATATGTTGTAAGATAAAGCTTTCTCTGTAGGGCCCGAAATGAAATAGTTTTCAACTATAGTCAACTCTAAATCCTGAAGGGAATCCCAGCTTAGCTTGCTGTTTTGCAGATGATAATGACAAAGAAAACAAAGCAAATGAGCAAATACTAAAGGGTTAGTTCTATCATTAGTAATTCTTCCGGTATAACACAAGAGTTTTCATTGTAAAATATCAAAACATCTAATAACAAAAGTCTCAACAACTGAACAATATTCATATTCTTAAATAACTTTAAATTAAATAGCTCCTGAGGACTATCCTCAAATTTCGTGTATGCATGAAGTTTTTCTGGTGTGCATTTCAATAGAGAATACTGAACGATGTACAGAGCTTTATTGTAATGTTTTCTTGTGTAGAAAAACGAAGCTAACACAAGCCATCCAGATACGGCGTCATGATGCGTGTTCAAAAGAAGAGTACGTACAACTGTTTTGTATTGTTTATACGTAGAATTATTACCAGACATATCCTCAAATGGTATTGATCGCTCCCTTTCACAAAATTTGATATATAGTATGAATACAGGTATTTCATTTTTGAACTCGTAATTGACAAAACCTTGTACATCGCTCTTTCAAAACTAAACGAAAAAGTCTGATTTACACTGTCTACCAAAAACATAGTTGATTTAAATAATTTTTCAACACTGTTGACATGTAAACAACCTGACTCTTTGACAATACTAAATGCCAACGTATTGAAATTTGAAATTTGGTCCGACAATGAGATACATTGCCAACCATAACTGTTTAGAATATACAACTTATTTAAAAGTGTTTTATGTGCTTGTCCTTGTATCTTATTCTCAAATAAATTATTCTCATAAATGTAATGATGCGGACAAAAGTGGTATTCAACACAATATATAAGCCTTCTGAAACATCTCATGTAACAATATATTAAGTTTTCAGGTTTCCATATTGATGAAGGCAATTCCTCACATATCCAAAATAAAACCGTTTTTATGAAATATGAACAAAGCAATTCTTTACAATCTATATATAAAGCTATAATGTCTTTTAGAATAATTTTCAAAAGTGCATAACATAGTAATTGTGTATGTGTAAATGTATAAATAAGAAGTTTTTCTCTAACGGAAAATGATCTGCGCCATTCTATTTCTTCTTTTGTAGATCCTTTCACACCTACAGGTACAAAGAGAACCCCGTGTTTAACAATAGCCTGTTTAATATCAGGGCACGGCCATGAATTATTTGATTTTGCTATCTATTGTTTTGCTGGTGTTATCCATAAATCACTATGTAAACAGTATGCAAGGTCACAAAATCCATTTTCGTCGGATAGACATGGCCCATGCAATGTCGTGAACATGTCTGGTGTAAATGTTGTTTAAATGAAAGGTTTGAAAAGTAAAAATTACTACCGATCTTTTCACAAGCTTCACAGGGCACTTTACCGTGCACTAGTCGTAACTTCGTGAAACCTGGCTGTATATCGTCAGTATCCATTGTCAAATATATTGTATCAGCGTTAAAATAAAGGGGAGTGTCTTCACTGACCTTCAGTTCTTTCATAACCCACATAACATCTAAATCACTATCTCGCATCTCAAGTCCCTCTCCAAAACTACCACTGGTTATTACTGTGCAATTCTTATCGCTTTGAAAATCATCTCTGACAGTGTTCATCATTCTGATTGTTTTTACATAATCTTCTGTTCCAACAATATTCTGACATAGATACTGATACAGTGCTCTTGAAACATTTTCTATTGCTGATTCTGTAAAAGAAATTTACAAAGAGTTAAAGATTGCCCTTAGAGTTTTCCAAAAAATATCACATTTTTTATTTGAAATTATGACTCCTTAATTTATGCTTCATTTAGCTTGTAATTTGTAAATTTAGCTGTTTCACAAACCATGCCTCGCTTGGGGCGATATATAATACTCAAAGATATGTTGTTTTGTCTACGTACTGGTTCCCACATATGATTTCTATGTTTCATCTCATAGATAAATGACTTGGAAATATTACAGTATAAAGACACATGGTAGTGACGAAAATTAAATTCTAATAAATACTCAAAGTGAAGGTAGGGATAGTACAGAATTTAAGTATAAAATATAACTTTCTGAACTTTCGGGCATATAAATGCTGAAAATATGCCACACAGCCCTATGTTTTGACCTTTGAATAAAAAACTTTTTTGCGTATAAAAAATTAAAATGTCAAAAATAGTGAACTCCGAGGAAAATTCAATATAGAAAGTCCCAAATCAAATGGCAAAATCAAAAGGTCAAACACATTATACGAATGGATAACAACTGTTATATTCCTAACTTCTCATGTAGAAAATGGTAGATTAAACCTGGTTTTATAGCTAGCTAACCTCTCACTTGTATGACAGTTGCACTAAATTCCATTATATTTACAACGATGTGTGAACAAAACAAACAGACATTATATGTAAAAATGTAAAATATTGGGGGTACAGCAGTCAACATTTCGTTATAGTCTTAATCACTATCAAAGCAAACAAATATGTAACAAAGAAGCACCAAAAGGCATATAGACAAAGCACATAAGCAAAAAAGAAAGACAGAAATACAAAAAAAAAAAAACTATTGCACAAAAACACTATGACGGAATGCATAAGTGAAGAGCCACGTCATATGTATCAAAGGAACACAGAAAGGCATAGAGACAAAGCACATAAGCCAAAGAGGAAAGACAAAACCATTTTTTAATAACACAATAACGGGATGTTTAAGTACAGAGCCACGTCATATGGATATCCCCAAAACAGACTTAACAGTAAAAGTAATTTTCAAAAAGAAAAATAAAAGAATACTATAAGTTGTAATTAAGATGATAATTAACATCAGTACCCATAATCTATACTTCAAGACCATCGTATATTATTTGTGACGCTGATTCGGGATATTTATTTACAATGTCTTGGTACCTTCCGATGTTCTTTTTAGAAAAAGGACGAGACGTTCTTTGTCATATTCCTGGGTCAATAACCTTCTACATTTGTGACATATTACAATGTCCGAGTACCAGCTGCAAGCTTTTGAAAACCGAATTAGTTGGGAAATGTTTATCCCATAGACAGATTAGGTTTGTATATTGCTACTAAGGTGGGGGAAATTGGAATGTTCTCGTTTGTCATAAATTCTGGTACTGAGATGACCTTGTATATCAAATTCGAGTTACAAGTCTAAAATGAGGTGAAGGAAGCTGTGTCTGTTTCTTTAATTTCTAGTTCTATAAATTGAACCCAGTCAGAAAAGTTTGAATTGTTAACATTCCGTTCTATGATATAATTGTTTACGAAACTTCATAGTAAAAGTGACACAGTTTTACCTTTCTAGTGTGTTACAAGTGAGGGTTACATAATATTTTGAATCATTGTTTGGTACTTTTTTTTGTTACAGAATGTTTTGAACAGAATGTTCATTTTATCAGTTAAATGATATTTTTGATTGAGTGTTAATGTTATTAGATACAGAACATTTTGGAACACGAGTCAATATTCTTAGTTACGACCACTATATATTGGGATGAAATACCAGTAAAGTATTCATTTTCGTTTTGTCTCATATTTGTTATATATTTTCATGTCTTCCTGTTTTCTATCTACAATTTTTTTCATGTCAGCTTGAATATTTGTTTTTCATATAACGCTTAATAAACATATCTCGAGGAGCATGCCAGCATTTCTAATTCTGCAAAGTTTTGAATACGCGGAGCATATCGCCTTTTAAATGATTTTAAATTGAAGTTGAAGTTTGTTATTAAGAAACGGATAGCCATCGGAGGAGGAGGAAAAAGGGAGATACTAAATAAAAGTATTACCATTATTAAAATGAGACTAGTTACACTAGCAAGATGATGACACTCTCAAAATATCATTCGGTTTTTTAATCTTATGTCCGTAGACCTGGTATTTTCAGTGTATATCATCGATTATACCCTTTTGACTGTTCAAAGAAAAAATAAGATAAATGTACTTAAATTTCCAAATTTTATTCTATTTACTCGAAAGTATCGTTTTTCTCGTCTTGTTTTCTGTTTCCTTTAGATATCATTTTTTATCTGTTCTTCAACATATGTTACTTTTTTATTTTGTTTTAAGCAACATTTATGATGTTGCTGCAATTAGGTCCCTCCCCGTATTCGTGATCTCCTTCTGGTTAAAGTGAAGCTATAATATAAAAGCGGGATATGTTTCAGAAGGTCGTATCTACAATTGAAAACCATGCAATTGCATAACACGAACAGTTGTCCTTAACAAAGAATTTAAAGAATGTCGTATAATGCCGATACGACAAAACCTGTGTTTATTATCTAGAGAACTATAAATTCAATTATAGACCCAACTTATTAGATCTGTAAAGTTGATTTTCTAAGCTATTTAAAAGCAAAAAGATATCAGTTCATTCAGCTTATATTTCGGCGAACCAGAAGTCAATTAAGTGACTTAACAACGTGACCTTCTAACAATTTCCAGTGAATTGTAACACGAGTCGGATTTGAGAAACCGTTGAGTTTTTTTTCTGCAGTCATTAACAAATCGAAAATTATCAATGCAATAATGGACAATGAATTCGATTTAGTATGATAATATATGTACTTTGTTTACTGGTTTCTCATTAAGTTAAAATAGAGGCTGGGGACACCAACGGGACATTAACAATTATAGTATGAACTTGAGAAACAATTATAGTCCGTCGGAAATGAACGACAAATGGTTGACCCGCCGTCAATAAAGAGCCATATCTCTTGCACGTGAAAGACACCTTTGTAGATTTCGGAACAAAACAGGATAATGCCACTACAAGGCAGCAGTCGCACCTGCAAAGTGGAAAATAATAAATATAAGTTTCAATAACTTGCTTCCCAATCCACTATAAATTAATATGGTTAAATAAACAATGCATACGTCGACGAGAAACTGACAGTGAAGTTCACAAGTCCATCACATACCACATAGATAACTGAATCATGGCAAAACAAACCCAACGACTTAATCGAAGAACATCGACCCAATACACACCAAAAAGTTGAGTAGATTTCGCTCTACATGTGATTATATAATCTCATACATTTTCATAGAAGTTGATAAAAAACCAACATCTTCTATGTGATTTTCTGTTATTAGTTTCAGTATATTTTGTAAATATACACACAGAGAGGTACCATTCCGATTATAATTTCCTCATACGTCACAATGCAGTATGAAAATTATATTTTTTAAGGTAACGAAATCATTGCTTATAATGTCAATGTTATTTCCTTTGACAGTCATAACATCAAATACTTTAAAATGCACATAGCAGAATTCCAAAATAACTTTTAAAACGATTTATCAAAAAAGATGTTTACGCATCACTTGAAACTTAATCATGTTGTTTTTTTCATTATTGTTATACATTTTGTATTTTACATTTTACTCTTTTTAAAACATCAACTAATGAAAACATAATGATAATTTTACTTTCTCTAACTTATCTGTAGTTTAGTGTTAGCTTGTCATTCATTTTTCTTTTACAAATTGTGTATTGGATGGGATGGAGAGTTTTCTTTTTGACTCTCGTACCACATCTTCTTATATCTATATCCTTTTAACGACAGACTTTTATTATTTATGAAAAACCGCCTTTATTGTGTTTTAGATTATATTGAAGATGGAGAACACTACAACCATTGGCCCGATACATATACAGTGTGTGAATTAAATGTAAGGCTACAACTTCTGACATATATTGTGTGAGGCTCGGAGCGTTATCCTCATGAGCGAATATATGTATATATTAACTTTTAAAAATAAATCGACATCGAGATTGACCAAAGCATATTCACTTTTGTCCTACATAAATATGATAAAAAAAGTAAAAATTGGTTTCAGTTGAAAATTACTTTTGTTTATTTAAAATGATTCGACTGATTTATCTTTGTTTGTCAAGGTTATTAAGATGAGTCGTAGGAAGTGTTTATAGAACTTGAAGAAAGACATATATCCCACTTTGTTATCAGTAAGTTCAGATACAACTCATAAAGCTCGCCTTTTTTGTGTCAGGGTTTACCTATTCCTCAGAGTTTTTGCATTATTATGACTTTCATTTGGCAAACCTGACACCCCGAAGTGTGTTCTACGACGGAAAACTCATTAAAATATGCAATATTTGTCATACATACAGAAAACAAATTGGGCAAATATTTTTAGGAATTGAACCATATTTCATCGATTGCATTGAAATCAGATATTCTTTTCTTCTGCGTTTTGGTATAAACACGACCTATTGTTAGCTTCATAAACTACTGAATAGTTCAAATATGCAATCAATAAATAAACAAGAAAACGGCATACACATCTGACAAAGAACTACTATAATTATCGCCCACAAAAACAATTTAGAGGGAAAACAAAGGGTATTTCCGTAGGTTAATAGTCTGAATGTTGTTGAATTCAAAATTACTGTTGTTTGAATTCTTGTTGTAATTTTATTTGTCAACTCACAGTAAAGCCTCCATAGATGTTTCATTAAATTTGCAAATTTCATTTTTTCCTCATTGTAAGGTCAGATAAATAACCAAAATGAAAATATATATATATTTGTGTCAAATGTGTATGCTCCTTTCTTGTTTATTTATTAATTGTGTATTTCAAGTATTATGTATTATGTCGGCATTAAATAACCAAAACGAAAAAAAGCATCGCCAGACCATAAAACGATATGTTATCTGTTTGATATAAAACTCAAGTGACTAGACACTATTATTGGAATGATATTTATTAATTTTACAAAATCAGACATTGTCATTTTTTTTAACAAAATAAATTAGTTTATCTGCCATGTTGTTTCCTAATAAATGACAAGGACAGTTACGAGGTCTTGCTATATTGTGCAGCTATTTGCTTTTTATAGAACTGCCTTCATGCTAAAAAAATGTATAGACTTAAGATTTTCGAAAAGTGAGTATACATGCCATCTACGTTATGCATTGGCATTGTTTTGAATCCTGATTTCTTAAAATATAGCAATCAGTACAAGATTTAATTCACATTATACTTGTGTAAACACTTATAAATATGACCAATTTTCTCTGATGCATACTTTGAAAAAATGAATGAAAATGTATCCGCTTTGTATTTTATACGCCTTATAGTAATTAGTAAACAGAGGTAAATGGTGTTTTGTTTTATTTAATTCGTCTCTATTTACGTGTACGGGAAGTCATACATTTTCTGTGTTTCATATATTAATTCTTCCTTGTTTTTGCAAAAGAAGGAACAATAAACGAAATATCTGGAAAATCTAGTCTTATGATAATATGGTAATTCTTGATCTGTTGGCTTTCAGTATCAGTTTTCCTACATTTTTGTCACAAGCAGCTAACGCAATGGCCTTGTATTGTAATCAAATACAAGTCGCGGTATCAAATGTGCATAAGTAAACATGATTTAAATTGATAAAACCAACAAAAAAAACACCAAAAAAAACCCACTTTAATCACTGAGTGTATTTGTATTTTTCAGTATATCAGTTGTGTATGCATGGTATATTCTTTCTTTTTTGCAAAAATCCTAATCAGTATGATATGAGCCGCGTTGGATAGAAATCGACCTTATGCAAAAAAAATCCCAATTTGAGTTTTGTTCATATTAATTTTGCTGATAGTCATACAATTTGAATACAAAAGCATTTTACTCTAACTTTCTTTTTTATAAAGTTTCGCCATTTTGAAAGTTTTGAAAGTTTTGAAAGTTTTGAAAATTTGAAAGTATTCAACATCAGATCTCACGACAACGTCGTGAAATTAACGTTATCGTGCATTAATTTTATTTTGTATCGGTCCTTTTCTCGTAATAAAGAGAGACATGAAAACATACATTTGTATACACTATTTAATTTAATTTATAAGATTGTTACAATGAAGCAATACATGATTCTCAAGTTTCCAATCCAACTTTAACCAGTATATGTAAAATGTTACTCCTCTGAAGCACGAGGACAAAATTCGTCACGGAAATTAAACTGAACAAAAGGACGGACTTCATTAATTGTACAGATAACGCCTTCTCTCCTCTGTCAGCCCTGCTGGCTGAATAACTTCTGGAAGTGTCATGAGCAACTCCGGTAGGTTTGCGCTTCCCTTTAGGAGGACCAGTCTTTTCTCCGGTTGAGCAAGAGTTTCTCTCGCAAATACGACTCCTACTTCGTCACTGGTAAATCTGAAGTGATGGAATTTTCCTATACCTCTTGAGTGGTTTACAATATTAAGGGAAGAAATTATCCCACCTTTACCACTTTAAGCTGTTTTCGTCATCGTCATTTTCATTGTAAACTTCTGACCTATTGCCTTTGGCAGAATTGTCTACTTTTCTAGACTTCGCATCCTATGTTATTGAACCAGTCCATTTCAGAAATTTACTACAACATTAAAAAGGAAATTTTCTATACGACTGGTTGTCGCGCTTTGCGCCATTAGAGTTAACCAGTGATTTGTAACAGGTAGATCAAAATCTCAAATACTATCTATTTAAATTATAGTAGTTCAAATTTCAAAATAAACGGTTTTTTTTTAGATGAAATTTTGGTTTATTATTTATTAATCCGACATCACAGTTTACATCTTTCAATTGTTACCTTAATCACGCAGACGGACGGACGGACGAAAAATTGTAAGACCCACGGATGCATAGATCGGGAATTTTATTGCCCGAATACTAATTTTAAAGTTGTCGGGATATGAAAAAGGAGGTTTAAAATGTTTTATTTTGAAAGTAATAAGTTTTCGAAATACATGTACACATGTATTATGCAAATCTTTCCCTCTTTCTTTCAATTTCTAAATAGAAATGTCATTGAACATAAATTACACGCAAAACATTTCTAAATTTCTGAATAGATAAGAACAGAGAATTAAATTGCACGCAAATAGTACAAAAAATCCACCTAGAGCACGGGTTGGTCTTTGTTTAATATTGTATATTTGTGTTGTTGTTTCTTTTTTTTAGATTTTCCAAAATGCAACGGTACAATGATATGAATAACATTTTACTTAATTTTGTTTTTGCGTGTGTCACTGTGTGTAGCAAAGTTTTGCAATACAGCACAAATTTCGTTTTTAACTACCAGAAATAGTTTTTCAGAATATTACTTTCGTACTTTAGTACTTTAGTTAAGCTTAAGAATTGTATACAATTATTTTTTAAGACAGGTGTTATGCCACTGAACGAAATGAAAATAAATTTTACTAAAATAGATAGTACTTTCACTTTGTATAAAATGTAAAAATAGATCGTGAACGTAAAAATAGTTCAATATATAGAACGTATTAGGAAACATATACCTTAGCAAAACAATGTATTCCTGTTAGCCAAAACTGATACTTAGGTTGGGAAATATGTTATTTAGAAAATGACAGGATTCAGGAACATTTTTTTTTATTAAAGCAGACGACACGCGACACGCAGGTGACGGTTCCCAGATAATTTGGAAATGTTTATGTCGGACCGGATAAAGCGGTTTCCGTGAAGGATTATATAGGCATTTTTTACTAAACTTATCAGAAATAATATACCAGTTTTGTCCTATATGTATGGAATTAGCTAAAGGTCTGATTTAATCACATTAACATTGTATGGTTTCCCCGTATATTCATGATATTATTTTTTACAAATTTCATATAAAACCCCACTAAAAAAAATTGCGAAGGCATATTATGTTGGATTTTCACTAATACGGAGTTAAAAGACGCAGAATCGTCTAAAGTATGCTAGTTTAATTTGTCATAGTTTTGTCGTCCAGTACTTTTGTTTCTCATAATATGAACATGTATAACAGTTTTTCGTTGAAAAACATAAACAAGTTCTGAACAAAAACAATACTAATTTTTTGAAAAAACGTAGTTTTGTAAGATGTTATCTTTTTTATAACGTCAGAAACTACCTGTGTGGAAACTTGTGAAACTTTATCGCAACGTTACTCGGTTTGACGTCGAGTTGCATAAGGTCGATTTCTATCCGACGCGGCTCATATACAGATTGAGTACAGAAACATATTATTAACGATCGCATATTGATATAATAATAGTAATATATATTAATTCACTCATATGGTCTTTGCATAGAAAATTTATTCTAAAGCATGATACGGGTTATCTTCTTTTGAGATATGTTATAATAATTTTATACCGAACCTCTAACGGAAGGGATTGTGCTCGATTTTTCTTATGCTGAATACATAAGCTTTCAAACTATTTACTGGAGCAGTAACTGCTAGTAGTCCTTTGTAAATGTATGTATCATTGTCATTTTGCTTAATTTTTTGTTTTAACTATTGTGACATTCTGTCTCGGACTTCATTTAAATTGAGTTTTATTGTGCGTATTGGTGTGTATGTTTATTTCTACCTTGGCTAGATGTATAGAGGAGGGTTGAAATCTCACACAATATGTTCAAACCCGCCGCTTTAATGCGCCTGTCCCTCAAAAACCTCTGGCCTTTGTTTGTCTTGAATTAATTTTAATAATAGTTCATTTATATATGATAAGAAGTTTAATAGGACGTCCATTTTCACTGAACTAGTTCACATTTTTGTTTAAGGGTCAGCTGAAGTCCGCCTCTGGATGCGTGATTTCTCGCTATGTTAAAGACCTATAGGTAGCCTTTTTTTACTCTTAGGTCGGGTTGTTGTCTCTTTGACACATTCCTATTTCCATTATCAATCTTATTTTATGACACTTTGGCAAACATTTCTCTACGATGCGAGTTAACTCCAAGGAACTTCAAAACAGAAGTCTCTAATAAAATGGCAAAATTAAATTTATACATTACAGTATTTGCATTTTCAGGCGGATTGTTTTTTATCAAAATTGCAAGGATCGGTGAGTATTGATGATCAATGATCAATTAACGATAGATATAGGGCGTGCTTATAATATCATAACTGTGAATATCCTTCATAACAGTCAGCGAAAGATAGATTTGTTTTATTTATGCACTTAGCTGTAGAATGCATACTGGTATAGAATTAACATTATATACGAAACAAACTACGATAATTACAATGGACGGGCGTGACACATTTATATTATACTTAAAGTAACAAATAAACGTAAATCACTAACCAAAGCATTTAAACATAATTCAACAGTCAGCACATTTAAAAAATGTACTGTATACTATCGACTTCCTTTTGTTGATTTTACCGAAGAAAATACACTATGAAGCATGTAATTGTTTGATTGTGCAATTGCCCAAACAGTTAACACCGTAATCAGATTATGTAAAGTATTGAAAGCTCCTCTGATTACGAAATAATTTATGATACATATTCCAATTAATCCAAAACCCTTATTTTGATCTGGCATTGCTTAATTATATAACGTCACAAGTCCTTACCTATTTATCATTACTCATTCTAATATGACGACCTAATATCTTCAATCAGTATAATCGCAATATATCTACCTTTAGCGCAAACGCAGTATTACACAAAAACGGCTGTTCTGCGTTACGACCAACTTATTTATACTACCAGATATTCTCAATTTTCAACATCGAAACCCCAAGTTTTCGTAGGCCAATATTCAAGATACAATATATTCATCTCTATTCTACAGCAAAAAAACCAAATACGTCTACTTCAATTTATTTTTCATGATAAAATTTCATACTACGAAAATTCCGCGAAATGATTTCATTGTCTTGGCATGGCAACGAAGCAAGGTGACGTCACAAGTAATTGTCCGTATGTAAATACTGGACATTTTAAACCTAAGTATACGCCACAGAACGAATAAAATTACTTTGGAAGAAAATGTATAAGTGAAAAATGCGATTTACAAATTGTGTAAACGGAACAGCCAAAACAGTATATATCGTATGGATAGGTTTTCACGGTTCACTAAATACCGAATTTGTCCTATTAGAATCGAAATATTTTATGGCAGCCATAGATTTGTTTTCATTTGACCATGGGTTGGGCATTATTGATCGTTTTCTATCCCTCGCTTAACGCTCAGGGTAAAATAATCGAATATAAATGCCTAACCCATGGTTAAATGAACACAAATGTACGACTGCCATGAAATATTTCTAAAATAAACCACTTGAACTTTTCGTTGTGCTGATTTATTAATACATGTACAAAGGTGGCGTTAATCATAAATGTTATCATCATATACCGTTTTCTTCAAAGCACTCTTTGTACGTGAATACAATAATTATCTTTTTGATTAAAATATTTACCTTTCCTAAATTATTGAAATAGAGAAAAGGTACAATACAAAAAGGCAGAACGTACCTGAGGGACATTCAACATTCACAAGTGCAAAATATACAGACAACGTCGTATCAAAATCAGATGGTAATCAATAATTATCACACGAGGACGCAGGCCAGAGGGTGAACAAATACTGACACACCAAGTCCTAATGGGATAACTATTTTACATCCCAGCTATTTTAGATGAGATAAAAAAAAAAGGCGTCATAAAATGCAGTTAAGAACGCAACACAATCATTTTGATATACTTTTTATACTTCTATATAGCCCTTGACACAATGTTTCAATATGTTAAATACACAGAGAGTTTGTAGACAGTCGTCCTGGTGTAGAGATACGAATCGTGGATCTCTATCCTAAAGGTTTCGAGTTCGAATCCTAACATAGACATTTTATTTTTTCTATATTAATTTCGAAAGTTAGTCTTTTAAATAATTTTGAGTTTAATTATGGATTTGACTTTCCAGCCAAAATGTTACAGAAGAAATGATAGCATGCAAAACAAAGAAACTCAAGGGCGATCATGTATGGGCAATCCCGCTCAGATAACCCCTGGTAGACCAAAGAAGCTGGGATGTAAAACGACCAAATACACTTAACGCAATAAAGAAAACAAAAGATTGATAAACATGAACCCTACAACAAAAGATGCTCCTAAAGGGTAAATAATTTTGCTCCACTTACAATTATGACAAGACAATACAAACAGACAGCAGTATAGGTACGAAAAAGAAAGTCCACAAAATAAAATACCAATATAAACACTCTACCCCTATTTTTGATATTTTTACCTATTATGTCTGTTTGTTTCCTTTACACCTTGTTGCCATTATAATGGAATTATATGCGACTGTCATACAAGTGAGAGGATAAGCTAGCTATAAAACCAGGTTAAATCCACCATTTTCTACATCTCAAACTGCATGGACAAAGTCAGGAATATGACAGTTGTCTATTCGTTTCATGTGTTTGATATGAGCGTCACTGATGAGTCTCATGTAGACGAAACGCGCGTCTGGCGTACTAAATTATAATCCTGGTACCTTTGATAACTATTTGAGCTTTTCATCTTCCCATTTGATTAGGGACTTTCCGTTTGAATTTTTCCCCGAAGTTTAGTATTTTTGTGATTTCACTTTTTTCAACGGCTAACATATGACAAATACATGTATTCATTATTTTTTTTCAATAATCCTCCCGACTTAGTTGATGTTTACATTGGTATGGGTAGGATCACGTTTCAGGATTGCAAATGTTACGCTTCTATCTTGCACAAGTTGACGGTTATGTTTATCAAATAGGCCTGCACAGGAACAATAAGTACGATTATATCCTTTAATTGAAGTAAACAAACAAATTTCAAAATGCCTAACATTTATTGTTGAATAAAACGGCTCCAATCAGAAATATATTGTGTTTTTTTAGAAGCCAGAAATCCTAAAAATCACACATCACTCTATTGTTAAAATAGCTGGGTTTTTTAAAATAAATTATTCCAATTTAATTAAGATATGATATACAGCAACACATGGTTTCCATTGAATGACAGGTTCCAGGCTAGGTACAGGATCATACAGCGTGTAGCTTTCGTAAACTATGTAATTTATTATGTATTATTAAATGTGAATCTTTCAGAAAGCTTAAAAAGTGTTTAGTACCATAATACGTGTGTGTGTGTGTGTGTATGTGTGTAAATTCCTCAGCAAAATTAGTATCAGGGAGATAATTTTTAATTTACACGTCGCACAGGTTAACAAAATGGGAAAGGTCTACATTTAATTTACAATTCTACAAGGACAGTTAAATTATAAGAAAAATGGCGGAAATTGGTGAGAAAAGTTAACTTCTAGTAGAAATAATTTCTCTTATACAACTGTTTGGCACAATATTTTTGTACGATTATAAAGTTGAGGGAAAAATCATTTCAAAATTCTAATGTAATATTTTTTAATCTTTATGTGAAAATAATCGGCAAGGACAGTAGCATATTAAGAAAGACATTTTGAAGAAATTTGCTCACAATTAAGATATTAAGTTGAAAATATTCTTCAAAACAAATATCTGACAAGCACTTGTTTTACTCATTCCTGTATATAGAAAGTTTGAAAAAAAAACAATCTTCAAGAAAATATACAATTTTACGAACTTAATTTTGTTAACACAAAAAACATTTTCGAGGACATTAACCTATAATTTAAAATTCCTGTATAAATGGCGGAAATCCACGTTTTTTGTATTTATTCGATTGTTGATATGATTATTAACGTACGACGCTTGGTCAGCAGCATATTTTGTATCTGTGACCAACTTGATTTTCTTTAAAGTTATTGTACATGTATTTCATAGTAAAACTTACCCTTTCTAATATCTTAACCATAGTCATCTTGTTTTTAGTGTTATATACTAGTTTTAACTATATAGAATTTCAAAGTATCGTTGGATTTTTATTTTTGGATATATTTATGTGCAATGTATCTCATAAACCGAATTTATACGGCTGGGTATTGATTGTGCTATGTATGTTTTAATGTTATTTAAGAAGAACTGAATGCATTTTTTTGTAAATTCATTTGGCGTTTTTTACTACCCTATGCAATTACAAAAAGAAGCAATCAATACTTATAATGTTTTAGCAAGTATGATAAACGCACGATTTATATCAAGTTTTTCTTTGATTAATTCTTACTTAGACCTCGTGGCATCTTGAACGTTTCATTTCATTATGAATTGAATGCCAATTTCAGAAGTACGCGAGATTGATGTTAGCCATTCAAAATAATGTTTTACAATTAAACATACAGGCAATGCAATTATTGTATAATATGAATGTCAATCAGTATGTGACACAGCAATGACATAGATTATTATTTTCTATTATTATTAATCAAATGACTTTTAATCATGTGTAAGACCAGTAAATCATCAAGCATACGGTAACTAAGAATACATTAATATTGAAATACAATTGTTTAATGTTATGCATTAAATATAGAAAATCATTCGGCTTATAAGCGTATGTAAAAATTCACCTAACGATATTTACATTCAGCCTATTAATGACAATCTTTGAAAAGCGGTGTTGTTTTTTTCATCTGGAAATAATTCTATAGATTTCATAAAGGCTTTTCTTGCTGATTTTGTGTCTCCTAACAATTGAAAACATATACCTAGAATGTTGTAACATTTGCTTTTCATATTGTCACCCGGTATAAGAGAGTTTTCTCGTACAGTCAACTGTAGACCCCGAAGTGAATTTCGGTATTGCCAGCTATTTTGTAGATGATAATGACACATAAAACGAAGAAAATGAGCATATACTACAGGTGGCAATACAGAATGTCCTTCTGTTTCTAATTCAGCTGGTATTAACTTAGAGTGTTCAGGAAATAGCACATAATCTAAAAGCATATATCTCCAAAACTGAACAATAGTCATTTTCCTATACAAATGTAAACTAAGTAGTTCATAATGAATGTTTGAAATGTTCATTGGGATTTGATGTTTTTCCTGTGAACATTTTGATATAGAATACTGGACGATGTAAAGAGCTTTATTGAAGTGGTTTATTTTGTAGAAAAACGAAGCTAACATCAACCATCCAGATACAGCGTCAGGACGTATGTTCGGGAGCAAAGTATTTGTATAGTTATTGTAGTATCTATAATTAGATTTATTACCCCTAGTAGTATCAACCAATAATAAATTATTCCATTTGCAACAGTAATTTGACACATAAAATGTATACAGGTATTTGATTTTTGAACTCTTACTGAACAATACCTTGTATATCCCCGTTTTTAAAAGAAATTCAAATGTCGACTCTGTACTGCCTTCCACAAAGAGACCTGAGAGAATTCTCTTTTCAATGCTGTTAATATGTGAAACACTTGACTTAATGTTTATATTACATGTCAATGAACGGAAATTTGAGATTTGGTCTGACAATAAGATACATTGCCAATCATAACTTTTTAGAATATACAACTTATTCAAAAGTGTTTCCTGTGCTTGTCCATATATTTTATTCTCAAATAAATTATTCTCTGGAATAAAGTAATGCGGACACATTCTGTATTGAACATAATATATAAGTCTTCTGAAACATCTCATGAAACATGATATCAACTTTTCAGGCTTCCATATTGATGAATGTAATTCTTCACATATCCAAAATAAAACTGTTTTCATGAAATATGAACAAAGCAATTCTTTACATTCTCTGTCTAAAGCTATAACGTCTTTCAGAAGAATTTTCAAAAGTGCATAACATAGAAGTTGTGTATGTGTAAATGAAAACATAAGAAATTTTTCACCAACTGAAAATGATATTCGCCATTCTAATTCTTCTTGTGAAGAACCTTTTACACCTACAGGAACGAAGAGAACTCCATGTTTTACAATAACCTGTTTCACATCGTATGTCGGCCATGAATTATTCGATCTTATTATCCATTGTTTTGCTGGTGTTATCCATAATTTACTATGAAAACAATATGCCAAATCTAATTTTCCATCTATATCGGATAAACATGGCCCATGCACAGACAAATTTGTATACAAAAGACTTTGTTTATATAAAAAGTTCGACAAGAAAAAATCACGATTTATCTCATGCCATATTTTTAAGATTTTCTTGTATTTAAAGTGCTGTAGTCGTAACTTAGTATAACCGGGATTTGTATCTTCAATATTCATCGTACAATGACATTCATCAGCATCAAAATTAAGAGGTATGTTTTCACTGATCTCCAAGCCTTTGTTAACCATCATAAGATCTACATCACTACCTCGCATTTCAAGGCCCTCTCCAAAACTACCACTGGTTATCATTACGTGTGTCTCAGTGCTGCTTTGTTGATTTTCTATGATAGTGTTCATCATTCTGATTATTTTAACGTGCTCTTCTGTTCCAACAATATTCTGACATAGATACTGGTACAGTGCTGTTGAAACATTTTCTGTTTCTGATTCTGTAAAAGAAGTATACATAGGGTTAAAAATTGCGCTTTTATTTTATCTATTTAAAAGCTAGAAACTTTGCATTACATTGTATTTGATCTAATTAGTAACACACAATAACTTGTGTTCGGCATATTGTATTATTTTTATACTAAAATTTAAAGCATAGATTACGTTTGCTGCAATTTATAAAAAAAATACTACTGCAAGAATGAGACATTTAGATATGATTGGTTACAGAACAATTCCATTTGTACTTTGCAAGAACATTTCGATTCCGATGTTAATTGTGTTTGATACTGAACATTTTGTTTTAGATTTTGATTAAAGAACTATTCGAATCGTCTGTTATAATCATAGAGCTACTTAAAGACCTTTTCGTTTAGTATTCAAGTAGTGTTAGTTTCCGAACATTTCGATTCCACTGTTAATAGTGTTGACTACTGACACATTCGACTGGAATGTGTATAGTGTTGATTACAGAATTTCTCATGATTTTCCGTGTTTTTTTTTCAGTATGAATTGTAAATACAGAAACAGAGATGTACCATTCCAATTAAAATTTCCTTAATAAACGACACAATACTGTATGACAATGATCTTTTTTAGGTAACGAAATCATTGCTTAAAATGTCAATATTATTTCTTTTGACAGTCATAACATAAAATTCTTTAAAAAGCATATAGCAGAATTCAAAAACAAAACCATTTAAAACGGTTTATCAAAAATATGTTTTGTACACTATTTCACCAATTACATTAAAGTGTCAACAAATGGAAGTTTTTAACGACCTTGACTGGCTATACACACACTATTTACGTGTACGGGAAGTCTTATATATTCTGTGTTTCATATTTTATTTCTTCCTTGTTTTTTCAAAAGAGAAACAATAAACGAAAGATCTGCAAATTCTAGTCTTACGATTTTCCTGTAATTCTTGATATGTTAGCTTTCAGTTTCAGTTTTACTATATTTTTTGTCAAAAGTAATGACCTTGTATTGTAATCAAATACAAGACAACATATCAAATGTTCATGAGTACACATATTCTAAATTGATAAAACGAAAATCACAATTTAATCGCTGAGTATATTTGTGCTTTTCATCGTATTACTTGGGTATACATGGTATGTGTTTTGTTTACTTGTGGACAGTTCTTTCTTTTCTTTAAAAATCATAATCAGCTTGATATACAAACTGAGTACGGAAACAAATTAAGACACTTTGACTAGCATTTCATGACGATGCGAGTTCATATTTCTCTTAGGTTCTTAGTTCATCATTTCTATACAGGCTTTCAGTCATGACGTACGCAATGGTACTTTTGCCATTTCAAAATGCGATTCTTTCTTAAAGAGCAATCTGGGAAGAACATATCCTGTTTAAACAAATGTTTTCTCCGTTTGCCAGAGTTTTTAATTTTCGTATGTATACGTTTACTATCATGACGTACAATAATAAAATTACCGAACTCCTACGAAATTCCGAACGGAAAGTCCCTAATCAAATGGCAAAATTAAAGGGGCACTAGCTGTCATATCCATGGTCACCGATTTGACTCAAATTCTCATATTTGATTGATAACAATGTAAAACATTTATCCAAACTTACAAAAGTCTAAAATAAACAGTTTACAGAGCATGTGGTAAATAATATGTAGGTTCGTTTCGTGTGTATTTTAGTCCAGACGCCATCTAATTAACTATCGATTTGACATCAGATGACCATATAAACGATGTAAACATAGATAAAGATATGAATAGATTAAATCAACACGTGCAATTGGATTTTTATAGGTCTGTTTGATTTTATTTTATAGATTAAAAATATATGCTTCTCATTGTTTTAATCCGTATAAGAATGATTTCATATGGATCGTACCAGTAATCAATTGATTTACCGTAGTTTCACTTTCATTGTTGACATTCATTTTCTGTAAATAACCAATACACGTACATCACATGCGTTGTCCATCTCTAGCTAGGCGTTTCATTGAAGTTCACATGCATACGGATTTATTGAGGTCGAGTTATTCACTTGCAAGTGAATAAGTAATTATCAATGTTTCTTCGCTTAATTTGAAAAAAAATTGAACCATTTTGGCTGCATAAAGCGAATTGTTATTTCACTATGTTACTTTCATTATTGATTAAACCAAAAAAATATTACTTTAGATTTTTAATATATCTCGTAGCTAGTGTCCCTTTAAATCTTTGCATATACAGTATTTGCAATTTCAAGCTAATGTTTTTTATGAAAAATGCACGGATCGGTGAATGGTCTATGCTCAATCACTGATAGCTTACCTCGTGTATTTGATAGATCATTAGTGTGAGTAGGTTCATTAAGTTTATGCACTTAGCTGTCGAATGCATACTGGTATCGATAGGAAATTATATACAAAACTAACCACAATAATTACAATCAAGGAGCGTGAAACATTATAATATACTTAAAATACTAAAATAACATAAACCACTAGCCAAAGCATTTAAATATAATTCAATAGTCAACACATTTAAAAAAATGTGCTGTATTGACTTCCTTTTGTTGATTTTATCTAACAAATAAAATTGAAACTGGAAATGGGGAATGTGTCAAAGAGACAACAACCCGACCACAGGGCAGAAAACAGCAGAAGATCACCAACAGGTCTTCAAATAAGCGAGAAATTCCCGCTTTCGGCTGGCCCCTAAGCAAATATATATACTAGTTCAGAGATAATGAACGCCATACTAAACTCCAAATTGTACTCAAGAAACTAAAAGTTAACATAATACAAGACTAACAAAGGCCAGAGGCAACTGACTTAGGACAGGCGCAAAAATGCGGCGGGTTAAACATGTTTGTGAGATCTCAACCCTCCCCCTATACCTCTAGCCAATGCAGAAAAGTACACGCATATCAATACGTACATTAAATTTCAGTTCAAGAGAGATCCGAGTCTGATGTCAGAAAATGTAACCAAAGAAAATAAACAAAATGACAATAATACATAAATAACATCAGACAACTAGCAGTTAACTGACATGCCAGCTCAAGACTTCAATTAAACTGAATAAACAATTGTGTCTTCATCATATGAATATCAGGCACAATCCTCCTCGTGAGGGGTTTAGTATCATACCGTCATAGCATATATGAGAGGAACATAACCCGTGTCATGCCAACAACTGGTTTTTAAATACATGTGTTTAGTTCCGATGCAAAGACCCTATAAGTGAATCAATATTAATGCCAAAATATGCAGTCTTTAATGACCTGACAACAGTATCGTAACTATATCCCTTCTTAATAAGTCTATTTAAAGGTTGTGTTAGCTTCTCGGGTAAATACTGACATTGTTATGCTTTATAAAGAATATTTCTATAAAATATTGATGTGAAATACCTGAACGTATAATAAGTCTGCATGTTGAGCTCATTTACGAATAATGTTGTTATACCGATGATAAAATTTAGTAAAGGGGGGCGAAAGATACCAAAGGGACAGTCAAACTCATAAATATAAAACAAACCGACAACGCCATGGCTAAAAATGAAAAAGGACAACAGACAAACAATATTACACTTGACACAACATAGAAAACTAAAGAATAAACAACACGAACCCCACCAAAAACTAGGGGGGATCTTAGTAAATGTTTTGACTAGTTGGTGATATCGAAATACACATATGAAGCATGTTATTGTGTAATTGTGTATTTGTCCAAACAATTAACACAGTAATCAGTTATGTAAAGTATCAACAACTCCTCTGATTTCAAAATTATTGATGATCAATATTCAAATGATTCATAACCCTTTCTTTCATCCGTAATTCTTAACAGAAATCTAATGCAAACGAAATAGTTGGATGCGAATAATGAATAGAAAGTTAGAAAAAGTAACGTTAAAAGCTCAACGTGGAGTAATTTTGAGGATGGGATAAACTGAAAGGTTGTCCTAATTGACCAGTGACCACTCTACTTCTTTTAAAGTTATGTTCAATATTTTGATATTGATCATGTTGATAGCAAGCTAGTTACCAAATAAATCACACAAAAAAACCAGAGAGTGCCACGTTCACTTAAGGTTATCGAATTCTATAAAAAAAAAATATACAGGGTTTGTATATGACTTTTTGTAAAGCAAACCTTTTTGCCTCTTTCAAACATACCTTCGTATTTCCGTCTTGAATACAAAATGACCTACCTTGAACAAGATGTCCGTATTTTCTATAAAATTGTTTTTCTTTACGATAAATATGCAACTTGGACAAAGATCAATCTATCTAACATTAAATGCATACATCATTTTGGCAGCAATGTAGATGCCACAACAGTTTGATGTGTCGTCACCACTTTGGTGACGCAACACTTGACCATTTCAGTACAGCTGCATAGCGGACCTAAATCTTTTTTGTTTTAATTTGTAAGATGTTTTATCAATCATGTTGTTACTGTTGTTTTCGGGTAAAGTTTTGATAGTAAAAGAACATGTTGGTATAGATTAAACGGGGAAAAACATTGAACAAAAATAATTCTATTTTTTAATTTTCAAGGGGATTTTGATTTCATGTCGATAATCAACATTTAGAAAGGTAATTTCCTTTAGTAAACTGCTTACAAAATAATCCTACATATTTTTCAGCATGAAATCTGATAACCAAACATATTATTGCATTGTTACATTTTTTTTTATTAAATAAAACAGTATTATCAGAAATAAATTTACCTAAATTTTACAAAATCAGCTGTTATCATTATTTTCGTTGAACAACATAAATTAGTCTAATTTTACCTTCCATGATGTTTCACCATTAATCACCAGGACATTCACAAGGGCTTCTTATATTGTGCAGTTTTTTTGGCGTTATATGCTACTTTGATGTACACCAGCTAATCTCGTTGTATATAATTAGGGTTTACGTAAATATGAATAACATCTACGTTCTGCATTGGCATTGTTTTGAATCATGTTTACTTAAGATATAACAATGAATACACGATTTTATTCATGTTAAACTTATTGATAAATATTATAAATGTCCTCTTAAGAATACTTCAAAAAATAACTTAAAATGTATCCTCTTTTTATTTTATACGACTATTAGTAATTAGTAAACAAAGGTGAATGGTGTTTTGTTTCATTTTAGTCGTCTCATTTTACGTGTTCGGGAAGTCTTATATTTTCTTTGTGTCGTATTTTAGACACAAAAATATGTCTGTTTGTCTTTTTCATTTTTAAGCCATGGCGCTGTCAGTTTATTTTAGATTTATGAGTTTGACTGTCTCTTTTGGTATCTTTCGTCCCTCTTTTTTAATTCTTCCTTGCTTTTTCAAAGTAGGGAATAACTAACGAAATATCTAGAAATTCTGACAGTCTTATGATATTGTGGTAATTCTTGATATGTTGGTTGTATGTATCACTTTTACTAGATTTAAAAAAAAATCAATGGCCTTGCATTGTAATCAAATACAAGACACGGTATCAAATGTGCATAAGTACACATATTATAAATTGATAAAAAGAAAATTGAAATTTAATCGAGTTTTCAGGTTTCGATATTGATGGAGGCAATTCTTCGCATATCCCCCAAATTTTTTTTACATTCTTTGTCTATAGTATACCATTGTTGTTGAGTATGTGTAAAGGAATACATAAGAAGTTTTTTTACAAACGCAAAACGATATGGGCCATTCTTATGTGAAGATCCTTTCACACCAACAGGTACAAATAGAACCCCGTGTGTTACAATTGCCTGTTTAACATTGTATTTCGGCCATGATTTATTTGATCGTATTATCCATTGTCTTGCTGGTATTATCAATAGTTTACTATGCAAACAGTATGCCACGTCTAAATTTTCTAATTTAATTCTTCCTTGTTTTTGCAAAAGAGGGAATAACTAACGAAATATATGGAAATTTTGTCAGTCTTGTTATATTCTGGTAATTCTTGATATGTTGGCTTTATGTATCAGTTTTACTATATTTTTGTCAATATTAATGGCCTTGTATTGTAATTAAATACAAGAAGCGGTATCAAATGTGCATAAGTACAAATATTTTAAATAGATAAAACGAAAATTACAATTTAATCGCTGAGTGTATTTTCTGCTTTTCATCATATCAGTTGGGTATACATGGTATATGTTTTCTTTCCTAATTTTTGGACATTTTTTTCTTTTCTATAAAAATCCTAATCAGCTTCATATACAGACTGAGTACGGAAACAAATTCAGACACGTTGACTAGCATTTCATGACGATGCGAGTTCATATTTCTCTTCGGTTCTAAGTTCATTATTTCTAAGTAGGCTTTCAGTTATGACGTACGCAATGATATTTTTGCCGTTTAAAATACGATTCTTTGGCAAAGAGCAAACGGGGGAAAAAATTTAACATTTTGTCCTCTGTTTGTCATAGTTTTTAATTTTTGTAAGCATACGTTTAGTATTATGACGTAAAATTATAAAAATACCGTACTCCTACGAAATTCCAAAGGAAGTTCCTAATCATATGGAAAATAAAAGCTACACATATACAGTATTTGCAATTGCAAGCGTATTGCTTTTTTATGGGATTTGCATGGATCGGTGAATGGTCTATGATTAGTCACTGATATAATAGCTTACCTCGCGTATTTGTTAGATCATAAGTGTGAGTATAGTGCATAAGAGTCAGTGATTAATAGGTTCATTTAGTGTATGCAATTAGCTATAAAACGCATACTGGTATAGATTAAAAATTATATACGAAACAAACTACGATAATTATAATCGACGAGCGGGACACATTTATATCATACTTAAAATATTAGAAAAAAAACATATCACTAACTAACGCATTTAAATATAATTAAACAGTATGCACATTTAAAAAAATGTACTGTATACTATCGACTTCCTTTTGTTAATTTTACCGAAGAAAATACACTATGAAGCATGTAATTGTTTGATTGTGTAAATGTGTAATCTGGATAATTGCCCAAACCGTCAACACCGTAATCAGATTATGTAAAGTATTGACAGCTCCTCTGATTTCAAAATAATTTATGATACATATTCCAATGAATCCAAAACCTTTTCTTTGCTCTGTAATTCTTAACATAAATATAATGCAGACGAAAGAGTTGCATTCGAATGATGAATAGAAGATTAGAAAGATAAAAGATTAAAGCTAAACGTCGAGTACATTTGAAGATGGGATAATCTTTAAGCGTTATAATAATTGAACAGTGATTATTCTACCTCTTTTAAAGTTATGTTTAATATTCTAATATTGATGACAAGCTAGTTTCCAAATATATAACCAAAACAGGGAGAGAGTACCACGTTCACTGTAGATTGTTGAACCCTATTAAATAAAACTTATGTTTAGTAGTAAATACAGTAGTTTTGCATATTTGATAAATAGCCTGCTGTTTAATCCATATCGCGCAGCTTTGATGCGCACCCTTTATCGCATACCCTTTATCACACCCTTACCCTTTATCGCATACCCTTTATCACACCCCTACCCTTTATCACACCCCTACTTTTTTTTTTTACATAAAGTCGGTTTTTTTTTTTGCTTAAGAAAAATTTTCCTCAAAATAGGTCAATTTTTTTAATGACGTCATTGTTTGGTATGTGACGTCACGAACGTCAAGTTTTCATATTGTATGTGATGTCACGAACGTCAAGTTTTCATAATTTTTGGCACACTAAATGCAACTATAAAAAATACAAAACACACAAATAAATACAATAATAAACAAAATATTTTTAAAACAACAGCACACAAATTGAAAGGTAACCCAGGTGCTTCGGATAAGTAATTGAGCAGTTCTTTTAAGGCCTTTGAAACAAGACAAAAGTAGAACTGAAGGTAACCCAGTGCAGCTATGGATCAGAAAACAGTTCATATAATATAATACTCTTCTGTTGAAATATATGATAAAGCGTATATATCACCTAAGTACATCCTTAAGAAACATTAAATATTCATAGGAAGAGTCGGAAGTAGACGTCCTTTCTATTTTTGTGAAATTGTTCTAATTGAAAACTGTACGAAAATGTTGTTGAATCATTGTAAGGTATGATAAAGTAGAAGGTTTTTTTAAATGCTTTATTTTTTTAATTTTAATTTACAGAGAGGATAAGATCAACGATTGACCTTTATTTTTATTAAAGTTTAGTTTTCTTTGCTTAATTATATAACGTCACACATCCCTACCAATATATCGTTACTAAATAAAAGAGGGACGAAAGATACCAGTGGGACAGTCAAACATAGAAACTGAAAAATAAGCAACACGAACCCCCACCAAAAACTAGGGGTGATCTCAGGTGCTCCGGAAGGGTAAGCAGATCCTGGTCCACATGTGGCATCCGTCGTGTTGCTTATGTTATAACAAATCCGGTAAATAGTCTTATTCGGTTGGTGACATTCATGAAAGGGAAGATGATTATAGTTTCGACCTAAGGAACATATCCGATATTATTTGTTAAACGTTTTAACATAACGGTCAACAATAAACCACTTGAACTCTAAAAGTTCGTTGTGCTTATGTATTAATACATCTACAAAGGTGGCGTTACTCATAAATTGTGTCATCATATAAATACAATAAGAATCTTTTTACTTGATATATTTCCTTTTCTTTGATATTTAAATAGAGAAAAGATGCAAAAAAGACAGAAGGTACCTGGGGGCATTGAACATTCACAAGTGAAAAAATATGATAAATTAACAGAGAGTTTGTAGGGATATGAATCATCTGTCTCTATCCTAAAGTTCGAGTTCGAATCCCAACATAGACACTGTATTTTTTTCTACAGAAATTTTGATAGTTAGTATTTTCCGTATAATATAATTCTAAGTTTTATTTTGGATTTGACATTCCTGGCAAACTGTTACAGAACTAAATGAAAGCATGAAAAAAAAAGAAACTCAAGCTAGGTCGATCTTGTAGGAGCAATCCGGCTCAGATCACTCCTGGTAGAACAAAGAAATTGGGATGTAATACGACCGAATACACAACGCAATAAAGGAAACAAAAGATTGAACAACATGAACCCTTCAAAAAAGTGTGCTCGCAAAGGGTGAACAATTCTGATCCACATGTTTCACAATCACGACGATACAAACAAACAGTATAGGTACGAAACAAGAAAGTCCACGAAAAAAATAAATACCTATAAACCCTCTACCCCAATTTTGACATTTTTACCTATTATGTCTGTTTGTTGTAACTATAATATAATTGTATACGACTCTCATACACGTGAGGGGTTAAGCTAGCTAAAACATAATAAATCCACCATTTTCTACATCTCAAGATGCATGGACCAAGTCAGTTATCTGACAGTTGTCCATTCGATTCCTGTGTTTGAACTTTTCATTTTGCAATTTGATTAAGGACTTTCCGTTTTAAATTGTCCACGAAGTTTGGTATTTTTGAGATTTTACTTTTTTCAACGATCCTCCCGACTAAGTTTACATTGGTATGGGAAGGATCACTTTTAAGGATTGCAAATTTCACGTTTCTATTTTGCAAACGTTGACGGTAATGTTTATCAAATAGGCCTGCACAGAAAAAATACGATTTTATCCTCCAATCGAAGTAAACAAACAAATTTCAAACTGCGCTTTCATTTTATTGTTGAATAAAACAGTTTCAATCAGCAAGAGATTGTGTTTTTTAAGGAAGCAAACAAAATCTAACATCAAACATCACTCTGCAGTATAGAAAACTTTTTTTTTAATAAATTATTACAATGTAATTAAAATATGAAACACAGCAACAAATGGTTACCACTGAATGACAGGTTCCAGGCTAGGACAGGATCAAACAGAGTGTAGCTTTCTTATGTAGTTTATTATGTATCATTAAATGTTAATCTTTCAAAAATAAGGGCATGTGTATGTATGTATGTATATATGTGTGTGTAAATTCCTTAGCAAAATTAGTATAAGGGAGACATCTTTTGATATACACGTCGCACAGGTAAACAAAATGAGGAAGGTCTATTCACAAGTCTGTTAGGGTAGTTACATTATGAGTATAAAGCGCGTAAATTGCTGAGAAAAGTTCACTTCTAGCAGAAATATGTTTTCTAATACAACTGTTTGGTATAATACTTTTGAACGATTAAAAAGTTTAGGGAATAATCATTTCAAAACTCTAAAATTTAATATTTGTTCATCTTTATGTAAAAAAAAAAACAGTCGGCAAGGGCAGATTACATAAAACATTTTTTAAGAAATTTTCTCGCAACTTTAATACAAAGTTGAATATATTCGTCAAAATGGATGTCTAGCTAGCCCTTCGTTTGCTCATTCGTGTCAAAGGAAAAAAAAAAAAAAAAAATCTTCAAAAATATATAAAATTTTACGGATTTATTTTCGTTAACACAAAAACAATTTGCGACGACAGTAGTCTAGTATGTTAAATTCCTGTAAATTCACGTTTTTTATTATTCGACTGATAATATGATTGTTAACGTATGACGCGTGGCCAGCAGCATATTTTTTTCCATGACCAACTTGATTTTCTATGTCTTTGTACGTGTATTTAATAGTAAAACTTACCCTTTCAATATCTAAACCATAGTCATCTTGTTTTTAGTGTCATATATTAGTTTTAACTATATAGAATTTCAAAGTATCGTTGGATTTTTATTTTTAGATACATTTATGTGCAATGTGTCTCATAAGCCAAATAGATATAGCTTGGTATTCAGTATTGGTGGTGCTATGTATGTTTTAATGTTATTTAAGAATTGAATGCATATTTTTGTAAATTCGGAGGGAGGAGGGGGTTACTACCCTATGCAATTACAAAATAAAGCAATCAATACTTTATAGCTAGGATCATGAAAGCACGATTTCTCTCAAATTTTTTCTTTAATTACCTGCTAATTGCTAGAACTCATGTCACCAAGAACGTTTCATTTCATTATGAAGTACGCGAGATTGCTGTTAACCATTCAAAATAACGTTTTATAATGAAACATACATTCAATGAAATTATCGTATAATATTAAAGCCAATCAGTATGTGACACAGCAATAACACAGATTATTAATTTTATTAGTATTATTCATATGACTTTTAATCATGTGTGTGACCAGTAAATCATCAGACATACGGTGACTAGGTATATATTGATTTTGACATACATCTGTTAAGGCACTGCATTATATGTAGAAAATCAGTCGACACATAAGCGTATGTAAAAATTCAACGAACGATATTTACATTCAGCATATTAATGACAATCTTTGAAATGTAGTGTTGTTTTTTTTTCATCTGGAAATAATTCGTTATATTGCATAAAGGCTTGTATTGCTGATCCTGTGTCTCCTAACAATTGAAAACATATTCCTAGAATGTTGTAACATTTACTTTTCATATTGTTACCATGAATAAGAGAGTTGTCTTCTATAGTCAACTAGAGACCCCAAAGTGAATCCTTGTATTGCCAGCTATTTTGTAGATGATAATGACATAGAAAACCGAAGCTAACATGTCTTCGCATATCCAAAACAAAATTGTTTTTTATGAAATACGAACAAAGCAATTCTTTACATGCTTTGTCTATAGCTATAACGTCTTTCAGTATAATTTTTAGAAGTGCATAACATTGTAGTTGTGTATGTGTAAATGAATACATCAGACGTTTTTCTCCAAAAGAAAATGATATGCGCCATTCTAATTCTTCTTTTGGAGATCGTTTAACACCTATAGGTACAAATAGAACCCCATGTGTAAAAATTGCCTGCTTAACGTCGTATTTCGGCCATGAATTATTTGATCGTATTATCCATTGTTTTGCTAGTGTTATCCATAGTTTACTATGTAAACAGTATGCCACGTCCAATTTTTCATCTTTATCGAAAACACATGCCCGTGCACAGTCGAAAACATGTTGGTTGAAAATGCTTGTTTAAATGAAAGGTTTGAAAGGAAGAAATCATTACCTATCTTATGACATACTTTAAAGATCTTTTTGTATTTATAGTGATGTAGTCGTAACTTAGTATAACCTGACTTTGTATTTTCCATGTCCATCGTTAAATGTATTTTGGCAGCATTAAAATAAATGGGCGTGTCTTCACTGATCTCCACGTCACTCCTAACCAACATGACATCGATATCACTTCCTTGCATCTCGATTCCCTCTCCAAAACTACCACCAGTTATCATCTTTTCTTTCTAAGTGTTTTCGTAATTATCTCTGACAGAGTTCATCGTTCTGATTGTTTTAACGTGCTCTTCTGTTCCAACAACATACTGACATAGATACTGGTACAGTGCTGTTGATACATTTCCTGTTGATGTTTCTGTAACAGAAGTTTACAGAGGGTTTAACACAATGTTTAAGAATTGCCTTGATGCTTTATTTATTATTATTCAAGATACTTTGCATTATCTTGGATATAACAAATAATACATACTAAATTGTATTTAGCTTAATATAATTTGATTTGAAGTTATGAATCCTAAATTATGATTCCTGTATTTTCGGATTTTGCATTTTAATTCAAATTTTGATACTTAATTTGAAAGCATAAATAACGTTTGCTGCCATTCAAAAACAACTGTTGGTTACAGAAAAATTCGATTCGTATGTTACCAGTGTTGGTTACATATTATTTCGTTTGTATGTTACACAGGGCATTTTGTTTGTATGTTAAAGATACTGGAAAAAGAACATTTCGTTTCGTGTGATACTTAAGTGTTGGTCACAGGACATTTATTGTGTATGTTCATTATGTTGGTAAAAGATCATCTCGTTTCGTATGTTCATTATGTTGGTAAAAGATCATCTCGTTTCGTATGTTCATTATGTTGGTAAAAGATCATCTCGTTTCGTATGTTCATTATGTTGGTAAAAGATCATCTCGTTTCGTATGTTACTAGTGATTGCCACAGGATAATTCGTTGGTATGTTCATGATATTGGTAAAATAAAATCTCGTTTCGTATGTTACTAGTGCCGATGACAGTGAATTTTTATTCATTTGTTACTAGTGCTGATTACAGAACATTTCTATTCGTATGTTAATATAGTTGGTTATATAATATTTCGTTACGAATGCTACAATTAGGGTTACAGAACATTTTGTTTAAATGTTCACGATATTGATAAAGAACATCTCGTTTCGTATGTTACTCTTGATTGCCACAGGACATTTCGTTTGTATGTTCATGATGTTGGTAAAAAAAACCCACCTGGTTTCGTTTGCTACTAGTGCTGATTATAGGACATTTCTATTCGTATGTTGAGATTGTGGTTTATAGAACATGTCGTGACGTATGTTACTATTGTGGTTACAGAACATTTCGTTGCATGTTTATTATGTAAGTAAAAGAACATCTCGTTTCGTATGTTACTAGTATTGGTTACAGTACATGTCGATTCTTAGGATTATAGTACGTGTTGATGACGGCATGTTTTTTGTTCGTGTGTTAAAAGTGTTTGTTATATTATATTTCGGATCATGCTTTGATACTTTTTGTTATTGAACATTTGGTATCGTGTGTTAATTCTATTAGTCACAGAATATTTCGGATTGAGTGTTAAAACGATCTAAAATTACAATCACGAATTTCTTTCTTCATTCTATTTTTGACATACTCCAAATTAAGGAAATAATACAGTACCGTAAGATAAGATTTGTCTAATTTCAAATTTTCGAACTAAAATATGGCCTTAAAAATTTATTATGAAAATGTAAAATCAAAAGGTAACAATGATTCCGGACCTTTACTATAATAAATCTGAATATAGGTGAAATAACATTGAATACTAGTCCAATAAAACAACAGGTTTAACGTATGGTAAACAGATGACACATACATCTGAAATGGTAAAGAAAAAAATAGCTATGCAAACGTTTAAATGCCACACGAAGAGACGGAAACTAAAACTTTCTTTTAACTTTAATACCGTTGCTCAAATGTCCCAAATCGATTGCGAGAAACCTAAGCTATGTTTCATAATCTATAGATACTAATCAATGCAAGTAATATATGATGTAATAGGTATCTACTGATAAATTGGTACGAAATACTAAGAAACTAATCTAAAACTAGAATATATAATCATGCACCTATTATGAACAACAATTTTACAAATTTCATTGTGGTCCAATCAATATTTTAACACTTTTCATGCTAAAAATGTATCTTGAAATAGTACGCTTATATGTATTTCTATTATCTCCTTTCTTGTTACATCTCATATTTACAACAGAAACATTTCAGATACCAACTTTTTGAAAGATGCGAAAAACAAAGGAAAACACTCAAATATAAAAAGTCGAAGAAAGCGCTATTAAAAAAATCCGAAAAACTACGATAAAAAGACAAATCAATATAAAAACTACACATAAACAAAAAACTCAGCGTAACGAACACAAAAACAAACTATCACGTCAGTAGTTATAAAAGATACCAGGATCATGTTATATCCGCTGCTCCAAAAAATTTATCTGATAAATTTGAATCATATAAACTAAATATATACACGTATTACTCATGTTACTCTCTGTATATGTTTTTCTTCAATTTATTTGGGTAAATAAACAAAACCAAAACTTTTCTATCCGAATAAAATGTCCTTATACGTCATTAACTTTACACTGTGATTTTTTTCTAACCCATCCGTGAGAATATAGAAATTTAGGGAAAATGAACAAATCTTTCCGTAAAATGTCATGTTAATATTTTCTTGAAAATATTTAATATGTATTTAAATTTAATATCAGTGACACATAGAAATATTAGGGAGAAAAATGTTTAAAGGGACACTTGAAAAGAACTACTAGTATTACATTAACGAATACACCTCACTGTGAAAAAATGTATTGTTAAGTTTAAATGTTTACAATTACTAGGCTTATCATATAAAGATACCGAAATTCGAATGTTTATGACAATTGCGGGTTTTGTCTACAAAAGGCTCATCTGTGATGCTCAGATTAATGGGTTAAAGTATTAAGTCGAAAGGCATTCATGGCACTAAAATTCCGAATTTATATGTTTACTTTATTTTTTCTACTCTCAATTAAACTCTGATTTTTTTTTATACTTTTCTATTTTGTTTCAATAATAGCTGCAATGAATAATTTTTGAAGGTGCGTTTGATTGAGTTTTAAATTTAATTCTATAATACAAGTAAAATTGAAAATGGAAATGGGGAATGTATCAAAGAGACAACAACCCGACCATAGAAAAAACAACAGCAGAAGGTCACCAACAGGTCTTCAATGCAGCGAGAAATTCCCGCATGCGGAGGCGTCCTTCAGCTGGCCCCTTAACAAATATATACTAGTTCAGTGATAATGAACGCCATACTAATTTCCAAGTTGTACACAAGAAACTCAAATTAAAATAATACAAGACCAACAAAGACCAGAATCTCCTTACTTGGGACAGGCGCTTAAAATGCGGAGGGGTTAAGCATGTTTATGAGATATCAACCCTATACCTCTAGCCAATGTAGAAAAGTAAACGCATAACAATACGTACATTTAAAATTCAATTCAAGAGAAGTCCGGGTCTGATGTCAGAAGATGTAACCAAAGAAAATAAACAAAATGACAATTATTCATAAATAACAACAGACTACTAGCAGTTAACTGACATGCCAGCTCCAGACTTCAATTAAACTGATTGAAAGATTATGATTTCATCATATGAATATCAGGCACAATCCTTCCCGTTAGGGATTTAGTATCAAACCATCATAACATATATGAGAAGAACATAACCCGTGTCATGCCAACAACTGGTTTTTTTAATAAATGTGTTTAGTTGCCATGCAAAGACCCTATAAGTGAATCAATATTAACGCCAAATTATTCAATCTTTAATGAACTGAGAACAGTATCGTTTTCAGTGTGTCGTTTAAGACGCACTTTTATAATTTATGAACAAGTTTATCGGATACTTTAACATATATTTTTATTCATTCTTACAGTTTTAAATAAATCAGAATTAAGCTATAAATAAGCTCCCCATAGATACTAGGATTACATCATGTACATGTTTATAGTGCGCCAGACGTGCGTTTCGCCTACAAAAGACCCATTAGTTACGCTTGAATGAAAAAAGAGTTAAAAAGACCAATTATGCCGCTAACATGTTTAACCCCGCCACATTTTTTTTCATGTGCCTGTCTCAAATCAGGAGCGTGTAATTCAGTGGTTGTCGTTTGTTTATGTGTTACATATTTGTTTTTCGTTCATTTTTTTATATTAATAAGGCACTTAGTTTTCTCGTTTGAATTGTTTTACATTGTCTTATCGGGGCCTTTTATAGCTGACTATGCGGTATGGGCTTTGCTCATTGTTGAAGGCCGTACGGTGACCTATAGTTGTTAATTTCTATGTCATTTTGGTTTCTTGTGGACAGTTGTCTCATTGGCAATCATACCACATCTTCTATTTTATAAATAAATATTATTTTTACGAACATTCAATGGTATGATATCAAATGAACACGAAAGTAAGTGAATTTAAATAAAAGGTGAAACGGGACACAACATAAGGAATGTTGACCTCGGGATTAGTGTAAAGAATCATCGGGGTAAACAATTTTGTTATCTTGCAATTGTGACAAAGGGGTTGTGGTCGTGCGTACAAGGCAAATGCCAATCTCAATAAAATCCTACCCTAATGATTGCAGGCATAAGTGTAATATAGTAATCATAAGAAATGTGTAACATACGGTTTTTTTAATTTGTAGTTGGTTCTACGCGATTCAAGTTTCAGAATATATTTTGAAAACATGTATTTATAAATGGAATACATAAAAAGATAAAAGCTATTTTTTGGTAGTCTAGCTTTTCTATCTAATATTCTTAACATTGCCATATAAGTGGAAGTTTTGGCTATAAAAAAAAAGGTTCAACCCACCATTTTTACTTACACTATCCTGTACCGAGTTAGAAATATGGCAGTTGTTTTATATACTGCACAGCGCAAGTAAAATAACAGATTCCTAAAGAAAAACTGAATAACAGTAAACTGACAACTGTCTCAAAGAATAGTTTAATTAAAAGAAATGCTGAGGCACTTATCCACCTATCTGTCTCGCTTTTCATGCTTTTTATTTTTATTGTATAACAATGGCACAATCCGATAAACTTCGAAAACGAATGAATGAAACATTAAATGTCAATAATACGTTATAAATGTGTACTAAATATAAAAAAAAAGTGCTTGCAAGACTAAGGATAGAATATATAGAAATAGGAAGATGTAATTTGAGTGCCAATGAGACAACTCTCCTCCATCTCCATGCATGCATTGGTTCAATAATTTTGATAACATTAAAAATTACAGAAACTCGTTTTTAAAATACGATAACAGATAGGAAATTGAGTCACTCTCAAATAAATATTAAAATAATGTCGTAGACAATTATCCGTGTCAGCACCTACAGAAGTAACAATGACAAGATTATCCTCTCTTAATTAAATATTTGTTAATAATTATCCACCCATCATTATTTTTTTCTTCAAGTTTCCAAACATTAAAACATTAGAATACACCAATTTGGATGTCCAATTGTTTTATGCATTTATCTAAAAATATGCTATGCATGGAAACAAATAAACGTTTTAGATTTGTGCACACCAGTTAACAAACTCAGGAATAAACATATTCAACGTATCAATGACAATCTTTGGAATGCGAAAACCCTTTGATTTGGAAATAATTCTATAGATCGCATAAACGCCTGTCTCGCTGATTCTATGTCTCCTATCAATAGAAAACTTAAGCCTAGGATGTTGTAACATGCATATTTGTTTGGATTGTTTCCTTTGATAATTAATTGTAGAGCCCGGAGGGAATCCCGTAGTTGCCAGCTATTTTGTAGATGATAATGACATAGAAAACGTAGGAAATAAGCATATACTGCTGCAGGCATTGTGGTTTCTCCTTTAACATGTAGTTCATCCGGTTTGAATACATATTGTTCAGAAAATCTAAACCATTCTAAAACAAAATATCTCATAAATTGAACAATATTCATCTTCCTTAAAAGTTCATACGGAGGATCCTCTTGATAAATTATTTCCTGTGAACATTTTGATAGAGAATATTTGATAATATAAAGAGCTGTATAGTATTGTTTCCTTTTGTAGAAAAACGAAGCTAACAACAGCCATCCAGATACTGCGTCATGACGTGTGCTCATCAGCATAGTACTTATACGAGTTTTGTACTGTTTATAAGTACATTTATTACCAGGCATATCATCAAATGGCTGCACTTGTCCTTTTTTATAACAACATCTTGACATATAATATGTGTAGAGGTGTTTAATTTTCGAACTCTTACTGGACAATACCTTGTTTATCATTTTTTTTAAACAAAAATAATTAGACACACTAAATTTGTCTGCAATTGACATTAAGGATGTAAATAATTTTATAACGCTTAGTTTGTGTGAATATTTTGTCTCCATGCTAATACAAAATTCAAATGCTTTGAAATTCGAAATTTGATCTGACAATAAGATGCATTTCCATCCATAACTGTTAAGAATATACAACTCTTTTAAAAGTGTTTTTTGTGCTTGTGCTTGTATTTTATTCTCAAATAGATTATTCTCAGGAATGAAATAATGCGGACAAACTGCGTAGTTCACACAATATATAAGCCTTTGGAAACATCTCATGTAACAACAAATCAAATTATCAGGTTTCCATATAAGTGAAGGTGATTCTTCACATATCCAAAACAAAACCGTTTTCATAAAATATGAACAAAGTAATTCTTTACAATCTATGGCTAAAGATATAACGTCTTTTAGAAGAATTTTCATTAGCGCATAACATAGTAATTGTGTATGTGTGAATGAATAAATAAGTAGTTTTTCTCCAACGGAAAAAGATATGCGCCATTCTATATGTTCTTGTGAGGATCCTTTCACACCTATAGGTACAAATAGAACCCCGTGTTTTACAATTACCTGTTTAATATCGTAGCTCGGCCATGAATTATTTGATCGTGTTACCCATTGTTTTGCTGGTGTTATCCATAATTTACTCTGTAAACAGTGTGCAACGTCATAAATTCCGTTTTCATCAGATACACACGGCCCATGCACTGTCGTCAAAAAGTCCTTTGCAAATCTTTGTTTAATTGAAATGTTTGACAAGTATACATCCCTACCAACCAATTCAAAGTCTTGAAAGGAATACAAGTTATTGGTATGCACTAAACGTAACTTAGTGTAACCTGGCTGAGTATCTTCATTTTTCATTTCAAAATATACTTTACTCGTATCTAAATAATCATGTGTTTTTTCACAGACCTCAAAATCTTTTAAAACATTCATAACATCCAAATCGCTACCTCGCATATCAAGTCCCTCGCCGAAGCTTCCACTCGTGATTACTGTATCTATTCCGGAGCTTTCTAAATGGTCTCTGACATTGTTCATCATTCTAATTGTGGTTACATGCTCCTCTGTTCCAACAATATTCTTACATAGATAATGATACAGGGCTATTGATGCATTTGGTGTGGTTGGATCTATAAAAATGTTAAAGAATTGAGTTTTAAAAGGGATCAACATTGTGAGTTTTAAAAGAGATCAACATTGCTCTTATAATTAGGTCTTTCAACCTTTCAGTTGAAAGACCTATAGGGTTTGTTCTGATTATTAGGTCTTTCAACCTTTCAGGTGAAAGACCTATAGGGTTTGTTCTGATTATTAGGTCTTTCAACCTTTCAGTTGAAAGACCTATTGTTTTTGTTCTGATTATTAGGTCTTTCAACCTTTCTGTTGAAAGACCTATTGTATTTGTTCTGATTATTATTATTAGGTCTTTCAACCTTTCAGTTGAAAGACCTATAGGGTTTGTTCTGATTATTAGGTCTTTCAACCTTTCTGTTGAAAGACCTATTGTATTCGTTCTGATTATTATTATTATTAGGTCTTTCAACCTTTCTGTTGAAAGACCTATTGTATTTGTTCTGATTATTAGGTCTTTCAACCTTTCAGGTGAAAGACCTATAGGGTTTGTTCTGATTATTAGGTCTTTCAACCTTTCAGTTGAAAGACCTATAGGGTTTGTTCTGATTATTATTAGGTCTTTCAACCTTTCAGGTGAAAGACCTATAGGGTTTGTTCTGATTATTATTATTATTATTTTTTTTTTTTTTTTTCTTCCGCCAACTTTTTTTTCCTTCGCTGTTTTTTTGTTTCACAAGATATCGCTTATATATAAGGTAAATGATATCGAACAGTTAATACGCTTCTGAAACTGACACCGCGTAACAAAAAACTTTACCTTGTAAGAGTTATCTCCCCGAACACTGTTTTTCTTGTGGCCACTACTCCTTCGCGACCGTATAAGGAACCGACAAATTTATTTATCCAAATTGCTCGTTATATCCTTAGGATGTTCTGTTTCATTTCAACCGAAGCTATCCGGAGACTCCATATGAGAGTTATCCCCCCTTTTATATATGATATCAGTGATATGCATTTCTAACTGGTAAACTATAAGTGATAGAGACCTAGGGTCTTTTGATTTAAGATCCTTGGTCCAAAAAAATGAAAATTAGGTCAAGGTCAAAGGTGAAGGTCAAATTCTAAATTTTGATTTTGGCTTATTTTCACTTATTCTCATTAACTTTATAAGATTTCGACAATTTCTTTTTAATAAATTGTTAGTTGCGACATGTCGTAACTTAAGATTTTTGATTGGAAGGGTGCGTAGACAATAAACGGGAGTTTTTGCCCCTCTTATATTTAGAATTATGCGTAAAGTGATATTACTCATGAACCATACATACTACTGACCTAGGGTCTTTTGATTTGGGATCCTTGGTTTATGACCTTGAAATTGGGGTCAAGGTCATAGGTTAATTGGACGTTCTAGATTTTGACCTTTGTTCCAAATTCATATTTTCATATCATAAAGCCAAAGCAACTGACAATTTCAACTGAATCTTAATATTTTCATATCAAAATAGATCCTCATTGGTTGAAAGACCTTCAATTGTTCTTTGAACAATTGGTTTTTAATTATTATTATTTTTTTTTTTTTTCTTCCGCCAACTTTTTTTTCCTTCGGTGTTTTTTTGTTTCACAAGATATCGCTTAGATATAAGGTAAATGATATCGAACAGTTAATACGCTTCTGAAACTGACACCGCGTAACAAAAAACTGTACCTTGTAAGAGTTATCTCCCCGAACACTGTTTTTCTTGTGGCCACTACTCCTTCGCAACCGTATAAGAAACCGACAAATTTATTTTTCCAAATTGCTCGTTATATCCTTAGGATGTTCTGTTTCATTTCAACCGAAGCTATCCGGAGACTCCATATGAGAGTTATCCCCCCTTTTATATATGATATCAGTGATATGCATTTCTAACTGGTAAACTATAAGTGATAGAGACCTAGGGTCTTTTGATTTAAGATCCTTGGTCCAAAAAAATTTAAATTAGGTCAAGGTCAAAGGTCAAGGTCAAATTCTTAATTTTGATTTTGGCTTATTTTCACCTTTTTTCATTAACCTTATAAAATATCGACAATTTTTTTTTACTAAATTGTTAGTTGCGACATGTCGTAACTTATAAATTTTGGTTGCGAGGGTGCGTAAACAATAAAAGGGAGTTTTCGCCCCTCTTATATTAAGAATTATGCGTAAAGTGATTTTACTCATGAACCATACATATTAAGTAACTAGTGTCTTTTTATTTGAGATGTTTAGTCTATGACCTTGAAATTGAGGTCAAGGTCATAGGTTAATTGGACGTTCTAGATTTTGACCTTTGCTTAAAATTCATATTTATACATCATTAAGCCATAGGAACTGACATTTTCAACTGAATTTTAATATTTTCATATCTAAATAGATCCTCATATGGTATCGTATTGGTTGAAAGACCTTCAATTGTTCTTTGAACAATTGGTTTTTAATTATTAGGTCTTTCAACCTTTCTGTTGAAAGACCTATTGTATTTGTTCTGATTATTATTATTATTATTATTATTATTAGGTCTTTCAACCTTTCAGGTGAAAGACCTATAGGGTTTGTTCTGATTATTATTATTATTATTATTATTATTATTATTATTATTATTATTTTTTTTTTTTTTTTCTTCCGCCAACTTTTTTTTCCTTCGCTGTTTTTTTGTTTCACAAGATGTCGCTTAGATATTTGGTATATGATATCGAACAGTTAATGCGCTTCTGAAACTGACACCGCGTAACAAAAACCTTTACCTTGTAAGAGTTATCTCCCCAAACACTGTTTTTCTTGTGGCCACTACTACTTCGCAACCGTATAAGAAACCGACAAATTTATTTTTCCAAATTGCTCGTTATATCCTTAGGATGTTCTGTTTAATTTCAACGGAAGCTATCCGGAGACTCCATATGAGAGTTATCCCCCCTTTTATATATGATATCAGTGATATGCATTTCTAACTGGTAAACTATAAGTGATAGAGACCTAGGGTCTTTTGATTTAAGATCCTTGGTCCAAAAAAATGAAAATTAGGTCAAGGTCAAAGGTCAAGGTCAAATTCTTAATTTTAATTTTGGCTTTTTTTCACCTTTTTTTCATTAACCTTATAAGATATCGACAATTTTTTTTTACTAAATTGTTAGTTGCGACATGTCGTAACTTATAAATTTTGGTTGCGAGGGTGCGTAAACAATAAAAGGGAGTTTTCGCCCCTCTTATATTAAGAATTATGCGTAAAGTGATTTTACTCATGAACCATACATATTAAGGAACTAGTGTCTTTTTATTTGAGATGTTTAGTCTATGACCTTGAAATTGAGGTCAAGGTCATAGGTTAATTGGACGTTCTAGATTTTGACCTTTGCTTAAAATTCATATTTATACATCATTAAGCCATAGGAACTGACATTTTCAACTGAATTTTAATATTTTCATATCTAAATAGATCCTTATTGGTTGAAAGACCTGCAATTGTTCTCTGAACAATTGGTTTTTAATTATTATTATTATTTTTATTTTTTTTCTTCCGCCAACTTTTTTTTCCTTCGCTGTTTTTTTGTTTCACAAGATGTCGCTTAGATATATGGTATATGATATCGAACAGTTAATGCGCTTCCGAAACTGACACCGCGTAACAAAAACCTTTACCTTGTAAGAGTTATCTCCCCGAACACTGTTTTTCTTGTGGCCACTAAGGCTTCGCAACCGTAAAAGAAAGCGACAAATTTATTTTTCCAAATTGCTCGTTATATCCTCAGGATGATCTGTTTTATTTTGACCGAAGCTATCTGGAGACTCCATATGAGAGTTATCCCCCCTTTTATATATGATATAAGTGATTTGCATTTCTAACTAGTAAACCATTAGTGATAGAGACCTAGGGTCTTTAGATTTAAGATCCTTGGTCCAAAAAAATGAAAATTAGGTCAAGGTCAAAGGTCAAGGTCAAATTCTAAATTTAGATTTTTGCTTATTTTTACTTATTTTCAATTATTTTATAAGATTTTGACAAAATATTTTTACTAAATTGTTAGTTGCGACATGACGTAACTTATAAATTTTGATTGGAAGGGTGCGTAGACAATAAATGGAAGTTTTTGCCCCTCTTTTATTTAGAATTATGCGTAAGGTGATATTACTCATGAACCATACATAATACAGATCTGGGGTCTTTTGATTTGGGATTCTATGTTTATGACCTTGAAATTGAGGTCAAGGTCATAGGTTATTTGGACGTTCTAGATTTTGACCTTTGCTTGAAATTCAGATTTATACATCATAAAGCTATAGGAACTGACATTTTCAACTGAATCTTAATATTTTCATATCAAAATACATCCTTATTGGTTGAAAGACCTTCAATTGTTCTTTGAACAATTGGTTTTTAATTATTATTATTATTTTTTTTTTTTTTCTTCCGCCAACTTTTTTTTCCTTCGCTGTTTTTTTGTTTCACAAGATGTCGCTTAGATATTTGGTATATGATATCGAACAGTTAATGCGCTTCTGAAACTGACACCGCGTAACAAAAACCTTTACCTTGTAAGAGTTATCTCCCCAAACACTGTTTTTCTTGTGGCCACTACTACTTCGCAACCGTATAAGAAACCGACAAATTTATTTTTCCAAATTGCTCGTTATATCCTTAGGATGTTCTGTTTCATTTCAACGGAAGCTATCCGGAGACTCCATATGAGAGTTATCCCCCCTTTTATATATGATATCAGTGATATGCATTTCTAACTGGTAAACTATAAGTGATAGAGACCTAGGGTCTTTTGATTTAAGATCCTTGGTTCAAAAAAATGAAAATTAGGTCAAAGTCAAAGGTCAAGGTCAAATTCTTAATTTTGATTTTGGCTTATTTTCACCTTTTTTAATTAACCTTATAAGATTTCGACATTTTTTTTTTACTAAATTGTTAGTTGCGACATGTCGTAACTTACAAATTTTGGTTGTGAGGGTGCGTAAACAATAAAAGGGAGTTTTCGCCCCTCTTATATTAAGAATTATGCGTAAAGTGATTTTACTCATGAACCATACATATTAAGGAACTAGTGTCTTTTTATTTGAGATGTTTAGTCTATGACCTTGAAATTGAGGTCAAGGTCATAGGTTAACTGGACGTTCTAGATTTTGACCTTTGCTTAAAATTCATATTTATGCATCATTAAGCCATAGGAACTGACATTTTCAACTGAATTTTAATATTTTCATATCTAAATAGATCCTTATTGGTTGAAAGACCTTCAATTGTTCTCTGAACAATTGGTTTTTAATTATTATTATTATTATTATTATTATTATTATTTTTATTTTTTTTCTTCCGCCAACTTTTTTTTCCTTCGCTGTTTTTTTGTTTCACAAGATGTCGCTTAGATATATGGTATATGATATCGAACAGTTAATACGCTTCTGAAACTGACACCGCGTAACAAAAAACTTTACCTTGTAAGAGTTATCTCCCCGAACACTGTTTTTCTTGTGTCCTCTAAGGCTTTGCAACCGTATAAAAAACCGACAAATTTATTTTTCCAAATTGCTCGTTAAGTCCTCAGGATGTTCTGTTTTATTTTGACCGAAGCTATACGGAGACTCCATATGAGAGTTATCCCCCCTTTTTATATGATATAATTGATATGCATATCTAACTGGTAAACCATAAGTGATAGAGACCTAGGGTCTTTAGATTTAAGATCCTTGGTCCAAAAAAATGAAAAGTAGGTCAAGGTCAAAGGTCAAGGTCAAATTCTAAATTTTGATTTTGGCTTATTTTCACTTATTTTCATTAACTTTATAAGTTTTCGACAAATTATCTTTACTAAATTGTTAGTTGCGACATGTCGTAACTTATAAATTTAGATTGGAAGGGTGCGTAGACAATAAATGGGAGTGTTTGCCCCTCTTATATTTAGAATTTTGCGTAAAGTGATATAACTCATGAACCATACATAATACAGACCTAGGGTCTTTTGATTTAGGATCCTTGGTGTATGACCTTGAAATTGAGGTCAAGGTCATAGGTTAATTGGACGTTCTTGATTTTGACCTTTGCCTGAAATTCATATTTTTATATCATAAAGCCATAGGAACTAACATTTTCAACTGAAGCTTAATATTTTCATATCAAAATAGATCCTTATTGGTTGAAAGACCTTCAATTGTTCTTTGAACAATTGGTTTTTAATTATTATTATTATTATTAGGTCTTTCAACCTTTCAGGTGAAAGACCTATAGGGTTTGTTCTGATTATTATTATTATTTTTTTTTTTTTTCTTCCGCCAACTTTTTTTTCCTTCGCTGTTTTTTTGTTTCACAAGATGTCGCTTAGATATTTGGTATATGATATCGAACAGTCAATGCGCTTCTGAAACTGACACCGCGTAACAAAAACCTTTACCTTGTAAGAGTTATCTCCCCGAACACTGTTTTTCTTGTGGCCACTAAGGCTTCGCAACCGTATAAGAAACCGACAAATTTATTTTTCCAAATTGCTCGTTATATCCTCAGGATGTTCTGTTTCATTTTGACCGAAGCTATCCGGAGACTCCATATGAGAGTTATCCCCCCTTTTATATATGATATAAGTGATATGCATTTCTAACTGGTAAACCATAAGTGATAGAGACCTAGGGTCTTTTGATTTTAGATCCTTGGTCCAAAAAAATGAAAATTAGGTCAAGGTCAAAGGTCAAGGTCAAATTTTAAATTTTGATTTTTGCTTATTTTCACTTATTTTCATTAACCTTATAAGATATCGACAATTTTTTTTTACTAAATTGTTAGTTGCAACATGTCGTAACTTATAAATTTTGGTTGTGAGGGTGCGTAAACAATAAAAGGGAGTTTTCGCCCCTCTTATATTAAGAATTATGCGTAAAGTGATTTTACTCATGAACCATACATATTAAGGAACTAGTGTCTTTTTATTTGAGATGTTTAGTCTATGACCTTGAAATTGAGGTCAAGGTCATAGGTTAATTGGATGTTCTAGATTGTGACCTTTGCTTAAAATTCATATTTATACATCATTAAGCCATAGGAACTGACATTTTCAACTGAATTTTAATATTTTCATATCTAAATGAATCCTTATTGGTTGAAAGACCTTCAATTGTTCTTTGAACAATTGGTTTTTAATTATTTTTATTTTTTTTCTTCCGCCAACTTTTTTTGCCTTCGCTGTTTTTTTGTTTCACAAGATGTCGCTTAGATATAAGGTATATGATATCGAACAGTTAATACGCTTCTGAAACTGACACCGCGTAACAAAAAACTTTACCTTCTAAGAGTTATCTCCCCAAACACTGTTTTTCTTGTGTCCTCTAAGGCTTCGCAACCGTATAAGAAACCGACAAATTTATTTTTCAAAATTGCTCGTTATGTCCTCAGGATGTTCTGTTTCATTTTGACCGAAGCTATCCGGAGACTCCATATGAGAGTTATCCCCCCTTTTATATATGATATAAGTGATTTGCATTTCTAACTAGTAAACCATAAGTAATAGAGACCTAGGGTCTTTTGATTTAAGATCCTTGGTCCACAAAAATGAAAATTAGGTCGAGGTCAAAGGTCAAGGTCAAATTCTAAATTTTGATTTTGGCTTATTTTCTCTTATTTTCATTAACTTTATAAGATTTCGACAAATTATTTTTACTAAATTGTTAGTTGCGACATGTCGTAACTTATAAATTTTGATTGGAAGGATGCGTAGACAAAAAATGGGAGTTTATGCCCCTCTTATATTTAGAATTATGCGTAAAGTGATATTTCTCATGAACCATACATAATACAGACCTAGGGTCTTTTGATTTGAGATCCTTGGTTTATGACCTTGAAATTGAGGTCAAGGTCATAGGTTAATTGGACGTTCTAGATTTTGAACTTTGCTATAAATTCATATTTTTATATCATAAAGCCATAGCAACTGACATTGTCAACAGAATCTTAATATTTTCATATCAAAAAAGATCCTTATTGGTTGAAAGACCTTCAATTGTTCTTTGAACAATTGGTTTTTAATTAGGTCTTTCAACCTTTCAGGTGAAAGACCTATAGGGTTTGTTCTGATTATTATTATTATTATTTTTTTTTTTTTTTTTCTTCCGCCAACTTTTTTTTCCTTCGCTGTTTTTTTGTTTCACAAGATGTCGCTTAGATATAAGGTATATGATATCGAACAGTTAATACGCTTCTGAAACTGACACCGCGTCACAAAAAACTTTACCTTGTAAGAGTTATCTCCCCGAACACTGTTTTACTTGTGTCCTCTAAGGCTTCGCAACCGTATAAGAAACCAACAAATTTATTTTTCAAAATTGCTCGTTATATCCTCAGGATGTTCTGTTTCATTTGGACCGAAGCTATCCGGAGACTCCATATGAGAGTTATCCCCCCTTTTATATATGATATAAGTGATATGCATTTCTAGCTGGTAAACCATAAGTGATAGAGACCTAGGGTCTTTTGATTTAAGATCCTTGGTCCAAAAAAATGAAAATAAGGTCAAGGTCAAAGGTCAAGGTCAAATTCTAAATTTTGATTTTGGCTTATTTTCACTTATTTTCATTAACTTTATAAGATTTCGACAAATTATTTTACTAAATTGTTAGTTGCGACATGTCGTAACTTATAAATTTTGATTGGAAGGGTGTGTAGACAAAAAATGGGAGTTTTTGCCCTTCTTATATTTAGAATTATGCGTAAAGTGATATTACTCATGAACCATACATAATACAAACCTAGGGTCTGTTGTTTTGGGATCCTTGGTTTATGACCTTGAAATTGAGGTCAAGGTCATACCTTATTTGGACGTTCTAGATTTTGACCTTTGCTCCAAATTCACATTTTTATATCATAAAGCCATAGCAAGTGACATTTTCAACTGAATCTTAATATTTTCATATCAAAATAGATCCTTATTGGTTGAAAGACCTTCAATTGTTCTTTGAACAATTGGTTTTTAATTATTATTATTATTATTATTTTTTTTTTTTTTTTTCTTCCACCAACTTTTTTTTCCTTCGCTGTTTTTTTGTTTCACAAGATGTCGCTTAGATATTTGGTATATAATATCGAACAGTTAATGCGCTTCTGAAACTGACACCGCGTAACAAAAACATTTACCTTGTAAGAGTTATCTCCCCAAACACTGTTTTTCTTGTGGCCACTACTACTTCGCAACCGTATAAGAAACCGACAAATTTATTTTTCCAAATTGCTCGTTAAATCCTTAGGATGTTCTGTTTCATTTCAACGGAAGCTATCCGGAGACTCCATATGAGAGTTATCCCCCCTTTTATATATGATATCAGTGATATGCATTTCTAACTGGTAAACTATAAGTGATAGAGACCTAGGGTCTTTTGATTGAAGATCCTTGGTCCAAAAAAATGAAAATTAGGTCAAGGTCAAAGGTCAAGGTCAAATTCTTAATTTTGATTTTGGCTTATTTTCACCTTTTTTCATTAACCTTATAAGATGTCGACAAATTATTTTTCCTAAATTGTTAGTTGCGACATGTCGTAACTTATAAATTTTCGTTGCAAGGGTGCGTAGACAATAAAATTGGAGTTTTCGACCCTCTTATATTTAGAATTATGCGTAAAGTGATATTACTCATGAACCATACATATTAAGGAACTAGTGTCTTTTGATTCGAGATGTTTAGTCTATGACCTTGAAATTGAGGTCAAGGTCAAAGGTTAATTGGACGTTCTAGATTTTGACCTTTGCTCTAAATTCATATTTATACATCATAAAGCCATAGGAACTTACATTTTCAACTGAATTTTAATATTTTCATATCAAAATAGATCTTTATTAGTTGAAAGACCTTCAATTGTTCTTTGAACAATTGGTTTTTAATTATTATTATTTTTTTTTTTTTTCTTCCGCCAACTTTTTTTTCCTTCGCTGTTTTTTTGTTTCACAAGATGTCGCTTAGATATTTGGTATATGATATCGAACAGTTAATGCGCTTCTGAAACTGACACCGCGTAACAAAAACCTTTACCTTGTAAGAGTTATCTCCCCAAACACTGTTTTTCTTGTGGCCACTACTTCTTCGCAACCGTATAAGAAACGGACAAATTTATTTTTCCAAATTGCTCGTTATATCCTTAGGATGTTCTGTTTCATTTCAACCGAAGCTATCCGGAGACTCCATATGAGAGTTATCCCCCCTTTTATATATGATATCAGTGATATGCATTTCTAACTGGTAAACTATAAGTGATAGAGACCTAGGGTCTTTTGATTTAAGATCCTGGGTCCAAAAAAATGAAAATTAGGTCAAGGTCAAAGGTCAAGGTCAAATTCTTAATTTTGATTTTGGCTTATTTTCACATTTTTTCATTAACCTTATAAGATATCGACAATTTTTTTTTACTAAATTGTTAGTTGCGACATGTCGTAACTTATAAATTTTGGTTGCGAGGGTGCGTAAACAATAAAAAGGAGTTTTCGCCCCTCTTATATTAAGAATTATACGTAAAGTGATTTTACTCATGAACCATACATATTAAGGAACTAGTGTCTTTTTATTTGAGATGTTTAGTCTATGACCTTGAAATTGAGGTCAAGGTCATCAGTTAATTGGACGTTCTAGATTTTGACCTTTGCTTAAAATTCATATTTATACATCATTAAGCCATAGGAACTGACATTTTCAACTGAATTTTAATATTTTCATATCTAAATAGATCCTTATTGGTTGAAAGACCTTCAATTGTTCTTTGAACAATTGGTTTTTAATTATTATTATTATTATTTTTTTTTTTTTTCTTCCGCCAACTTTTTTTTCCTTCGCTGTTTTTTTGTTTCACAAGATATAACTTAGATATAAGGTAAATGATATCGAACAGTTAATACGCTTCTGAAACTGACACCGCGTAACAAAAAACTGTACCTTGTAAGAGTTATCTCCCCGAACACTGTTTTTCTTGTGGCCACTACTCCTTCGCAACCGTATAAGAAACCGACAAATTTATTTTTCCAAATTGCTCGTTATATCCTTAGGATGTTCTGTTTCATTTCAACCGAAGCTATCCGGAGACTCCATATGAGAGTTATCCCCCCTTTTATATATGATATCAGTGATATGCATTTCTAACTGGTAAACTATAAGTGATAGAGACCTAGGGTCTTTTGATTTAAGATCCTTGGTCCAAAAAAATGAAAATTAGGTCAAGGTCAAAGGTCAAGGTCAAATTCTAAATTTTGATTTTGGCTTATTTTCACCTTTTTTCATTAACCTTATAAGATATGGACAATTTTTTTTTTCTAAATTGTTAGTTGCGACATGTCGTAACTGATAAATTTTGGTTGCAAGGGTGCGTAAACAATAAAAGGGAGTTTTCACCCCTCTTATATTAGGAATTATGCGTAAAGTGATTTTACTCATGAACCATACATATTAAGGAACTAGTGTCTTTTTATTTGAGATGTTTAGTCTATGACCTTGAAATTGAGGTCAAGGTCATAGGTTAATTGGACGTTCTAGATTTTGACCTTTGCTTAAAATTCATAGTAATACATCATTAAGCCATAGGAACTGACATTTTCAACTGAATTTTAATATTTTCATATCTAAATAGATCCTTATTGGTTGAAAGACCTTCAATTGTTCTTTGAACAATTGGTTTTTAATTTTAGATTTTTTTCTTTTATCAGTTTATAATTACATTCAATGTGTGTTTCACTATAATACGTTATTCTGATTGGCTAACTGTACATCACGTGTTATTCCTTAAGAAGTTGTATCACACAATACAACTTTGCATTCATGATGACACGAGGTCCCACAATAAAGTGCACAGGTAAATGAAATAAAAACTTGATAAAAGGCGTGTTTTCATGATCCTATAGGTAAAAAATGTAATTATAAGTATTGAATGCTTTTTTTTGTAACTTTATAGGGTTGTAAAAGCGTTGACCGTGCGCACATTTTTAGTATGAAGCGCTTCCGCGCTTCATACAAAATGTACTTCGGTCAACGCTTTTACACCCCAATAAATTTACAAAAAAGAGCATTCAATTCTTAAATGATTTTTAAATATTAAAAACATAACACCGTTGAATTTGACAATATACACGAAAACTTGTACGAAAGTTTTTTTTTTTTTTAAATAGTACACTAAAATAAGTACTACCAAGATAGCACTCTATTGTATCTATACTGTATATAAATGTTAAACATGAACACTTGCAATGTATTACACACGAATATGTTACAACAATACATTAATCTTAAAGATCTTAATTATACATACACGGTAATACTATAGATATTTTTCTTTTACAAGTAAGTTTAAAAATCTTTTGTAAGTGAGAGTGCTATCTTTAGTCAAATTCAATATACAGAGAATCACAATTTATAAGGGACGTACGAGCCGCAGTATAATTGTATTACTGTATATACCATGTCAGACCCCTTTGATATTTGATACTTACAGTTTTCATGTAGAAAAAACAGACACACCTACCTACCAAATCATTTAATATTTATAAACAACGCAGGCCAAGTTACAAATAACGAAATAATAAGTTCACATAATTGTTTCTTCTCACTATAAATTACCCACAAGATAAGTAAGATAAATAAAATGCACACCATAGTTCAAATTTTAATAACAAGATTAAATTTAAGGGGAAAAAAACTCACAACATTTACTTTAATATGAATATATAATACAGGTTGAATCCTAATTAATAATAAATTAAAAACATTTATTTGAAATGTTTTTACCCGCAAGGATAGACGCCATTCAAACTCTATTTATTAGTAGTTTATGTTTTCTTTTATCTAGCTAAATGCTTAAAACTGCATATCAATAGTTATGAAATAACTAGTATTATCATTTATCTTACCATCTATTAATTTCTAGAAATATGATTGGTTTAAAGCGTCCGCGTTGATAATTCATATTAGGTTAGTAGGGATGCGGAGCTTATTTCATTTATGGTAATAAGTGGTGTTACGTCCCTTTATATTCCATATTAGGTTCGACCGTACATATTTTTAGGGGCCAGCTAAAGGACACCTACGGGTGCGGGAATTCTCGCTACATTGAAGACCCATTTGGGGCCTTCGGCTGCTGTCTACTCTATGGTCGGGTTGTTGTCGCTTTGACACATTCCCCATTTCCTTTCTCAATTTTGGTCCGTTTTTACTGAAAATTAATTGCTTGATTCATAAACCTATTCACAAAAACATCATGTTTTGGCAACACCGGTATTCCAATAATGTTGCAATTTTGAAACTTATAATGTATTTTAAGATTATACTTGTATTTGCAGGCATTTGAGAATCAACTTGTGGCTTTTTTGTGTATCATAATACAAATTATATTCTAGGCCATAGTTCGGCAAAAGTAAAACTAGTTCTTAATTGAGAGAAAACCAAATACGGGACATATAAATTTGGATTTGAGATCACATTTTATCAATATTGTTTAGGAATCGAATTATAAGTGCGCAAAATATATTTTGATTCATTTTAAAAACAAACGATAGATACCAATACCAATAAAAGCCTACTCAATATTGTTCGGCATAAGGAGTACTATGACAGTTGTAATTCATTCGTTTAATGTGTTTGAGCTTTTGATCTTGTCATTTAATTAGGGACTTTCCGTTTTGAAATTTTCTCGGAGTTCATTATTTTTTTGTTTAAATTAGAAATCACATTTGTATTCAATGTTAAACAGCTGATTTAGCCCAGTTGGTAGAATTGCAACACATTAGAACATGAAAATGTTCTATAAATGTGTTCTATGTCAGTGATACTGCTATCGACCAAATAAGATAATAACACCGTAGCCATGTAATGTTTTAGATAATGTATCGCATAAATGTATACATCAATATTAATCATCTCATTAGAAGGTACCAGAAGTACGCTATCATTAGCATGATTAAGACACGACGCTATCTCCGGGCGATGAACAATCAACGTTCTGACATTAAAAAGAACATTAAGTAAGGCCATGTTCACACCAAACGCCATGTACAGTAAACATGTTTACATTTAGTTTAATGTAATGTATACTGGTTTCACATTAAATTTGTTCACATCTATAAACCTTGTTTAATTACCTGCACATAAGATTTGTTCACATCTATAAATCTTGTTTAATTACCTGTACATAAGATTTGTTCACACTCGTAAACTATGTGTCATTTAGATGTTCATTTCTTATAACCGAATGTAAATTTGTCGGACAACTTTTCTAGCAGTTAGGAAACGACAATTTAACTTCCAAAAAAAGGGGGGTTTCTTTAAACATATTATAATCCCCAATTTGATGCAACAAATATCCTGGTCATTTAGATAATAAAAAATCTGAATCCCGAGTTTCCTCATACATTATAGTGTTAATTTATGAAAAAAGATATTTGATTGCTGGCATCGAAAAAAACTGAATAGAAACGTTCGCGCGAAAAATATCTGACTTAGAAAAATAATACACTCCCCCTCCTTTTGAAGTTTAGTGGTTGCTCCTTTACGAAAGCCATTTTCACGATTTGTAGTAGTTTAAAGATACTATAGATGTCTCGATTACAAATTAAAAACCGTAGGCTGCAGCAGCGTGCTTACAGACTAAGGAAAAGGCTTGAGATGTTAATGATCACTTCATTTTTATCTTTTCTGTTTTTTTCAAAAGGTATTTCTTCTCCAAGGAGTATTTAGCAAAGGGAGATGTGTATGGTTTTTCTTCTTTTTTTATCATTTCTAAGTGTATTTTAACGGATCTGAGATACTAGACAGACAATACAATTTACCTCACACTCTTTTTTGTAATGCATTTATGAGTAAATCGTTGTTTGTGTAAAGACCAGTGGCAAATATTTCGGGAAGACCTTTTAAAATGAATTACGTATTCGGCAATGATGATGCTTTAAATTAATAAAGCTAGCTAAAGCTTTTTTATAACAAAAAAATATATCACGTTTAGACAAACATTTCTGTAAAGAACCTAATAAATAATTGTTATACGAATATCAATTTTATGAAAAAATCGTCCCTTTTTTAAATATACTTGGTAAAATTAAAGTTCTAAATGACTGCCTAGTTTTGTGTACACTTAACCTACACGAGGCCTACATTGACTATCGACTACATGTAGACAAAACATGATTTAAACTACATGTACACATTGAGTTTTATCAATGGGAACGTAATTGTGTTTAGTTTACGCATGAGTTACACTAACACAACACCAAATTTAGGTCAATGTGAACGAGGCCTAATTCGAAGGGATATGAACATGACATTCCCATGTATCGATTAATTTTGAATATAAATAAGAAGGTTATTTGACCGAATACTAAAAAGTTCGAATACACTAAAAAAAATAAAACAAGAGATTGCGCATACATCTCTGACACAGCACTTTTATAAGTAGAAATTCAAATAAATGAATACGAATGAAAGAACACAATCCAATGTCCCCCGGATTGAACACATTTTATTTATGCAGTGGTTTTTTTTTCTTTTTTTCTTTATAACTGTTTATCAAAATGTTAAGGGAATGTATGCCTGAAAGCACGTATAATGAAACTATCCATTTAACTTATAACGTAGTTTATAAGCTCTTTTTTTTACTTGTCCTAGATATTACTGATATAAATCTTAAATATAAGTTTGATAAATAACTGGGGAAAAGATTAATTGCAGATTGAAGAGCGCTGACAACTCAATGTTTCACAAAAAAAAATCGGGGGGGGGGGGGGGGGTATAACTCTTTGAACAAAGCTATTCGTCAATGGCTTTCAAACATTCCGCGACAATACTTGAACAAACATTTGAAGAATTTTTATAAAAATCTGATAATAATTGCCTACGTGAAAACGCCAACAAGACCGAACGAACAAAGGGATGCACAGACGGACAGACAGACACCAGATATACTGTTATAGCTAAATATGCTGTGTGGGTTTTTTTTCTCATTGTTGGAGGCCGTACGATAATATATAGTTAATTTCTGTGTCATTTGGTCTCTTGTGAAGGGTTGTCTCATTGGCAATCATGCCACATCTTCTATTATATATATATATCCCCTAGACTACGTCATGTAGGGGGGGAGTAAATAACAAACACTACATTGGAAAAAATAGCCAGATCAACATGAACCCAACAACTAAATATTATGCCATATTATGTACTCCAAGAAGGTCATCACATGTGATTATATATCATCATTTTACTTAAATAAAGAGACACGTACTTCCCTGAATATCATTTTCCGTTAACCATGTTAACCTTTTTTAGTTTCGTTTGTAAATGCATGCAGAGAAAAGGACCATTCCATTTAAAATGTCCTTATACGTCACATTAAAGTTTAGTTTTCGATATAAAATTAATAAGCTAATAATACTTTTTGAATAACAAACAAGTTGTTGTACCTAAAAAAATAATATAATTCCTTTTAAAAAGTCATCAAAGGTACCAGGATTATAATTTGATATGCCAGAAGCGCGTTTCGTCCACATAAGACTCATCAGTGACGCTCAGATCAAAATAGTGATAAAGCCAAACAAGTTCAAATTTGAAGAGCATTAAGGACCCAACATCACATGTATAAACATTTACTTCATTGGATGGCATAATTTATTCTCAAAATTTTACAACCCATTTTTAAACATTGTGAAACAGGTAACGAACAAAATACCTGACAAAAATAATTCAACTTGTTCAACCGAAGAAACGTGTCATATTCCTAAATGTATTGTTATTATTGTAGTATAGTCGAACAACAGAATGCATTGACACATTGTTATCCATCCTTTCATTAAAGTTGAAAATAGACAAAACCTACCTAAATTTGAAAAAAAATCTTCAAGGGACTTTATAATAAAAATGTGTTTTTTTTTCTTCTGAAAATGTATTGATATATTTTTATGTGCCAGTAAGGTCAATTTCATAAAGACAAAGGACATATACTTCTGACCACTGGTAACGGATAACTTATTCAAAACCAATTACAACTCATAGATAAATCTGGTTCCTTCAGACTTAAAAACTTCATTTTTAAAGGACTTAAACACTCCATTTTTAAGGACGAAACATCTAAAATTATTTCCTAGGCCTGTAATGGGTAACAAATAGAAGAATCTTAAATGCAGTACTGAATAATGAATTTGGTTTATTCTAATATGATATGTATCATGTGTGTTTCTATTAACATTTAAAAAAAAGAAGACATGAGAGGACATTCATTACTGATAAATATCAGGTAATATGACAACGTCAGAGGGGAAAAAACAGAATAAGACAAACACTTTAATAAGACATTATATAATAAAAAAAAACGAACTACTGAGCAACACAGACATCACAACAAAACTAGGAATTGCCTCATGTGCTCCTAAAAGGGTTTCGGTTCCTGCTCCACATGTCATTACATTGCATTATTTAATGTATACATGTATTTCCATATGTGATTTTCCGGTTTTGTTTTTAGATTCATTTATAAAAATACAAATATAAAATAACTATTCCGATAAAAATGTCTTCATACGTCACAAGGAGTTTTTTCTCTAACAAATCATTGTAGAATGATTTATTTTGGACAACGATTACGTTTTCCCTTAAAATATCAATACAATTTCCATAATCACGTATAACATGTATAGTTTGTGCTACATCAAATTCATTGACCATGTGAAATGGCATATATCTAGTTCCAAAATAATTTTGAAAAGTTAATTTAAAAAATGGAAAAACCGTAAAACTAACGCTGCAATATACTAACCAAAGAAACGAATGGAAAACAACTGTCCTGTTCCAAAATGTATCTCCAGTTATATAGAATATACATTCTAACAACATGATAAACACATTGGATTCCATAATATAATGTTAAACTTACCTAATATTTACTTAATGATGATTCACACAACGGTTTTATACTTGAACTTTAATTACTCATCCATTTTTATCAAATATGTATTTACATTTTTATAGTGTGTTTTTCTATATTGTGATGCAATATTATTTTTTCAGAATAAGGAGAAGGTGTGCAACCATATAAACGTTTAATCCCGCTGCAATTGTATTGCCTCTGTCGTAAGATATGAATCTGACGGGTTTTCCCGTTTGAATGGTTTTACACTATTAATGTTTGGGGCCCTTATTAGCTTGCTGTTCGTTGTAAGCCTAGGCTCCATGTTGAAGACCGTAACTTGACTTATAATGGTTTGCTATTATAAATTTTGACTTAGATGGAGAGTGGTCTCATCGGCATCATACCACATCTTTCTATATCTAATCAATGGAACTGTATAATGAAATTGATAGCAACATATCAGTTATTTTATTTCATTTTATTTTTCAGAAAACTTACTGTATATACTTACAGCATATTATTGAAAATTAAAATAAGGAGGGCTATACTAATATGTTTGTCATTTGAAATGAAAGACAAACGACACCTATTACATATCTCAGAGAACAAGTTGCTTCGAGAGATTTTTTCAAAACCAATTATAGCAGGTTTCTGCAAAATTTTAGTACTCTAGTTAAATCCATTAATAACAGAAAAAACAGTTCTAATTATTTCCTGAAATGAATGAAAAATACAAGAATTATAAATGCAAAACAAGATGATGTGTATCATGCGTACCTAATTAAAGGAGAAGGTCCGGTAAGCCACCTTTTTGGGCCCAAAATATAGCAGTTTTACAAAATTGTTAAAATGTAAACTTTTAGTTATTTTATGGACAGTAGAATGCTTCTGATACATGAATATGGGCTGTTTTTGACAATACATGGCACATTTATCGGGTACTAGCACTACAAAGTCATGCTAAATCAATGAAATCTTCACAGTTCTAGCATTTTAGTATAATTTTAGACGGTTTTCGTGTAAAACGAAAGTGGCCGCATTTGTGTTCATCCTTAATATTAAAATGTGAGTTGTATTTGATGATAATACATAACATATATAAAGGTTTAGGATGAACACGGATGCGGCCATTTTCATTTTTGACAAAAACCATCTGAAAAGTGAGATTTTTCGGAATATTTGGTAGATTTTTCATATTTGAGCTTGAATCGGATCGTTTTTAATGACAAAATCAGTTACAATATTTCACCTAAACTAATAGAATAAAATAAAATAGACACTTAAATATATCAATCAAAGAAATAAATAAAAAACAACTGTCATTTATTCAACATGCTTAATCTATTATGTTTCAACAATAGAAAATGCACAGTTATATCCATGCTTTCATCAAGTTTGAACGTATAAAATATTTACTAAATGTTGAAAACAATCATCAATGGAAATAAAATATTCAGTTATTTCCTGTGACCAATACACTACAAAGGAAACGAAAGACTGCGCAACACGATCATAAAAAAAGAGGTAATATAATGTGCTGCTTTATTCAGTTCATTCATGAAATTGAAAATGAAAATGGGGAATGTATCCAAGAGATAAAAACCCGATCAAAGAGCAGAAAACAGCCGAAGGTCTACTAGCAGTTACTGACATGCAGCTCCAAAACTGATTGAAAGATAAAGTAATCATCATATGAAAATCAAGGACAATCCAATATATACATAAAGGCAGTTATGTTTCATTCGGATTTTATGTCCTTATAGGTAAAAAATACAATTTGATGTTTTTAGACAATAAACATTTTTTCCATCAATTGTCATTATAATTTCCTTGATCATTTGAAATAATTATTTATTGAATAGCATATAGTAGAATTCCGGTAACAATTTTGAAGTGAAACAATTACATTTTTTAAAATTTTGTACATACAAAGCACTTGAAACTTTAACAATGTGGTTGAAATGTTTGCTGTGAATTAATATTTAATCTTGTTTGTATTAAACATTTCAATATCTTTGTCAACATCTATTCTTGTTGGTTTTTTTTTATACATTTCACTTTTTTATTATAATAATAAAAACGATATCAATGAATGATTTATTATTTCATTCAGTTATTATTGTATTTCTTAAATAGATGTATTGTATAATATGTAATGACACTACCTCCAAGTCAAATGAAATAAAAAATATTGGATCTCCTCTACAAATTTTGAAAACAACATACTAATAAACATACAAAGAATCTGCACAGATATGAAGTTACAAACCTTGTTTAAACTGCGTAATGTTGACACAATTTTGAAAATGAGTATCTTCAAACATATACTGATCGTTATCTGATATGTTTTGCGAGCATATTATAAGGAAAATGATTATATTTTGAGAATAAAAAAAGGAGTTCTTCGCGACTTTCCAGACAGCAACACACATACATTCTTGACTTAAACTGGCTATTAGGCGTCACTGATGCGTCTTTTTCAGACGTCTGGCGTCAATGCAAAATTTAATCCTGGTATCTATTATGAGGTTTTATAAAGACATGACTGCACCCGTGGTGTTTAATAAAAACATTGGTTTTGCATTTAAAGTATTTTCAAAATATATATCATAAAGGCAAACAATTTTTGAGTTGGAACTGAAAATATACGCGTATGAAAACAGTCTTTGATTACTATCTACTGATAAAAATAGCTCATGACAATTTTACGTCTTTCAATAGAATTAAACTTTAAATGATTGGTAGGAGGGCATAATACATGGAATATCGGACGTATTTTTTTCTTTTTGATTTGAACGTCTCTAATGAGTCTTGTGTTAACTGAACGCGCTTCTGGCGAACAAAATTATAAGACTGGTATATTTGATGAATTTTATTTTTATTTGATAAAAAAAACTCAACACCTAAACGAATCTATGATAAACGGGAAAGGAACAAACACCTCAACAACAGGAGTCTTATAATGCTCATATTCATACATGTAATACAGTTCATTTATTAGATTTCAGTTTGGATCAACGAAATTTATAAGATATATTTGGTTTACAGTTTGATTCAGAAGAATTACCGACATAGTTAGATAATTTAATTAATTATCTAACTTGTATCACAATTTGATATTAAGTAGTGTTGTTATTTCCATTGTTATTAATAAATGGTATATCAGTCCTACACATCTAATCTTTAGTTCTATCATAATTCTATCTTATTTTTGGGGAATTTTAGTAATTCAAATGTGCCTTCACTGCGTTGATGGCTTTGGCTAACTCGGTTGTGAGTTTTTATGTCCTGCTTTAGGTTGTTTTATGAAATGTATCCGTTTTTATTCGGTAGTTAGTCAGCACTTCGATTTTATCATATAGGCATTTTATCAAATTTACTGTTTGCGTACGTATGAATTATTCTAAATTATAAGGTTGTTCATAACCCAGACAGAAAACCCTAGCCGTATTGGTCACAAATTTTTGGAACATTTGGTCCTCTACTCTTAAACTTTCTACTTTTCGAACTTTTTCCATCTGAGCGTCACTGGTTATTCTTGTGTGGACGAAACGCACGTCTGGCGTATTAAGTTTTAAACATGATAACTTTGTTAGCTATTATTCGTGTGTTTCTCTGTCCTATATGTTCTTTCATTTATTTGAGAGAACTACAACACAACAGAAACACAACTTTAAAATGTAACACACACAGAAACGAATTATGATATCACAATGGCCATTTTCCCGACTTGGTACAGGGCATTTTAAAAAGAAAAAAATGATGGGTTGAACCTGGTTTTGTGGCATGAAAAACCTCCCGCCTTAATGGACATGTTAATCATAACATTTAAATGACAACATTACAAGACAGGACTACAAAACAAATAAATTGGAGAAAATATAGGACAGAAATACAAACAAAAATAGCCATCAAAAGGTACCAGGTCAGACGCGCACAACGTCCACACATTACAAACCAGCGACGCTCAGATGCAAACAGTTTGGAAGCCAAAACAAGTACAAAATTAAAGATTACCGAGGACAAAAAGTTCCAAAAAATTGTGACCAATACGGCCAGGGTAATCCGCCTGGGACAAGAACATCCTTATTATTAGATCAATTCATACTTTTTCAAACAGTACATTTGATAAAATGACTATATAATAGATATAAATAATTAAAATGAAGTGGTGACTAGCTACAGAATAAAAACGGATACATTAAAAAAATACACAACCGTGTAATCCAAAGCCAATGCAACGCTCAAAGTACAAATTCACGTCACATTTGAATTTCCAAAACGAGTTCCCAAAGTAAAGAAAGAATTTCATTGAATTTCAAGATTAGATTTGTATGACTTTTCTAATATTTATTAATAACAGTGAAAATTACAATACTAATATCAAATTGTAGTAGTAATTACATAATTAATTGTACTGTCAAGCTATGTCGGTGTTTCTTCTGAATCAAACTGTAAACCAAGTATATCGTGTAAATTTCGTAGATCCAAATTAAAATCTAATAAATGAACTGGTTGATTAATTATCTTTACCATAACACACGAATTCAATAGAAAAGAATAAGATTTACAACTACAAACCTTAAGACATTTGACAAAGTCCGATGACAATTCTAAATATAACATCAAAACTAAATAAATAAATTTGGGATGGAAAAGTACCGTGACACGTCTTATATCAATGCGAATTCACACTCAGCAAAACAGTCACAATCAGGAATAAGTCATGTTCGGTAATTAAAAGATCAGACGACGTAATGACAAACCACAATATAACACGTGGTAGGATTGTAAACTTATATCTGATAATTCATTTGTGATTCCAGTTTGAGAGTATGCATAAGAAATATATATTGATGAAATGAATACAGACAAGAAAAATGAAAGGTTACTGAAATCAAAAAAGAACCGTTTCAATTCCAGTTTTATAATCCGTTGTAGCTTTATCATATCTTTTTTTTTTATAGCTTTCATGAATATTTAATTCATTCTATGTGATTCTCCTTGATTCTTTACGTTTCAAGAAAAATACCAAAAATGATTATAAAAGTTTTTTCATACTACATGCTAAAAGCAGGCACATTGCATTATCATATTATAAGCAATAGTTGATATGTTCTTTTGTTATAGATCCAAATGACAACACATTAATATATTATTATTCGAATAAATAGGCATTAGTAAAGCAAATTTAGAAATAATTGAAAAAACATAAATTAGTTTGTTCTTACCTTCCACATGTTCCATGCTGTTTTACCGTTTAACACCTGAACGTTTGACAAAGTATGTTCAACTGTTCTGTTTTATACAGAACTAAAATGACTCCCAAAATCTTTTTCTCAATCTAGGGTTTCGAAATGCACCCTAAAAAGCATCTACGTTTTTTTTCATTTTTGCCATCGTTTTAAATACATTAAACTAGAAGAATTTGTTTGAAGACTGATGGATATTGAAAATGTCCTCTTAATTATAATTTATATGAAAATTTTCATTTTGTATTTGTCATACATCTATTAATTAAACAAGGGTAACACATTTTTTTGTTTCCTTAATTTCGTCTCTATTTCCGAACATTGGAAGTTTTTCCATATTTTATTTTTGAAACCTTCTATATTATTGCAACACAAAATAATACAAAATACTAGTATATGGTAATTCTGGCATAATTTGTTATCACATAAGGAACACGACGAGTGTCACATATGGAGCAGGATCTGCTTACCCTATTGGAGCACCTGAGATCACCCCTAAAATTTTGTGGGTTTTTGTTGCGTATTGTTTAGTTTTCTATGTCGTGTCATGTGTACTGTTGTTTGTCTGTTTGTCTTTTTTTCATTTTTAGCCATGGCGTTGTCAGTTTATTTAAGATTTATGAGTTTGACTGTCCCTCTGGTATTTTTCGTCCCTCTTTATTCAAGGTTGGCAAAAAAGTGATCAATACTATTCTTGACCATGCCAGTGGTAAATACCGGTAAATACCGGGAAATACTGGCATTTACTGGCAAATACTGGTCGATTGAAATTTTGAGTGGTCATTACTATAAAAAACACTCTCTTCCTGGTCAATTACATATAAAATGGAATTTAGAAAGTGTTTAAATCACTGTTTATGCTTTCATTTCTATTTATCATGATTATATTGTAAATTCTTTGAATAAACAGTGATCCACATTGAATAATTAGTACAAATTATTATAATGAAAAGATAAAAAAAAATGTTTTTCCTGCTTCAAACTTTCAATTTCTAGCATGGAGAAGGTTTTTGTCTCACAGTTAAATAGACAGGAAATATAATATTGTTTATAAGGGAGTTTTCAAATATCTTTTATATTACCTTCAACCCATGTACTGTCAACATTTTGGGGGCTGTTGTTTTAGTTATTAAATTTTCACACCTCGCAATCAGGTGATAGGTAAAAAGACCCATGTAACTTCATTTACCTGTAGTTTTATTACTATTATTTTAATTACCTTTAAAATCATACATTTTGAATAAGAATATATTGATTTGTAACTTTTGAATTAACATGTCAAATTTTATATATCTCAAGTATGCAATATCCCAAATCATAGTAACTAAATTTTAAATCAGTAAAAATAAGTGTTAAAAATGAATAAAACATATCAAATTCATTAATTCATATCAGCTGACACATGCTTAAAGATTAAAGTTTAAATATATTTGACTTTTTATCAAATTCTTACTTCAATTTATAGTAAAAACAAGCATGGAAATTTCAATTGACCAGTATTTGCCAGTCTTGGCCACTTGGGTAGTATTGTCTAGGGCGGTAAATACCGGTAAATACCACTGGTAAATACCGGGGGTGGTATTTACCGCCAAACCTTGCCTTTATTGTCTAATGACGATAAGCATGTTTTGCTTTGGTGGCTTTTGATATCAGCTTGCCTTAGATAACATACTTTTTATTGTAAAAGCTTTGTCTAGAGAGCTGTCTACTTATTCTATTATCATGAATCTGCGTCAATTTGGTCTCTTGTGGACAGTTGTCTCATTGGCAATCATACCACATCTTCTTTTTTATATTGCAATACAATGTCAAACAAAGAAACAAACCAAATCATGCATGCGTACACAAGAATGAAAATGATAGAACTATGCACTATGTTATCACTGAGATTTTTTTGGAGCTTAATGTAATTTTGATAGTATCAGTTATTTATGCCTGTATTGCGTATGAACACTGATTGAGTATAGAAACAATATATTTTAAGATCAAATAATATTTTGGTATTCAACATGAAACTTGAGGAAGAATGTCTTGGTTTTTCAGTTTGTCATTTACACGCAGGATTCCAGGCATTATGTACAAAGTAGAATTCAATGTCAATCGCACGTTGGTAAATGGTAGGTGAATCAACACCGATAGCTTACTTGGTGTATTTGTTGGATCATGATTGTGGGTATCATTCATAACTGTTAGCAATAGTCAGAATTCATTCGGTTTATGCACTAAGCTACTACTACTATAGATTTAAGGATGTAATTAGGTGACTGATCTTAGGTAAAATCAAATAAATCAAGAATTCAAAATTGATACTTTAAGCTGGAAGAGTATTAGTTAAGGATTAAAATAAGCTAAAAAAATTGATAGGTCATGAAGCTCCTTTTCGAGATATTTGATTTATAAAATATGGCGGGGAAAGGCTGACTATGGCTTTTACCTTATATTTACATTGGTATTATTTGGGTCTCAAATCAAAAGGAAGAAAATCAAGAATCTGCTTAAATTTTGTCAAATGACCTTTTATGAGCTCTTAATATAAAAAAGAAGATGTGGTATGATTGCCAATGAGACAACTGTCCACAAGAGACCAAAATGACACAGACAATAACAACTATAGATCACCGTACTGCCTTCAACAATGAGCAAAGCCCATACCGCATAGTCAGCTATAAAAGGCCCCGATAAGACAGTGTAAAACAATTCAAACGAGAAAACTAACAGCCTTATTTATATAAAGTCTTATTTTAAAGTATGAAAAGGTGTTACGGGGCAAAATATTTTACCTTGTATCGTATGGAAAAAAACAAGGAGTCCGAACTTCTGACTTTTATTCCAAAACCTCACCGAAGTACATCCTTAACATTATCTACGAAACGAGCTACAACAATTTCAATTGGTGGGCATTAAAACATTTACGTTATACTAAAAAAAATTATCTAAACCCACTTTAACTAAAGCATTTAATTATGGTTAAATAGCATGCCACATATAAGAAATCCAATGTTTACCAATGATTTCTATCTAAGAAAATACATCCTTGAAGTATCTTAAGTGATCAAACATATGAAATAGTATTCTAATTATATGAAGTATGAGATGCTTTCCTCAGATTTCGAAATATTTGATGTTTGTGCATTTTAAAATAATTCTGTGCTTATATCTTCAGTTCTTACCAGAAAAAACTGTTGCAGACCGAGGCCATGAAAGTGTTAACAACAACCATTATGATAGATTCATAATGGTATATCTTGTCATCTCCAATTATAATAACTGCTCGTTTTAAATATACCTTGAGTTATTCTTTGAGTTTTACAAGAAATCCATTAAACAAATGTGTGTCTGATATTCTGGCATTAATCAGATTATAACATTCTTTTATTCCCCATTTGTATACCTTTCATCTGCATTCGTTAGGTTCATACGTTCTCATATGTTTTCTTTTTTTATAGTTACTATCAGTTTTCTTGGCGTTTGATTTATTTTCCACTTATAGTAATACAATTAAGAATGCAAATGGAGGCTACCAAGGGGTATTGAACACAGCTATACAATCAACTGAAAAGCTATTACTTGATTATATTAACAATTTACAAAACACAACAAAGTAAACTAGAGAATGTTATCCTTTATATGACATGTATGCAGAAATGATATCTACATTTTGTTCATTATTATTTTCTTTACCTCGAAGTTTACTAGCAGTTACTGACATGCCAACTCAAGACCTCAATTAAAATATTTGAAAGATAAAGTCATCATCAATTGAAAATCCGATGTCTATATATAAACAGTTATGTTTCGTCTCGAATTGTATGTCCTTATACGTAATGATGCCAGGTTTTTTTAAACTAATCAATGTGATGTTTTTAGACAATTAACAAGTTTTTCCATATATTTTCGTTATAATTTCCTTGATCATTTATAATATAAGTTTATTGAATGGCATATAGTGGAATTTCAAAAACAATTTTGAAAAAAAATAATGTTTCGGAATGTATACATAAATAACTCTTGAAACTTCAGCAATGTGGTTGAAATATGTCCTGTGCTTCAATATTTAATCTTGTTTGTATTAAAAAGTTCAATATTTTTGTCAACATTTATACTTGATTTTTTTTTTTTTTACATCTTTCACTTTATTATCATCAAAATCGAAAACGAATTCAATGAATGAATTATTATTTCATTCAGTTATTATTGTATTTCTTTAATAGATGTTATGCATAATATGTAATGACACTATCTTCGAAACAAATGAAATAAAACTCTTTTTTAACTCTTTCATAAATTTCGGAAAAGACATACAAATGGTGTGTACATACATATAGATAACAAACCTTGTGTTAAATGCTTAACGTTGACACTATGAGCAATTCAAAATACTGATCTATGTCTGGTATGTTTTGCGAGCATATTATACAGAACAACGGCTATATTTTTAGAACAAAAAAGAAGTTTCTACACAACTTTCCAGACAACAACAACATGCGTTCTTGACTTCAAACTCGCTATTAAAGAACATGACTGCATGGTAATGTTGAATAAGAACACAATAGAATTATAGTTTTAATGATTGGTTGAAGGGAAAAATACATGTCATATCGAACGTATTTTTTATAATTTTTTTAATTCGAACTTCACTTATGATTCTTGTGTAAACTAAACGCGCTTCAGGCGTACAAAATTATAAGTTTGGTATACTGTTCGTTTTGTTATGTGTTTCTATATTTACATTAGCTAAAGGAATAGGGGGAGGGTTGAGATATCACAAAACATGTTTAACCCCGCCGCACTTTTGTGCCTGTTCCAAGTCAGGAGTCTCTGGCCTTTGTTAGTGGTCGGGTTGTTGTCTCTTTGACATATTCCCCATTTACATTCTCAATGTTATTGATGATTTTGTCTTTTTATTTGAACAAAAGCTAAACATATCAAAAAAAAATTCTATGATACACGGTAAAGGAACAAACATCTTGGACACTTGTACTATTATAATGCTCACATACAAAGGAAAATTTAAGAGGGAACCCACTAGTTTTTTTTCAATATCAAATCTTTAATATCAAAATATACGTTTATACATGTATGCGTTAATTTTTAGTGATTCCAGTTTGAAAGTGTGAGTAAGATATATATTAATAACTTTAATACAGACAACATATGGACTGTCACTGAAAACACAATTAACAGTCCAACTATTGTAAAGTTCAACATAAAAGCTGTTTCCTTTCCAGTTTTATAATTCGTTGTGGCTTTATTTTTTTTACACTAGAGCCTTCATAAATACTTATTATATTTAATGTGTTTCCCTTTGATTATTTATGTATCTAGAAAAATACCAATATTTAACTAGTTTTGCATTCATTTATCCGATCATAAGCAGCAACTGATATGTTCTTTTTTTTTTATAGATCCAAGTGACAACACATTTAACTCAATGAATATGCATTAATTAAACAAATTAAGCTATCACATAACTGTTGAAAAAAATAATTGTAATCTTACCTTCAACATGTTCCATGCTGTTTCACTATTAAGCACTTCAAAGTGTGACCAAGTATTCCAAACTGTTCGGTTTTATACAGAACTCAAATGGCTACCAGAATACTGTCTCAATCTACAGTCTTGGAGTTTCGAAAAGCATTTTTAAAGCATCTACGTTTTTCATTGGCATCGTTTTGAATACATTAATTAACCTGAAGAACTTGTTTGAAGACTGATGGATATTGAAAATGTCCTCCTAATTATAACTTTAAATGAAAATTTTCATTTAGTATTGGTAATACATATATTATTATTATGTATTACTGAAAAATTATTACACCAGGGTTTTCGATATCACAAACTAGTCAAAACATTTACTAAATTTTATCATCGGTATAAAGACATCATTCGTAAATATAGCTCAACATGCAGACTTCTAATACATTCAGGTATTTCACATCCAATTTTTTATGGAAATATTCTTTATAAAGCACAAAGGTGTCAGTATTCACCTCAGAAACTTACAAAACCTTTGAATAGACTTATTAAGAAGGGATATAATTACGATACTGTTGTCAAGTCATTAAAGATTGCATATTTTGGCGTTAATATTGAGTCACTGATAAGGTCTTTGCATCGGAACTAAACACATTTATTCTAAAACAGTTGTTGGCATGACACGGGTTATGTTCTTCTCATATATGTTATGATGGTATGATACTAAACCCCTAACGGGAAGGATTGTGCCTGATGTTCATACGATGAAATCATAATCTTTCAGTCAGTTTAATTGAAGTCTGGAGCTGGCATGTCAGTTAACTGCTAGTAGTCTGTTGTTATTTATGTATTATTGTCATTTTATTTATTTTCTTTGGTTACATCTTCTGACATCAGACTCGGCCTTCTCTTGAACTGAATTTTAATGTGCGTATTGTTATGCGTTTACTTTTCTACATTGGTTAGAGGTATAGGGGGGTTTGAGATTTCACAAACATGTTTAACCCCGCCGCATTTTTGCGCCTGTCCCAAGTCAGGAGCCTCTGGCCTTTGTTAGTCTTGTATTATTTTAATTTTAGTTTCTTGTGTACAATTTGGAAATCAGTATGGCGTTCATTATCACTACATTATCACTGGACTAGTACATGTTTGTTTAGGAGCCAGCTGAAGGACGCCTCCGGGTGCGGGAATTTCTCGCTACATTGAAGACCTGTTGGTGACCCTCTGCTGTTGTTTTTTATTTGGTCGGGTTGTTGTCTCTTTGACACATTCCCCATTTCCATTCTCAATTTTATTAATTGACAAGGGTAAAACTTTTTTTATTTCCTTTATTTCGTCTCTATTTCCGAACATAAGACCTGTTTACCTTTTCCATATTTTTGGGGGGAATCTTTCAGATAATTGCTAGACAAAAGGAATAAGAAATATATGGAAACATTTGCTGCCTAATTTTAATTAGCATTATTTGCTTTTGTGGCTTTAAATATCAGCTTAGAAAACATTTTTTTTTAAATGTGATAGCCTTGCAATGTAATAAAAAAAAAAGAACACACTCCATCATACCTGCGTACAAATGATTGAAATTATTAAAACTATGAACTATGCTATTACTGTGTTTATTTTGAACCCTAATATAATTTTAATAGTATCAGTATACGCCTGTATTGCGATGGAACAGTATTATTTTTCTAGAAACATAGTCAGTATAACACATAGATTGAGTGCCAAAAAAAACCGTATTTTAGATCAATAATTTCTTTGTGTATTTAACATAAAACTAACGGAAGAATCTCTGGGTATTTCGGTCTTTTACCAGCAGGATTCCAGTCATGATGTACCATATGGAATTCATTTGATGATTACCATTGATGCTATCCAAAAGAGAAAAAAAGGGAGGGGGGTCTTCCTTGTAAACAAATATTCCTCTGTTTATCATTGTTTACCCTTTTCTTAAGCATATATGTGATGTAGAAAAGCTATAGTTTGTACTTTGTAAATACAGCTGTTTCTAAAACCACGCCTCTTTTGGGGAGAAACAGAATATTCATAGATACTTAATTTTGTTTACATACTGGTTCCTAGTTCTGATCTGTAGGTTGCAGCTCATAAAAAACATCTTTTAAGGAATATTACCAGTAAATATGCATGCGAATATTGTTTATATTGAAATCTGTGGTAACCCTACAGTCGAGGTGGTGGTAGTTAAGAAATTTAGTGTTAGTTTAAACTCTTAGAAGTACAGGGCATATAAACGTTGAAAGTATGCCGCACAGCCCTATATTTTGACCTTTGAAAAAAGTAGTAGTGCATATGAACTTTCCATTCTAGGATATGATTTTCAAAACTTCATAGTAAAAGTGGTAGAGTTTTAACCGTAAAGGGAGTTCCTATGGGAAAATGCATTGTCAATATTTACAGAAATGCAACCTATACTAATTTGTAAATCCAAACACACAGAAAAGTGCATTATTGATTTCGATTTGAATGTCCTTATACGTCACAATGCAGCTTTGTTTTTAACATAAACCAGTGGTACTTTTTGGTTAATGAAGTTTGGACTAAACATATATAATTTACTTTAATACTTATAAATTTTACAACATCAAATTCATTTAATAGACATATTCCAAAATTATTTTCAAAAATAAAGTCAAAAAGAGGTAGAACTGTAAAACTGTAAAAATCTAAGCTAAACTAAATCAAACAACAAACCTAATATTCCTTGTATTTTATTTACATTTGTATGTTTTAAATCATAACAACAGAAAACATATAATCTTATTCGTTACAAGGCGGTTTTTCTAAATAGTGTGAAAATAATATTTTTGAGACAAAGAACAAGATTTTCCTTAAATGGTCATAATAGTTTCCTTGAACATTTGTAATATTAATCATATTTAAAAACAATTAAAATATATTTTAATTTATACATACATAGTATATTAATTGAAACTTTAACTGTATGACTGCATGTTTCCTGTGTTTTGATAATTAATCTTGATTGTTTAGTCGATATATTTTCTACATTGGTTATTCGATAACATTAGCATTATTTTCACACAATCAGTTAGTGCTATAAAAAAATTAAAATGCCTTTATCTTACCCTCCCTACTTTTCATCGTTAATCATCTGGACACTTTACCAAATTTTTATAATTTGTATAAATGTCAGTTTTTATAAACAACTCAATTTTGTACGTTGATGCCTCAAAATTAGAGTTTCGTAGTTTAAAATATATATCTAACAAGCAGCTACATTTTTCGTTTGCATGGTTTCGTTCTGACATAGGTAATGATACACAGCTATTAATAAAATTGAGAATGGGAATGGGGAATGTGTCAAAGAGACAACAACCCGACCAAATAAAAAACAACAGCAGAGGGTCACCAACAGGTCTTCAATGTAGCGAGAAATTCCCGCACCCGGAGGTGTCCTTCAGCTGGCCCCTAAACAAATATATACTAGTCCAGTGATAATGAACGCCATACTAATTTCCAAATTGTACACAAGAAACTAAAATTAAAATAATACAAGACTAACAAAGGCCAGAGGCTCCTGACTTGGGACAGGCGCAAAAATGCGGCGGGGTTAAACATGTTTGTGAGATCTCAACCCTCCCCCTATACCTCTAACCAATGTAGTAAAGTAAACGCATAACAATACGCACATTAAAATTCAGTTCAAGAGAAATCCGAGTCTGATGTCAGAAGATGTAACCAAAGAAAATAAACAAAATGACAATAATACATAAATAACAACAGACTACTAGCAGTTAACTGACATGCCAGCTCCAGACTTCAATTAAACTGACTGAAAGATTATGATTTCATCATATGAACATCAGGCACAATCCTTCCCGTTAGGGGTTTAGTATCATACCATCATAACATATATGAGAAGAACATAAACCGTGCCATGCCAACAACTGTTTTTAGAATAAATGTGTTTAGTTCCGATGCAAAGACCTTACCAGTGACTCAATATTAACGCCAAAATATGCAATCTTTAATGACTTGACAACAGTATCGTAATTATATCCCTTCTTAATAAGTCTATTCAAAGGTTTTGTAAGTTTCTGAGGTGAATACTGACACCTTTGTGCTTTATAAAGAATATTACCATAAAAAATTGGATGTGAAATACCTGAACGTATTAGAAGTCTGCATGTTGAGCTAAATTTACGAATTATGTCTTTATACCGATGATAAAATTTAGTAAATGTTTTGACTAGTTTGTGATATCGAAAACCCTGGTGTAATAATTTTTCAGTAATACATAAATTTCTCTCATTAAAATCTAAAACATTGTTACATACACGAGCGAAGCGTACAAGTTGAGATATATAAACACCGTAAGATGGTGACAAGGGAACGTCACCATCTAAAAACGGATAATTAACGATAGGAAATGAAAAATCATCCCTTTTATCATAAATTTTAGTATTCAGCTTTCCATTAGTGATATAGATATCAAGATCGAGAAAAGGGTTGTGGTCATTGTTAGTATTAGCTTTATTTAAAGTAAGTTCAACAGGATAAATTTCATTAATATACATACTGAAGTCGTCATTATTGAGAGCCAAAATTAAATGCATTTTGTGTTTCTGATTCTGTAAAATAAAATAAAAGAGTTTTTAAAAAGTCTTAGAAATAGCCTTAAGATTTATTAATTTGTTCATCATATTTGTCAACAAAAACACGTAACATTTAGCGATATAACTAGTGATACCAGCTTTTGCATCATTTTTGACATATCCCGAGTTTTGGTTGATTTTTCAATTATAGGTTTAAGTAAAGCTATCAATGGCTGCCTTCTCTAATATAAAAATATGTATCTAAATAGGAAAAATCTGAAAGATAGGTTATGAATTTGTTAAAAGCTGTTATGAATTGTTCCAGTATGCCATGTATGTTTCAGACATGGTCGAATATGGTTTAGATCTTTTGAAATAGTTTAGAAAATGTCAGGTAAAATCGAGTTAAATTCGTTTTAATAGCAACATTCCAGCAGCACTTGCATACGGGGATATATCTTCCAATTGATACGATATTCCCGTGCTTGCATTTCCTATCATGACTTTCTTGATAGAGGGTTGCTGCTCACAATGAAGCTATTAAACCAATAATTCCAATTGCTGAATTTTAAATTACTCTTAAGTTAACTTTACGGTTGCCATCACAAGTTATATCGGATATGTTCGGAAATCGTCCCTTCGTAAAGGAGTAGGTTCAGTTAGATCCCTTTTCGGCCCCAACATATAGCAGTTTTGTGAAAATGTAATCTTTTAGCTATTTATTGAAAAGAAGAATGTTTCTGCTACATGAACATGATGAATATGTGCTGTTTGTGACAATACAATGCACATTTATCGGGTACTAGCATCATTAAGTCATTCTAAATTACCGAAATCTTCATAATTTTAGCATTTTAGTTCAATTTTAGACGGTTACCGTCTTAAATGAAAGTGGCCGCATTCGTGTTCATTCAAACTAATGAAATGAAAGATATATTTTATGATAAAACATAACATATATAAAGGTTGAGGATGAACTCGGCTGCGGCCACTTTCATTTTTGACAAAAACCATCTGGAAAGTGACGTTTTTTGGCATTTTTGAAAGATTTATCATATTTAAGCTTGAATCGGGGCGTTTTTGATGACTTAATCAGTTGAAATCCTTCAGATAGATTAATCGGATGAATTGAAATAGACACTTAAGTGTTTAAAAATTGTTAAAAATCTTTCGTTAGATGAACCTGACTGAAATTTGAGGCCAAATTCGGCCCTTACCGGACCTACTCCTTTAGGGTTAGTTGACCGTTATGGAATAACCGTTTCACAAATGATATCAGATATGTTCCTTACGTCGTAACTACAATCCCGTCCCTTTCATGAATGTGCTAAACCGATTATCCCTCTCATAAAGGGTCGAAAAGGGGGAGACTTTAAAACTTTTTTTTTAAAAACACGCTCAACTATATCAACCAAAGTAAACGAATGGAAAACAACTTTTATATTCCTGTTTGTATTTTATTGATGTATCATATTCTAACAACAGAAAATGCACAGTACTATCCATCATTTCATTAAAGTGGAACGTATGTTTATATATGTAAAATAATGAAAATAATACTTTTGAGACAAAGAACCAGATTTTCCTTCAATTGCCATTATAGTTTCCTTGAACACTGTATTATTAATCATATTTAAACAATTCAATTTATTTTTTTGATTTATAGATACATATAACTTGAAACTTCGACTGTATGATTGCATTTTTCCTGTCCATTGATAATTAATTTTGATTGTTTTCATTTTGTCGATATATTTTCCACATTGGTTATTCGAACACATTAGCAATTTTTTCACACAATCAGTTAGTGCTATAAAAAAAAATTAAAAATGCCTTTATCTTACCATCCATTATTTTCATCGTTAATCATCTGAACACTTTACCAAATTTTTCTCAATTGTATAAATGTCAGTTTTTATAAACAACTCAATTTTGTACGTTGATGCCTCAAAATTAAAGTTTCGTCGTTTAAAATATGTATGAAACAAGCAACTACGTTTTTTATAGGTATTTATGTTTTATTATTCTTTATTGCATCACTATTTCCGAGTAATGGAAGACAACATTTTCATAATTTTATTTTGTTAATTCTCTTTTAATTCAAAAACAAATTAAGAAAACGAAATATCTGATAACTATGAATTCTATTTGTTGTCTGATTCATACATTATTAATAATTCCTGTTTTGGTGGCTTTCAGTGTCCTCATCCTCATATATTATAACACAGTCAGTTTAGTTTTCTATATAAAAACCAGTGAGACAATTGAGTATTTGGATGACAAATATGTTTTCCCCCCTACAAATGTTATTTTAATATCATTGATTATTTTTTATATAAATTTTATTGAATGGCATATAGAAAAATTCCAAAAGCATTTTTTAAGAAACTATTAATAACATTAACGGTAACAATTTTCCAGCAGCAGATGTGCATTTCAACAATACATGTCTCTTTAGTGATGCTCGTGGCCAAAATATTTGAAATCCAAAGCTTATATGAAAGATGAAGAGCTAGAATCCAAAAGGTTCAAAAAGTATAGCCAAATCCGTGAATATTAAAAATCTTTATAATGTTTGATTAGGCATCACATTTAAACTGCATAATTATGTTTAAGAAATGTGTTTTGTAAACTGTTAATCTATATTATAACCAATTAATAGCTCTTCAGCTGAAGCCCGCCCCCAGATGCAATTTTTTCTCGCTTTGTTGAAGACCTCTTGGTGAACTTCGGTCGTTTTTTTTCGGCAGGTTGTTGTCTTTTTGACATATTCCCAGTTTCCATTCTCAATTGTTTTACTATAAGCGGAAAATAAATCGAATGCCAAGAAACCTGGCAGTAAATATAAATAGAGAAAACCTAACGAATGCAGGAAAGGAGGAATATGATTAACGCCAGACACACATATGTTTTATGGATTTCTTTTAAACTCATGGAATAAATCAAGGTTTATTTAAAACGAGCAGTTATTATAATTGGAGATGACAAAAATATATCATAATGCCTGGTGATCACATTTTCATCGCCTCGGTCTGCAGTAGTTTTCTTGTAAGAACTTAAGATATAAGCACAGAATAATTTTAAAATACACAAGCATCTCATACTTAACATAATCGAATTACTGTGTTATATGTTTGAGCAATTGATATACTTTAAGACTGTAGTTTTTAGATATTAAACCATTATTACATGCTTTAGTTAAAGTGTATTTATGTTTTTAAATTATAACATAAACGTGTTAATGCCCGTCAATTGAAATTATTGTAGCCCGTTTCGTACATAATGTTAAATCGATACTAGTGGGCATTTTACAGCTTAGTACATAAACTGAATTGACCGTTACTATCACTAACTTTTATGAAAGATACCCATTGTTATAATAAAACAAATGGAAAATAAATACAAGCGTCACTGATGAGTCTTATGCAGACGAAACGCGCGTCTGGCGTACTAAATTATAATCCTGGTACTTTTGATTACTATTAGATATCTTTTATAATTAAACTCATCGATAGAAGATTAACAATTGTGTACGCCAGACGCGCGTTGTGTCTACAAAAGACTTCTCGGTGATGATTCTCAAATAAAAAAAAGGTTAAAAGCACAAAAGAAATTACGAAGATGAAGATCATTGAGGACCTATAATTCTAAATGAACTTTAAATCCTGATTTGCCGATATTTTTTTAAGCATTTTTCAATATTTTCAAACATTTCACCTTAATTTTATTGCCATCACTAGGAGCCCTGTGAATACATTATTTGTCGTTCATTTTTTATTTTGCTTCTGTAATAGCTACAATAAATAATAATTGGAGACACTGTCTATAGAATAAATAAATTTACAAACATTGCATTTCTTTTTTCAAATTTCGGAAACGAAATATGTAAGTTCATATATCTCGTGTTAAATAGATATAACAAACCTTATCTAACCCGCCGAATGTTAACAATATTCTCAAGACGATACTTATACCTGTAAGTCTTCTCATACTATTTCTTTATATATATTACAATCTAGATTTAAAATGTTATACGAAAAAAAAACGATTATAATTTTAGGTTATAAAAAAGCTGTTACGCAACTTGCAGATAGCAACAACATGCATACTTGGTTAAGAACTTCCTACTAACATTACTCAAAATTTGTGTATTGTCATAAATCCCAGCCATAGAATATTATTATTGTAATAAATAAGCATAATTTTAACAAAAATAGTTAGTGCAATTACATTTAAAAAAAACTTTTTGTTTGGTTTAATACAGAAATTAATTTTTTTTTGCCATAAAACTAATGTTGAATAATAGAATATTTGTATAAGGTTCATTCAATTTAATATGCACTAAGCTGTCGAATGCATACTATTATAGATTTGACATTGTATTCAGACGAACTATTTCAATTAACGCGCGTTGAGACATTTTTATTATGCTTAGAAAATAAAAACCAACACAAATTACAAACTAAATCTTTTTAATATGGTTGTTAGATAGTATGTATATTTACAAAATGCACTGTTTAGTTTCTTTTTTTTTCTTTATTTCATCTCACAAAACACATCTCAAAAGTATCCTAATTGTTCAAATGATCAGCTTTAAAAGTCATTAGTTTAATTCATTTTAAAAGTATTCCGAACTCAATGTCTAACCAAAAAACTACTGCAGACAAAATAGTTTTCATGTGAAAAAGAAGTTGCTCTTTAGAAAGAGAAAATCTAATGTTAAAACGGAGAGCAGAGTTCGACAGAAAAAAAGAGTTCTTTTGGCGATGGGTAAAATTTGATGAAAAAGTGTTGTATCATTTGATCAGTGACCATTCTCTTTTAAAGTACCATTTTGATGTCAATTTTTAGCTTTTGCAAACCGTAAGCATAGTTCATATGTGGTTAATTACAAAGCAAACCTTTTTGTGTCTATTTAACCCACCCTTTTAATGATATTTTAATTTAAACACCAATCAATCAAACATTTATTTCTCATCTTCTAACAATGTAAATGTTGCTCAATACCTGAGCCAAGATTGTGTTTTTTTGGGTTTTTTTTTTTTTATTTATTTTTTAACTATTCATTTAGTCATTATTGTTATCCAAAAGTAAAGTTGGTGGAAGCATGAAAACACATACATGTTTTTTTTTAATACATTTTACAAAAGACCATACGCGCATGCTCAAACAGATAACGTGTCAAATGCCGAAGGGAAACCATATTGTAATAAAACAAATAGATAATTCTAAATTTCTAACAATGCAGATAGGTCAAGTGTAATCAATTTGTTATTCCGTTTCGATTTGAAACTATTAATTCAATTTGGTATAGGATATGTCTGGTCAATCGGCATTTTTTATTACTTACTATCAGACATAATTTCTGGTAAAGTGCAGATAATCACAATTATACTTTATTTGTGACGTACCGATTAGTAAACAGTATTTACGGAATAAAAGTTTAGAAGCATACAATATAATGCTGAATTGATTTTTATTAACGATGTCAAATCGTCACAAGTTTTTTTTAAAGCCAAACATAATGAGCTTTGGATGGTACACTTATCAAGAAAACTTTAAATTAATTGTTTTTTAACGTTTTGTCTAAATTCGTGACGCTTTTCCCGTCCACATATAAAAATCTGTAAATAACAACAGAAATATATGTAAAAGGTTGTAAGATTTGTTTGGTTTTCGTTCCAATCTTGAAATATCACGCATTGAACAAATCACAAAAAGTAAGCGATTGTATATTGTTACATTTCGTCTGAATGTTTCACAAGAATCCGTACTTTTGATTGGGTTGCAACAATCAAAAGGCATTCTAAAATTAGATCTTATTTCCCTATGATAAATTTTCAAAAACAATATTAAATTAATGCATCCAGAAAACAAACGGGAAGCTTGATATATTCGTTATATCATGGTAGAAGTATAAGAATTGATCATTGCTTTGTGTAAATGTTATGTGTTTGTGTGAAAGTTGACCGGTGACACTTGTTAAGTATGGCATGTATGATGTCCCTCGGTAAATCCTCTTTTTAGTTAATCCTGTCTGTTTAAGATGAAAGTTTTTTTTGTGTTGATTCTTTGTTTCTATTTTTGAATATATTTATATGTGTGTGACTAGTATTCGTCTATAATACTTAAGCATCTCTAACATCGTCCTTATTCTTATATACATAGAGATAAAAAGATGTGGTATGAGTGTCAATGAGACAACTCTCCATCCAAGTGACAATTTATAAAATTTATATGCATTTGTAATCGATACGAAACAGTAGCCACGATAAACGTAGTCTTTCTTTGTTTCTATAATTCCTTTTTTTTTAATATTTTTCGACTATGTTCCTTGGTCACATATTTCGTTGTTAAAACGTTCAAAATCAGGACAAAATGTATAAAAAAAACGTTAATTGCAGCAAATATTTCAATTAAGAAACATTCAATGTCGTAAAGTACACATCATTTACATTATAAAGACTTGTCAAATATATCAGGGTCTCGTAAAATACCGCAGCAGCTGTAAAGACGCTATGTCCTAGATATCATTCTATGTTGAACGATGGCTAAATATCTAGGCTATCCATTTAAGGTAGCACAATAGATTTTTTAACTTCAATCTCCAACCTTTAAAAATGCTGTTACTTTGTTAAAACTGCATATAAATTAATAAAAGAGGTATACATAGATAGATAAAAATAATCTTTTAAATGTATACAATATTTTTTTATATGCAATCATTATGTAATCAATTACTATGCAATTAATGGCAAAATCGTGGTCACTTCACTTGAATGAATTAAGATCTTTCATTTCTTAAACTATATAGGAAATTTTAACAAAATCTTAATCAATACAGCAGGAGCTGCAAAAGAGTGTCTCAAATTATCGCTATTGTATTCAATTCTCTCATTAACCTGTAATTAGTGTAAAAATCCTTATCACATAAAAGTAGATAATGTTTGATAAGGGTTAATTTGAAAGAGTAATATGTTAGCTATCCATAAATACTTTTTTTGTAAATTTTCAAGCATAATAAAGAAAGTTACAGCATTTAAAAACTGGGGAATTGGGATAAAAAAAATCTGTGTATTTGCTACCTTAATAACCATTAATTATAACCTTTTTTTATTCTCTATATCATTAATATGTTAGGCTATCCAGATATTTTAAGCGGATATGCTATCATTACGTTAAGTGGTCGAAATCTCTGTAGCCTTACATAGAAGATATGGCATTGAACGTATTGGATCATCTTTAAATCATATCAAATCTATCATGAACCTTTATTATATATAGTGGGTTATTTAAATGTGTTTTTATTCAATCAATTCTTATATATTTGATGACACAGCGACTTCCAATTCAAAGGTGTAGTGACCTATTAAATTTTTTTTTAAATTGGCATTTTGCATATCGTCAATTGTCGTTTGTAAATAGACGTATTTTTTATTATGGTAATAAACAAAAGAGCTCTATGATCAAAAGAAACAATAAAATAAAAACTACCTTAATCTTTGATTAATTGGCCCAATTAGTTGTGTGCATCATAGTTACTTAATCATTTCTAAGTAAAATACTATATAGGTCACAAAATGAGGTTGAAAGAGTGGTGGTTAAGGTAATAACCACTCGTTCAACCTAATTGTGTGACCTATTTACCTTAATGTACATGGGTAAATATATAGTGCATGTTCAGGTTCGAGTTGAGAATTTTATCTACAAGAAAAAGTTGGATCGATATTTAAAGAGAATGGTACATTGCCAAATAAAGCATGAATTGTTCCTTATCAGTATAAGTTTTACAATGACCTTTTTCGTAAGGTTGCTTATCTGTCATTTCTTTTATTTTCGTGAATTCCAATTTTCAAGGATTGAAGATGACATGCATTTCTTTGGACATTTTTTCTTATCATATTGTAATTTAATGGTTGACGTTTGTTGCTGTCTATGTTACAGGCATTTTCTAAATTTAGGCATTTTCTAAAATGCCTACAAGTTTCAGTCATTTTACATAATAACTAAATTTTCTTGGCATTTTACAAAATGTCTGGAAAAATTGAAAGGTATTTTACAAAAAGCCTGAAATCATTTTATAGAATGCAATGATAAAGAAAACAAGTGATAGCTCTGAACATCGGAGCAGTTTTATTTATGATAATTACTGAATTAAAAAAAATTTAAAATAATCAAAAAATAATTTTTACTGAATTATTCAAAATTCACACAATCACAGGACTCAATTATTTTTTTATTATTTCTTAAAATGTTTGAATGGCAGAACTGCTACACACAATTTTTCCTGATTTTTTGCAAATACATTGTTTTGCGAAAAGTCAGGTTTTAGCACTTCGACCACATTTGGACTGAAAAACCTGGATCCTCATCAGCTCTTTCATTACCATTTCAGGTAAAACAATTAACGTTTGACCACTTTTGGTTGCTCTATAAGCACAAACGTCACATATGAATAACTTCTTTTTCAATTGTTACTAAATTTTCTGTCCCTATCAAAATACCTTCATTTGAATTACAAACTGCAGTCGAAATTCCTGTCCTTTAACCAGGTCAATTCACTGCAGACATAGCCCATATGAATTACAAATAGTTCACGTCTTAAAAATGCATGACATATTGGCGACTAAAAGGAAACAAATATCAAATAATTAATTGCAAACAAACTTCTTTTTTCTCTGCTTCATATGTTTTTCTTCACTGTTTTGAATGAAAAATTTCTAAAAAGTCGTTTGTAAATTTTGTTCTATTGACAGAACAATTTGCCCGTATGATATTTTGACAAAAAATCACATGTTTACTTCTAGTATCTGAAATACAGATTAAGAAGCAAGCTTAACGTAATTTCACTTAAAAGAACATATTATTTGAAATACAAACCTTGCTGGTTTGATTTAGAAGAAAACATTAATTCTACTGAATCATTAGTTATTTTCTTTGAAAGATATTGTGTTTTTGTCCACTGTTGTCATATGAATCTCAATGATAGCCTTCTTCTACAGATTGCCTGAAACTGAATAGGCAATTTGTTGAATTTGGTTTCAAAATTTCAGGCATTTTACAAAATGACTAGGTATTTTTAGTCATTTTGTATAATACCTGTCACGGTTAGGCATTTTATAAATTGCCTGAAAATGCCTGTAAGATATATAAACAAAAGGAAAATCACAAATTTCTGAACTACAAGAAAAACTCAAAAAGGATTTTATTCAATGAATTTATACAATTAGTTTTCTCGTTGGAAATTTTTATTGTTGTCATTTCGGGACCTTTTATAGCTGACTTTGTTTAAGGTTGTATAGAGGATTATGTTTTGATAAAATTAAGAAAAACTGCTAATGTGGATGAAGATATACATTATCAATGAGAGAAGCACCGCAGGTTTGGTATTCTTTATCATATTTAAACTTTCATTTTTTTAAATTTATTTAGAAAAGATCAACATTTTGGAAAGGTTGCAAATATTCTAGTAGGTGAACCGCTACCTTGATATAATTTTAGAGCCGGTATATAAATAGTGGCTCCATGGGGCGGTAGAGAATCCAAATTAGCAACACCTTCAAGAGCTATGACAGAATCCCTAAATATTCTTCTGTGTACTGGCAGTGTTTTGCCAGTGAAAAAATCAACGGATGGAGTATCAACCCCTATGGCTATTACTCGTCTATTCGTTAAAAGCCAATCAGCAGCCTGGAATGTCCAGCTCGGAACTCGATACGTATTTATATCCGATATGTTACGTGTATTAAAGACTGCATACGGATGAGGATATCGTCGATCCCACCCAGAGTTCATTATTACAGCTGCACCATTCGGTATTCTCCCAAATTGGCGCTCCCAATCAAATAAATCTTTTATGGAAACGCCATATTCTTGGACCATCGCTACTTTTCTTTTTACGTCTAAGACAACTACAGGCCCTATCAGCTTTTCTAATGGTATTTCGTGTATGTGTTCCTTTCCCATCGACATGTGTGCAGGTGCATCAATATGAGTAAGTGTGTGTTCTGACATTCCAAACCAATTCCCCTCTATCCTACAATTAAGAAATTATTGTTTTGACATCAACTAGTTATGATACAAAAGTGGCAAAATGTCAGGAACATGACAGTTGTTATCCATTCGTATCATTTGTTTGGGCTTTTGATTTTGCCACTGAAAAAAGGACTTTTAATTTTCACTGGAGAGTTTAGCTACCTATAAAACCAGGTTTAATCCATCATTGTGTCCATAAGAATCTGACTTTACCAATTCAGAAATATGACAATTGTTATCTTTGTTTGGTGTGTTTGAGATTTTGATTTTGCCATTTGATTAGGGACTTTCCCTTTTGAATTTTTCTCGCAGTACAGTACTTTTGTGATTTAACTTTCTATATTTTGTGTGAAGTTTCTTGTTAATAATTGAGAAAACACATGGGTAAACTGACATGTATACGAAATTAACCTTTTGGTTTTGCTCATTATTGAAGAATAGTTTTGAACAGCGGTATACTACTGTTGCCTTTATTTAAAACTTAGAATAATCTGCTGAATCGTAAAACGTTCAACGTGATGCATGTGAACATATCAGTACTCGTATTAAGATGACGACAGAACATTCTGATATTTAAAACAAATAATTTCTTGCAAAACTTATAAAGAAATTATTCTTTAATGTCAATGGTTATGCTTATTCTAAATCAGGTAGGTCATTGATTTTTTTTCATACAGAGCGCTAATGAGGATTAAACAATTTATACATATTGTGACATATCATAATTATTTCGACTTATATAGGGAAATAAAGAAGTTGTTTCTACTAATCAAACCTTTGGTCCGGTAGAGCTAATAAACATAGGGTATACAGCAATTATACAGCAATCCAACATAAAAACAAAAACATCACTTAGTACATCGATTTCTTACGTGGCACTTAACAAAATGAAAATAAAAACACTCTGCAAATCATATGTGTCCGAAGCACTTTCCAAGATTAACCTTATTTAGGAAGGTCCATGCCATTTTTTTTAAAAGCAAATGATGATTGAACAACTTTCAGTTCTAAAGGAAAAATAGTGACCAAACAAAATTGGCTAAATTTATCTAACTTAATTTTGATCAAGGTTGTTGGAACCTTTGTATTGGTTTTACAAGTAAAAGTACATATCATAAATGTAACAAAATGCGTAAATCAATTAGTTATTAAACTTACCATATTTTATATCTTTCATTAAAATTTCTCTCGAGAACAGTGAAGTTAAAAGCCGGATTGATCGGTAGAGATATAGTTGTTGGTCCAATTGTGTGACTCAAGTCGATAACTTCAAAATCCAATTGTAAAGAACAAACAAACAAACAAACAAATAACAAAACTAGATACACCATCCTCACAAAGTTGTCAAAATAGATTTGTAGCCAAATAATTTCAGAGTTATCAGATTAACATTTGTACGTTAGAACAAGGTATGTTAAAGTCAATGTAATACATGTTTGATTTCAGATGTATGTATACATCGATCAAAACAAAAAACACGGATATAAATAGATGACTAAGGAGAGTTGAATTCCTTTAGAGGACTTGTAACAAAATAAACAATTTTCTTACAAAAGACAATTTAAACATGTAGCTTTGTTTGTTTATGGGCAATAAACAAGAAACTATCTAAGCGTAATGGATTCTTTATTTCGACCCTGAAATTTAGACTTCGTATAGTTTAATGATGCAATAATATAATAACAAAGGTAGATTAAAATATAGATATACTCAAACTTATATACAGCATATAATATAGAAAAAATACCACTTTACCACAGGACTACTTCCAAATAAATTACGTTGACTGTCCTGTATATTGTAATTGTGTACCCTTAATTTTTCTTTTTGTATATTTTGTCTGTTTCTCAGAAAGATCTGACGGAACACTTAACATCGTAACGTCCGGTACCTCGTGTTCACTTTTTTCTATGGGGCGAGAAACTCGGAAATGAAATTTTTTGGGGGATAATATAGAATATAATTATATTGACGTAAAACTTTTATTACAACTTTATTATTAAATATTCGAAAGAAACCAACAGAAGAGATATACTTTACTTAGATTGAGTCCCCCCTAAAATTGCAACAGCAAGAAGAAGCTCAAATATAAAAAATAAAGAGGCACATTTATACTCTGTATGATTTATTAATTTTTCCCTGCTATATAATTATAACAGTATGAATAAGTTTGATGGTGAAGTTGAAATCATCCCTTCGTAAATTTTACGGACGCCATCACGAGTTGGTTGACCGTTATGGAATGACTGTTTCACAAATGATATCGAATATGTTCCTTACGTCGTAACTACAATCCCCTTCCCTTTCATGAATGTGACCTACCGAATTAGACTATTTACCGGATTTGTTTTCACATAAGCAACACGACGGGTGCCACATGTGGAGCAGGATCTGCTTACCCTTCTGGAGTACCTGAGATCACCCCTAGTTTTTTGGTAGGGCTCGTGTTGTTTATTCTTTAGTTTTCTACGTTGTGTCATGTGTGCTGTTGTTTGTTTGTCTTTTTCATTTTTAGCTATGGCGTTGTCAGTTTGTTATAGATTTATGAGTTTGGTATCTTTCGTCCCTCTTTTGAATTATTAGGGTAAGCGTTTATAAAACATTATGGAATAAGGAGTAGGCGATTTCAGTCAATTAATGTTTTAGTATGACATGTCTTGTTGTTCATTTTTCTGTTGAATATTCTTGTCTTACTATTCGAGTTTTAAAGATCAAAGGCAACCACGCTTAAAAGTTGTCGTCTTCCCGTTTAGATGTCACACACAATATGCTGATCTTATTATTCGAACATTTTTTCTTTTTCATACTTTTTTCTATTTTTGAAATTATAGTTCAAATTTGCATTTGACCACTTTTTTATCGTCATACATGTCGACCTGCGGGGTCATTGGACAAATCTCAAAACTTGATCTCCATTTGTGATTATGGTCAAGTATGGTTAAATTTGGTCGAATAGTTTCAGAGAAGATAATATTTGAAAATTTCAAGGGACGACAGAAGACAAGAGACAACTCCAAATGAACTGATATGTAATTTTGTTGTTCAACATATATGAAAGGACATGTCTTTTTGTTAAACATATATATGAAAGGACATGTGTTTTTTTTTATTAAATATATTTCATTTCAAATAGGTGGGTCCTAACCCTACCACAAATAATCGAATTGACAACCTCTAGACTCCATCTTAAATTGTCTATACTAAAAGGGCATTCGATCTGTTTACCTTTAAAGGGGGGCTAGCTACGAGATATATAAATAATCAAAAGTATATTTTTTTTTAATTCATTAATGAAATGGAAATATTGAAATTATAATTTGCTTTTATTAGCTAAAACGGTTCAATTTTGTCAAATTAAGCTAATAAACATTGAAAATGAATTATTCGGTTGCAAGTGAATAATTCGACCTCCTTAAATCCTTATTCATGTGAACTCTGATTTAACTCCGTAGAAAGAGTTAGAATAACACATGCATTTTCTGTGTACGGGTATTTAAAGGAAAAGAATGTCAACATTGAAAATGAAACAAAGGTAAATAATTTGATTAACTAATTCGATCCACAAAAACTATTCTTTTTAAAGGTAAAAACGACTATAAACATAAATTTTTTAATCAATATTATAAAATTTAATAGACCTATAAAATCCAATTCCACGAGTTGCGTAATCATTTATATCTATGTTTATGTTTACATCGCTTATATGGTCATAGAAGGTTAACTCGATAGTTAATCAGATGGCGTCGTAGCCAGAATTCAAACAAAACGAACCTACATCTTATTGAGACCATGTCCTGTAAATTGATTATTTTATACTTTTGATAGTTTGGATAAATGTTTTACATTGTTATAAATAAAATATGAGAATTTGAGTCAAATCGGTGAATATGAATTTGGCAGTTAGTGCCCTTTTAACGGTCTTAAACTATTACAATTGCTGATTATACCAAGCTTCCAATATTTGTAGCCTGGTATGTGTTTTCTCTCAATTGATTCATGACTTTGGTGTACTACTGTTGCCTTTATTTAGATGGTTTACAGTTGACACATTAAAATAAGTTGTCACTTTTTCATTCGATGTCAATACATCATATTGCCTATTTATTTAATACTATAATCCCTTTGTCCGACTAGACCTACAATTACCTTAGTTCAAAGGTTATTAGAATGTTTAGTTCTATTTTTATCAAGCATGCCTTAAGTGATGCATCTTGATAATCGTTAAATGCATTCGTGCACTCGTAAAGCGTTAAAAGAAAACAAATGTAAGGAGACATGCATTTGCATAGCGTCCCTTTAACATTTGTCATAATGACAATACTCACTTTGTTGTTGTACTGTTGGTTGAGCTGAAGAAAAAAGTTAAGTGAAACAATTCACTTTTCAAACTAAATGTATTTTTTTAAATTGTTTCAAAATACCGGTTTTCTAGTTATTTGTTTAATATAAACAAAAGTCAGTTCAACATCCAAATTCTCCCTTTTCATTGATTTTTTTTTACTAAAATGTACATGCATATGCAGGTGCACAAATTGTTATATGTTAGTTATAAGCCAACCTTTTCATAAAAAATGTTGGTTTTTGCATCACTTGGCGTGCTTTGTCGTCTGTCGTCGTCGTCCGTTTGGTGTAAACTATTTCAAACACCATCTCCTCTAAACCTGCTGAATCAATTCCATCAAAACTGAAGCTCAATGATCCTTAGGGTATTTAAAATTAACTAATTTATTATCTGTTTTGTGAATAAAAAACATAGCCGGCCATGGCTAAAAAAAACTTAGGAATAAAATGCATTTTTTTGGGGTTTATACATAACTTGTGCGACTAAATGTGAAACCCTGATCAAGTCTTGGCAAAACATGTTTACTTGTGTAACAATCAGAATTAAATGTAAAACGCATGAATTGTGAACTCTTATGTTTGTTTGATCTTGTGGAATGTCTTGTTTGTGGAACATATAGTTACGTAACCAACCTATAACCACAATTTGAGCAAAGATGATCCGTTCAAAATGGTAGATTCATAAAAATTATATAATTATTTGAACAGGTTATATACAAGCTTAAGTTACGTTAAAATACAACCGACAAACCAACATATCTTGTTTATTTTTTTTCATTTGAAGCAAAAGGAAATGTTGAAGGGTCTTTACATACAGACGTTTACTTTAAAACATAGAATAAGAAGACGAAAAAAGTCGAGGAAATATAACGCGATGTATACAAAGCGTCATCAAATAAAAAATCATGAAATTGAGTTACTTTCTTCTTAACTTGTATTTTTTCAAACATTCTCCATTTCCATTCTCAATTCTCTCTCTCTCTCTCTCTCTCTCTCTCTCTCTCTCTCTCTCTCTCTCTCTCTCTCTCTCTCTCTTGTTTTGTGTGTCTTGTCCTCGTTTTCCAGTTTCGTCATGTCGTTTTCCAGTTTCGTCATGACCTTAGCTCACCTCACTTACCCTCTTTGAGTCAGTCGGCAACTAAAGCCCTGATACTTTCTCCATTTGATATGGTCTTCAGTTGCTGTTCTTGCTATAGCCTAGCTGTTCCGAGTGATGTTCGTTCAGTCCGTTCCATTGAACATATACTGTTGGTATCCATTCTTAGTATATGGCCAATCCATCTTCAACGCCATTGTATTATGTCACCACTTAACTTCTGTGGTGTGACATTCTCTAATTATTAGTTTGAATACTACTTTATTGTCATCCTTGGCCTCTCTTGTATATACATAGATACTGAATTTTAATATCAACGTCAGCTGTAAGAAATTTCTTAATAAATCTGACAATTCAAGTATGAATAGCTATATTACATATGGTTAAGCATTATATTGTTTTCATTGGATATGACGATCACGTGTTTCAAATGTAGTTTTATTTATCTGACGCCATGTTTCTACGTTTACGTATATTGACGCTATGTTTCTATTTATACGTATACTGGTGGTCAATATGAAAATGTTACTAACTTTAGATTCATGACGTCATAACTATAATATAACAATGGCCGAATTGAATGCTTCTTTTTGTAAATTCATTGGGGTGTAAACTCGTTGACTGTAGTGCATTTTGTTTAACATATTCAAAGTACGGAAGCGCTTCATTCTAAAAGTGTACGCACAGTCAACGCTTTTACATCCCTATGAAATCACTATACTTAGAATAACATTTGTTTTTGCTATGATCATGAGAACACCATTGTCAACGTATATTTGTTCCACCTAACAGAAGTTCCACTGGAAACTTTGTTATAAACAATGTCATAATACCTATTCCTGTTGGAACAAATATTCTATACCATTTATTCCGTTAGGAACATTTACTGTAATATTTATTCCTGTGGAAATAATGTTCCAGAATATTTCTTCCTTTTGGAACTTTTATTATGAAGGAACTTCTATTCCGTGACACCATTATAATCACGGTTTTCTTTTATTTATCTGTGTACTTAAGTGTGGAAACGTGTGTCATTAATTTATGAATGTTACTATTCATTTTGAAATCAATATTAATTTCAGAATGACAACAGAGTTTGGAATAAACAGCACAACTAATTATCCTACATATTCTTTAACACCATTTACAAAGGATGAAATTTTACAAAATCACAAATGTGTTCTTTCTTTTGGTCATTTTGTCCGAACAATGTGGCCATTGTTCAAAGGTCCATTTAAATAATCTGCACAACTAACTGAATGATTATTTGAAATGTTTTTCAGAATTTGAAACACTGTCGTCATACTTCGAGCCATTAAGAAAAGTTTTCACATTTGTAGATCATCTCGAATTCTGATAAACATTGCCTTTTTAATGTGGATCAGCGGTATATATTTCCTCAGACCAAATTTTCTTGTACTTTGCCATAATAAAGATTTACCATGATTTAATCAAAAATATGATTACAAGTATGAGATTACCGTGCTATTTGTTCAAGCTTGAATTCTTGCAAAATTGATATTTGCAAGGATTGTAACAGAAATCTATGAAATAGAATTTTGACATAAATTACGAGAATATAGGTTTTGTAATATGCTTTAAGAAAAGAAAACAAATAAAGGGTGTCACCGAATTTGTTTTCTTGTTACAAGTATAAAAATTTAACTATAACAGTTGTCTCTCCTTTAAAAATGGCTTAGTTGAATAAATAAATCTTAAAACACAAACATTTGTCATTTGTTTAAATATGCAAAGTATCACTTATTTTTCTTTATAAAAATAAACATTCTTACACATAAATTGCAAATCTGTCTAAGAAATTGCAGATTTAGGCAACGAACTAGTCCGATTATGTATTGCTATTGTACAATCCAAGATGACGGTTCATAGTGAATCTAGGAGTATTTTTTTCGTCTGGAATTTTTACTTTTATATCATCTGAATCAATTATCATACAGATATATATCATCTTGTTTAGTGCATATCACTACGTTTACTATTTGTCTTTTCATCAACTGTCCTATTTTTTCCCACCTTTTGTTACCCCTTCTTTTTTTTTTTGGCAAAAGAGTTTTATGTTCCGCCCCTGCAGGTAGAAAATGCCTGGTTTAAAGTCGAGAATAATCTGCGCAGAATTTCAAAGCCAAAAAAAAAACATGGTCATTTGACTCTTATTGTCTCAGAGTATAAATTGATCATGATAGTCCAATAAAACTAAGTTTGAACCTAAAATTAATTTCAACAGAAAATATTTTAGTTCTAATCTACAGCATTAAGCCCCAAATATACACAGAAAAAATTCTCATAAAATCTAACTAATTTTGCATTTTTAATTTCTTATGGAAATTAACATTGGAAAGGGAGATAACTTCACAAAAATGAGTCCTTTTTTGTCAATTTTTGGTTGATTTTCTTAAAATTTAGGTAAATTATGATACTTTGATTTCGTTATAAGTTCGTATTTGACTACATTATGTAATTTTCTGCTCATGAAATGTACAAAACTGAAGTTTTATGGGTGTTATTTTTTTGTGCACATTTTTCATTAAAGAAATTTCAAAATGGCTTTGTGACCATTTTGAAAAAATAATGTGAATATTTGGTATTGTTTATATCTGTAAATTATATTTGTTCAGCATCTACCTTGTTTAAAAAAAAACTTTAAACCACAAAAAAAAAAGAATATATGCTTAATTAGTATTATTCATTTTGAGATTATTTACCTTGACATGCTAAAAAATCTAATAAATGGTCAACTAATGAATTATGAAATCTAGGTTTTAGCTTTACAAAAAGATATGAAAAAAAACTTTAGAGTTGTTTTTATACTCTAAAGACGGCTAAAATATCAAGAATCAATACAATCTGCTAAAAAGAAGCGATAAAGTTATAACATGTATAATTTTGTATGATCAATTTATATTGATGTTTCTGACATTTTGCAGAGTTATCTCCCATATCAATGCAATCTCCATAGGAATTTTAAAACCATTATTTTTTAGTTTTCCTCAAGTTAGATTTTATGGGACTTTTTTCTGTGTATATTTGGGGTATAATGCTAAAGATTAAAACTCAAATATCTTCTGCTGCAATTACTTCAAGGTTAGGGTCAAATTTATGCTAGATTGACTGGACTATGAGGATTTCGTGTGCATTCTAAAAAATATAATTAATAAAACATTGAACTGAACAATTTCACGTTTGATTTATTTATTCAGCCAAAAAGAATTAATGTAAGGTAATTCCTGAACTTAATTTGCTTTATGAATAACAAAATAATATAGTAAAGTCCGATATTGCTTCTACGTCTAGACGTTATAGCAAAAACCGCAAAACGGACATCGGACCCACATACCGTGTAGTCGGCTATACCTATTAAAGGTCCCGAAATGACAAATGTAAAACAATTCAATCGATAAAACTATGTACAAAATAACAAAAGAAAAACAAATATGGTACTGGAATACAGGAATAATCACTGAATTACAGGCTTCTAACATGGGACAGGCACAAACAGAATGTGGCGGGGTTAAACTATTTTGAAGGCAACAACTCTCCCCCTAACCTGGCACAGTGGTGTAAAGTACAACATAAACAAAACCTATAAAAATCAGCTGAAAAGAGCTTAACTAATCCCATGTATACAAAGCAGAAAATTTTCTAACAATAACAAAGAGTGGATGTGGCAGGGTACTTATACATCCAAACAAAAAAAAACATTTGGCACTGATCTGTGAGTACAACTAATAAGGAAAATCATGCTTCAAAGACTATCAGAAATTCGCTGCAGACAAAGTACGACCATCAACACGTAGCCTTGGTTAACAGCAAATATAAAGCTATAAAGGGTCCCACAATGACCAGTGTAAAACAGTTCAAACAGAAAAAAACAACGCTCTTATCTTAATAAAAGCGAGAAACGAAAAACAGGTATGAACTACCTGAAACGACAACCAATGAACAACAGGCAGGCTGTATATTGAAGAAGCCTGCGCCAGAGAGGGTATATGACATCAATTAAAGTATATGTTTTCAATAAAGCTGAATCATCCCGACGTATTAATTAGGGTCGTGACCCATACAACTATCGTCAACAGGTGCAGATCTCAGATTTTGAAAATGCATGGGAGATCGCAAGCCAACGCTTGAAGTGATAATTGGAAGATGTCTTTTCTTTAAAAAAAATTGAAACTGCGGAAACTCTTTTAGGCCTCAATGATTGGTTGGCATAGATTTTTATATTGAAACAACAAGAATGGAATATATTGCATGATATTATTGGGTGTGTTTTGAAGAATAGAGAATAATGGACTAAAACATAAAGAATAGGGAAAAACAGGCTGAAAAATAAAAGTAAAGAACAATGGGTTTCTACAGAGACATTTATAATACAGAAGTATATGTCTCTGGTTTCTACAGAGACATTTATAATACAGAAGTATATGTCTCTGGTTTCTACAGAGACATTTATAATACAGAAGTATATGTCTCTGGTTTCTGCAGAGATATTATAATACAGAAGTATATGTCTCTGGTTTCTACAGAGACATTTATAATACAGAAGTATATGTCTCTGGTTTCTGCAGAGATATTATAATACAGAAGTAAATGTCTCTGGTTTCTGAAGAGATATTATAATACAGAAGTATATGTCTCTGGTTTCTGCAGAGATATTATAATACAGAAGTATATGTCTCTGGTTTCTGCAGAGACATTAATAATACAGAAGTAAATGTCTCTGCAGAGACATTTCTAATTTTTATTATTGACGGACCGAGTTGAATTTATAGACGGTCCCATTTGACCTTTTTATACGGTCCGAATTGACTTATAAGACGGTCCGAGTTGACGATCCGAATTGACTTATTAGACGGCCCGATTCAATTCGATGAGAGCTGTCTCGCAATTGATAAGTACCAACAAGAAGACATGACAGAAAAAGATGTGGTATTATTGGCAATGAGATTACAGAGCTTGTTCAAATGGTGTTCTTATATTTTCCGACAATGTACATATATTGTATATTCATATACCAAAACAACATACAGTGGCGGATCCAGGGGGTTCCGGGGGTTAGAACCCCCTTTTTATGGCCGATCAATGCATTTGAATGGGGACATATAGTTGGAACACCCCCCTTTTATCCTGGGTTGGGAACCCCCCTTTTTAAAATGGCTGGGCCCGCCACTGGACATACTTTACTACCTGTCATGGACCCACAAGTGGTAACAAGGGTATATATTACGGACGAACTTTTCGGCCTCTAGGAATACTTACCAAAGAAATTCTATACCCTCACATTGAAGAACCATGCAATAGCTACAAGTAAGGGAAGCATTTATAATCCCTAGCTATTAAGAACTATCGAGACAATTGGTAAAAAAAAATGCGTATTCCCAATGCGTATACTATTGAATTTGTCTTGATTTCCATGTTTCAGAATTCATTTTTGGCCTATAAGAATACTGAGCCCAAAATTTATTTACCTTCCCGCTATAGCACTTTCCAATAGCTATCTAGTGAAGCAGTGTCTGTAATACATAGTAATAAAGAACAATCTAGACAATGGGTCGGAAAGTGGGTGTCCCAAATGCGTATTATGTTTAATTTGGCTTGATTTCCAGGTTTCGGATGACATTTTTGGCCTTTTAGAATACTTTCCTTTTAAGATCTTTCCCCTCCCCCCCCCCCCCCCCCCCCCCCCAATGTTGTTCTTATGAATAGCCATGCATTACAGCAGTGTCTATAATCCCTTACCAAACAGAACTGACAAGGCAATTGGCTGAAAGTTAATGCCCCCAATGCGTGTTATATCGAGTTTGGTTTAATTGATTTCCATTTTTCGGACGACATTTTCGGCCTTTAAGAATGCTTACCCCAGAAATTATTCACCCTCACATTGCAGTAATATGCAACTTTTATTAGTAAGGGCAGTGTCTATAATCTCTAGTCATAAAGAACTACCGAAACAATAGGTCGGAAAGTGGGTGTCCCAAATGCGTATTTTATTGAATTTTGCTTCATTTCCATGTTTCGGACGACGTTTTCGGCCTTTAAGAATACTTACCCCAAAAATTTTTTACCCTCACATTGTAGTTCTCTCCAATAGCTATTTTAAGAGTAGTGTATATAATCCATAGCCATACAGAACTGCCGGAAGCAATAGGTCGGAAAGTGGGTGACCTAGGATCAAGTAAAAGTTATATCATCGGAATTGTAATCATTATTATCATGCATTACAAAACCGTTAATATAAGTATGGTGTAGCATTCTACTGTTTTCAATGGATATGACGATCGCGTGTTTCAAAGTTTATTTTACCGTATCTGACGCCTTCTTTCTATTTTTACGTATATTGACGCTATGTTGTTACTTATATACATGTAAATTAGAGCGGTCAATATATATATATAAAAAAGATTTATGAGGTCATAACGTCACACATGATAACCACAGAAGAAGCGCCGTATCAGAAAAGAAAATGAATTTGCAAGTTTATTAAGAGATTTTAAGAATATAGTGTTGAATGCAGACGATAAGAATACAAGAGTGCTAATACAAAAAGCTAAAGTTTAAAAGAAAGGATATACACATTAACATGTTATTAGAGTTCTTGCAAAATACAATTAAAAATACATTGAAAGAACACTGGACGTCGTTATCCTAATATATTATTTACATATGTAATATAGATAAATATATTAAACATATGGACATGTTCTCATTATATTGACTCTCGGACTTCGTCCTCGGTCGATATAATCTGAACATGTTACATATTGACCTCGTCAAAAGTCCATAATTGATACATCACGTATGGTCGTCACTCGGCTAACCGAGAGATTGGTCGGTTAATCTATATTGAGTATGCGGCTATACGGGCTGTTGATCTGTTAATCGGGTTGGCTAATGTCTGTATATCAGGCGTTATCAAGAAAGGTCAGTATCTTTTATTGTATAACTTTTTAAAAATCTTTCTATCCTAAAAATTATTCATGTTTGGCAAATTAATTCATTGTACTAAATGCAGCAGTGTAATTATTTTTTTTTCTTTTAAAGGAACGATAAGCTATCTGAAAAAGCGGGTTACACCTTAATAGATTTATACACACTGTACTGACGCACTAAAAATATACACAAAATTACAAGTTGGTTCATTGAATTTACTTGCATGCAATATTTTGAACATAAAAAAGACATGAATTATGTTTGTAAAACCATATTAAATATCATTATGTAAAAAATCTGCACGAAAATCTGTATTTTGGTGACATGAATCATTTTGGTCTGTTACAATGTAATGGGTCTGATGTGTATAAAACCCGGTCTGTTAAGAGTTATGAATGGCGATAAAAGTGTGATATGAATGCTATATCATGGGGTGCTATAGGAACAAATGGATATTAGGCTCAATCATGATCGCACCACGCTCACCGCCATCTAAATTAAATTCAAATCGTGGTGAGGTCGCGGTATAAAACTGTTAATTTTCGTTTCTCTAATTTTTGTGCTATTTTCACATTTCCTGACCGGTGTGAGAAAAATATTTCTCCTCACTAGTGAAAAATCTGTTCTCGGCAAACTTGACTACGTCTTCATTACGCTTCTTCAACGATCCCACAACGATAATACCACGTTATCACCACGCTTATTCTGCGACCTCACTACGATTATCACGATCTTTCTATGCTCATCACGTCCTCACAACGACCATACTACGATTTATCCGATTGCAACACGATCTTACCACTCGTCTACTGCGCTTATAGCACGTTCTTACCACGAACATAATACAATCATACCACGTTCATATCTCGATCTCACTACGCTCGCAGCAATAAAGTCAGCATCATGTTCCATGTAAATACTATTTCAATCATTCTATTTCTGGTTAATACGTAGATTTCTTGGAAACAATACAGTCATGCCACCAAAATCTACTAGAACACGTGGGCGTAGTGGTAGGGGAAGATGTAGAAGCTGAAGTAACGAATCCTGATCCAGCAGACATGTCGGACCGAATAATCCAACCTGAATCACAACCTTATGTTGGTCCATCAAACTTAAAACAACGATGTTAAGTGAACGATAGCAGGGATGACACAGATGTGTCAAACATGGTTAGACAGTTAGAGAAAAAGAATAAGAAGTTCAAACTACATACAGACAAACAAAACCTGGTTAGCTTTTATACATTTCATGTGAAAATGACGATGAGCATAATGGTCGTAGTATGAGCGTGACGTGAAGAGCACGACATGGACGGGCTAGGGTCGTACTATGGTTTTGAACAGCGCGGTGTAAACGTGGTATAGTCGCAGTGGAAGCGTAGTTGGGTCGCGGTGAGAACGTGATGGTCGTAGTAAGGTCGTTATAACGTCGCTGTAAAATCGTAGCGAAGTCTCTACGAATGGAATTACGCTTTCGGTACGCTCTCGCTCCGTTGGTACAGCGACCTTTTCGATTTTACCACGACCTTACTGCGCTCTCACTACGACTTGATTTCGCCACGACCGCACCACGATTGGTTTGAACATGTTCAAAGTTGGCCACGCTCATCACGATCATGAAGACCTCATAACGACCGTACGACCACCTTACTGCAATATGCACGATCGCAGTACGATCTCAGTACGATCGTTAAAATTTTCATTTTTTTCACAGATTGTAGTGCGATCGTGGCCTAGTAGGACTGCAGTCTGGAAGCTAGGTTCACACTGCCGATCAGATCAACTCGATGATCCCGATTGTCCAAATTTCCACGACCAAGCGTGACCAAATTCTTGATCGGGCCTGTTTACGACTTCTGCTCTATGCTTTCCGACAGATTATTTAAGCCTCCTATTGGATAAAAAGAGGCCACATGACATTCATTATTCTTTAGTAATACATTCAATCGGTCATTTAACAGAACAAAACGGACCAGAAAACCGGTCGTTAACGAACTTTTGACATGATAATGACCGTTGGGGCGTGGTTTCCCTGTTGAATGACCGGTGGGGCGTGGCGTCTCTGTTTAGTGAGATGTCCCTCTTATAAAACATTTTCCTGTTTTCAATATTATATTTAAGTTGTTGAATTGTTTACTATATATTTTCGTTAATTATAAAATTATAGAGAACTTGATTAAGTATTTATATTGGAAGTACTTGATAAATTGCATGCTTATATTGGTGATTTTGAATCTGTTCAAAGTTTTGATTTTTCTACCCTATATACCACATTGCCTCACATTCTCATTAAGAAGAAATTCACACACCTAATTAAATGGGCATTTAAAAAGTCAGAATGTGAATATATATGTTCAAACTCTTTTAGGTCATTTTTTAGTAGCAATAAACAAAAAAACTATGTCAATTGGACATGCTTTGATACTATATATGCCCTTGAATTTTTACTAGATAACATTTTTGTTCGCTTTGGTAATTCCGTATATCGTCAGATTATCGGAATTCCAATGGGGACTAACTGTGCACCACTTTTTGCGGACCTGTTTTTGTATTGCTATGAGTTACAATTTATGACAAAAATAAGCAAAGACCCATCGAAACAACATCTGATAAACAAATTTAATAATACTTTTAGATATTTGAATGATATTTTGGCTCTCAATAATGACGACTTCAGTATGTATATTAAAGAAATTTATCCTGCTGAACTTACTTTAAATAAAGCTGATACTAACAATGACCACTGTCCTTTCCTCGATCTTGATATATCACTAACAGGAAGCTGAAAACTAAAATTTATGATAAAAGAGATGATTTTTCATTTCCTATCGTTAATTATCCATTTTTAGATGATGACGTTCCCTTGTCACCATCTTACGGTGTTTATATATCTCAACTTGTACGATTCGCTCGTGTATGTTACAATGTTTTAGATTTTAACGAGAGAAATTTATGTATTACTGAAAAATTATTACACCAGGGTTTTCGATATCACAAACTAGTCAATTCAAAACATTTACTAAATTTTATCATCGGTATAAGGACATCATTCGTAAATATTAAATATTAAATATTAAACCATTCGTAAATATAGCTCACCATGCAGACTTCTTATACGTTCAGGTATTTCACATCCAATTTTTTATGGAAACATTCTTTATAAAGCACAAAGGTGTCAGTATTCACCTCAAAAACTAACAAAACCTTTGAATAGACTTATAAAGAAGGGATATAGTTACGATACTGTTGCCAGGTCATTAAAGATTGCATATTTTGGCGTTAATATTGATTCACTTATAGGGTATTTGCATCGGAACTAAACACATTTATTAAAAAAACAGTTGTTGGCATGACACGGATTATGTTCTTCTCATATATGTTATGATGGTATGATACTAAACCCCTAACAGGACGGATTGTGCCTGATGTTAATATGATGAAATCCTAATTTTTCAGTCAGTTTAATTGAAGTCTGGAGCTGGCATGTCAGTTAACTGCTAGTGTTCTGTTGTTATTTATGTATTATTGTCATTTTGTTTATTTTCTTTGGTTACATCTTCTGACATTCTTTGGACTGAATTTTAATGTGCGTATTGTTATGCGTTTACTATTCTACATTGGCTAGAGGTATAGGGGGAGGGTTGAGATCTCACAAACATGTTTAACCCCGCCGCATTTTTGCGCCTGTCCCAAGTCAGGAGCTTCTGGCCTTTGTTAGTCTTGTATTATTTTAATTTTAGTTTCTTGTGTACAATTTGGAAATTAGTATGACGTTCATTATACACTGAACTGGTATATATTAAATTAGGGGCCAGCTGAAGGACGCCTCCGGGTGCGGGAATTTCTCGCTACATTGAAGACCTGTTGGTGACTTTCTGCTGTTGTTTTTTTTCTTTCTATGGTCGGGTTGTTGTCTCTTTGGCACATTCCCCATTTCCATTCTCAATTTTATTTCATTTCTATTTCTATAATTTTCCAATTATTATTATATTTTTGTACCCGAGTTTTTTCTAATCTTCAGTTTAGTTTGCCTTTTTTATTATTTATTCTTGGTCACGGCTTTTCAGTGACATATATACGTCTTTGTTTTTTCTCCTTTATTCTGAACAATTTTTCTTGTTATTTTCTTTTCTGTTTAACAGGACCCCGAAATCCTCTTTTAGGACCATCAACCTGCTTAATAAATAATTGTGTTAATGTAGTAATTATACAGTGAACTTCTCAGTAATATTTCAAGATATTTCATATATCTAGTACCTCACCGTGACGGGGTAACTTTGATACAAAAAAAATGGTACGGGTGTGCCATTTTCTCCTTAAAAAAGTAGCCATTTAGTGGCGGATTTAGAAATGTTCATAACGAGGTCCAACTCTAACTAAGGGGACGACCATTTGATATTCTGGGGGAGGGCCAGGAGGATTTGTTTTTGATCGGTTATTTATTTTTGTAAACTAAGAGGACAGGTTATTTATTTTCTGCACTATTGAAGCAAGATTTTTCATTTTCATTAAAGCAAGGGACTGATTATTTATTTTCACAACTATATTTTTGATATTCGAAAACATACAATTTTTAAATGATTTGTTTATTATACAGATAATACATATAGTATAGTCAAGTCATTATGTACCATTTAATTAAATGAACCATCACCCTCCGCATATACATGTATTGCATACATACAGAGTATTAAAGTTGTGTTATAACTAGGTACTTTTAAATGTATTGGCAAACATAATACGCCGAGCGAAGCAAGGAAATTTTTTTTTAGAGGGTTTTGGAGCCACTGAAGGCCCAAGAAGCTACACTATAGATCAAATGATGCAAAATCATGTTTTCGTGGTGTTCCGAAGACCCTTTCGATAATCTGAAAATGAAGTTTTGTTATAATAATTTTTTGACAATATTTATTTTGGTCTCAAAGCAAAATGTATAAATTCAGTTTAAGACTGAAGTTTCTAGAGACATCAAAAGACCAATGTGAATGATAAAGCAAAAATTAATTCACATAGTTAAGTCTGTACATGGCTGCTGTTTTTTTTTAAACTCATGATCAAGTTCATAACAAAATTACTAGATTACAAAAGGAATGCAACACTAACAGAATACAGAAGGGCAATCAATGAACAAAAGACAAATAAATAAGAAACATTGATCCCGAAAAATCAGGACTATAAGTCTGAGGGAAAACAGAACTTTCTTCTTGCAGGGCCGTGAACACAATTTGATATGGAGACGTTTTGAAATTTCCTACATGTAGTTACGGCCCTGTTAACATGGTTAAAATAAAAGTGAGGTAAGGTTTCCTGAGAAAATATACCTCAAGTTAAATGAAACCAATTTTCAGACATTTCAAGTGTATTTAAATAATATTTATTATACTTTTGTTATTAAAAAATTTGGGAAGTGTTTCACGATTTTTTTTGGGTAAAAAGATGAATATTTTATGAAGAATCTGGTGCCATTTCATACTTTAGATTAGACCTGCTGAGTTATTTATTTTCAATACATTGCAAGTCAGGTAATCTATTTTCAAACTACCACAGAACAAACCATTTATTTTTGTGATTATCAAGGCTGAGTTATTTATTTTCAAAATCCTCCTGCCCCCCCCCCCCCACCACAGAATATCAAATGGTCGTCCCCTAATAGGTTTAATTGAAGGTCTCATGCATACGGATTTAATACATCATTCACGTCTCAGTCCTTACAGCTGAACGGACGTGCTGGGCCAGCTCTCCTTTACCCGCTATCTTCGATGAGGGTTTACAGTTAGATGATCAACGACTTATAGGCGAGTGACTTTAATATTAAAAATAAATTTTTAATGCACCTACCTAACACACGGCTAAATTATATATCATTTGAAAGCTACACATCTGTACTATCTGTTTTGCCCGGTCGTAAAGAAATCGTACGGTGCAATTTCCGTCAAATCAAGATCAAAGGCCAAGGACGAATAAGTGCATATTTTCTAAGATTTCAGCCTGATTGCATAATATATAATTTTATATAGTAAATGCACATATGCAAACAATTTAAACTTTTAGCAGAGAGATTAACAATCATTATTCAAATGCATTTTTTAATATTTTAAGCGTGTTTTTGACAGATACCACATGTTTCCTGAAATTCGAGTAAAAGTTAACAAAATGTGTGAAAACCCAAATTTTTCTTTCTGATGCAAACGCTAATCAATTAAAACTAAGTAAAACCCTGTAATGACTATCAAAGAAGTTTTTGACATCATAAAATTTCCTAAAATTATGCTTACTTCTAATCAAACAGCAAATCATAACAACTCATTAAGTTGCCCAAAATACCGCCATCTGCGAAAAAAACAGCTTTTAAGCATTTCTTCCTATTTAAACATTGTACGTGGTCAATAGAAGATTTTATAAACAAATTCTCAAGAATCTGAAAAATTTAGAGTAGAAAAAATATGTGCGCGAATCATCTTATTGCTTGAAATAAAGGGGGTGAAACTAAGAGATTGCAATCTGCATTGTAACTACCAGACTGAAATAAACATATTTCGACTTTTCTAATTGTTTGATTTGTAGCTTCATTATAAATATTGATGTAGTGAAAAGACCTTTTATTTATTTAATTTGAATAGAAAATTTAGACCAAAATAAATAGAAAATAAATTGATGAAAATTGAAATTTCAAAGAATTTCAAAAACTAGTAAACACATTATAAAACTTGATTGCTTAAATTGCGTTGTTCATTGTTTACATGCATTGATTCGTCAAATAAGAATAATTTTGAAGAAAAAATATCCATTAATACGCCATCATTCTAGTTACAACTAGACTTCCTGAATAGCTTGAATGACTAGTTCATTTTTCATACGAGGATGACGACTGATCAGTTCCATCGACGTAACCAAATTGCCGTCATTTCTGCCGTGAATGTCACCAACCGAATAAGGCTTGGTACCGAGTTAGGAAATACATGAGCCACAAGACGGGTAAAAGAGAGTCGTGGTGTAGTGGTTAGTGCATCGGTTTACTAACACAAAGGTTCCTGGTTCGTTTCCGTTCCGTGATGAAAATTTCAGGGACTGAATTTTCGGCTCTTCCTTGACACCATTTGTGAGTATGGTCTTCAGGAAACGATGAAAGTCCGTCGGAAGGGGACGATAAATGGCTGACCCGTGTTAAGAGAGAGCCATATCTCTTGCACGTTAAACACACCTTTGTAGATTACGAAAAAGAGCAGGCTAATACTGCTACAAGGCAGCACTCGCACCCGCAAAGTGGAAAGCGATTAATTTAAGTTGCAAAACTTGTTTCCCAATCCACTATAAATAAATATGTTTAAACTAAGACGGGTGTCACTTGTGGAACATGATCTGCCTACCCTTCGGGAGCCCTTGAGTTCACTCAAAAAATGTTTTGGGGGTTTGTGTTACTCAATCTGTAGTTTTATATGTTGTGTTTTGTATACTGTTGCTTGTCTTGTTCGTTTTTTGCCTGGCTTTGTCAGTTCGTTTTTAATTATGAGTTTGATGTCCCTTTGATATATTTCGTCACTATTCAAGTAGTAAAAGGTTTAAAAATTGTAGATCAGTGTAGCTAAATGTATCATGATAACGATTTGGTTCTATATATATATCATCGTGAGCAAATTAAGTTATTTTCGCAGATATTTGTCTTATTGCGTTAATCTTCTTCACTTTACTTTGAGGTGATTTTTTGGCTGATTTTCATTACTGCAAGTTAATGTGTTTAAAGTAAAATAATACCAAAGGGACAATCAACATCTCAAACCATGAATCAAGTAAAGTTAATTAAAACCCTGAACAAAATAAAATTAAAGTCCAAGAGATGAACAACAGTCCAAAAAAACACAGCATACCATGAAAACGAACACTCCTAAAACAGCGAATGATCTTATGAGGTCAGGAAGGGTATTTAACTTTTTCATTTTGTTATTTCACAACTGCTTATAGTGTTTTACATACACAATGACATGCATTTGTATTTTTAAAGCTTATGTAGAAAATACTCAAAGCATATTTTATTCAAATAATTAAAGCGATTAAACTTCTAAACACATTTAATATGACTTACTATAACACGATTTTAACCTAAATAAGAAGCAGCCGCATTTTAATTAGTTCGTTTACATCCCGCTTTAGACAACCAAGTGTTTCTAAACAAGGTTACTTATTTCAATGTTGCCTACGATTTAGTCGCAAAGTAATGTTTGCATTTAAACAAGATTACAAAAAGTAAAACAGTTTGACTTCGCAAAAAACATATTTTAACCTCAATTACCTCGCATATATTCTTTTCTTACTTTAAATACCCCTTCTTTTATTATGGAAAATCATTCTCCTCCCTGATATTCACAATTAGCGATGTGCTATTTTAACATAGATTAACAAAATGATCGCTATTTGCAGATGGCAGATTTTTGGGCAACTGCAAACACTTCAATAGAAGGCTGTTCCATGAACAATAATTAATAATTGCATCTTAAAATTACAAAACAAATATTCCTTGACCTAAAACATATTTATTTATCTATTTTTTTAGCATTCAAATATCGATTCCCCAAGATATATTTTGCTTTTTAAATAATTTTTCATTTTTTTTTTAGGATTTGTGATAAATTTCAATTTTCGGGAAATTTTGCGCATCGAATCTCTTATCTTTTGTTTGATTTGGAAATAATGTATCATGTTCCATAAAGTTCATATGATCTTCTGGAAAATTTTATGGTACAAGAATTAGAAAATGGCGTTTTATTTAGTAATCGCAAAAATTGGAATTTTTTTTCATGACCTTTGACCTTGATTTAACAAAAATTGCACCATACGATTTTTTTACGACCGGGCAAAACAGAAAATACAGATTAACAGCTTTCGAATGATATATAATACAGCCGTGTGTTAGGTGGGTGCATTAAAGTCGTTAACTAAGCGTCTTTTTGAAATAAGTCACTCGCCTATTACTACTTTTATGACAGCATAGGCGGATCCAGCCCCCCCCCCCCTTTCGTGGCAAAAATTTGGTTGATTATATAGGGAATCACTGAAGCATGACCGGAGCGGGCCCCCTAGCTCTTAGGTCAGTCGGTGCCCCCCCCCCCCTTTTACGAAAAGTTCTGGATCCGACACTGGACAGAAACCAATCCAACGCTGTACAGTAGACGTAATGGTTGTCGTGTGCCCGCGTTAACGTGCACTCCAAAACCCATTGTATCATGGGGTAGTGTTATGCCAATTTACGTCCGAGGGCTGTATCCTAGGGGTTGGGTGAAACTAATTGCCCTTCATTTAACCGCCTCGCGGCTTTGGTCCTGATAACGCCGAGCCGACCGTGCGAGGGCTGAAAAGCCAGTCAAGGTCGTAAACACTTCCATATATATATACGGATTTAATAGGGTTGAATTAACTTGCAAGTGAATGATTTATCATCGATGTTTCTTTGCTTATTCTGCCAAAATTGAACCATCAGTGACTGGCCGCTAAAAGTGACTAGTATGTCACTATTTCACTTTCATTAATGATTGTTGAACAAAAAAATCATATTCTTATTTTTTTTAACATATATATATCCATATATAATAAACAAATATATGTCTCTGATATATCGGAGCTAGTACCCCTATATTTTTTATAAACTAATTGACACTGATTAGGCTTTCTTTGGGATTATTGTGGAACTTTAAAGGTGCATTTTCAAATGAATAAATCAAGAATTAATTTTGTATATCTAAATATTTATTTACATGGGACTAACGTTATTATTGTTGTTCCCAATTACGTTAATCAATTATATCTGTAATTTGGGAAATAAAAAAATGCTATTCTATCAGTCTATTCTATAATAAGACTAAAATACAAATACTGATCAATACCGTCTGAGTTATACTTGAGTCAATAAATTTATTTATTTAATTCAATATAATAATTGATAATGTAAGAATCTCAACAGCATATCTATCTATGATATATGCAGATTAATTGTTCATAATATCCCAAATCACGACAGTTACGTAAATGCATGATTTCATTAAAAAGGAGCCCCTCCCCCTTTTTTGTGCGTTACTGGCCTCGTCCATTTTGTATATTTAGGTAAAACGCACAAAAAACAAAACATGCAAAATAACACAAACAGTTTCACATAAATGGAAGTTTTTTTCATGCATATCACATGTATCAAGGTCAAAACCTCTGAAGAACACAATGTTATATGTGTAAATCGGACGTCGTAGAAGACACCACAGTACTCTGTGAAGTTTGCCAGTAAATACATTGTGATTGCGCAGAGGGCATCGAATTTGGTTACAAATCTAATATAACATTGTCGAAATGACCCAGTTTTTCAGAATTGGTTTTGGACTGATGACCTTTATTTGACATGTCATTCATAAATCCGTTTTGTTTACAGGTGTCGCCACTTGCAAAAATGTGATCACATGCCCATTTACGTCACAGAGAAAAACATTGCTAATGTTATTCAGGGACAAATAATGTTGGAATTTGGATATGTTTTATCGAAAATACGACCATTGGTTGTTTATTCTGAAAATATACATTGTGAATTGTGATTGACAAATAATATAGTTTTGAAATATCATTATTTAATTGTGAAATCATGTCGTCAACTTGGATTAATTCGCGACAAATTTATTCATATCATTTTATTTCCAAACCAAAATGGAGGCCATGTTGTTTGTGTATTGTAACAGTGTTGTTTAGTCTGGCTTTTAGTACAGCCTCTGCCACGAGTTCATCAGATTCAACAGTAAATGAATATTTTACAGCTAAAGTAAACATGACATATTTCAGTCAAAAAGAAGAAAAATTTGTTTCTGAGTCGAAGCAGATGGGCCATTACGTCAAATATGGAAAATTAGGACCAGAAACGGCAAAAGTTATCCACGTTATGACGAAGAAAAATAAATCTGATGGCTGCACAGACCTGGTCAATGCACCTGTCAATGAAAAATGGATAGCTTTAATCGAAAGGGGAGATTGTAAATTTAGTGAAAAGTTAAAAATAGCACAGAAATTCAATGCATGTGCAGTTGTCTTCTACAACAATGAAACAACAAAAAATACGAAAACACTTTATCCGAATATTCAGAGGTCTATAGGTAAGAAAATAATATTTGGGAATTTTTAACATTATTTATTAATCACCTTGTATCATATAAATATCATTAAAAAATATAGGGCTTATAGGATATTAGTACATTTAGTTGTTTTTCTCACAATCCTATGTTAAAAACATCTAGGGTAGAACATGTACAGGTCATTTATTTGTGGAATTGTTTTCAAATATATACAAATAAAAAAGGTATGATTAGACCCTTGGATGTTCATTAAAACAAAGACATTTATTTAAAAGCTGAAGGCAGTTGTCCAATAATTCTCAAGTTGTTTACATGGCTGCTTACTGAGCCGTGACATTTATCAATTACCTGTGCATGAGCCCCAGACAGATAACCTGTATGTTGGCAGAAATTCACTTGTTGTCACTGAATTGTGAAAAGTATCATGTTTCATGGAAAGTTGTTACATTTTTGATTTTTAGTGAAATTTATGTTGTATTAACAAATTTATGTGATTTCCTCCATTGTACATGTTGTATCTGAAGTTTGACATTTAATAATACAATAATTAATTAATATTACTCTATAAAACAAAAAACTCAGCCTGGAAAAGATAAATAAGATTTGCCAGGGAAATGGATTAAGTTCATTGAATTCAATATACAATATGTACTTTAAAACTGAGAATGCAAATAGGGAATGTGTCAAGTGACAACAATACGATCAAAGAGCAAAAGTGTCTGAATGTAAACATGTACAATGTATATATTTTAATGTATCTAGCATTTGCAATTGTCTAAACCAGGAATATGTACAAAATGTGTGCTTGCACATACATGTACATGTATATTATACATGATATATAAGTCGAGATAGACAAAAAAAACATTTAATTGAGAATTTTTTTTAGTTTCAGGGATATTCAGAATAATTCCAAACATGTCAAAATAGATAAATAATTTTTTACTAGAATATGAGATTTTTTTTCTACTGTGTATTTCTACACTCCCTCCTACTATTAAGTCACGAAGCAGTACTTATGTTTCAAGGTTACAGACTGGCACTGTAAATTTCCAGGAGCTGAGATTTTCTGGGATTTAGGTATATACATTAGTATATATTCAAACTTGATGGGAATTCACAATTTTACACTCATCTTAAACATGTTAAAATGGAAAGTGAAAAGAATTCTCAAAGATACATGAATTTTAAAGCCAAGTCATGCAAGTCTTGTCTTGCATATGTCTTGAATGATCAAGAGCATCACAAAATTGATCTCAAATGAAAATTTAATGATTCAACAAAAAAATAATTTGAATTTTAGATTTGAATCATTATGTACAAACATCTCACAAACATGTTTAACCCTGCCGCATTTTGCGCCTGTCCCAAGTCAGGAGCCTCTGGCCTTTGTTAGTCTTGTATTATTTTAATTTTAGTTTCTTGTGTACAATTTGGAAATTAGTATGGCGTTCATTATCACTGGACTAGTATATATTTGTTTAGGGGCCAGCTGAAGGACGCCTCCGGGTGCGGGAATTTCTCGCTACATTGAAGACCTGTTGGTGACCCTCTGCTGTTATTTTTTATTTGGTCGGGTTGTTGTCTCTTTGACACATTCCCCATTTCCATTCTCAATTTTATAGTATACATGTACATGTACATGTTATGCATATGCTTAAACCTTGCTTCAATATTAGAGAAAGATAAATACATTGATCTTATTATCTGATCGGTCAATCATTAACTGTCATCATGGTCATTCACTGTGAAATGATGCAAGGAAAACAAATTGTATTATACTCAATTGAATTTTCAGAGATCATTCAGCTGTCGACAGAACCTTCAGGTATTACATGTACATATCTAACATAATAATGGCTGGACTACTGTGTAGTGTTGTGCAAGTCTCATGGTTACATCCATCATGTCCATTCTTACACCATGTTTAAAAATACCATTGAATGTTTCAAATTTATTATCTGATAATCATTTCAGTTCAAGGCATGTGGCTTTACTTTTCAATGCTCTGTAATTATCTCCCCAAACACTAGTACTGGCATTATCTACAGGCAAAACAAAAAATAGTTGTTTTCTGTAGCTAGCATATGCATGCCCCTTAAATATATTAAAAATAAATATATGGTCTGGATTTTGTCGAGCCTTTGACTTTAGTCGAAAAAAGCGAGACTAAGCGATCTTACATTCCGTCGGTGTCATCGTCGGCGGCGGCGGCGGGCACAAATATTCACTCTGTGGTTTTTGAAGTTTTAATAACTTTCTTAAACCATACTGGATTTCTACCAAACTTGGACAGAAGTTTGTTTATAATCGTAAGCATGATAAGATAGTATCCAGAAGTAAATTTTGTGAAAATAAAATTCCATTTTTCCCGTATTTTACTTATAAATGGACTTAGTTTTTCTGCGGAAAAACATTACATACACTCTATGGTTAAAGTTTTTTAAATTTAAATAACTTTTTTTAAACTATCCTGGATTTCTACCAAACTTGGACAGAAGCTTATTTATGATCATAAGATAGTATTCAGAAGTAAATTTTGAGAAAATAAAATGCCATTTTTTCCGTATTTTACTTATAAATGCACTTAGTTTTTCTGCGGGATAACATATTATCACTCTGTGGTTGTAGTTTTTAAAATTTTAATAACTTTCTTAAACTATCCTTGGTTTGTACCAAACTTGGACAGAAGCTTGTTAATGATCATAAGATACATGTAGTATCCAGAAGTAAATTTTGTAAAATGACAAATCCATTTTTTCCATATTTTACTTTAAATGGACTTTTCATCTGCCAGGAAACAACACATTCACTCTGTGGTTAAATTTTTAAAAATTTTGATAACTTTCTTATACTATTTTTTATTTGTACCAAACTAAGACAGAAGCTTGTTTATGATCAAAAGCTAGTATCTAGAAGGAAATTTTGTTAATATTATGTACCTGTGTATCTGTATTTTACTTATAAATGGACTTAGTTTTTCTTCCAGTTAACATTACATCCAGTCTGCAGTTAAAGTTTTTAAAACATTTATTAGATTCATAAACTATCCAGGATTTTTTACCAAACTTGGACAGAAGCTTCCTACAATCCAAACATGGTACCAAGCAGAATATTTTTATTGATTTTTTCCCTCATTTTTGTTGATCCTGCAATTTACAGCAAAAGTAGGCGAGACACTGGGTTCCGCGGAACCCTTACAAATTTTATTTCCAACAGTCTCATGAAATGAAGACAAGTCATTTGAGGACTATAAAAGCTCATTTCATCTATTCATGAATATGAGTACTCTTACATGTGGTACATGTAGCTAGAGAATTTTAAGACATTGTAAGAAGACTTTACACATTGTTAGTCTTTAATCAGATAATTAAATTTCAATGATATTTCAAAACTTGGTCATTTGGTAAACATTATATTCATCAATCATGTCAATCAGTTCATAGAAAAATTGAAATACTAAAATCCAATGATCATTTTTAGAATTTTAGCGAATTTTAGAAATTGGTTCTGCCGATCAAATGGCAGCTTAAAAGGCTTGATGGAGAAAGCTAAAAAAATTGCAGTGGATTCCAGTATTTTCATGATGATCATTATTTTTGTTGCTTTTCACACACTTTTGATTTTTTTAGGGTTTCTCTTCTCCAAGGTACATTGTTCAAAATGTACCTGCTGCATGAATTTTTGGAATTGCTTATAAAACAGATATATATGTTTAGTACATATATACATTTGTACATTCACAACATTCGCAGTCGCACAATTTATATAAATCAGTGTAATTGTACATTTGTACTTGTACCTTTGTTTGCTTCATATACAGTAACATATATGTTGTATATACAATGTATATATATACATGTTAGCTATACAGTGCTTTTATAAGGTCTCTTAAAGATGAGACAGTTTGGCTTTAGTTCTCGAGGTGTTTCATACACGTCTGTTTCAAATAGTCTTTAGCTGTTAATTTCTGTGTCATTATTTATAATTAAATTTTAATAGTCTCTTGTGGAGAGATGTCTTATTGAACATGTTGAAAGAAATAAGATAAACTACATGTATATACACAAAGCAACAAAATGTATGTTTTCTCTTGCTACATGTAAATGGATGTTGTTTAATTTTTTTTATTTCCCTGTGGTAGCAGATCTAGAGAAGGCATTCAGTTTAGCACTTGCCCGTCTTTATATCTGTCCTTACGTCCCAACGTTGGTTATTTTCTCTACTTAAGTTTGCCTCAATGAAAAGGTATGAAACTAATACACATTGAATGTATATATGATATATTACCTTGAAACAAAGATTATGTTTGAATTTTGGTTCTAGAGCAGTTGTTCTAGAGTTTACACTCCTTAATTACATGTGTACATGTACATGTATGGAAAAAATGCTGAATTTTTTGTTTTCCTTCTTTCACTTAAGTTTGCCTCACCCAAATATTATGAAACTGAGACATGCGAGACATACATTATGTAATGCTTATTACCACAAAAAACAAATAAAGTTCGAATTTTGGTTGGGTGACTTTTACTGTTCTATATGAGTTGTGCCCCTTTACAAATGGAAAATCTTTCACTTCAGTCATGTCAGTTTGCCTCAACTAAATGTTATTAAACTAATGTGTACACAAAGTTAATTACCACAAAACACAGATAAAGTTAGAATTTTGGTGGCATCACTTTTAGCGTCTTGAGTTATGCTCCTTTTCAAAGGAAAAATTATCTTGATTTTTGTTGCCGTTCTCTTACCTAACATGCTTAAGTTGGCCATAACCTACAAATGTAATGTTATGAAACATTAAACACAATGCTTAAATTATTACCAAAAAACTCAGATTAAGTACAAATTTGGGTAGCATCCCTTTTACAGTTCTTGTTTTTTGTCCTTTTTTAATATTATATGCAAGCGGGGCATCACCAGTTTTCCCATGGACACATGTACATTCCCCATTTATTTAAGTCTGCTTCATATGACATCACTGCAGCACACATTGACACACATACCTTATAATGTACAATGTAAAAAGGTATGCATGCATTTTCCTACATATCATTTTCCCCATCATAATGGGTTATTTTATACAACATGTACAATGATGAGCACTCACTGCTTATAAAGAAATTAAGTCACTCTTGTACATTTTGTACATGAACATGTACACAACATTCACAATGTTGCAAGTGTTAATCAGTAGTATTTGTACATTTACATGTACAGTACTTGAAGATGTACATTGTACATTGTGGATGTACAATGTACATGTACATACAAATGTACATGTAGGTGTTAGCTGCTATGTTGTTTGGTCTCTTGTGGAGAGTTGTCTCATTGGCAATCAAACCACATCCTCTTATTATCACATGTACATGTACATTGTACATGTATAGTTAATTTACATGTTCAGTAGCATGGTTCACCATGAGACATATATATGTATGTGACTATGTGTAGAGTCCCAAGTGTACATGTACCTGAAGGTTACATATACATGTATGTATGATTTGCCACAGTATATTTAAACTTGTATATATATACATGTAGGTACATGTACTTATACTGTGTTCATTAAATCTGTTGAATTTCAGTAATCTTATATTAACATGAGTCCTGGCCATGGACTCTATGTAAATCAGCAAGACTATTACTCTTAGGAAAATTTTATGAACTTGGGAGTCCAAAGATTATGAAGATGCATCGAAACTGTTATCAGTAGATTTCAGTTGTCAACAATTAATTGAAAAGATTAAAAATAATAATAATTTGGAAAGTGAAATTTTGTCATGAATTGCCATGCATCATCTATTGTTGGATAAGTTTTTATCTAAGATTTCTTATCAATTTTTCCAGAGTTCAAAATAATTTACTTGTTATTTAAAAGCAAAAGCACATACAGTATTAAAAAAATAAGAACCAAGTTGTAGTTCTGGATTGCTTTTGACTGCTGTTTGAGGATAATGCTGTCAGGCTGTGATCCACAGCTGTCTTACTTCAGAGCAATCTTGGACTAATCATTGCTAATTAAAATATAGTCATGATAGTTTGTCTGTGTTTGCTGAATTGTTACTACATTGTATGTGAAAAAAAATGATGTACACTACAGCTCGGGTGGATTTTGCTTTGTCCACCGGCCCACCATGGGAGTGGGCACCGGGTGGACAAAAATGTCTACCTTGTCCACTCTGCCCACCCATAGGAGTGGGCATGCAATTTCTTTTGTTTAATCTAAAGACTTGAAAGTACAATCACTTGAAAAAAGCAGATAAGCATTTGTAATCAATATTTTTACAAAAAAATAGATTATAGCTAGAGTGGGCACAGGTTGGCTGCCCACGGTGGGCATGTGGAAAAAGCAAAATCTACTCGGGCTGTTGTGTAGCTTATTTAATTGTTTTGTGTGATCATGCTTGCTGTAACGGATGGTGCTTTCTAAGTGTGTGGATTTTTTTGCTGCATGATATTAGTTGTGACATGTGTGTGTGATTTTATGATTAAAACAAGATTTTTCCTTTTTTTTTCCTTTTTTTTCCTTTTTTTTTCTTTTTTTTTCGTTTTCTTGACTTGTTATGTTAGTAATTGTGTACAGATTTATACACTTGAACAATTGGACCATTGCTCATTTTATCATGTTTATCATGTTTAATGTACATTTTATACATGTAAAAAGTCAACAAATGTATTCTAAGATACATATTCTATAAATATGTTTGTACTTTAGAGTGCTCAGTCATACACATATTTGGCAATGTGCCAAATGAATTGATACGCTTTGTAAACACAGGCTTATGCTAATATTTTCAATATGAATTGATAAAAATGATAAAATGTTTACAATAATTGACTTGTTTACAAATAGTAAGATACTGTCCTACATGTCCTACCCATCTATTTAAATTCTTTCTTTAAATCCAAGGTAAAATACTTTTTTTAGACCTTGTTTATTAGTTTATCAACATCTACACTAGTAAGGGGCCTGGGTCTAGATAGTTACTACTATAATCACTAGCCAGTGGTTTTCTCTGGGCACTCTGGCTTCCTCCACCATTAAAAACTGGCAACCACAGAATAGCCTAAATGCAGTGATTAAAAGTGGCATTAAAACACCAAAAATGAAATCAAATCTACACTTGTAAGTAATTTATATTGTAACCATTGGATGGATCAGGATTTCCACAGTCTTGTAAATCTGAGCATTTTCACTCCCACATCACCAGTAATCACCCTGATTTGCTATATAGTGCACAGGAAATTACAAAAAAATGAGAATTGCTTTTACGTTCATAGTGTAAGCGGGATACGGGAATCTTACAAAACAGTAAGCAGGATCCTGGGTCAGACCCCCCCCCCCCCAATGAGGCCCCCATTATAGCTATGAATCATTCCACACCTGCAAGTAATATTTGACTGCATTATATTATTATTCATATTGATCATTAGGTCTACCTTACTTGGGTGAGTCCCGATTCCATATTTAGAAATTTTAGTATGTTCCCAGATCTAGAGTGGACAAATGGTGAGTCTGACCTCATCATGGTGCCTAATTGAAAACCATAACTGCACTATGACAATATTTATGGATCTTTCATTAATTTGTGCTTGTGTCTAAATTGGCCCTCAATGACTCATGATCAGCAAATAGACTAAACTTCTAGAAAAAAAAACATTTCTTGGTGGAAGCAAATCACACGTCAATATTATGACCCTTAAAAATATTTTATACATGTCATGATGCATATGTGTAAATATAAATATAAGCATGCAAAATTGATCATAACCTTTTCCATACATGTTTAACACAGAACACCTGCAGTTTAGTATTGAATTAAACATATTTTCCTCATATACATGTATTGAATTTATTGATCTATTAAAGTTGCATTAGTGCATGCATGACATATGGTTTATAATTGAAAATATATTATATTTACATGTATTTGTACATGTATATGTACAAATTAAATGTACATGTAATTGTTGTATGTTAATTTGACATGTATTTATGTTGTTTTTTCACCTAAAGTCCTATTATTGTAAATATTTATTTTATTATTTGGTCATTCTATAAGCTTGTCTTTCACAAGTTGATCGATTTTTTGATTTATTTATTTTATTTTATTTTAAATAATAGACCGATTATTCTCACACCTACATTTATTTTGATTTGTTTGCAAGTGGTTGTTGTTTGTTAATTATGCAGTGGTAAATATTGTGTGATGTTTTTTTTTTGAAAGAGAACTAATTATCATGAATATATATTATTCAATATTGTACATACATTATGTACATGTAACACTCATTTAATCCAGTACATTAAATTTATATTGTACATGTACATGTAAACTTGTGGCTACTGCACAGCAGAGGTCCTTAATTATATGCCTGACCATAGTTTAAGGCAAATTTTTGGTTCTGTCAGATAAGCCAATTGTCTGAATAATTGTGTCAGACATATTTTTTCAAAGGGGTACCTAACACTACAGGGAGATAACTCTGTAAAATCATTTAAACGTTTTAATCGCATTGTATTGATAAGAAAATATTAAGCTTCTCAATGATAAAAATAAGTGTCTGTCTAACTGCTATATATACATATATATATACAATGAAATTTTTCCAAGAAAGAGATTGGTTCAAATTTTTGAAAATTTTTACTTTTTTCCGAAATGTCAAAGTTTTATAAAAATTAAACGATCCAAATTAATTTTAGTCAAGGTGTTGGGTACCACCTTAAATTCATCTTTGTGATATATGAATACAAAATGTATTTATCTCTAAAGCGTATCACAAATTATATATGTTTATATAACCTAATTCCCAGTTAAGTAAGTAAAGGTTTATTTAATTAACTGGATATGTAGTCTGAACATTTTTAGTTTAAATTATCTGTTATATCTTTCAGAAAAGGATAATGTTGTCACAATATTCATCAGTCAGACAGACGGAAAAAATATTGTCTCTAAAATAGAAGCAGGTCATGATGTGAAACTAGCTATTACTGTAGGACCGAGGACCCACGATTCCACCAACAAGCATTCGATAGAGTCTACGAATAATATCAGCAGAACTTCTGTGTTATTTGTGTCCATCTCGTTCATTGTGCTAATGATTATCTCCCTTGCGTGGCTTGTTTTCTACTACATCCAGAGATTTAGATATGCCCATGCCAAGGAAAGATTAACGGTATGTATATCTATATATATTAATATTCTACTCGTCTAAACATCAACCCAATAATGTTAGGTCTGTAAATTTGCTTTCGCAAATTTTTTGTTCTTCCCTGGCCGGGATTCGAATCCATGCTAGTACTGAGATATTGTGACACCGTCACACCAAATCGCCTGCACTGTATCCGGTGCGCTAGACCACAAGACCACCTGATAATAATATTCTGATATTGTAAAGAAAATAAATGTACAACTTAAACTTAAGGGGAGGTTATGGTTTAATTGTTTCCTAAAAATATTTTGATCCTTAATTTGGTGAAAAAAAATATTGCAGTCATGCAGTTGAAAAAAATAATGTCCGACTTGGACAAAAAAACATAACCCCCTGTTTGAAGTTAAATGGTAGCTCTCTCAAATCAATGTGATGTACATGTACATGTCATTTTGAAGTGTTCTCATATACTGGATGTGCTGGTACAGGTCCTGACTCAAAAAACCATAAGGTCCAATAATTTTGAGTGTAAATGTACAGTACTGTTTGTACTAGTGGTCCTGATGTTTATATTGGTTGATTTTGTTATATTCTTTTTTTATTCTTTTTCATATTTACATGAAGGTTAATCTGATGATGTATCTTTAAAATTTCAATGTACATTGTACATGTATATACATTATGTATCAATTTATACAATTCAATTCAATTCAATTCAAATATTTAATTTATTACCATGTAAACTTTAAACATTAAGTTTGTGACATACAAAATAATAAACAATATAACTATATTTCACATACATATATATACACAATCATTCATTTACAGTAAATATTCCAGTGTCCCCTGTCCTCAGTTCTAATGACACTTTTGATGTAGGACCCCAATTTATTTACTTGTGATGGTGTTGATGGATTGAGTATAAAAATCAACTTTTCTTCATCAGATAAATCTTTAACAGAAAAATTAAAATCCAAATTGTTAAAAAAGTTATTTCTTAGTTCCATACTTAATTTACAATCTAATATAAAATGTTTTTCGTAACAATGTACATGTAAATTTTTATTTGTTTTTGTTGTTTACAAATTCAATAACATTAAATTTGAAGGTCACCAACCAATTGTTAACTAACTCAACCAACAAAATAGAATCTCATATTTCTGTGAAAACTGAAATTCAAGTGACAGAGACCTGATCATGTTTAATTCATTGTTACAATATACACCAGTATTATTTATGTTAATGGTTTGAGGTCAGTGATCATCAGCTAAAAAATGAATTAAGATATCTGTTTGAATCACTTCTATGGGTTAACAATAAGTACAGTGAACCTACAGTGAAACCTAACTGAAACCAAATCCTGCATAATATTAAAACCTACATACAAACCAAACATGTTAATAAGCACCGTCATATCAAATTGTATATATATGCATTGTTAGTTAACCTTATAAAACAGAACATCGGCCATAACCGAACAAAATCTTAATTCTAGAAGAAGTTCAGTTTAAACAGGTTTCACTATACATGATATTTGATTGGACAGTAACCTCTTAAACATGTTCAGTGCACCTAATTGTACCAGGTCATTGATGTTGTTGCCCTCTGTCAGTTTATCTTGATTACATCGTGTGTGATGATTGACCAGGGAAGTACAAATGTACTAGTAGCTTATGATTTTGCCTTCAATCCAGAGCTTTGCTCAAGAAATTGGAAGAGGGGCACTTTAGTTTGTGATTGAAATTAGAAAAGAGGCACTCATTGGTGATACAAAATCTGAAAAGATAAGAAATAAATTGATTCCTCATCATGTTTATATAAATGTTGTCAACTAATATTGCCATATTATAATGATTATTGTGGTATATTCTGTATGCCAAATATTATACTACATGTAGATTGTTTGTAGCTGTTTTATTTTCCTCTTATGTATTATCTAATGATCATTACTGAAGTAGAATTGTGTATTTTGACATTTAGTTGATTATATACAGGGAATCACTAAAGCATGACTGGAGCGCCCGACCCCCCTTTTAGTTCAGTCAGCGGGCCCCCCTTATGAAAAGTAATGGATCCGCCACTGATAGATTTTGGACTCCTAACTATATATATATATATATATAAGTACGTCTGAGTCAGTGACAACCCTACAACAGATGTATCCATCGGATCGCCATCAATGATGGTGATACATGGCTGTGTACATAATGTATATACAACTCGTCTAAACATCAACCCAACAATGTTAGATCTGTAAATTTGCTTTCGCAAATTTTTGGTTCTTCCCTCGCCGGGATTCGAACCCATGCTACTGTGATATCGTGACACCAAATCGCCTGCACTGCAGCCGTCCCGCTAGACCTATATATAACTGACGTGGAAAGGTAACACATGCCCACCGAAAGCTCTTTTTTTGAGAGCCCAGGTGGTCGTGTGGTCTAGCGGGACGGCTGCAGTGCAGGCGATTTGGTGTCACGATATCACAGTAGCATGGGTTCGAATCCCGGCGAGGGAAGAACCAAAAATTTGCGAAAGCAAATTTACAGATCTAACATTGTTGGGTTGATGTTTAGACGAGTTATATATATATATATATACACGTTTATTTACAAATCTGAAAAGAAAAATCTAGAAGGTTACTTTATTATAGAGCTATATTGAACTTGTAGACCCTTAGCAGTGGACCAGTTGTTAGGATGTTTCTAATGACCTTTTACAATGTTTAAGGACTGCATTTACTAGTAAGAGAGGAATTTGAAAGTCCCATTGTTTTATGAGTTTTGATGCTAATATAACTTGGGGTCATATACCACCTGGAACTACTAAAGTTTTGTGGTTTTCATAAGGATGCATTTAATTGTTAAGTGTTTCATTGCAATGTCACATGCAGGTACATGTATGATTCAGATTATGTAGTGCACTTTTTACAGGTTAACCATTGACTCAGTGCTTTATGTAAGGACTTATTGGTTTAAACTTAAAATCCATTCCATGAGAGTCTATGACATGTATGAAACATATATGTGTAGTACATGTATATATAATAAAAAAGATGTGGATAATGATTGCCAATGAGGGACCAAAATGACACAGAAATTAACAACTATAGGTCACCGTATTGCCTTCAACAATGAGCAAAGCCCATACCTCATAGTCTCCTATAAAAGGCCCTGAAATGACAATGTAAAAAATTCAAACAAGAAATCTAACAACCTTATTTATATAAAAAAATGAATGTATGTCTAGTTAGTAACTAAGACATTTCAAATTTGTTCTCATTCATTATAACTTTCTGCTCGATAATTCAGTTCAAAATATCTCCTGATATAGACCTTTCTTAGATACTTTGAGCTTGGGGAGGGATAAAGGGTTAATTAAATACAACAGAAATCTCCCCCTCTACAATATAAAATGTATATTTTACATGTATGTTATACCAGGTCGTAAATTTTATCGCCAGCAATCAATCCCCTGTTTTGTCGACTTGGAGTTACATTTGAACTGTGACCTTAAGCATGCATTTTGATTGGTGTTTATAAATTGTTTGTATATATCCAAATTTATATCTCTTATCTGTGATTACATAACATAAAAACCAAAGTACACTGTGTAAATTGTGGAATTAGGTGACCTAAATCTTGAATTGATGTTTTTAAAGTGGTTCAGAGTTGATTATTGGTGTACAAATTTATGTTAAAAGCAAATCTATTTTGTAATTTAAAAAAAAGAAAAGTGATCTAAGACACATAAATTCGAAAGAGTAGACTTAATAAAATCAATGTATACGTAATATAAAGTTATAAACTAGATAAAAAACACACCAATGTTAAAAAAACATCAATATAATATTATGCTGACGTACAGTATTTTGTCAATATCATATATTTTGCTTTGTGAAAAGAAGTGGGTGGTGTAGGTGGGTTGTGTACGTGTGCACAAACAGTAACTATCAGAAATGACAAGGGATTTTATACTTATACTTATAATTATAATAAACTAAAAAATTTACTAACAGTAGAAATCATCATGAACAGTGATTTTAGTACAAAGAATTCTCTGTAACATTAAAATAGTGTAGTGAGTCCAAAACAATATTTTACATAAGTTTGTTAACAAAGTAACATTTCTTTTGTCAGGGGAGGATGAGGGTGGCCGGGATTAACACCCTATACAGTCCACTGTCGAGTCTATAGGGGCAAGATGATGACTTCTTGACCATTGATCAGTTTCACCCCTTCACCACCCCCACCACACCGGTACCACAGACTGACACAAGCTAGTTGTGTTATAAATGTCTTAAAATATACTGTTCTACTGTGCTACTTGCAATAGTTTGGATTAGCTAATGATATAAGTATCTTCAATCATCAAAAGATATATATATATATATATCTTATTGATACATTATATATATATATATATATATATACATGTACATGATGGTAATTGACATCCTAAATCACTTGTAATACATGTATGCTGCATTAGGAGACTCCCACGCTCCTAGCACTTACGAACTCTCTTAGCACTAACAAACTTACCATTGTCATTCATTAGTCGTTGGCTCAATGGGGGTCAATCAAATGCAAAGGTTTCAATCACATAGAAAGTATATATATACCATATGTATACTGGACATGCTGGATGGATTCACACTTGTTTATGTAATGTCAAATCCAGTATTATAAAATTGATAATGGAAATGGGAAATGTGTCAAAGAGACAACAACCCAACCACAGATCAGACAACAGCCGAAGGTCACCAACAGGTCTTCAATGTAGGGAGAAATTCTTGCACCCGGAGTCGTCCTTAAGCTGGCTCCTAAAATATAGATACATATATACTAGTTCAGTGATAATGAATGCCATACTAAACTTCAAATTGTACACAAGAAACTAAAATTAAAAATAATACAAGACTAACAAAGGCCAGAGGCTCCTGACTTGGCACAAACATGTGGCGCGGTTAAACATGTTTATGAGGTCTCAATCCTCCCCCTATACCTCTAACCAATGTAGAAAAGTAAACGATTAGTTTCTGAATTGGAGTGCTGTAAAATTTGTATGACTGCTAGGCCTGGATGTGGTTTACATACCTAATTAATATTTTATCTGAATTACATAAAAAATTCATTGAAATAAACATATAAATAGTCATAATCTAACACCCTGCAGTCTAATAACATATTAAGGTGCAGGTGCAAGCAATAAAAATTCCAAAAATATATATATTAAAACATGCTGTTATGAATATATTAAAGCATCAATATATTGAAATTAAAAAAAATATATAAAATCTGAATTGTCATAATACAAAATGTAATATTGATGCAACAAATTGATTGATATTAGGAAGACAATTTTATCCACATTACAGTTATTTTGATAATTTTTATTTAAAGTTTAGGAGATAACTTCTGTATTAAATTGTGGAGCTCTGCTTCCACAATTTTATCTTAGATTCTAAATATATACAGTACATTTGGCCTTTGACCTTGAATGGGGTTACACAGCCTTATACATCTGTTGTACATGCAATATAGGCCTTTGACCTTGAATGGGGTTGTACAACTTTTAAATACACAAAATACATCTTTTCTACATGTAACTTGGCCTTTGACCTTGAATGACTGCTTGAAATTGAATCGGTTAAGGTTATAATTAGTACACCAAATATATACTGTACAGCCTTATCATGCTTATTACATGTTTTTTTATGCACCTTGTCTGACCTTGAATGACTGCTTGAATCAGTTAACGTTAGTACACTTAAATTATATACTGTACAGCCTTATTACATGTTTTGTTATGCACTTTGACCTTTGACATTAAATGGAGTTACTCGTATCAAACTTCTTTTTTCTGTATACATGGTCTATATAAACATGTTAAAGGCATCATACAGTAGTAATACATGTACATGTATTACAGTAAGTAAGAACCTTGGACATAACCAAAATTATTGTGAAGAACACATATTTCCTTAGGTACAAATGTACCTAAGGAAAACTTGTAGCCTTGAATGTGTCATAACATTTATATATATGCTGCCATTATTAAAACCTTAATTGAAAGCAATAATCAGGAGATGCAAAGCTGCAGAAATAGTGAAACATGATACATGGTACTTCATCAACATTCTAGCATGAAATGTTCTTAAAATAGATTCAGGCGATGTTATAAATACTTGACTTAAATATTGTGTCATAATTATGTTAATAGTTCTTTAATATTGCTTCTAATAATGTACATTGAGTGATATACAATGTATGAAAGGGTGTGACCTTTCTTTATAATGAAGCAGTGTTTTCGTGTTATTAACCTACACGTTCAATCTTCTTAAATATGCAGTAAACCTGTATAGAAAATAGTCATGAATTTCAATAAATTTCACAGTTATTTAGTAAAATTTTGTAAGCCTATTGAAATTAATGCAGATTTGTTTGGCTCCAAAGGATCATTCAGTTTTCTAGCTTGAAATTAAAAGTGCAGAGGGCCGGACCGCATCATTGCAAGGAATATTTCTGCCCTTATAATTTTCCTGATTTTTACATATGAAGATACATTGTTTATGTTATAGCAACTCCTGTCTGTTTACTCAAATGCCATACAAAACTTCCTAATCATGCTTATAACAGAGTTATTATTGGAGGATTCATATATTCTTTTAATACAGTAAAAAGGTTTCTATTTGGAGTGTCTGTTTATGCACATCAAAGGCTTTTGAAGTGTGTAATTCAATATTCATCTTGATATGTATGTATGTCAAGTGCATCCAAAACCATGTTATGTATAAATACAACATATATTTGGTTTGAAAAGCAGTAATTCAAATTGAGAGCTTTAAGCATGTTTAGGAACCACAGTATAATATTTAGTTTAACCCATTCAAATCATGTCTTAGGCCAAACAAAAATATATGTGTGGTTCCAGTGACCCTACCTTTCCTACTTTTTCGTCTTGAAATTAGCCTACCCTAATGATTTTATTGTCATTTTTCATTAAGCACTGTTAAAGTAAGAATGAAGCTCCCATAGACATGATAGACTCAGTGTAAAAAAAAAACATAAAATAAAATAAAATGCCTACCTACCGACCCTAACTTTTTTTCAGATGTAACTGGAACCACACATACTATTTTATTTGGCCTTAACACTATGATTTGGTTGATTGCTAGGTGTTCTACACCATTTTCAACACTGTTTTGCTATTTAATGGCTGTCAGTTGTATTGGTGGAGGAATCCAGAGTGCCTGTAGAGAACCACAGACCCTTGGTAGGAACACTTACAATCCTAGTCAATTAGGATGAGTCAAGTGCTACTGTCTTAGTGAAGGATTCACACTGACAATCCTAATCAATTAGGATGAGTCAAGTTCTACTGTCTTAGTGAAGGATTCACACTTACTAGCTCAGTGTTGACTAGCAATACACAATGAGCTAGTGATAGTCATGACAGTAGATAGACTGACTTAGACCACTGGGCCATTGAGGCCCCTAAACACTGTTGAAAAAAGCAAATATAGAATTTATATACACTACATTAATCACTACAAAATTTGAATAAAAATCATGACTGCCAGTCCATGGCCACCGCAAAATTTTCTGGATTTTTTGTTGAAAGAAAATTTATATGAGTCATTTGTGAAAAGTCATGTTAGCAGTATACATTTGTGGTATAGCTTAGCAGTATACATTTGTGGTATAGCTTAGCAGTATACATTTGTGGTATAGCACCTGTGGTAACATGATTTGTGTTTTACAAGATTGAAGAATTGTTGATTAAATACTCTTTGATGAAACTCTAATTTTGTCGAGAATTTGAATAAGAATAAAATGTCATCTAATTGACCTATAATCATGCATAATTTTTGTACCCCAAGCAGATCACATAAACTGCAAGTCCATCTAAAAAGTTCTTATTGACCCATACATGTACATGTATGTACTGCAAGCAAATGACATAAACAGACAGTCCATTTTCAAACCCATCCTCCTCAATATTGCCATCAAAAAAGCAATCTCAACAAAAATATCTTCCGTTCATCCTTGTGAAGCCCTACAATATAGAATTATGAATTATTGTGTGAGATATATTGGACTTTCACCCTGACAGGATGTATATGATCATCGTATTGTCATGGGAAAAAAGGAAGTTTCACTTAATTAATTCACAGAATAAGATAGTTAAGCGAATTCGTAATGTGAAAATGAGGTCAGACAAAGTGTAAAGATGTTATCGTTAGATATTGATGTATTAGTCGTCTTTTAGGTTTCATCTTTGCTATCACAGTAAATGATAGATAAATAAATTTGTGTTTGAGTTAAAATAAAATCATGAATTCTACCCTAGGTCTAAAAAAATACATTGTACCTTATACAGTCAAACCTGTAAATAAAGGTGACCTTTGAATTAAAATTTCTACAGTATTTCTACAGTGGGACCTCCCCTGTCAGTGTGCAGTTTGAACGATGGTTAGAACCATGGTTAACCATGGTCAACCATGGTTGTATGACCATGGTTGACCATGGTTTGACAAAATTGTTAATTGGCCGACCATGGTTAACCATGGTTTTAATGACCATGGTCAACCGTGGTCAACCGTGGTCCCAACAATGGTCAACCGTGGTTCCAACCATGGTTATTTATGAGTCAACCATGGTCAACCATCTCCATTAGACCATGGTTGGCCATTTTACATTCTTGTCAATCAATCTTCAATTATCTTGAAACAGTTAGTCTACTTGTTATGGAGCCTGTATACTTCTCTTCCTTTTTGTGTCAGGACTACCAACAAATGCTAAATTGCATGAAACTCTTTAAAGCTACCCTTGCAGAAATGTTCATCCATAAAATGCAAAGCAGTTTCCACCTGCAAGAACATAAAATTTTCCACAAAGAATCAATTGTTCTTGATAATTTGTATACAATAACAGATTTTAAGAATCAAAAATGTTTTATCTTCTTTTGCAAATTTTCAATAATAAAAACACCCAACAAAATAAACATTATGAACATGTTTTTGTTTAAACAAATAATTGTAACCCCCCCCCCTTTTTTTTTTTGGTTTACCTTTCAAACAAAAGAATGATTGTGTAAATTATTTTACCATTGACAAAATTTTCATATTGTACAGTTTTATCAGTTACACCTGGAATTAAAAACAATTAAATATAAAATTTATGTTGATATGGATAACTGACACTGACAAAAAAATTTAAAGACCCATTTCAGGTGGCATGTGTTCAATTAATGAAAGCCAAATCAAATACTGTAACAATTTTTACATCTTTTAAACAAAATATCAAACAGATTTCCTGTGAATGTACTTATCTGATAACAAATCTTCTTTACGTGACAACACTGGACATCAAATCCTTCACTTGATTTTTAAAGCGCGAAATAACTTTACTGAGATCACGTGACGTTTGTTCCAAGTCATTTAAATGTTTCGCACTGAGTGAATCATTGTTAACGGTTGGTGATAATAATTGATCATGACGTCGCATGTGTTTCCGGTTGGGGAATAAACATAAACAATAAAGACTAAAGATATCACTCTGAAATGTTTTCAAGTTCTTAAAATATGCCGTATAATGATAAAGAAAGGCAGATTTATGAACTTGGAGAGAAAGTCAGAAATTACGTCTTTGGAAGAAAGAAATACATCGTTAAATGACAGCGTACAACTGTTAAAAAACAAGGAATACTGATCGAAAGTAAGTTCCAACTTCCAGTTTGTAAAAGTTTGTAAGTCCCAAATTTGACCCGACTGTAACTAGCATTCTCTGCCACTATAGCTTTACTGCTCAGTTTATGTGTGTTTTAAAATGTATAGAGAATATATTGTTATTGAAATAATCATGAAAGGTCACAATTTACCTCTTGGGAAGAAAGAAATTAAAAATTGTCAATAACATTGTACCACTGAAAAAACGAGCACGATTTTTTAATATTGAAAGTCTCAAAGTAATTTACAATTTGTTATAAATTCCCATGGGTATAATCCAGATCAATATTTATTCACCATGGTCCAGGTTGTCAAGTTGACCATGGTCAGGTGCAAGACCATGGTTGTCAAATTGACCATGGTTGATTAGACCATGGTCAACCATGGTCAGATGTTTACCATGGTCACAAACGTGGAAAACCATGGTTAACCATGGTTAAATAGAGCATGGTCAACCATGGTCAGATGTTGACCATGGTCACAATCATGGTTAACCATGGTTAACCATGGTTTTCAGCACAGTCAACAACAAATGGAAGTTTTTAACGACCTTGACTGGCTATACAGCCCTTGCACGGTCGGCTTTAATTGTTTGACCATGGTTATCAATGGTTAGCGATGGTAACCATGGTCAACCATGGTTGCATTTTGACAAAAACAGATTTCCCACTCAATAGAGATGACTTTATTAGCAGCTTATATTTGACTAGTTCTTCATCCTGTACGTCACATTGAAGTCAGCAACTAAATTTTCCAGCTGCCTACCCAAACTTGTTTTATTGTTTAAAGTCTTGACCTTTTTTCATTTTTAAGAACCTTTAGAGTTTAAAAAAAAATTATTGATGTGATAGACACTAAAAAATAAAATTATTTCCAGCTGCCTACCCAAACTTGCTTTATTGTTTAAAGTCTTGACCTTTTTCATTTTTAAGAACCTTTAGAGTTTAAAAAAAAATTATTGATGTGATAGACACTAAAAAATAAAATTATTTCCAGCTGCCTACCCAAACTTGCTTTATTGTTTAAAGTCTTGACCTTTTTCATTTTTAAGAACCTTTAGAGTTTAAAAAAAAATTATTGATGTGATAGACACTAAAAAATAAAATTATTTCCAGCTGCCTACCCAAACTTGCTTTATTGTTTAAAGTCTTGACCTTTTTCATTTAAAAGAACCTTTAGAGTTAAAAAAACAAATTATTGATGTGATAGACACTAAAGAATAAAATTATTTTTATAAACCTATTTTCCCACTCTTATTTTTTTTTCCAGTAAACAAGTATAGTTTTTGCCTTAAATGGACATGATAGATTTATTTATATATACATGTACATGTGTACATGAGTATCATATAATGTGTACATGAGTATCATATACATGTACATGTATTATGATAAAGGAAATAAAAAAAAGAATATGAAACTGCTGAGATAAATAGGAAACTGTTGCAAAAATGCCCTAAGCTAGCCATTATGAACCTGATAGCAATTTCATAGAGATTACATCTAGCCTTTTGTGTGTTGAAAGACCTAATTCATAGCTAAGATTTGCAAGGAATTTCTAAGCTTCTGTTTATTAAACAAGGGTTGCACAGGTCCAACTTTGCAAACGCAATCAATATGTTCACGGTGACGGTGTCAGTTCATCTCAAGTTTTTAATTGATTTGAATTATTTTTTCTTGCTTCACACTTGTGGAAGGTAGCCATTTTGTCATTGAAGGTACATGTGTATTAAGTGAGTAGCACATGTACCTTATGCTTTTCATCTGTAACTCCCAACTTCTTTCTTCAATATTTTCATAGCAGCATTGTGCAAGCTTGGTACAGACACAACATCTAAGTTTCTTGGGTTTCTCATTTTTGTCCTTGAATATACTAAGAGAGGGTTACACATGTACCTAGGTTGTTTTACATTTCATCTGTGAAAACAACACATGTGACACAGGTCCACTTAGACTCAGTATATGACATGTTCAGTCCTACTTTTGAAAGTGAGGCTGATGTGAACATTTATGGTTCTGTTCTGTAACATTCTGCACAGGTGCAATGCATATGTTGATAAATGTCAGTCAGTCGACTATGTAACAGCTATGTAATGGTAGGTTAATAAGTATGATGTGACTAACAGTTTGTCAATAGTAATGTTAGTAGACAAAACAGGTGTTGTCTGGTCTGGTACCCCTGACTAAGAAACAATTTTAATTACCTCCCTTGTTTAGCAATTTAAGGTGAATAGACACTGAACTATTTAAATTGTACTTTTTTCTTCAAACTTCCCTATGAGAATTTAATCAGAATAAAATATTCCCTTTTGTATTAGTTTTTTAGGAAATACATGTTTGATATATATATATTCTAAATTAATCATTTTGTATTGTACTGTTATATTATTTAAATATGAATTATAATTCAAGGAAATTGTGCTGAATAAAATGAAAAACATATTTGATAACAGATTGGGAATTTTATAGGGAGAAAGAGGTCTTTTTCACAGTTATTCCCCTTCCTCACCATCCTGTCCATTCAATGCATTTGTATACATAAGATAATGACAGGTTTGTCAATAAGAAAGGGGACACTCAATTACAATATCAGGAGTTGACCCTATGTTTGTCTTCAGCAACCATGGCAACAGAGTTTAACAAAATACCCTGTAACTGTTTGTGCTATATATATTTCTATTTGTTACAAGCTAAACTTAACCATTAGATTCAATACATTGAATGGTTGATTTCAATTGGTATTTGCATTCTTTGCAGGTGCAGATCCACTCGCTGCCATTCAAATGCATCGATCACGTGCCCTCTTCATTAAATTCTAATTAAAAGAAGATTTAAGTTAAAACTTTGCCAGTGTAACACACACTTCCTGGTTGTGGGTAGTTTGACCTATGACCTCATCGTTTGTGGCCCACCTACATGATTTTAATGACAGTCATTTGAAAACATTTAAAGCACTCATTTTAATTAATTGGCTTGACCGATTGACTTATTGATGTTGTCCATACATGGAGACATGTAGATCTGTATCTAATACAAATTTATATATAATGAGACCAATAAGGAAGTGGGCAAAATGTCAGCTGTGGTTCTTGACCATTGGTCAGTTTTAAATTGTGGGAATATTTTTTTTTTATTTTAATGTCTGTGAGAGTAATACATGTACAATGCATATTATATATGCTCTAAGATTTATGATTATTATCATATTAATACTTTGATGTCGTTATGAGAGTAATAACATGGCTATTATGTAAATAGTTATGATTATTATCATATTTTAAAAACATAGATTTGTTTCAAATGATGGAAGTTTTTAAGGACCTTGACTGGCTACACAACCTTGGCATTGTAGGAAAGGAGCTTTAGATAAAAATAAATACTGTACTGTACATACATATGAACAATGATGAATTCTAAAACATAAACATATATATATATATATATATATAACTCGTCTAAACATCAACCCAACAATGTTAGATCTGTAAATATATATATATATATATATATATATATATACAAAATGTCAGAATGCAGTCATGTAGGTTAAGTTGAATCCAGGTCATATTATTAATAAAAGAACCTTACTTTCTTGTTTTTTTTTTTTTAAGAATATCCTATTTAAAACTTTTGTATTTTTTTACAGAGAAGATTAGCCAGTGCAGCTAAGAAGGCCATTGCAAAGATTCCACAGAGAACTGTCAAGATTGGAGACAAGGTATGGTTTAGAGACAGTGTATCAATTTACATATTTTAATAATTTAATTTTGGATGTAACAGGTCTTCTGATTGGCTGATGTTATTATGTTATCAGCCCATAGACATAATTTAGTCATGTGACCGTGACATCATCAATGTTATTTCATGATTTTCTACGGTTTAAAATGAAATTTAGAATTAAATTATAAGAAATGACTGTAATATTTTTTTTGTCTATTCGAAATACGCGCATTATTGATATTCAGTGTGCACCAATTTTTTATGTTATTTCTTCATAGACAAAAAAAAAGTATTAGGCCAAAAAAAAATAAATGTCTGTTTCCTGCTTCCAAGGCAAATAAATCAGGGTCGGTAGGTCGGGATTTTTTTTTTATTTTTACACTCCCTGTCAGATTTGCAGTCGGTTACATGTCATGTTTGGTTAGGGTCCTGTACCCCAAAATGATTTAATCCCTTTAAGAAGCTTTAATTGAATAATCCCCCCAGTGCTGACATTTTTTAAACCTTAATTGTAGCACATTTGTGCTGGGAGCAGCCATTTTGATTGTTTGGGCATAGTAAAATACGGATCTGGATCGGACCGGAAATGAATTTTTCCGGACCGGAAACGATTTTTTTCCGGATTTGAATAAAAAGATCTAGGGTCGGGGGGTTTGAGTCAGGGTCGGTCGGGAAACAGGAGACAGACATATATTTTTTTTTGGCCTTACAGTCATTCCTTAAATGTTTTATTATATCTACTCAATGCAAACAGCCTGTCTTGTCATGCTTGTCTTTGAACTGTGTACATGCATTTAACTAAATGTATGTCATTGTTGTGACTGAAAAAGATTCCAGGGGATGCAATCCAGAAATTTTGTTACATTAACTTTGATGCCCCCGCTGTAGCAAAGGGGCAATAAGTTTTATCTTTGTCTGTCCTTAATTATTATTAAAATTATCCTTAAAATTATTTTGCATTCTCTAACTTAAGTTTGCCTCAACCAAATGTTATGAAACTAATACATATAAATAATGCTTATTACCACAGAACACAGATCAAGTTGGAATTTTGGTAGCTTCACTTTTAAAGTTCTACAGTTATGCCCCTTTACAAATGGAAAAGTTTCAGGAATTGATACACAATTCTTATATTTCCACACAACTTGTCATGATAAAAAATGCTTATTTCAAGTGGACTTGCTTGTAGATACTCCTAATAAATTATTCATTAGCAGGTCAATAAATATGATAAGATTAGAAACATTAAGCAAGACTTTAATAGGATGGTAAGTAAAATGTCATTGATATCATGGGCAGTTCTTAAATGTGAGATTATTTTATTATTATTAATAATAATACTTAAGGTCATTGAATGATTAAAAAAAGGATAGTCCAAATGGACTTTAAAGCTTGCAAAAACTGATATTCATTTGCAAGTCTATATAAAGATATTTATTGAGAGAGATAGAAATGGTGAGTCCTACTGGAAAGTAAATAAAATGTCTTTTGCTGTGTTGTTCAATTTTTTGACATTATGGTCAATTCTAAAATTTGAGATTATTAAATTATTATTAATACTAAAGGTCAATAAATGATTAAGAAAGGATAGTCCAAGTGGAGATAGTCCAAGTGGAGATAGTCCAAGTGGAGGTAGTCCAAGTGGAGATAGTCCAAGTGGAGATAGTCCAAGTGGAGATAGTCCAAGTGGAGATAGTCCAAGTGGAGATAGTCCAAGTGGATGTAGTCCAAGTGGAGATAGTCCAAGTGGAGGTAGTCCAAGTGGAGATAGTCCAAGTGGAGATAGTCCAAGTGGAGGTAGTCCAAGTGGAGATAGTTAGTCCAAGTGGAGATAGTTAGTCCAAGTGGAGATAGTCCAAGTGGACATGCAAAAACCATTCTTAAAATATATATTTATCTGACAAATATTCATTTTCAAGTCCATATTCTACCTGACAAGTCCATATTCTACCTGACATGTCCATATTCTACCTGACAAGTCCATATTCTACCTGACAAGTCCATATTCTACCTGACAAGTCCATATTCTACCTGACAAGTCCATATTCTACCTGACAAGTCCATATTCTACCTGACATGCCTGACAGTAAATAAGATGTCTTTTGTGGTGTTGTTCTACTTGTTGTCATCATGGTCAGTTCTAAAATGTGAGATTATTAAATGTTGGTTATAATACTCAAGGTCAAATAAATGATTAAAAAAGGATAGTCCAAGTGGACTTACAAAAACAATCTTTATATATCTCTGATTGATATTCATTTTCAAGTCCTTATAAAGATGTACATGTTAGAGAGATATTGTGAGTTCTACTGAAAAGTAAATAAAATGTCTATTGTGGCGTTGTTGACATTATGGTCAGTTCTTAAATAAATGTGTTTATTTAATTATTGTTAATACTAAAGATCAATTGTTGATAAAAAAAAAAAGTACAGTCCAAGTGGACCGGCAAAAACAATATTTAAATATATATATTTCTCTGACTGATATTCATTTTCAAGTCCATATATAGTTCTAACCGGAAAAAAAATATGATGTCTTTTGTGGTGTTGTTCTACTTGTTGACATCATGGTCAGTTCTAAAATGTGAGATTATTAAATGTTGGTTTAAATAATACTCAAGGTCAAATGAATGATTTAAAAAGGATAGTCCACGTGGACTTGAAAATACAATCTTTAGATATATTTCTCTGACTGATATTCATTTTCAAGTCCTTATAAAGATATATGAAGAGAGAGATATTGGGTGTTCTACTTGAAAGTAAATAAAATGTCTTTTGTGGTTTTGTTGAGACATCATGGTCCATCCTAAAGTGTCAGATTGATAAAAAGGTCAATTAAATGATTAAAATGGTATGGACCTACTTTTGTACGCAAATTTCACTGACCAATATGCATTTGCTGAAGTCCATATATAGATATTTAGTCACCCAAGAAAAGAAAATTTCTCTTGTGGATTGGTTAGGTGTCTAAGCTGTGAGATATCATTTAATACTAATTAGCTAGGTCGATGACATTTTGAATAAAAATGCAACTTTTGAGTTTGTTTTTCCTTATTCCCAGTAATAAAGCCAGTTGTAAATAGATTCTTTACTTTTCAAGGATAAAATGTTAACATTACATCTATATATTGTAGTAGTATTTGCTTTTAACTGTTGGTGTTTCACTGTTTTACTGGAACAATATTTTAAAGACTGTGGGTTGATGAAATTAAAAAAATAAATAAGTTAATATCAAATTCTTTTAAGGAATTAACAAAACAAAAATTTCAATCTTTTTATTAATTATCAAATATCTATTGTCATGTAAACTAGCCTAAACAATACTTAGTTTGTAACAAATAATATAAACATACATAAAATACATTTCACAAACAAAACCAAAGGGAAGCATCAGTCATCATGGTCATAAAAACATAAAAAGTAAAAAAGGCAAAACTATCTATCTTTATAATATACAACTTTATCTGTAATTCATATATTTTCCCTTTGATCTTACTGCCTAATATTTTCGAGTATCAACGTACTGGCTGTATCACTGAAAATATTAGGCAATACATTGTGTGACGTCATAATTACCGATAAACAGAATAATAGGCAGTTAAGTTTTTGATACTGACTATATCATGTGGAATATCTTAATGGGCTCGTCCAGATATTCCACATGATATAGTCAGTATCAAAAACTGAACTACCTATTATTCTATATATATTTATATATTTATATATCTATTGTACATTTTCAGTTTTTCGGTCATCATTGGTTTTGATGCCACACATGATTATGTTCAGCTTGTCATAATTCCAGTTAACAAATCAATGAAAAAAAGGGTTAAAGACTGTGTTTCTCTTTATGTAACATTTAGCTTGAACTAAGTACATTGTCTATGTACTGGTTCTTGAAAAATTTGTCCTGGTCTTGGAGGAAATCAGTAAAATTACATTTTCTCCTCAAACCACAAAACAATTGGTACCCGTGATAATAAATGTATCCACAGTAATCCTCATCAGTAGTAGTGTATCATATGTACGGAACTTTTCATAAAAAATAAATGAAAATATATTTTCGAACGATATTTCTCTCTGATTTTCATTTTGGTACTGATGTGTTTATGTAAATCTTTATATTTCAGGAGTTAGAATCCGAATTTGATAAGTGTTTTGTTTGTATAGAAGGTTATAAAGCATGATGTGTACATATAAATCTTTATATTTCAGGAGTTAGAATCTGAATTTGATCAGTGTGCAGTTTGTATAGAGGGTTATAAAGCATGATGTGTATATGTAAATCTTTATATTTCAGGAGTTAGAATCTGACTTTGATCAGTGTTCTGTTTGTATAGAGGGTTATAAAGCATGATGTGTATATGTAAATCTTTATATTTCAGGAGTTAGAATCCAAATTTGATCAGTGTGCAGTTTGTATAGAGGGTTATAAAGCATGATGTGTATATGTAAATTTTTATATTTCAGGAGTTAGAATCTGAATTTGATAAGTGTTCTGTTTGTATAGAGGGTTATAAAGCATGATGTGTATATGTAAATCTTTATATTTCAGGAGTTAGAATTTGAATTTGATCAGTGTGCTGTTTGTATAGAGGGTTATAAAGCATGATGTGTATATGTAAATCTTTATATTTCAGGAGTTAGAATCTGAATTTGATCAGTGTGCTGTTTGTATAGAGGGTTATAAAGCATGATGTGTATATGTAAATCTTTATATTTCAGGAGTTAGAATCTGAATTTGATCAGTGTGCTGTTTGTATAGAAGGTTATAAAGCATGATGTGTATATGTAAATCTTTATATTTCAGGAGTTAGAATTTGAATTTGATCAGTGTGCTGTTTGTATAGAAGGTTATAAAGCATGATGTGTATATGTAAATCTTTATATTTCAGGAGTTAGAATCTGAATTTGATCAGTGTGCTGTTTGTATAGAGGGTTATAAAGCATCAGATGTTATCAGAATACTACCGTGCAAGTAAGTCAACATTTAGTTTTTTTAATAGATTTGTTCATGATTCTTGTCTCCAGTGGCGGATCCAGGGGGGGGGGGGGGTATTCCGGGGGTTAGAACCCCCTTTTTTTGTCATTTTAGAATTGAGATTTTAATTATTACGAATTTTTGAAAAATCATGTTTAATTCATACAAAATGTTTCAAAATGTAAGTTTAAATTATTGCGTTTACAACTTTGTCGCATTTTTCGCAATAATAAAAACCTCTCAATGATTTCTGAATTGACAGTTATGAAAATGACAATGTTCAGACTTTAGCACCTTTCCTGTAGCCGTCTGTTAGAGAATAATTACTATGACGGGAGCAACATCTAATCGATAATATGGCTGATAAATTCTCACGTTCAGTGGACAAAATCCTTTCTATCTTTTAACATTGCAGACATATTGATTTTATATCTTCTCCATAAAAGTAATTTACGATCAGCGTACCGAAATTACCTCAAGATACTGAATTCCCTTGGAAATTTGGCAAATGTATAGATAGTTTAACATTTAAGGATGTGTTATTCGGTACTTCTACAAAATATCATTTATATTTGAACTTGAAAGTGTCCTTTAAAATTGTTTATAAAATTTTTTGTACATGTTTCCCATTCTGTAACATTGTATTTATTTTAACAATGCAGCTTGCAGTTTTGCAGATCTCTTTTGTATTGTGGCGTTTGGTTTCATATTAATATGGAAACTGAAGGAAGAATTATCGATTTTATAAGCTTGTAATTATGAGATGACAGCTTTCTCTGTCTTAATCATTTGTGATGCGTGTTAAGACAGATTTCTTAGTTTTGATTCATTGGCCGGTGGAATTCTTAAATCTCTTTTGCTATAATGAATTTTATAAAAAAAAAAATTGTTTCATGTCTTCATTTAAGCACTGTTAAAGTTTGAAATAGAAAAAAAAACCTGGAAACAATTTCATTCTTTTATCCATTTATTATCTTGAAATTCAGCTCTAAGATACTTGTGCATAAGTAATATTTACATCTCTAGATTAGAGGCTGATTTAGGGGGGGGGGCATCCTTTTTCACCTGATGTAGCTGCATATATGGATATTGCATAGCCTTTTTACATGTCCCACATGCACTCCAAAGTTCCATAAACTATGGTGGAAATTAGATACTTTGTATGGAGTTAATGTCCTCTTGGGTATACATGTATCATACACACTGACACATAATGAAAAAAACTAAAACTTTAAAACTTTCTCATATTCTTTTCCTTCAAAACATGATATCTATGATAATTTTCATCAATTATTCATATTTTGTGGAGACTTGATTTATTACATTAAGATTCTATTAAGATTAAAAAATGTATTCATATGATAGGATATGACATATATAATTGATCATCACTTTTTTAGTCTCAAGGACAAACTGAAAATAATACATTAAAAAACTAGTTTGACATGCTGTATCATTGTTTTTACCATCCTTGTATTCAAAAGTTCATCCTAAAGTGGGTTACACTAGATGTTACAGTACAAACAAATGTAGGTTGTGTTCAGTTGTACATAGTAATATCTACATTTCATACTTATCATTAGTTTGTAATAGATTGGATCATTATAATTAAGTTAATAAAAGTAATATGGTATGCCCCAAATAAAGTGTAACATCTATCACTGACAGTGCACTCTATGACAATGATTGTAGCTTAATAAAATAATTTTAATTTAAGATTTTAAGATTTTTTTGGGGATTTTGATAGGGTTGTAAAAAAATTTCACATTTGTTGTATGACATGCTTGCATGGTATGGGCTTTGCTTATTGTTGAAGGCCATACTGTGACCTATAGTGGTTAACTTTTACATCATTTAGTCTCTGGTCATTGCTGGTTGAGAGTTGTCTCATTGTCAGTCATACCACATCTTATCTTCATACACAAATTACCATGTGATATGTTTTCAGTGATGTTAACATACATTTGTACATATCCTAATAGGAAATTTGTATTTCCTTGCTCATTTCAAATCTTAGGTCACCTAAACCTCAGAAATTCATGATAAAAGTACTCCAGAAATTATTACACAGTATATAAAACTTACAATATTTTAATTATTTATTGTCTAATTCCCTCACTGTATTATGAATATAAATTCTATCACACCATTCCCTTGAATAATATTTATCCATTGGCTATAATTACATGTACATGTACATTCTTACTACTTTTATCAGCTGAGTATGCTCAAATTTTGCTGTAGTAGAAAATTTGTTTGATCTTATTCAAACTATCAACGTTATTTTTGACCTGGTTCATAATTCATCCTTATTTGACCTTCTGGTTCATAATTCAACCGTCATCCAACCTTTTCAGGTTCATGATTTAGCCCTTATTAATATTTGTACTTTCTAGTTCACAATTCACTTTTATTCAGACCTTTTCAGGTTTAAAATTTACCTACATTGAAATGATATGGTTCATAATGATCCCTTATTATTTGGACCTGCTGGTTTATAATGCATACGTTATTTTATTTCAGACACATATTTCACAAGTCATGTGTTGACCCCTGGTTATTGGATCAGAGAAGCTGCCCTATGTGTAAGCTAGACATCCTTAGAGAATATGGCATGCAGGTTCATGTAAGTATAGCAGACGACACATGTTTAGAATGAAGGATTATGGGTAATCTCATTGTTTGTACACCAAAATGTAAATATTGTTATGTCATTGGCTGAATTTCTAATGTTTAGTACTGTTTAATACAATCATAAAGTTTTGGTGTATATGCTTTATAAAAATATTACCCAGAATGCATTAGATTCTGAAAATGGGAATTATCCAATCAGATTAAAATATATATCCTGTGTCAAAGCTTTGTGTGGAATGATTATTTATTACAAATGAAATGCAAAATGTCCAACTTACTGTCATTGTCCGCTGCCGTCACATATAAACCCAATCTTCAACAGAAAAGAATTAATTATGATATTACTGGTAGCCTATGAAAGTTTAGCCTTCAAATTGTTGAAGATGTTTATCATTATGATAGAACCAGTAGGTCACAAAAGGACTTATAGCATGTATAGACAGAGAGTAGAACTAAGTGTTGTCAGATCAATGTCTGACAGTGATTTGTGAACAAAAATACTCTGTATTTAATTCAAAAAGGAAATTGTCAACGGAAAAAGCTGAAAAATGCAAATTACAGAGTTTTATATTTCGTAGAATGGTGGGAAACATTCCATTCGAAGAAAAAATGAAATAAAAAATTCTCATCATACAAAAAACAAAAAAAAAACAAGACAACATCCCTTAAAAAAGTCAAAAAAATCCTCTGCAAATTATCATTATACGCATTCATTAACATTTCAATGCAGACCATGTAACAGAATTTTTGTTAAATAAAAAACACAAAATAAAAAGATAGAGAGAGCTGAGAGACACTAGATAATTCAAAATTAAAAAGGAAAACAAATCTATCACTGAAAAACTTGACAGTACAACAAATTGCATTAACTGCATGCACCCAATTTTTGAAGAGAGAAACACTATTGCAAATTTTCCTGTACAAAGATGGCAGTTCTCCTTACACTATGGCTTTCTCCATCTATTAAAACTAGCTGCAACAAAATAGCCTAAAGTGCTTTTAGTGACATTAAACACCAATAGTAAATCAATCAATCCACAACTATATATATACATTGGGATTCGAAAACAAAAGTTTAAAGATATTTATTTCATAATACTGTACATGTAACAGTATGATATATTATATGAAATCTAGGTTCAATATTTAGGGTGTCCTCGAGTGAGTTTGGGACATGTCAATGAACATTCCACAGTCTAGTTTTACAGATAGAACCAGTTTAGTTTTTGGTTTAAAGTTATTTATTTCATAATACTGTACATGTCACAGTATGATAAATTATGATGAAATCTAGGTTCAATATTTAGGGTGTCCTCGTGAGTTTGGGGCATGCAGATCAAGGAAAAATGAAAAATATATTTTCTTACTGATGTTTCTTATGAAAGAATTTTAACATTTAAAACCACAATTAAATGATTTAAGTACCTTCTATCCCCTCACACAATCTTATTCAGAACAACCCTAAAATTTACTTTGAATTTTTACAAAGGCTGAAGTATTTAAATATTGTTTGTTCCGATTGTTTGGACAGAGTGACTGCCAATGACATTGACATTGAAATAAACATTGTATGTACAGTCTATGAAAAATATTTGTATTTTGATAACATTAAAGTGCTCATATCAACCTCAATTACTTTTGTCCTTGAGAGATTGAGTGAAATCAGGAAATTACACGAAGTAGATACTGCAATAAGTTGTTTGATAGTTTTAGATAATAGTTAAATAAGGACAAATAAAAATAAATGTGTGGTTCCAGTTACCCTACCTAAATAGCATACCTAAAGGATTTTTTTTGTCATTTTTCATCAAGCAATGTTAAAATCAGAATGTTGCTCCAATAGACTCAATTTAAAGAAAAGCATACTGTAGAATAAAAAAAAAATGGCTACCTACAACAACTTTTTTTTTTTAGATGTAACTGGAACCACACATACTATTTTATTTGACCTAATATTTGCATGCATCAGTTTTTGACCAGACATAACCACAAGTATTTGAATGTATATCCTGGATGTTGACCTCAGGGATTACTTAAGAATTTGTCAAAACAATAGGGTGTTATGATTAAACTGCCATATGAATAAAAGATAGATTTTGAATTATTTATTTGGGGGAAGAGGATGACAAGCAGAGGGAGTCTTAAAAAGTATTCTTTAAATAAGTAGGCTCACAAAATTTCCACCATCAGTATTCTACATCCTGGCTTTTGACCTCAGTCTACTAATCAGGCATTTAACTGTGAATTGAATAAATGAGGGAATAATTAGAGAAAGGCAGTCTAAGAATGATGTCTGTAAATTTCATAATGAACAGAAAATCCACCCTCAATCTCATCCTATCTTTTGACCTCACTACTGAAGAAAAAAAATCGGGCATTAAAATGTAATTAATTGTATAAAAAATGGGGGAGGAGGAGTAGTACATTCCTATGGAATTTTAGGTTATTTTTTAAACTGAAGGTTTTAAAAAAAATCCATCTTCAGTCTCCTTATGTTTCAAGGCATTTTTGAAATAGCAAGAAAGTCGAAATTCTTTCCCACAGGTCTTACTTAACAAATGTATTAGAAATCTTTTGTTATTACATGTATTACATAATATAATATTTTAAATTTAAACTTTTCCCTGTATGATAATCTTGGTCAAATAACTTATTACTTATATTATGACCTACATGTAAGCATACTAGCATATGACGAGAGGAAAAACTGGTACCAAACTATTTAAGTTTATTGTTCACTGATATATAATGAGTTTGTTTTTTTCTGGTTGACTGATCATATTGAAAACTGAAGACACAAACAACTTAAAAACTAAAAATAGTCTAATAGTCTTGAGTATAAACAAAGTTTATTAGTTAAAACTTATTTATTTATTAATGAAATGCACATTTATACCCCTAGGGGTTGAAGGCATATACAAACAATACAATACAATATACACAATGGAAAAATAACATATATAGTAAACAGGGATGGGCACGATTACTGACAAATGTAATCGATTAATAATCGATTACACGAAGGATTTTTGTGCAATCGATTAATAATCGATTACACAAATTTTAGTATGTAATCGATTACAATCGATTACTTTATCAAAAGTAATTACATTACTTTTCGATTACTGTCAATTACATACTTCCAACATTTCAACAAAAATAACAGGAGTTAAACACAATTATATTGCTCAACATTTGTATAGTGGAAATTAAGATCTTTACCAAATGCATCATTCAAAGCATTGTTTCTAAATTATAAGTTAATAGCTGTTGTTTTTTTAGATCAAATCTCTTGATGAAGATTAGAAATATTTAAAAAAATCTTGAAATTTTGATTTTCAACATAAATGAAAGATGCATTGCAATACTCACTTATTCATAACTAATTATTTTTCAAAATTTTAGCTTTCTTACTGACTTAGGTTAGCTTTTTTGTTTTTACCCTTTAAAATAAAATATTTTAGCATAGTTAATAATAATGTTTAAGGAAATATATAAAAAAAGTAGAATAATCAATTAGTTCAGCTAATTTTTAAGATCAAAATTTAGTTTTATAATGACATGCATGATTTAAACCTTTTGTTTGGATAACCACCCTAATTACAGATTATTTAACTGCCACTGGAGTACAATTTATAACCTGGGGCTAAATATTGTAAATTTCCTTCTTAATTAGACATACTAAGATAATTGAAATAAAAACAAAGTATGATTGTTATTGACTAGAAGACTTTGATCATCTCATTAGTAAAGATAAATATATATTTTATTTGAGTGTCACACATCGATTGATACAGTACATATATACAAGTAAATTAAGTAACATCTTAAAAAATTCAATCAATGCCCAGCCAAACATTTGACTTATGAGACACTTTAAAAGCATACATGTACATATTTACAATAAACTGCATGTTAAATTTGTATAAAATATTTCTAGAGTTAAAAATCTAATAAATTACTTTTTCAAAATCGCTTTCAAAAAAAAAAAAACTATTTGTAAAAATATAAAATGAGAGTACTAATTATATGAAAAACACTATAAGAGTTCTTATTAAAAAATTATCAATTGTCTTCTAAAATAGAAATAAATATAATAGAAATATTAATCTCAATAAATAAAAATACCTTATTTTAAAGATTTGAGAAAAACAAATATGCTTAATGTTTAAAACTTAGACAAAAACTAGGCTATCAAAATAAAAATGTACTTCTTCAATCAAATGTAAATAATTTCCTTCTCATAAAACATTTCTGCAAAATTTTACATAGACATTTCTGAATTTGCTCGGATCTCATTATAAATATAAACTTATCGTCCATATGCATTGTTTCAAAATTCTCAATTAAATAATTACATTCACAAAATAAATCATATCGTATATCTGCATATAAAGGGCACACCATCAGAAAATGTTTCTCAGTCTCTACATGTCCGAGATCGCAATATATACAAAGTCTATCTTCAATTGGAAAAAGGCAAGAATGTTGTTAAGATTTGTTAACTTCTTCAATCAAATTATATACAAAATATATTTATAGTGTCAAAGGGATACATCTATTTCTAAAAGGAATTGCTATGCATTGCCATTGGTTCATTGTTAAAAGGATTTTGTGCTTTTTTTTAATTTAATTTATATACATATATATCATAACATTTAAGAAATCAACTGTTTATCTATTCTAAGCTTTAATTTCAACTCTGATTAAAAATGATGTTTTCAGGAAATTTAATACAAATAAGCTTACTACTTTTAAAAAATGTAGTACAGAACTTAACGAAAGCCAGACACATTTCTTATTTAAGATCTATTTTATTATTTCAAATCTATTTTCTTGTTTTAATATTAAAGTTCTTGAATTATTGACAAGCACATACATCCATTTGTTTCAAAAGCTAGATATAAAGTAAATTTAGATAGGGATCTGGTTGCTCATAATGCAGCTTCAGACAATAGATAGAAATAAGGCAGTTGCTTAGCTCTCAAGTATTGTTGATGCATAATATTTTATCTGTACTACAAAGTGATAACATACATATTTTCCTCTGAAATAGGTTATTTTTCATCAAACTATTTTACTAGAGTAATCGAAATGTAATCGAAAAGTAATCGATGATTACATCCAAATATTTACTGTAATTGATTAAATTACGATTACATGTAATCGAAAATGTCTTCGATTACAGATTACTGTCGATTACTTGAAAAATTGTAATCAATTACAATCGATTACGATTACAGATTACGATTACCCCATCCCTGATAGTAAACATCATATAAAGTGGTAAAACAGTAATATTTATGCAGGCGTTCACTGTATCCACCCCCCCCCCCCCCTCAGTTATTATATAAATCTATGTATGTTTATAGTATAATAGAAAAAAGAAGATCTGGTATGATTGCCAATGAGACAACTATCCACAAAAGACCAAAATGACACAGACATTAACAACTATAGGTCACCGTACGGTCTTCAACAATGAGCAAAGCCCATACCGCATAGTGAGCTATAAAAGGCCCCAATAAGACAATGTAAAACAATTCAAACGAGAAAACTTAAACGGCCTTAATTATGTAAAAAAATTAACGAAAAACAAATATGTAACACATAAACAAACGACAACAACTGAATTACAGGCTCCTGACTTGGGACAGGCACATACATAAATAATGTGGCGGGGTTAAACATGCTAGCGGGATTTCCAACCCTCCCCTAATCTGGGACAGTGGTATAACAGTACAACATAAGAACGAACTATAAAAATCAATTGAAAAAGGCTTAACTCATCAGATGGACAAAAATACAAGTGGACGTGGCCTGGTACTTATGCATCCCGACACAAAAAGAAACAAAGAACAGATCTGAGAGTATACTCGCAGTTATCTGACAGCTAGTTCAAAGCCACTAACAACTAATAAAATAATCATGCAACTAAGACTAAACTAGTTTGTTTTTCTTTCTGTATGAATAATTGTTTTTGAAAATTTGACATAAAACAATTTTAATAATAATCTGGATTATGAACTAAGTGTACTTTGTAAATTTTGTTTGACCTTTTTTATAACAACAGAATTAAACCTTTATTTGAATTTCAGGCTTGTTACAATTTCGCTTGACCTGAATATATCTTTCCTGTTTACATTGTGTTTACATTGTTTGTCAAGTGTGGAAAGTGACACAACAAATGATCGTTATTTTAAGTTGGTCAGATTACTCGGAAGAATTTATACAATTATACTAAATCTGCTTTGTGATCATTAACCTACATGTGTAGCTACCTAATAATTAGTCACTACTTGTATTTATTCTACAAAGAAAAAGAAAAAATTAACAAATATATTTAGGTCAATTTTTATCTTTAAGAAAAAGAAAAAAAATTCTTACTGAATTAACCTTGGGTTTAAACCATAGAGAACTGATCGAAAAATGAGAAAAATAATAAAGAAGAGAAAATAATGCGATGCTGTAAAATAAAGAAAAGAGTATAATTATAAAAAAAAGAAGGTATCCTATGATTGACAATGAGACAATTCTTAAAACAAGTGACCAAATGACACAGTAATTAACAACTTTGTGTCACTGTATGTATATGATAATTATATTTAAATGCTTATCTTTTGCAGTTAAATAGCAGTCAAGAGACTGTGCATGCCGAAGCTGAGAGTGGCGCTACAGCCTCTGCCATCGGGGACGACACAGAACATTTATCGTCCCCAGAGGAACACAGTCGGGCAGAGGCTATTGTTCTAATTAGACATCAGCCTAGTTTCCAATACCATGGCTCAGACACATTCTGTGCAGAGACTTCACCGCATACCACGAATATTATGGCTCATATAGAGCTAGAGGATGAAGACAATAACTTAAGTGATAACGAATGCAACGAATTACACTCATTAATGACAGGTTTGCCCCGAAAAGACAGTGGTGCCTCCACTGACAAAGGAGATGTCTAGTGTTGGCTCAAAGAAGCTGTTTTTATTTGTGCATTTTCAGATGGAGATTAAACTTTTTCTTTGAGGACTTGAGGTCCTTTCTTGAAAAGAAATTTTTCACAAATTTATTGTGGAAATTTGAATTATTTTCATTCAGTTGTAGAAACGAAATCTGCAGACACTTGATGAAACTGTGTTGTTATTACTTTGAACAAAAGTCCAATAATTTTACTTAGTTACCTCCTAAATGAGTCCTTTTCCAGGTTCAATATGACTTGCATTTACATGACAAGAATTCATGCAGATGTCATCTTATTTACATCTATACATGAGAAAGTTATTCAACACGTAAGCTCCATTTGTTGTATCTTGTCACCATTCACAGACACTGATTTGAAAAAAGTGAAATTCCAGTTCAAAGAATATTTGAAAGGGGAGATAACTCATATCCCAAAGAGGAGACAACCCAATTAACTGTTGCATATTTCATAAATTCTCATTACTCCTAGTCTTATTTGTTATTGAAGTTGTTAAATTGTTGTTTATATGTAATGAAAGATATTGTAAATGTAAGTAAAGTGCTTCATGGTATTATATTGTGTAAAAATGTATCCCATTATTTATATTGTTTCTTGCATTTGTAAAATAGTGTTTGTCAATTTTCAAATCTGCATTTAGCAGTCTTTTTTTTGTGATTTTCATTCCATTGATAAGTAGCATGACTTTTGATGTCATCTTGTTCTTTTGTCACATGATCTGAACAATCAGAGTCATTTAAGTCACATGACCTCACTTCAAGTCTATTATTAGAATTCTGTCACATGTCTCCTTAACATCCAATCATATGATATGCTACATTTGTAGCACCTTATGTACAATTCACTGTGTTGATTAATGTAAATATTTATTTTGTGTCTTTAGACATTTATAGGACACTTTGTATCAAAGTTGGAAAAATATACAGTTATTCAATCATAAAAAGAATTGAAAATGAAAATTTATAAAGGAAATAATTTTATTATTTTGTTTTCTGTGCAATTTTTTTTGTTGTAGATATTACAAATATAATCAGGCACTGGGAGAATGAGGATGAATGTTTATTCTATTTGAGACTCCTTTTTTAAAGCCATATACCAAAAGGCATTTTTAAGTTATATTAGTGGCCGAATCAGAAATATTCATAAGGCTGGGGCCCATTAACTGCCAAAGAGGGGGACTACTCCATTCATGCTTCAGTGATTCCATATGAAATTAACAAAAAAATTCCAACAAAAGGAATTTTCTGCCTCTGCATAACATTTAATTAAAGACAATGTATCGTAGAAGCACTGTTATGACTGTGACAGTAGAGAAAACAACTGGCAGAATTCCTGGTCTTTCTCAATTTTTATTTTTTTAAATATTTGTATAAGGTATTTGAATGAGAGATTCTTACACTGTCAAATTTTTCTCATTTATGAAAAAACTTCCAACTATTTCTTTATTTACAGTATTCAAATCATGGAATGGGTTACAAAAGGATGACTTTTAATCTAAACCTGCTTCATCTATTTATAGACCTGTTGGTGACCTTCTGCTGTTGTTTTTTTCTATGGTCGGGTTGTTGTCTCTTTGGCACATTCCCCATTTCCATTCTCAATTTTATTTTGGATATATAACATTTATAACAGAGATAATTAAAAAAAATCATGGTTTATTTAATAATCCAGCAAACTTAAATTTGATAGACAAAGAACACACCAAAGTAGTTTAGCTGTAGGCAAACATGAATTTTATGAACTAAGCATACACAAAAGTAGTTAAGGTGGTACCCAACACTTTCACTAAAATTAATTTGGCTCGTTTAATTTTCACAAAATTTTGACAAAGTATTTACTTTGACCCTTTAACCAAAATATATAAATTTTAAAATTTTTGAACCAACCGTTTTGCCAGAAAAATTACACTGGTTATATAGCAATTTGACAAACACCAATTTTGATCATTGAGAAGCTTAATATTCCTTTTACAACACAACGTAATTAAAATGTTTAGCTGACTTTACAGAGTTATCTCCCTGTAGTGTTAGGTACCACCTTAAAGGTAATATATTTCATAAACTAAGAACATACTAAAGTATTCTAGCAGTAAATGGAAAAAGCACAGTCATCAGATTTTTTATTGCAATGTTAATTATAACAAGTTGTTTTAATAAAAGCCAAATAATAAGTATATGTTTCTAAGCAACTTATTAACTTCTTTGTCTCATTTCTTTCACCCATAATCAGTATTCATCTCTGTACATAATACCTTTGGCCATTTTATTGAGAAGAACGAACAAATAACGTGAATAACAACACGTAATGTCTACCTGATGTTAATGACAATGTTATTGAATTTCTGTCAAATTGTTTCTCAGTTTGTAGCACATAATTATACCACACAGAACTGACAGCCTTGAATCTATAAAAGGAGCCAAGCCTTTTTAATTAAATTCTTGTTAGCACAGTTGAAGGACGCCTCCGGGTGCAGGAATTTCTCGCTACATTGAAGACCTGTTGGTGACCTTCTGCTGTTGTTTTTTTCTATGGTCGGGTTGTTGTCTCTTTGGCACATTCCCCATTTCCATTCTCAATTTTATAATAGATATATATTGATTTTTTTATACATGACTTTGGAAAATATATGAAAGGTGTTGCTTTTAAAAGGCATTGTGGGAAAATAGATCCAAATTTATTAATGTTGAGGCTCTTTTTGAATCTATATTTAATCTAGAATTCTCTTCCAAAAATGATGATGAAAGTTTTTTTCTTAATTTTATTTACTGTTTTGATGTTCAACATTTGACAATAATTCTTTTAACTCTGCATAATTTTTTATTGAAGCAAGCTACAAGCCTGCTCTGAGGATCCTTTTCTTTTTTAGAGTATGTCAAAGCATGCTTGCAGCTTGCTCTTGGAAAGATCTAGGACCCAGTACACTATTTCCTTAGTAATGAAAGATCATGTGTATTGCAATGCTTTAAAACCCGACTTAAATAAAGCAATTTAGGACCCTGTTCAATTTAGACAGGTGTTTGTTTTACACAGGTTGCGTATAAGACAGATTTCTCTGCATAGTAATGGCCAAATACATGACAGGAGTTGAAAAAAAATAATATTTTTTTCGTGTATTTGTTGTACATTTTCTAAATTTGTTGAGATTTGAAGAAAAAAATAATGTATGGATAATTTGCTGTGAAGTTAGAGAGTTTTATGAGTGATTGAATTGTGTGAGAAATTTAATTGTGTGACTTTTGTGATATGGTTGACTGCGTGTGTTGATGGTGTTCAATGTATCCCAGTGTTATATGGTTAAATGTAGAGAGACTGTTGTTTATTGATTATTATTTATTTCATTGTTGACATTGTCACCGAGTACGTCATTGTTTATATTTGTTGCATAAGTATTGTGTAAAAATTCAGAATATACATCGTTATTTAATATTTTCGTGACGACACTGTAAAAACATTTTCACATAGCAGTTGATTGTAGAAGCTTTATACAATTTGCAAAGAGTGGCTTTTTTTCCCAATTTCTTTCGCAGATTTTCACATTTGCCCCCTCGTAACTCTGTGCAAGCCATTTCATAGTAAGTCAGGCTTTGAACAATAATAATGGCACTCTAAAATAATGTTAAAAAATTTAAGAAATAGCAGCTCTTTAGCATGCTTCAAGTATCCTTGCTATGAAATCTCTTGATTTTTACATTTAGGGCTTTTAAATTGAGGATGCTTTGTTTATGATTCTTTTATTAAAGATTTGCTTTCCAAAACAAATATATTTATATACTTATCATAAGAGTTAAGCTTTTCCATAAAAGAAATTCATTATTTTAGCTAGTATTTAATTTTGTTACACATGCTTTTTGCTATAGGACTTTTATATAAATTCAGCTCAAAATAAACCAAAGAAATGAAGAATTGTTTTCACAAGTTTATAAGATATATGACTTTATCTTGATTTATAAAAGTTTATAAAATATATGACTTTATCTTGATTTATAAAATGATATTAAGCTAAATAAGCTTGGAAGTAGTTAGCATAAACATGTTAAGCATTCAATTGAACATTTAATTTATTATTCAATTTCTTCAAAGAAGGGTTATATTATTTTTTTAAACTGTTCCAAAGGGGATTTTACTTGAGGAAGCAGGGTAAAACTATACAGATCAAGCATCAGTTTTCGGTCTGGTTTGATGAAGTTTTGTCCCATGTTTGATGTATTTGTTAGAGTGCAATTGCACATTGTTTTGAATGATTTGACCATTATAACAGGTTATATCAAACTTTCTTTTTTTATGTCCCACCTACGATAGAAGAGGGGCATTATTTTTTCTGGTCTGTGCGTCCGTCTGTCCCGCTTCAGGTTAAAGTTTTTGGTCAAGGTAGTTTTTGATGAAGTTGAAGTCCAATCGACTTGAAACTTAGTATACATGTCCCTTATGATATGGTCTTTCTACTTTTACTGTCAAATTAGAGCTTTTACCCCAATTTTACGGTCCAGTAAACGTAGAAAATGATAGTGCGAGTGGGGCATCTGTATACTATTAACACATTCTTGTTCTCTACTGTTATTGTAATTTTGACTCTTATAACATTTAATGTTATTTGTAGTACCCGTATTTTGAGCTTACGTTATTAAATTGAAAGAATCATATTGTTATTTTGATTAGATCTAGGAAAAAGCACATAACTCTATAGAGTCACTTGTACATTTGTTTTTACCCTTTTCTACATTATATTCTAAGCTTCTTGATAATGTAGTTCAATTTCATTCTGTGTCATATGGATGCTTTACAAGCATTGCTGAAACTGACCTTTATTCAAACACATTATTTAATTTTTTAAAGAGAATAGTCATTTCCCTTTTCCTTGTTTTTACCTTAACTTACAAGCCCTAAAGTGTGATAAAATGGTCTGTAAAACATTGAGAAGTAGGGGGCGCTGTGCTCTGAAACTCACCATATCATTTATTAACTTGTGTATTTAGTCATTGATGAGGCAGCTTGATATTATATTGTGTTCTTGAATAATTTGTGTGGTGTATCACAAGGGTCAAGGTCAAAGGGGTTTGCACAATAAATATCTGACATTATTGGACATATTCATTTCTTTATTTTGGGAAAGAAATTGTGGAGTGATTATAGAAAAATGCAATAAACGGAAAAAATTTAATTTAAAAAAATACCACGTTAAAATAGTTTTAATTTGATTTTAGCTAAATATTGAATTGCAGGTATTTCTTTGTCCATTTCAATGTGAAGGAACTTTTTTTATAGATATCTTTTAAATTTATCATCTTTATAACAGCAGCTACATGTAATTAGTTTGCATTCATGTGTAAATTTTTCGAATTTTGTTTTGATAAAGTTAATTATAACATAAATAAACATTTAGAAAAAAATCATCTCAATTCACTGCCAATAAACCTTTGGACTCCTATTCTTTGTAATTGCATATTGCTTAAAAAGTTGTAGTTATACCTACAATTTAAGGGTTATATCAATTTTGGTAAGACAATATAAGAGTGTAATTTTGCCATGACCTTGAGCAGGACATACATATTTTCTACACAATTGAAGTGATAGAGAATAGATAACAATTAAGATATGTCCGAAATAATCAAATAAACTTAAAGTATGGTTTGGACATCGTTCATGTGTATAATTTTTACTTAGAATGTTAAACAACTTAAAAAAAAAACAAAGTGAAAGTGAAATACTGATTTACCTTCGTTGTTTACTGTTTGTTCTTAATTGAAGTAGATCAAAACAGTTAGGAGTTCAAAGTAGATTCTGTTCAATGCATTTTATTAATAGTTCTGCATTTCATATCTACCGCTGACTGTTGACCCTTTGAAAGGAAACATAATACCACATAGAATATAGTGCTATTACATCATTTCGAATGTGCTTGTAAATATAAGCTTATATCTCGGCTCGCAAGAGTGTTTGCCCAATCATGTCATTTATGAAAAAAGAAATCATTTTATTTATAAAAGAAAGTTGTGTTGCCTTTATTTCAGTGTGATTGCAACATGCTAGCTCATCAAATTATTTATGGGTTGTTTGTTTATTCTTGAAAACAACCTTCAGGCCTAGTAGTAAAAAAAGTATAAAAGCTACTTGGTGATGAGACAAGTTTATTTAAATGGATGCTACAAGCATGCTTGCAATTTGCTTTCAAGAATAAATGCAAGACCCATAATTTCATCAGTAACTCATTATTGTAAATGTTCTTGATTTTCTGAAGTAAAAAAATGTGCTATATTTATGATTTCACATTTGATATAGAGAAATTGTATGTCAGTAAGGCAGAAAAACACATAATGATAATAATATGTAATTGTTTTTAATTAAACGTCATTTTCTGAGGGATATTGAAAGTTTTTCAATAGTATTACTGTAGAAATTTCACCCATCTGGTCTTAGCATAAACAGGTACTGTGGAATCATGATTATTCGTTGGGTAACATCTTTCATTGATTTATATGGAAAGTAGAGTATGAATTAGGGGGGATAGGACATTTATCGGGACTCCGGGATCGGGTGTTTTTAGGATGTCGGAATTTGCTTTATTTAAATTCGGGACCTCTGGATTTCGTTTTTTCAAGTCCGGGATTTCGGGATCAAGACCCCTCCTATCCCCCCTCATGAATAAAGATGTTAAAGGAAATACAAATTTTATATAGGGTTGTAAAAAGACTTAGGAAAAACCTCAAAAATCAATTATCCATTTAGGTGGTACCTAACACTTTAACTAAAATTAATTTGGCTCGTTTACTTTTCTTAAAATTTTGACAAAGTATTTACTTTGACCCTTTGACAAAAATATAAAAATTTCAAAAAATTTGAACCAACCGTTTAATCAAAAAAATTACACTGTTTATATAGCAGTTTGACAAACACTTATTTTGATCATTGAGAAGCTTAATATTCCCATATGAACACAAGGTCATTAAAACGTTCTGCTGATTTTACAGAGTTATCTCCCTGTAGTGTTAGGTACCAATTTAAAATGCTAAATTTTTAATATTCTACGAGAAATTGCTACCCGAGAAAATAAATGAATCCACAGTATGTAATTTTAAAGAACTTGCCAAAAGTTTATAACTCATTTCAGATTAGTAATTTTTATATGTATACTGCAACATACACAGATTGATAATGAAAAAGGGTATTTTGATGTTCTAGATCATGTTTTATAAATTGATTTTTTCTTTAACAGCATCAGTTTAAGTAGCTTTATTATTAATGATGAGTTGAGTTACTGTAAATTCTGAAATTATTGTATGCATTTATTATTATTGCGAATTTTGAAGAACAGACAAAAATGTGAGATCAATTACTGCAATTATTGAAAATCTGCATACCAGTACATGTATACCAGATATCATTATTGCAATTCTCACCCAGTCACATTATTCACATTAATAAAACCTTGCAATAACTTCTGAATTTACAGTAATACATGCGTACTTATAGTAGAATGACTTATTATCATTATGACTTTTAAAAAAGTACCAGTTGTTAAAGTCTTTTATAAGTAGTGATGAATATGACATTCTGTAGATAAAATACCGGTATTGAAAAGAATATTGTATTAATGTTATTTTAATATATTAACAAATGGTAGATAGTCATGACCAAAAATTTAATCATAATTTTCGAAATCCTGGAAATCTATCTTAATTATGCATAATTATGATAAGAACAAATTTTGGCTGTACCTGTTATGCCCTTGTGTCCCAAAAAAACAGTGATAGAAAAAATATTTGTATCAGAAAAAAGCTGAATGTAACATTTTGCAGGTATTCATGAGAATGTTTAAATCTTTATTCTGACTGTACTGATTTCAATGCCACTTATGAGTCATTTAGACTAAATGCCAGCTGACTTACAAAATTATTAGAAAGTTATTTTCTATGAATTAGTCCTTGACTACTCTCAAAATTAAAATAAAAGACCTTTGAAATTGCAAGTGGCATTTATATTTTTAGTTATGGCTATCTACATTGTATTATGTAGTGAACAATGTTCTCCACAGCCCAGTGTATATGTGTGTGGATACCTCACCTTCATACCTAGATTTTCACTCTGGTTTTATGTTTTTTTCTGTACATGTACATGGATTTATTTTTATGTTGGAATTCAATGAGTTTGATATGGGTTTGAAGAAGGGTGATAAATATTACACAAATAACCTAAGGAGAAAGTGAAACATGTTATTTTTTCATACTCATTACAAACTTTTTCGCGACATTGCAAACTGCATAAATTTGAATTTTCATTTTTAAATTGAGAGACACTTAAATTTGTGGACATGAATCATCCATCAATCAGTAGTAGTATCTGTTAAAAAAATGCTAGTTATAATTTTTAAATCAATAAAAGTATCAATCATGAAAATTGCAATCACAGACCCCTGTTGCATACTTCTAGCCAAACTGAAATCATATCAATAAATCCATGTATAATCCATGTACCTATTGTAGAGCCAGAGTATTGCTACTGTACATAAAACTCCCTTGCCAAATGAGAAATTGTATATATATCATTGTTAATGCTGGTTTAGATGTATGTTTGTTATTGCTTATTAAATCTATACCAACTATATTCTGTGTCCTTTTCTTTATGAGTTAGTGTCATTTTAGAGTCCACTTGTGCATGGTTTGTGAATACTGGAACAATAGTTATGAAATATATTGGATACTTATACTCGTAGGTATATAGGAGACAACATTTTGAAATTAAAAGAAAAAACACCAAAAATATCAAGAATATCAAGAATACAAAAAATATATAATTTTTGTACGATGTCATCTTGTTTCCTGATTGTAAAATCAATTAAACCTCTAATGTCTTAAAAGGTACCGAAATAGCTGACAACTGTGGGTGTCAAAAGACTTATTAGACCTCCTGTTCAATGAGATTCCTATAATTTACCTGAAGAGCAATTGTTTGGCACTCTACTAGAATAATCAGAAAGTTTTGGTTGGTAAACCCTGCAACTTTATATTTGATTGGACTGCTTTTATTTGGGCGCCTTTAACTAGCATTTATGCAGAAGAACCGTGTATGGAAACCAGATTATATACCTGGTACTTTAACGCATATATATTTTCAGTTCAAATCAAATCTATATAACACTACTATGATGTATGCACATATAAACTACCATTTCTGAGAAGCACTACTTAAGAATTAACCTGATGGAAAATCATATTACATTTCTTCATATTGGCATATATGCGCAGCTCTCTAACCAAACAATGACTATGTGTAACTTGGAGAATATAACAACATATTAAAAAAACATAAAATATAATAAACTCAAAAACGTCATGCATGTTGTGAAAAATAAATGAACTTAAATTATACAGGTATTCGCTGTCAAAGAGGGTTGAGTGCTTGCTGTCTCTGCAATGCGGTAGTGAATGGGACATAGAAATACCAGAACATTATCAGGCTTAAGATAGATTGTAGACACTTTACTTATCTATTTTCGGACAGCAATTACAGAATTATCTAACGAACTTCTTAACAAGGTCTTTAAATGCCTAAATCAATGCGTTATTGCATGACGGTATGATGCAAACAAACAACGAATTTGACAAGGTAATTTACACACAACTACCGTACTTTGCGTTGATATAGTGAAAATGTAAGCCGATTCTTTAATACGATAATGTTTTTCTTTCAGATATATTATTACGGATAATTGTCTAATCGGCTTTACAATAAGATAACCTCCGTCAACAGGATAATGTGCATCTCTGAATGTGTTAACTAGGGAATTGAAATGTGGAATAAGTTTAAGAGACAACAACCTGACAAAAGAGTAAAATAAACAACCGAAGGCCAGTAATGGGTCTTAAACGCAGCGAGAATTTCCCGCACCCGAAGGCGGGCTTCAGCTGGTCTCGACACAAAAAGTGTACTAGTTCAGTGGAAATGGACACGCATATAACTGAACTAAAATTTAAAAAAAAAAAAAAACACAAGACTACTTGTTACAAAGGCCAGAGGCTCCGAATAGGTAACAAAAGAAACTTATCAAAATGACAATGAAACATAATTTAACAAAGGACTACTAGCTGTTACTGATATGCAAGCTCCTGACCTCGATTAAAATGATTGAAAGATGATGTCTTACCATATGACAATCCAGCACAATCCCTCCTGTTTGGGGTTTAGTCTAATGTATCATATCCTCAATCTATGAGAAAGGCATAACCCGTAACATACCAACAACTAGTTTTAGTATACATTTGCTTATTTCCGATGCAAAGACCATGTGAGTGAATCAATTTTAATACCAAAATATGCCATCTTTAATGACCTGTCAACAGTATCGTACCTATGTCCCTTTTGTGGATATTTCTACTAATATTAGGATTTCGTTGGGTTTTAAGTTTAGCAATACGCTTGCTTATTTATAAATGTTTAAAGTACAGAAAAAGAATATATGATAAATGAAATACCAACTTACCATGCATATCAAGTCAAATATCAACTATCATTTAAACATGTTTAAAGAAAATACTCCACTAAAACACTTTAAATTCATAAGTGTCATTCGGAGCTCGATATGTTTTATGACGGGATAAGTTAATAGATGAAGCAATGATGACATTCTCATACAAACTTATTGTACATTACATCCTTGATCATAACAATACTGGAAATTTTTTTGTAGATTATTCATGAATTCGTATCAATATGTTGTAACTTTTCTTCTGACATATTTTTAAAGCACGGTCTTTTTTCATCTTTTAGTATATTGTCAAGCCTGCAACTTTTGTTGCAGAAAGCTCGACATAGGGATAGTGATCCGACGGCGGCGGCGGCGTTAGCTAACTTCTTAAAAGGTTTATATTTTAGAAGATGAAAGACCTGGATGCTTCATGTTACGAAGTTTCCGTCAGTCACAGTTGTTCAGTGACCACTTGAAAAAAAAGTTCAGAATTTTTTTAATGTTGAATTCTCTCTTATTATAAGTAATAGGATAACTATATTTGGTATGTGCGTACCTTGCAAGGTCCTCATGCCCGTCAGACAGTTTTCACTTGACCTCGACCTCATTTCATGGATCAGTTTACAAGGTTAAGTTTTGGTGGTCAAGTCCATATCTCAGATACTATAAGCAATAGGGCTAGTATATTTGGTGTATGGAAGGACTGGAAGGTGTACATGTCCGACTGGCAGGTGTCATCTGACCTTGACCTCATTTGCATAGTGCAGTGGTTATAGTTAAGTTTTTGTGTTTTGGTCTGTTTTTCTCATACTTTATGCAATAGGTCTACTATATTTGTTGTATGGAATGATTGTAAGGTGTACATGTCTAGCGGGCAGATGTCATCTGACCTTGACTTCATTTTCATGGTTCAGTGGTCAAAGTTAAGTTTTTAAGTTTTGATCTTTTTATCTAATATTATATGCCAAAGGTCAACTATATTTGTAGTATGAAAATATATTATGATCTATATGTCAGTACCGCAGGTTTTATTTGACCATGACCTCAAATTGCACGGTTCATTGCACAGTGTGAAGTTTTGTGTTTTGGTCTATTTTTCTTAAATTATAAGTAATAGGTCAACTATATATGTTGTATGGAAGCTTTGTTAGCTGTACATGTCTGCCTAGCTGGCATGGTTCATCTGACCTTGACCTCATTTTCATGGTTCATTGGTCTTTGTTTAGCTATCTTGGTTAATGTTAAGTTTATGTGACCGTTGTAATAAAGCTTTATACTTAGGACTATCAACATAATATCAATGATTAGTAAAGAAGGTGAGACATTTCAGTGTGTGCACTCTTGTTTAAAATAAGTTAAATTGATTCTTAAACTAAACTTATTCTTAATCATTTGGACGTGCACCAACTGATATGATAAATCAATACCGTTTATTAATTTGTTTCTAAATGATGATCAATAACACATGAAGCTGAAAGTATTCTATACACTAATCTTAAATAATTTACCAAAAATCGTCGACATACATAGACCTAGCATGCAGAACGTACATACTTTATGTAACATTAACACTTTGTATATACAACTGAACATATGATGTAAAACTAAACAATAAAAATTATACTTGGATCTGTAATAAAGAACTAAAAATTCCGAATTTTCTAACTTTTTATCGCACGAATTTTTCTAACTTTTTATCGCACGAATTATGGACTGAACCTATTGAATCAGTTATTAAAAAAACGATAGTGCAATGATATTAAGAAGATTTTTATCATCGACAATACTTAATTAAAATGAAATTTATTGTAACTAGAAGGCATTCTATTTATATGAACTTGACCACAAATACCAACGAACATTAAATAAAGATATTAATGAAGATCAGAAAATAGTATATTTAACACAGGTTAATCAAAATTTTACCTTTTAAATTGATACTGGGTATTGATTTTGGAAAGTTTAAACTGGATCGAATTCACATTTATTTATTGGTTACGTGGTTATTTGCAGTAGGAAGTATGTAGATAAAAAATATCAATGCAATATGGCCGAATCGAAGTCACAACATTTTAGATGTCACGTTTGCTTAGAGGTATTGAAATCGCCTACAATTTTGCCTTGTCTTCATTCATTCTGCCAACAATGCATACATTAAATCATTTTGTCGACGGTAAAGAACAAGGAACCGAAACCAAAACAATTTGCATGTCCGGTATGTCACACTGTTGTTAAACCAAAAGATTCAACGATTGACATTGAAAAATGGGCTTTGCTACTACAAGACAACACCGCCATGGCTACTGTTGAATGACAGGAGTGTCATACTTGTAAATATCACAACGAAACATCCGTTGCCAGCTTCTGTTGCAAAGTTTGCCATGAAGCTTTTTGTAAAAAAATGCAACACTATGCACGGTTGGGTGAAACTAACTTCAACGCACGATGTCATCATAATTGAAGATTCAAAGTATATTGATTCTGGTATCGATCTTGACGTTATATCAGAAAAATGCTGTATTCACTGTTCCCGTTCAATCGAAGCTTTTTGTTACGATCATAACGAACTGTGTTGCATATTGTGTTTGACCTCACGCCACCGAGAATGCGAAAATGTCAAAACAGTTAACGAAATACCGGAGACAAAACGAAGTAATACAACATTAGAAGCGGTCTTACAGAAAATTAAATTTGAAATGGAAAAGCTTCTAGTAGAAAGAGAAAAGAAGACGGAAAAACTAAAACCAACGGCTGAAACATTCGAAGAGGATGCTTTGAAATTCGTGCAGACAATTAAGTGCAGGCTCGATGACATGTTTGGAAACTTTATTAAACAGTTGCGTATTATACAAGATGAGCAGGATTCTACCCTTCAAGAAGACGTACAATTCCGGGAGAACATTACAGCACTGGATTGAAGTAACCGAAATCGTTAGAATGTTTGGCACAGAAACACAATTGTTTATTCATTCGAAAACTATGACTAGCCATATTAAAGAAAGTATTACACAATTTGCGATCAGATTTTGTCCAGACTTTGATATCACTCTTGCTTTTATCAAAAACAAGGGTCTTACAGAGATCGACACTGGATTGCATGACCTTGGAACAACAACTGTTATAACGAGACCCTTAATACTATAAACAAAGACACTATATAACCTGTGCAAAGATATTGTAATAAAACCATCAGCTAACTTTCAAAACTTATCTGTCAAAAATGTTCGAAACATATTCATTTAAAATGCTAATATTACATGTGGGGTTTTCATTGATAAAAATCATGTTCTTGTTGGAGGGACTACCTGTCTAAAGAACGAAGGCTCTATATGATAAATATTAAAACTGGTGGTATTGTTAACATAATCGTCATAGCTGAGAATTATCCAGATTTTAAACGTCTGTGTTTTGACAAAAGACTAAAGCGTCTATTCATTTCCTCATCTGGTGAAGTACTTATGGTGGCCAATGTTCGTTAACATATTCTTGAAGAACCACAAAAACTGTCCTTTGACATTTTAGTAGGTGCAGTGAATGTCTTGGAAGACTTTGTGTATGTCGTAATGAACGGCAAAATACAGAAATTCAGAACATCAATACAGCCATTAGTAAAAGAGAAATTAATTTTGTGTTTTGAGACAATAACTTCTTCAGGCTGAACGGATTAGCAGTACGAGATGGCAAATTATTTTATTCTTCTAGAGAGAGAGAAGTGAAATGTAGCACAATTCACGGCCAGGAAAAGTTTTGTCACAAATCTGCTTCACTTAAAACTCCAGAGTGTCTTGCAGTCACGCCATCAGACATAAGTCTGGTAGTAGATCGTGCTGGAAGTGGATCGTTGCATGCATTGTCGTCAGATGGGAAAGAAAGAAAAATACTGCTAGGGAAATTCGTAGAAATCAAAAAGCCGCCCATGGATGTTTGGACCGACGACCGAGGAGAAACGATTTGTATTTGTTGAGGACAGTACATCGAGGTTTATATAATTGATTCTGAACAATAGTGTTACGTATACTAGTATTTAGTAGGGTCTAGATAAGGAGACCTTCATTTCTGTGTTCTTTTTTTTTAAGGTCATGTGTATCTTTTTCTTTTTTTCTGAAAATGTGGGCACCAATTAGATATGATCGTGCACAACTTCATCTTAATTATGTCATATTTTGACAGTCTGGATTTGCTTGAAAAGTGACATATTTCCAATAAAAGACATAACAATTGTAAACAATTAAAGGTCACCATACGACACTTCTACTGATAACAAATTCCATGCTATATATTGAACTTTGAAACTTACTATCTGTTTTCAATATAAAAAAACACATTGCTTTTCATATTTTTGATAATGAATGTCAATTCGCTTATTACAATCTATCAATAATCGTGAGCAAAATGATTATTTTGTTATTGAAATTGCACAGGAAAAGTAATGTACTGTTTGTGAAGTTGCTGAATAAAATCTTCAAAACACGAAAGCAATCAATTGTAGCTGTAAGACAAAATATAATTGTTGATCAACATGTCATTAAGGTGGTTCCAAACACATTGATTAAAATTAATTTGGCTCGTTTAATTTTCATGAAATTTTGACAAAATATTTCCTTTGACACTTTAACAAAATTATCAAACTTAAACCACACACTTTATCTGAAAAATTAACAATAGAACATGACTAAAACGTTCAGCTAATTTTTACAGAGTTATCTCCCTGTAGTGGTGTGAATCACCTTGTAAGAACTTCGAGCTTCATTTTATTATTTTGTAATATAGTATAAATTAATTTTAATTTTGTTTAAGAGTTACTTTTTCTGCTCTGTTAAAATATAAAAATTTCCCCGAAGTGTGGTAATAGTTATTGCCACAACTTTGCATTCATCGTACATAAACTTTTCCATAAAAGTTATCTGCTCTGAAATTATTAAATGGAACTAAACCAAAATTTGTTAGCTTTATAGTAGTGATTAGGTCTAGTTTGGGAACCCAACGCAGACAGGATCATTGTCAGTGTGTTTTTTTTTATGTTATTCGTGTCGTTAGCTAAACAGCTATATTTATAAGAAATTATATATTTTTTATGTTAATCATAACATGCTGAACATTTTCAGTGATGCTCAGTTATATGAAATTTATTATGCAATACATGTGTACTTATTGTAGATTTTTTTGGTGTTTTCTTGAAGATATATTTGTTTGTTTTTATAGAGATGGGGATTGAAACACAATATTCACTGCTTTATCCCTATTTTTGACATTATGTCTTCCATTCGTTTGATATGATTGAGCTCTTGATTTTGACATTTGGAAATTAACGATTTGAATTTTCTCAGGAGTTCAATATTTTTTTTTTATGATGAAGAATGGGAAAATAGTACCAGTTATTAAAAACTGATATAAGGAGTGATGATTATGCAATTATGTTGATTGATGTGAGAGATATCGGTATTGTGTCTTTTTCATCGTAAATTCGTCTTGTTTCTTAGTCTATTTGCCGTGCTTTTTAGCTCACCTGGCCCGAAGAGCCAAGTGAGCTTTACTCATCACTTTGCGTCCGTCGTCCGTCGTCGTAAACTTTTACAAAAATCTTCTCCTCTAAAACTACTGGGCCAAATTAAATCAAACTTGGCCACAATCATTATTGGGGTATCTAGTTTAAAAAATGTGTCCTGTGACCCGGCCAACCTACCAAGATGGCTTCCATGGCTAAACATAGAACATAGGGGTAAAATGTAGATTGTGGCTTATATCTTTGAAACCAAAGCAATTAGAGCAAATCTGACACGAGGTAAAATTGTTTTATAAATATTTTGATATGAGCCTCACTGATGAGTCTGATGTAGACGAAACGCGCGTCTGGCGTACTAAATTATAATCCTGGTACCTTTGATAACTATTATCAGGTAAAGATCTATCTGTCATGAATCTGACCTGATATTTTCAGATGAACCCAAGAACCCGTTGGTGGGTTACTGCCCCTAAATTGATAATTTTAAGGAAATTTTGCCGTTTTTGGTTATTATCTTGAATATTATTATAGATAGAGATGAACTGTAAAAACAGCAATAATGTCTAGCAAAGTAAGATCTACAAATAAGTCAACATGACCATAATGGTCAATTGACCCCTGAAGGAGTATTTGCCCTTTATACTCAATTTTTAACAATTTTTTGTAATCTTTTATAAAAATCTTCTCTGAATTTAACCAAACTTGTCCACAAACATCATTAGGGTACCTAGTTTTAATATGTGTTCGATGACCCCGCCCGTGAACCAAGATGGCCGCCTGGCTAAAATATAGTACATAGGATAAAATGCAGTTTTTGGCTTATATCTCTAAAACCAAAGCATTTAGAGAAAATCTGCTGTGGATAAAATTGTTCATTAGGTCAAGATCTATCTGCCCTGAAATTTTCAGACCTATCGTCGAACTTGCTGCCCCTGGATAGGTAATTTTACGAAAATCTTGCAGCTTTTGGTTACTATCTTGAATATTATTTTAGATAGAGATAAACTGATGGGCGTTTTTCAATAAAAGCGTAACTTTCAGACCTAAAAAAATGGAAAATCAACTTGTCTAAAATTTAATTTCAAGAGTTATTTTGAATACCTCTATTATAGACCTGTTTGTAAACAAAACGTGCAGTCTTAAATACTCTTTAAAAATGATATTATTTTCATAATTTGTGTACTATTTCGTAGGGGACTTTTGTCACCTACGAAACTGCCTCTAAACACCCATATTTTTGCAATTTTAAATGTTTCCTATAGACATTCCAGTTTGTTTACCTTATATACTAGAAAAATCTAATTTTTTTCTGAATTGGACAACCATTTTTTATCGATAAAGATTAGACAGTATTTAACATATGAAGGTACAACTCATGTTACGTAGTGGACATTTTGATGCGTTTCGTAGTTGACAAAACCGTTTCGTAGTGGACAAAAAATTTCGTAGTTGACATCAACCCTATTCTATGTTAATAAAAACATAATAAAATTACATGAAACTAACCCTTGTTATTTGTTTTGAACGAATATAATTGAAAAAAGAGTAAAAAAAAGATTGCATGGTAGTGGTAATTTTCACTACGAAACGTTTTTCTCCCATACTTGTTTCGTAGGGGACATATTCACATGTTTTATTTTTTTCCCACAATCCCTATATTGCAATAGTAACAAGACTGATTGTATTCATTAAAGCATGTATTAAGCTGTACACTGATATTTTTTCATGATTTTAAAACCAGATACTGAAGAAGATTTGACCCGTTTCGTAGTGGATATTAACAAAAATACGGTATCACTCTGGTCCATTTGATGTGCTCAATTTCTCTTACCAACAATTCAATTGCCGTTATAAACGCATCACTTCTTTTGTAAGACCCTAATGTTTATATCTCTTGCAAACAAAACTTACATTGATTTTATAAAACTGTTTATTAGCAAATTTTAATGACTTCGTTTTGTAGTGGACATTTTGTCAGGGACACACCTTCTGAAATTAAAATTCCTATGTTAAAATCTGTTTATTAAAATATATTGGCTCCAAACATACTTTTGAATTATTAAAGAACTTATATTAATTAAAAATAACATTTATTTCTACATTTTTTACGATATTTTAGAGTATGAATGTTGAACAGGAGGTCTAGGGACATGACATTTTGGTTGTTTTGGACCATTCAGGAATCAAATATCTTATCAATCCTTCTAAAAAATAAACTGTTTCTTTGCTTAAAATTGTTAAATCTAATGCAATGTACTGACTGCACAAAAAATTACTTGTAAAGATCAAACACATCTTTTTTTAAAGTGGCTTGGACAAGAAAGTACGTTTTCATTGCAAAACGCCCAGATAGCAATAACGTACAGGAAAGTAAGAGCTTCAAATAAGTTCACTTGACCAAAGTGGTCAATTGACCCCTTAAGGAGTTATTGTCCTTTATAAAATTGAGAATGGAAATGGGGAATGTGTCAAAGAGACAACAACCCGACCAAATAAAAAACAACAGCAGAGGGTCACCAACAGGTCTTCAATGTAGCGAGAAATTCCCGCACCCGGAGTCGTCCTTCAGCTGGCCCCTAAACAAATATATACTAGTCCAGTGATAATGAACGCCATACTAATTTCCAAATTGTACACAAGAAACTAAAATTAAAATAATACAAGACTAACAAAGGCCAGAGGCTCCTGACTTGGGACAGGCGCAAAAATGCGGCGGGGTTAAACATGTTTGTGAGATCTCAACCCTCCCCCTATACCTCTAACCAATGTAGAAAAGTAAACGCATACCAATACGCACATTAAAATTCAGTTAAAGATTTAGTCAATTTTTAACAATGTTCCGTGATATATTTTGTAAATTTTTAACAATGTTCATAAATTTTGTAAATTTTTAACAAAGTTCATAAATTTTGTAAATTTTTAACAATTTTTACAAAATATTTTCCACTGTCACTTCTTGGTCAATTTCATTATACATAGAGATAATTGTAAGTAGTAAGATTGTTTAAGAAAGTAAGATCTACAAACACATCATCAACACCAAAACACAACTTTGTCATGAATCCATCTGTGTCCTTTGTTTAATAGGCACATAGACCAAAATGAGCGACACAGGCTCGTTAGAAATAACAATTCCCTAAAGACAGCAGTGCTGAAAGACAATTATGAAAATTCAATTTGCCAAATAATTCGTGCAATATAGCTAGTATGCAGTTTCCCGACCACTCGATCAACATTTGAACGGAAGTGACGACGCTCTTAAACGCACAAATAATGTTCACTAAAACCAAAGTTTTTCACGGCAATGCGTCTATTACATTTACCTATAAAAAAAAATAAAAAAATCAAAGTATCCTAAAATATGGTAGCAAGGTTCGTGTGAACATTCTGAGTTCTGTGTTTTCACCAACCTCCCGTGTCCAGAATTCTAAGAATCCCAAAACGTCAAAAAACTATCCAATACACGAGAATACAAAACTTTATAACAGAGTTGATGTACATTAAATCAATGTTATAACAGTTGTGCGCACACAAAAAACAATTCTTATAGTTACATGAATAAGTATGAATATTTGCACATGCACAGTTGTGGTCCCAGATAGAGCTGACTTCGGTCGATATAATATACCAGACTATTTTTTAACAGTTAAAAAAATATCATTTTCCCCAAAGATAAATTTACAATTATTCATTAAAAAAATGTGTATAGTCTAATGATCCCTGTGTGTGTGTGTGTTTTCTTTAAATTTGGAAAAAAAATATTAGAAAAAAATATACCCTAAGAGTTAAATGAAGGTTTCAGTAAATAATAGAATAAAGGGCAAAACGAATAAAGGATCAAGAAAATAAAGAGATAGAATAATAGTAGTAACCATATAAAAAATAAAAATAAAGAGACGTTGTTTAAACAAAAAAAAATAAAGAAATATTTAAACGAAACCCTTCCTGACCCTTTGTTATAAAGGTTTTGAGTTATCTTTTGTAAAATATTAAATGTGTATTGATCAATTGTTATTTTGATTTATGTCAATAGCATGGTGTGTAAAAATTGGCTAAATTACATCCAAATGATAACAAAAAAATAACACAAAATTTGGACCAGATTGAATTGTATATTATAATGCAGTTCAAATCTTTAAATAGACTTTTGAATTTAAGTTCATTTTGTATCAGGAAGTAAAACATCAAGCCAAGATGGCCGAATCAAAGCTCAAGTTCAAATGTCCTGTTTGCTTAGAGGTACTGAAATCGCCCAAAATTTTGCCTTGTCTTCATTCATTTTGTCAACAATGCATACATGAAATAATCTTAGCTACAGTCCAAAACAAAGAACCGAAACCAACACAATTTACATGCCCAATATGTCACACCGTTGTCAAACCAAGAAACCTAACAGTCGACATTGAAAAATGGGCTTCGATACTGCAAGACAACCACGTTGTTGAAACTGCTGAAAAGCAAGAGTGTCATACTTGTAAACACCACAACGAAACATCCGTTGCCAACTTCTGGTGCAAGGATTGCAATGAAGCTTTTTGTGAAAAATGTAATGCTATGCACGGTTGGGTGAAATTGACTTCTTCGCATAATGTCATCCCGATTGAAGATGCAAAATTCTTTGATTCTGGTTTCGATCTGGAAGTTATATCAGAAAAATGTAGCATCCACCCTTCAAACATTGTTGAAGCATTCTGTACTGATCACGAAGAACTGTGTTGTGTATTATGTTTAACCTCAAGTCATCGTAAATGCGAGAATGTCAAAACGTTTTCTGAAATTACTCTAACGAAAGGAGGTAATGAAACTTTGGAAGAAGTCTTACAGAAAATGAAACAGGAAACGGATATCCTTCTTGTCGATAAAGAAACGAAACTAAAATTACTAAAAGATACGACTGAAATAATAGAAAAGGATGCTGTTAAGTTCGTGCAGACAATTAAGTGTAAGATTGATGATCTGTTGGGAAACTTAATCAAACAATTGCATATTATACAAGACAAGCAGGATTTAAATATTCAAGCGGATGTACAATTTCTCAACGATTTCAAGAGAACATTAGCTCACTGGATTAGCGCAACTGAAATCATAAGAAAATATGGTACAGAAACTCAATTTTTCATTCATTCGAAAACTATGATTGGCCAGATCAACGAAAATATTACACAACTTGGGAAGAGATTTATTCCTGATATTGACACACACATTTCTTTCAATAAGCATTATGTTCTAACCCAGGTTACTGATATTAAAGACATTGGAACAGCGATTGTTAAAACGACAACTTCGGAAGATCGAACAAAGGACCTATTTAACCTGTCACGCAAGATTGGCATAAAAACTGTTGACTTTGAAGGCATTGCAGTAAAACATCTTCGAAACATATTCATTCAAGATGCTGATATTAAATGCGGGGTTTCCATTGGCGACAATTACGCCATAGTAGGAGCTGACAGCAAGAATGAACGAATACTGTACACATTAAACATAAAAACCGGTCACGTGGTAAACACTACTGTCATTACCAAGGATCTTCAGCTTAGCAGCTTGAAATGTTTATGTTTTGATAAAAAATCAAAACATCTTTTTGTAGTTGCTGATTCCAGCATTATTAAGTTTAGTAGTACGTTTTTGATGGCGGATGTTAATGATAATGTAATAGAACAACCTCTAACTCTGTCATTTAACACAAATGTTTGGCAGGTGATTAAAGTAGGTATATGGGACGACGATTTATATGTTGTATCGAGTGAAAAAATACAAAAGTTTAAATCATCATTGCACTCAAAAGTGAAACATCATTTCACTTTGTGTCTTGAATCAAATATAAATACAACGTCCAGGATAAATGGAGTAGCACTACGTGATGGTACCTGGTTGTATACATCATGCTACAAACAAGTCAAATGTTTGAAAATTCAAGGTAATGAACTGTGTAGTTTTCAATCGTTTTCATTGGAAAGTCCGGGTTGCCTCACCGTTACGCCATCTGGTGTTGTTGTAGTAGTAGACCGAGTTGGGAATGGTTCGTTAATTGCGGTTTCATCCGATGGAAAAAAAGATAAAATATTGCTACAATTCGATAAGACGACTAGAACGCCGACGGATATTTGGATAGACGATCGAGGAGAAGCAATTTGCGTTTGTGAAGGACAAGACATTATGGTTTACAGAATTGAAACAGAATGATTGTGGAAATGATACTTTCGTCAGTTTGAATTTCAGTGAGAATCAAAACCTTAATTGTAACCTTAGCCAGCCTATTTATATGTTTTTGAATGTCATTTTTTCAATTATAAAACGTTTCCAGTGAATTCAAACTGAGTATTGTTTTATTTACCAAATGAAGGTCTTACAAAAGAGTACACAAGAACCTACTGAGGTACAATATATCGGAAAAATGACTGTTTGAACGATACCACAATAAGCTTAAAAGAAGGAAAGTAAGAGCTTTTGGTCATTGCTTTGCCTCCGTCGTGCCTCCGGCGTGGTCGTTAACTTAAAAACAAACTTGTACTCTGAACCAAAATGTCAAATCAACCAAACTTCTCCCAATTATCCTAAGTGATCGGATTTAACGTGTGTTATTTTTCAACGTGCATGGTCTAGAATGTAAAATGCTTTAATCGTGTTGAAAAAAATATGAATTAGGTCAGTCAGCGGCAAAAATGTTAAGAACAAATTGATCAACCCACTTCATATTCCCACAAAATTATCAAAAGTCTCCTGGAGTTATTGCAAAACAAATTATGTCTCACTAATTTTCGTGTTTTTTTTGCCTTTTTTCTGAAAAAAAAAATGGGAAAAAAACAACAAAACTGACCAGCAGTACATTTACAAAAAGCTAATTGATTGAAAGCATTGAATAATGAAAATTATATACCCTTTGGGGGATCTTGGAGTTCAAATGCAGATGGTGTCTCAGCATGTTAATGTAACCATGAAATATCTTTTTTGGAGGTCATTTGGTAGCTTGGTGCAACTAACTTTAATGATGGTATGTTGTATATGAACGGATTTTGCTTCTTGCATATTGAAATATTTGCTACTAGAGGTTAAGCATTCAAACACTAATAAATGAATCGATTTTGAATATCCTACTATTTTTACTTTTGCCAAATCATGGAATCAAATATGGAAGGAATGGAATTACACAATACTTTGACAAACTAATTCAGCTGTTTACAGTAAACTTATTGAAAAATATTATGTATCGCCGAATAAGGATAATTATTTCCTTTTTATAATTAACTCTTGTTAAAAAAGCGCTAGACAATACATTAAAAACTAATTGTTCACATAACATGAACGTGTTGATAATCAAATTTCTTCGTTAAGCAAGCATTCTAATGTTCTCGTGTCGTGATTAATGATCTGTATGGACACTTAGTCTCGACGATCCATTAAACACCTCCTCAAATACGGTATAATATCTTTCAACTCTGGTTTTCCTAACAATGAGCTGTCACCAGCAGTGATCACCAGTTTGACCGCAAGCTTATAACCCGTCTCGATAGAGTGTTGCATAAGCAAATTTATGTCTAAGGTTTAGTAATTGTTCTAACAATGTCAGTAATTATCTTAGGGGAGGAATCTGCACGAAAGTCTGGGAGGTGTTGAGGTTTTCAGACAATAAAAGATCAGCATGCATACAAAATTGCGTATACGTATTTTCAAGTAACATTAGTTCATGTGTATAGTTGTTTCGTTTACAATGATAACACATATTAGTTTTAAAAAACAAACAAAAACCGGGTAATGTATTTAAAAAAATATATTTAACATTGCCATAAAAGCGGGAGGTTTGGCATGCTACAAAACCGGGTTCAACCCACCATTTTTTTCTTGAAATGTCCTGTACCAAGTCATGAAAATGCCCATTGTTATATTATAGTTCGTTTCTGTGTGTGTTACATTTTAATGTTGTGTTTCTGTTGCGTCGTAGTTCTACTCTCATATTTTATGCGTTTCCCTCAGTGTTAGTTTGTAGCCCGAATTAGTTTTTTCTCAATCGATTTATGAATTTCAAACAGCGGTATACTACTGTTGCCTTTATATATGTGATTATATTCTGTAATTAATTTTCACCCATTATTACATTACAATTGTGCATATACTATGATAAAATTGAGAATGAAAATGGAAAATGGTCAAAAGAGACAATAAGCCGAACAAAGGACAGAAAACATCAGAAGGCTACCAAAAGGTCTAGTATACAGCTGTGTATGTCTGTTGTTAGAAGTTACACATTTTGAAAGGGACAATATCTAGATCGCTATACAGAGAGACATTATATTTGTGATAGTAATAAGATGAGCATTCCACAACATGAAAATCAATATTAATTTCAGAAGATTAAAGTCTTGTAACTATAGCAACTAATTCAAGGTAAATACAATGAGAACCAATTAATCAAACCGGTATTATTGTCTATATATTTACTCTTTACAGTGATTGAGAAATAATATTTTGTTTCATTATACTGTTGATGCCCGTCAATCGCTTGCATTTGTATCAATAAATGATGAAAAGGATTAAAATAATGACATTTATTTATAAGTATTGGAACTTTTGCCGGAAAAACCACAATGCATGATATCATTTTCAAAATGTTCTGCATTACAAACACGTGGTGTTACATTGCATCGCACAACTTGGAAATTCCACATAGAATATAAAGATTTTTTAAAACTACATTAAATTCTACGTCATTTTGTCACTAGTTGTGAATTGTCTCTTAGCAATTATACCACATCATATTTTTTATACATAAATCGCAAATACCAATTTGACTAATTCACTTATTCTATGACGAACACTCAGAAATTATTCTTAAAACAGAACGTATGACGTTTCGTTTAATGTGTCGCGCCTTTAGAAGACATCCGAAGAGGTGTTAATTATCCGCGTGCGTCAGTTACAACATATAATGTGATTTAAACAAAATACTAAAATTAAACCATTGACAAATGTACTATAGTTTAATTGAAGTCTGGAGCTGGCATGTCAGTTAACTGCTAGTAGTCTGTTATTATTTATGTATTATTGTCATTTTGTTTATTTTCTTTGGTTACATCTTCTGACATCAGACTCGGACTTCTCTTGAACTGAATTTTAATGTGCGTATTGTTATGCGTTTACTTTTTTACATTGGCTAGAGGTATAGGGAGAGGGTTGAGATCTCACAAACATGTTTAACCCCGCCTCATTTTTGCGCCTGTCCCAAGTCAGGAGCCTCTGGCCTTTGTTAGTCTTGTATTATTTTAATTTTAGTTTCTTGTGTACAATTTGGAAATTAGTATGGCGTTCATTATCACTGAACTAGTATATATTTGTTTAGGGGCCAGTTGAAGGACGCCTCCGGGTGTGGGAATTTCTCGCTACATTGAAGACCTGTTGGTGACCTTCTGCTGTTGTTTTTTTCTATGGTCGGGTTGTTGTCTCTTTGGCACATTCCCCATTTCCATTCTCAATTTTATCGTGTTACATACTTGTATACATGTTTATATGGATTCTGTTAAAGCAGCATCTACCAAAACAAGTGATTCCTACGTCAAAGCTCTGACAATGCACTTGCAAATCTAACACAAAACAACTGAACATTTAACTTAATTTTGTTAGTTGAAGCATTTCAATGTCAAATTATTATAACAAATCGTATACGGCTGTAAAAGTATTGTCCACTGGTTCATGTGGTTTTAATTTAAACTCCAATATGTTTCGGAAAGATGGGTAGACGGCTGTATAACGTCCCCTAGCAAATCATATTCAGAATGAGAACATGTCACATTAGTCTAGATTAGTGAATGAATGTATAAATACTTATGGATAGAAAAACAAAAGATATATTATCCATGACATAAAATCAGTACCCTGTACGGGTCGACGTACCGGTACATGTATGTACGGCAATTTAAAACGAAGGAATAGCGCTTTTGTCGCTGTTTTTCGTCTTAAAGTCACAATGAGGGTTTCGCCCTGGTTTCTACAAGACTTAACGCTGAGCCAAATTCTTATAAAAAGAAAACAACACTTAATGAATCGCGTGCGTCCGAAGCACTTTTCTCGATTTAAAGTAAGGGACACTTAAATAACGCGGGTTTAACAGAACCGATGAAATGTTGCCACATATAAAAGGAAAATTGACAATTGTTAGATTGAAATCAAGTCAAGATATTAGAAAGTCTGTGGAAAAGGTAACAATTGTCAAGTGTTATGCATAACAAGTCTATAATTGACCGTTTATAATCAGTCTGTGAGAACTGTAACAAATGTTGTGTTTCATAGTTCTGTTAAGAGGGTAGGAAACGTTGTGAATCATCACGCTATGATGAAAGTAAAATATGTTGTGGATTATATGTGTCTGTAATGGGTGTTAAGTTTAATACACGCGTTGTGTATGATCAGTCTGTGAGGACGGTAACAGGTGTTGCCCTTTGTAATATCAGTCTGTGAGAGGGTGATAAGTGTTTTGTATATATGTAAGACTTAGATCGACGTCCGGTCTCTAATCGACATCCGTTCATCATATCGACGTCCAAATATGACGTCATAATAAAATATCCTTCCAAATCGACGGTTAATGTAATGCCTATCTAATCGACGTCCTTTTTTTTTCTTCTCTAATCAACGTCCAATTTCTAGCTTCTCTAATCAACGTCCGTTTTGGACACAGAATACACAATTGACCCGTACCGACAGCAGCTGAAACCTTTAGACCTTTAAACATATAATGTGTGACAAATAGGTTACCCTTCCGGAGCACCTGAGATCACCCCTAGTTTTTTGGTGGGGTTCGTGTTGTTTATTCTTTAGTTTTCTATGTTGTGTCGTGTGTGCTGTTGTTTGTTTGTCTTTTTCATTTTTAGCCATGGCGTTGTCAGTTTGTTTTAGATTTATGAGTTTGACTGTCCCTTTGGTATCTTTCGTCCCTCTTTTATATTTTTGAAAAATATTTTTTTTTAAAGATTTATAAAATACTACACTAAATATGTAAACAGGTTGTGATATCATGTTTTTAAACTTTAGAGATTACATAAACCTAGAACAGTTGTGTAACAGCACAACATAAAACATAATGCCAATTACCTGCGTATATGAGAACAGTTGTGTAACAACACAACATAAAACATAATGCCAATTACTTGCGTATATGAGAACAGTTGTGTAACAGCACAACATAAAACATGATGCCAATTACCTGCGTATATGAGAACAGTTGTGTAACAACACAACATAAAACATAATGCCAATTACCTGCGTATACGAGAACAGTTGTGTAACAACACATCATAAAACATAATGCCAATTACCTGCGTATATGAGACCAGTTGTGTAACAACACAACACAAAACATAATGCCAATTACCTGCGTATATGAGAACAGTTGTGTAACAGCACAACATAAAACATGATGCCAATTACCTGCGTATATGAGAACAGTTGTGTAACAACACAACATAAAACATAATGCCAATTACCTGCGTATACGAGAACAGTTGTGTAACAACACAACATAAAACATAATGCCAATTACCTGCGTATATGAGAACAGTTGTGTAACAACACAACACAAAAAATAATGCCAATTACCTGCGTATATGAGAACAGTTGTGTAACAACACAACATAAAACATAATGCCAATTACCTGCGTATATGAGAACAGTTGTATAACAACACAACACAAAACATAATGCCAAATACCTGCGTATATGAAATTAGTTGTGTAACAACACAACACAAAACATAATGCCAATTACCTGCGTATATGAGAACAGTTGTGTAACAGCACAACATAAAACATAAAGCCAATTACTTGCGTATATGAGAACAGTTGTGTAACAGCACAACATAAAACATGATGCCAATTACCTGCGTATATGAGAACAGTTGTGTAACAACACAACATAAAACATAATGCCAATTAGCTGCGTATATGAGAACAGTTGTGTAACAACACAATATAAAACATAATGCCAATTACCTGCGTATATGAGAACAGTTGTGTAACAACACAACATAAAACATAATGCCAATTACCTGCATATATGAGAACAATTGTGTAACAACAAAACACAAAACATAATGCCATTTACCTGCGTATATGAGAACAGTTGTGAAACAACACAACACAACACAAAACATAATGCCAATTATCTGCGTATATGAGAACAGTTGTGTAACAACACAACACAAAACATAATGCCAATTACCTGCGTATATGAGAACAGTTGTGTAACAGCACAACATAAAACATAAAGCCAATTACCTGCGTATATGAGAACAGTTGTGTAAAAACACAACATAAAACATGATGCCAATTACCTGCGTATATGAGAACAGTTGTGTAACAACACAACATAAAACATAATGCCAATTACCTGCGTATATGAGAACAGTTGTGTAACAACACAACATAAAACATAATGCCAATTACCTGCGTATATGAGAACAGTTGTGTAACAACACAACATAAAACATGAAGCCAATTACCTGCGTATATGAGAACAGTTGTGTAACAACACAACATAAAACATGATGCCAATTACCTGTGTATATGAGAACAGTTGTGTTACAACACAACATAAAACATAATGCCAATTACCTGCGTATATGAGAACAGTTGTGTAACAACACAACACAAAACATAATGCCAATTACTTGCGTATATGAGAATAGTTGTGTAACGGCACACCATAAAACATAATGCCAATTTCTTGCGTATATGAGAACAGTTGTGTAACAACACAACATAAAACATAATACCAATTACTTGCGTATATGAGAACAGTAATACTGTTGTGTAACAGCACAACATAAAACATAATGCTGATTTCTTGCGTATATGTTTCACACTCCAGGTGTAAAACTAAAATATGTGTTAAAATATATCTTGCTAAGTCCGAATTATAATACTATTTAAAATAATGGCTATACTTCTTTATTTTGTCTATTGTTGAATATTGAATAATGACCTCAAGATGTCGTTTGTTTTTCTTTGACGTTATGTTGTTTTCTCCTTGACATACACTTACATGTATGTCATTTATCAAAATGAATAGGAATGACACATTACTATGTAGATCGATTCAATTAACTTGTTACCCAAACTTTAATATGCATGATACCTAACTCGGGTTGAAAGAAATCTATATGGAAAGTATGCATAAATGCTTGAACCCTACAAAACATGTACATGTATAAATGTAAACAATTAAATCCTGAAATCATTATTTATTCATATTGGACGTCAATTAAAGACGACTACATTTAATCGGGCGTAGTTTTAGCAATACATGCCGTCACATTGGACGTCGATTAGAATATCAAAATATTGGACGTCGATTTGCGAATGTGACGTCAGATTTGGACCAAAACTTTTTATGCATGATACCTAATTCGGGTTGAAAGAAATCTATATGGAAAGTATGCATAAATGCTTGAACCCTACAAAACATGTACATGTATAAGTGTAAACAATTAAATACTGAATTCATATTTATTAATATTGGACATCGATTAAAGACGACTACACTCAATCGGGTGTAGTTTTAGCAATACATGCCGTCACATTGGACGTCAATTAGAGTATCAAATATTGGACTTCGATTTGCGAATGTGACGTCAGATTTGGACATCGATTTGAGAAACGGACGTCGATTTGAGGAACGGACGTCGATTAGAGGCCGGACGTCGATCTGAGTCTAACATATATATACATATATATATATATATATATATATATATATATATAGTCTGGCTGAAGGATAATAATATTGATGTACTATTAGTCTGTATAGAGTAACGAGTGTTGTGATAAGGTAGATGTTTTAGAAAAGTTTACAAAGAGGGAAACAAATACTGTATATACCAAACTAGTCTGTAATTAGGGTGGCATATGATGTGTTGTATATTAGTAGTTTAAAGTATAAATACTACATAAAAATCTGTGTGGATGGTAACAATCTGTATTTTATTTATTATGTTTGTTTAGTACACGCATCATTGTAAATATAACAGAATCTGATGAGACTGTCATCAAAGTGATAAGTTAAGCGCTTTAAAACCAGGTTTAATCCACCATTTTCTACATTTGAACATGCCTGTACCAAATGAAGGCAACAGTAGTATACTGCTGTTCAAAACTCGTAAATCTATGGACAAAAACAAAATTGGGGTAACAAACTAAAACTGAGGGAAACGCACTAAATATAAGAGGAGAACAACGACACAACATTAAAATTTAACACACACAGAAACGGACTAAGCATTAGACAAAATCCGATGAGAATAACAAATATGACATCAAAACCAAGTCAGGAATATGACAGTTCTTGTTCATTCGTTTTTGATGTGTTTTGTCATTTGATTTTGCCATGTGATTATGAACTTTCCGATTGGATTCGCCTCTGAGTTCAGTATTTTTGTGATTTTACTTTTTACCACCCTGTAAGGAATGTGACTCGTATAGTGCATTACCAGTCTTTGATTTGGGTTACATGTAATTGTGTATTATCAGTCTGCAAGATGTGTAACCAGTGTTGTATATTATCAGTTTTTGATAAGGGTTATAAGTATAGTTTATAAATATTCGTATTATCCTTTCTCTACGATTGTTTAATAACCACTTTCCAAATAGAGAATAACCTCTATAGAGAAAAAAAAATATAATGTGAAAACAAATTAAGAATAGAGGGCAAACAATATAAAAAATACTAAAGAGAGAATAGAGGGCAAACAATATAAAAAATACTAAAGAGAGATAATAAAGAGTAGAAAAAAAATGGCTGATATATATAAAGAAAAGTGAATAATGGGAGAGACAAATTAAGAATAGAAAAAACATGATCTAGGACCAACCTGTTGAAGTAAACATATTTCAAGTCTCAATTACTCATGATAAATTCAAGCAATTTAATTATTTATTCTTGCTCTGAAGGGTTAATACTAATTCTAATGCAACAACGTTTGTAACGTTCATTTTGATTGGATAACTTCACTTTCTTACATGGCATCAATTGACAATTGATGCTATGGGACGTACGCGCAAGCGTAGACGGCATAACGCAGATTTCAAATACATGTTTTAACGTTGTTTTCTGTCAGTTTCATTAGAATGGAGATAACAATATTGTATTTTAAGCTCCGACGGCATTAATTTGAGATTTGATGGTCGCAAATACCCGTTTACTGTCTCCGCTAACGCATCGCCAGTAAACTTAATTTGCGACCATCAAATCCCCAATTGATGCCGTCGGAGCTTAAAATACAATACAGTTATCTCCTAATTCTAATGCAATTTGTATGTAACAATTTTTTTCATTGGCTAAAAGTTGCTGTCAAATCCACAGTTGACCAGGCGTAACTAAGGAGGAACAACCACTTTGAAATGATAGAATCAACAAATGTTAGATTACTACTATATAATCGAAAATAAAACAACACCTACCTCGAATTCGCCATTTTACTGTTATTTTATCCAAATTTGAAGCGTACAGGTAACATAATAACCTCCAGTTTGTAAGTTTTCATATGTATGACATCATGTTTATCCATGACGTCTTTGCGCCAAAATCATTCATGAAGTTTCGCGGATTTTTTTTTTATTTGTCAAATTTAGACATTTTCAAGTTTTATCTTATTATTTCTTTTTGAAATGCATTAGAATCGGAATAACAGTACTGTAGCTGAAGAGTTGCCACCGTCAATTTTGATTTGACAGTCGCAAATCTCTGTTTTACTGTCTCCGCTACGCCTCACCAGAAAAAATGCATTTGCGACCGTCAAATCTACAATTGACGGTGGCAACTCTTCAACTACAGTACTGTTATTCCTTAAATATACTTGAATATCAACCATTAAAATTGAGAAAAGGTAATGGGGAATATGTCAAAGAGACAACAAACCGACCAAAAGAGCAGAAAACAGCCGAAGGCCACCATGGTGTCATCAACGCAGTGAAAATACTATTTTACATCAAAACTGTCTATCTATCCACCAAAAGGGGAGGTAATTAAAATGCAAGAATATAATATTTGAATTTTTTAATGTAAAAACTATAATTACATTGCAACAATATCAGATCAACAGATTTATGTAAATGTCAATAATTAAAAAAAACCTCTTAAATCAGTCACGTGACCTCTTTGTACTGTGGTTTTATATAAATTTTATGTGTATCTTATACCAGGTTTTGGTGTAAATTTGTTACCATGACAACATGGTTATAAGGTTTTAAGGATTCTTTAAAAATGCAAATATTGCAACATTCTTTCAAGAAGGGGTACATTCGCTCAAGATTTAGCGTACCCCTTACAACTATACAGTTTACAATATGTATTTGGTACACAAAACCAATAATAGCTAAAAATTATAAGAAGAAGTCCGACTGTTTGTTGAATTCATGATAAAACCCTTGTAAAAATCAAATAATGTTTCTTAACATGATTAAACTGCTTAAATATAACACTGTAAGTTCTCTTTCTGACTGAAAAATAACATTAAGCTGCATAATCTGTTTCAGTTAACAATAACTTTCAGGTTCATCAAATTTGGTTTGGCAAACACTTTAATTTGCTATATTACAGAAATTTTATTAAAGGAGTATCTTTAGCAAAAAACAGTGTTAAATTACAACTCCTTCTTTCTTTTACTACTAAGTACTAATGTACTAAGGCATACAAACAGTCAATAACCAAGACAAAATAACTTCTGGATGGACTAACAAAATTAAATAAAAACATTCTTCAATGAGAAGAAATTCCAAAAGGGAACTTTTATTGTAGTAAATAAACCATTTATAAGACATTTTGGTTAGAGGCCTTCTTTGGCTTCTCAAGAATCTTTCTGAATTACATTGTAGATTAAATAAAACTCTTATAAATTGTGTATTTACTATAAAATGTATAAAGAGAAAATCATTCAACAAAAAACATGAAACATACTTAAATGATATACAAGGAATCAGTAAAACTTTCCATAAAATACAAAATAAAATTGAAGATAAAATTCATCAGAAAATATGAAATATGAAGACGCTAGCTATACACTGAGCAATTGATAAATGAATGATATAAAATAAAATAATGAACAGAGAAGTGAGGTTCAATTGGTTAAATTGAATTATGCTATAAAATAAAAAATTCTATCATGCTTTTATTAAAACTGTTGATGTTATTTGTTGTCTTCTTGGTGCATATATCATCCTATTTGCTTGGGTGAAGTCTGCTAGATAACTAGGACAAATATTTGTGTTTGACATGCTCAGGGTTAAGGTTTGGATCTATGTGTCATTTTTGTTGTCATGTGATAGCTACAATTTGTATGATCATCATTTTTAGATTTCAAATATACATAACTATTGTAATATACATATATATATGATGTAGGTATATTTATATTGCAACTTGTCTATATAATTTTTTTAAAATACATATACAACCATTTGTTTTCTGAACTTATAAACACTTTTAATATATACCCTAGGTTTACCGCATTTAAGTATAAATTGCTTCAAACTCAGATCCAATGTAAAGTTATTAAGGTGGTACCTAACATTACAGGGAGATAACTCTGTGAAGTCATCTAAACGTTTTAATTATGTTGTGTTGTAAAAGGAATATTAAGCTTCTCAATGATCAAAATTGGTGTTTGTCATATTGCTATATAGCCAGTGTAATTTTTCTGACAAAACGGTTGGTTCAAAAAAAATTTAATTTTTATATTTTTATTAAAGTCTCAAAGTAAATACTCTATGAAAATTAAACGAGCCAAATTAATTTTAGTGAAAGTGTTAGGTACCACCTTAATAACCGTATTATTGTAAAGATTCAAATACAGCTTATCTTCCTTACAATCCCTTGTTCATCATATTCATACTATAAAAATGGAGAATAAAAAATTGATAAATTGAAAAAATTGAAAATAACCTGAAAAAAATGATGATACATTTTGTAATACATTTTGTAATGATATATTTAAATATTTGTTTGAACAATTTGAAAAAATTATGGTTTTAAATGTAACTACATTCATTGTAAGGAAAAAATATGGCACAATTAATACAACTTTGTTTACCTTTAAGTGTATAAATTGAATGGTAAAAAATCTATTAACAAATAAAATTCCAAATTTACAAAATTTGAATAATCTTATATTAGCAACCATTATTCCTGTGTGTTTTCTGCTGTCTATGGATAAACCTAAGATGGTCAGTAAGCAAAATCTAAAATCTTTGAAATATTGTGGATTAATTTATTTTTGTAGGTACATACACATTTTTCGTGAATTAAGGAAAAGTAGTATTTTTTTGTGGATATTTGATCTTGTTGTTTGTGTCTGCAGTCTGCCTAAAAAATATGTAATATGTCAAACACTGAAATTCATGTTTCTACTATATATATATATATATACCATGGAAATCCACAAAAATGCTATATTTCTTGATTTTCTGATGAATTTTGGAACAGCCCTTAGAACAAAAAAAAAAATATAAATCTAATTAGAATTAGAGAATATGATTTCTACATTACTAAGAACTTTTTAAGGGAGTAGACCTTGGTTCAGGGAGATAACTCTTTAAATCAGTTATGCGTTTGTAAAAGTAAAGTTTCGTCAATGAGTTTTAAGCATTTATCTGAAACAGATTGGAAATAATCTATGTATCCTAGAAGCTTAGAACATATTTATGAAAATGGCTGACACAAACGTACTGATGATTTTAAGAGTTATTTCCCTTAACCTAGGTCTACCTCCTTAAATAGCACCAGAATTGATCTTGCACCCTGTGAGGTAAAAACTAACACTTGTATATATGCCAGAGATGGAGTATGCACAATTTACATATATGTTCAGCTGTAAAATTATAGGCAAGTAGGTCAACAGAAAACACACAAGTTTTTATGATCTTAGCATCCATATACTAAGTCTAAGCTAAGCTGAGCAAGAAAATTTGTACAACAAATGAAGTATGTTTAAAGCTTATTACAATGAAATGAATAAAACTACTTGGCACAATAAATACCCAATTTATTAGTAAACAATGGAAAAAATATACAGATGTCGGTTATGAACTTTATGAATATTGCACATAGATCTATATTCAAAATTCAAAAACAAATATGCTTTCAGAGTGTTTGTGTGGCCTTGTAAGTTTGTCCTAAAAAGAAAAAAGTTCACTTATGTTGCTTGAAAAATACCAGAGCTGTGTTACATTTTTCAATACCCATTAAAAGCTGAAAGAATTATCATCTTATGTACACTACATCCAACCCAGATGTAATTAAAATACAATCAACATTTTTCAAAATTTATATTCATTTTTCTATTTTAATTTCAGTAAACAATCTCATTTTAGTGTTGTCAACCGTTTCATCTTTAATTTAAAAACTAAACTTTTCATGAGCAAAAGTTTAATCCTTTTTTAAAGAAATTGACTCAATTTTTGTGTGTTTAACTGAGGGCTGTTCCAGAATTGATTGTATTTCAAAACTTCATTGGAAGAGGTTATTTTAGATGTACAAAATATTGCAATTATAGGAAAAAATAGCAATTATATGAAATAATCTAGCTCTGCGTAGAGACATGAATTATAAAGTGCCTTTTGGCTCAACTTTTGTTTATGGAACAGCCTGAACATTTACCATTTTAATATGTAAGTCTTCTGCCTCAAACTTCAAATATTTCATTCTATGTACATTGAAATGCAACAAATCTGATCAATAAATTCATTCAATTAAATAACATTTTTTTCTGAAAATAGATAAATTTTTGAAAATAATTCATTTTCAAAATAATCATATGTAATTCATGTGGTTCAAAATTCATCTTGTGTGGTTTGGTATTGGATGGAGATATGGAACCATGTGACAACATATTGACCAATCAATTCATATAACTCAATGAAAGACATTCATGAAGTAATTCTTTTTACAATGTAAATATTTATTTTCACAGACTATCCAGTAATAAATTGCACAAAGTACAAATAAGTACTCCAACACAGTTGTAAGTCTATTATACACATTCAACACAAATGAATTTATATAAGTCTTTTCTACTTTAAGTGACTGACTATGTCACTTAAAAATAGCTAAATAGATATTAAAAATAGCAAAAACTATTTTCAACCTAAGCATTCCCAATGTACATCACACAATGTAAAAAGTCCAATAAAATTTGGTTTCATCCAGACCTAATGTCAGGTAAACATTTTAAACATCATAAAATATCTGAAAGACTGTATTTACACAGTCATGACAGTTTGGAAAAGCTGAACGTGAAAATTAACAAAGGAATCACTTAGAACATCAGTCTTAAGTGAAGTTCACATATATTTTAGTTATTATGGTTACTAGCCAGCAAAAAAAGTGTGATGTAGTACACATAGATTGACATATTCATGATATTGTTTTATTTAATTTAAATTTAACTTAAAAAACATCAACAATTTACACAAACTTTACATGTTTACATGTTTGACTTTCAAACAAAACTTTTTGACTTTCAAACAGAACTCTTGAAAGAAAAGTCTGGATTGAAGAACTTTCAAAACAATCAAATTATTTCTTGAATAAACTAATTATGATAATAAAGTGGTTGAAATAAATGCTCTGTTTCTCTGATTCAATTTACATCTGTCAAAAATAGTCTTTTGATTATATATTTTTTGGGGGCATTTTTATTTTTAAAAGATTTTGTTTTACAAATAAAACATAACAAATTATTCAATATTCTGGTACTGAATATCATGAATATTTCAATCAATATTGATAAAAAAAACTTGAATTGAAATTTTTTTATAAAGTACAAATGTATTTGGTTTGGAACTGGTAGCTTTGGACATAAGTCAATTTGTATTTATTTTTTTTCGTCTTCAAAACTTATCATGCTAATCTGACATTAAAAAATTTCAGGCAAACGAAATAATATTTCAATTGCCTTACAACATGTACAAAATTTATCATTCTTATCATTCAAAATAAAATATTCATTTTTCACATATTCAATCACAATGTATAACATTCCTTTTCACATCTTCACAGGAACATTCCATTTCACAATTTCACTGGAATACTTTAAAATTTCAAACACCCACTACAGTTTGAAATACTGGTTGTATTGTCTGTGTTGAACTTTGTAGTGTCATCTGAAATTAACTCCCCTTGTTTGGCTTCCTTTGACAATTTTTTGGCGATAGTATAGAAAAGTTTATCAACATTATCAGCTTCTTTTGCTGATGTTTCAATAAAGTCCATTTCGTATCTGTCTGCAAATTGTTGTCCAATGTGTGTTGGTATTTCTTTGTCATTAATTTTATCTGTTTTGTTTCCTGAAAATAAATAAACATTTATAATACATCTGAAGCTATACACAGACATCGTTGTGATTCCCAAAAAAGAGTGAAAATTAACAGCAAGTTATTCAATAGGATAAAAGTATTTATAACAGTAACCTCAACATTGAAACTAGAGGCTCTAAAGAGCCTGTGTCGCTCACCTTGGTCTTTGTGAATATTAAAGGAAGCAGATGGATTCATGACAAAATTGTGTTTTGGTGATGGTGATGTGTTTGTACATCTTACTTTACTGAACATTCTTGCTGCTTAAAATTATCTCTATCTATAATGAACTTGGCCCATTAGTTTCAGTGGAAAATGTTAGTAAAAATTTACAAATTTTATGAAAATTGTTAAAAATTGACTATAAAGAACAATAACTCCTAAGGGGGTCAATTGACCATTTCGGTCATGTTGACTAATTTGTAAATCTTACTTTGCTGAACATTATTGTTGTTTACAGTTTATCTCTATCAATAATAATATTCAAGATAATGACCAAAAACAGCAAAATTTCCTTAAAACTAACAATTCAGGGTCAGCAACCCAACAACGGGTTGTCCGATTCATCTAAAAATTTCAGAGCAGATAAATGTTGACCTGATAAACATTTTACCCCATGTCAGATTTGCTCTAAATGCTTTGGGTTTTGAGTAATAAGCCAAAAACTGCATTTTACCCCATGTTCTATTTTTAGCCAAAGCGGCCATCTTGGTTGGATGGCCGGGTCACCGGACACATTTTTCAAACTACTAACCCAAAAGATGATTGTGACCAAGTTTGGATTAATTTGGCCCAGTAGTTTCAGAGGAGAAGATTTTTGTAAAAGATTACTAAGATTTACGAAAAATGGTTAAAAATTGACTATAAAGGGCAATAACTCCTAAAGGGGTCAACTGACCATTTCAGTCATGTTGACTTATTTTTAAATCTTACTTTGGTGAACATTATTGCTGTTTACAGTTTATCTCTGTCTATAATGATATTCATGATAATAACCAAAAAAAGAAAAATTTCCTTAAAATTACTTATTCAGGGCCAGCAACCCAACAACGGGTTGTCCGATTCATCTGAAAATTTAAGGGCAGATAGATCTTGAACTGATAAACAATTTTACCCCGTCATATTTGTTCTAAATGCTTTGGGTTTTGAGTTATAAGCCAAAAACTGCATTTTACCCCATGTTCTATTTTTAGCCATGGCGGCCATCTTGGTTAGTTGGCCGGGTCACCGGACACATTTTTTAAACTAGATACCCCAATGATGATTGTGGCCAAGTTTGGTTTAATTTGGCCCAGTAGTTTCAGAGGAGAAGATTTTTCTAAAAGATAACTAAGATTTACGAAAAATGGTTAAAAATTGACTATAAAGGGCAATAACTCCTAAAGGGGTCAACTGACCATTTGGGTCAGGTCGACTTATTTGTAAATCTTACTTTGCTGAACATTATTGCTGTTTACAGTTTATCTCTATCTATAATAATATTCAAGATAATAACCAAAAACAGTAAAATTTCCTTAAAATTACCAATTCAGGGGCAGCAACCCAACAACGGGTAGTCCGATTCATCTGAAAATTTCAGGGCAGATAGATCTTGACCTGATGAACAATTTTACCCCATGTCAGATTTGCTCTAAATGCTTTGGTTTTTGAGTTATAAGCCAAAAACTGCATTTTACCCCTATGTTCTATTTTTAGCCATGGCGGCCATCTTGGTTGGTTGACCGGGTCACCAGACACATTTTTTAAACTAGATACCCCAATGATGATTGTGGCCAAGTTTGGTTAAATTTGGCCCAGTAGTTTCAGAGGAGAAGATTTTTGTAAAAGTTAACGACGCCAGACGACGGACGACAGACGACGGACGACGGACGCCGGACGCCAAGTGCTGAGAAAAGCTCACTTGGCCCTTTGGGCCAGGTGAGCTAAAAAGCTTGGTTTCAATATAAATCAGAAAATGTAAGTAAGTAGGCATATCATAAATTTGTATATGTTTTTCTTTTATTGTGTTGTTCATGGATCAGTCTGTTACCGGTAGTTACCTTGTTATTTTTTGTACATTTGTATAAAGTGAATCAGGATTGATAAACATATTTTCTATTGTAGTTTGTAATACAATTCAAATTCAACATAATATCGGTAAAATGTATATAAGATGTGGTATGATTCTAATGACACAATCATTCATCTTAGTCCAAATGATGTGATATTCAGCAGTCATAGGTCAATAAACTGCCTTCAACAATAAACAAAGTAAAAAAAAAGTGCATCTCTTATGAGATATTGATTAACAATGGTATTTTTAAACATTGTGTAATTTATAACCTACCAACTAAGTAACCACAAAACTTTGTACTGGCATAAGTTTCTATTTCCTGAATCCATGTGGGTAATGAATCAAAAGATGCTTGGCAGCAGACGTCATAAACTAGAATAAGAGAGTTTGCAGATCTATAGTAACTTTGAGTAATGGAGCGGAACCTCTCTTGACCAGCTGTGTCCCAAATCTGTAGCTAAAAATAGAAAGTAAGTGTAAACAATAAAACAGGAAGAGTTCACCTTAAATGATTTTACAGTATTTGTACGACTTTGCCCCTAGCAGAGCTATAGAAAAACAGAACATTATTTAACATGTGTTACCATGGTTACAGACACTTTTTAGATGATCAAAACGTTTTATGAATAGATTAACTTGTGCATGATCAGTGAGTTCATGGGCACTTTAAATTTCATTTAGATTTGAAATTTTTGTTTCACCAACATATTTCCTGTCTTTTTTTATTTATTCTAAAATATTTATGTTAGCATCAATAACTTTATTTTTACTATTGCCTCCAACCTTCACCTGACTACTCTGCAGAAAAACTACATGACATATTTCTTTGTTACCTCTAATTTGTAATATTATATCTAATACTTGATAACTTTGCTTTAGGCAAAAGAAATATATGTATTGTTTCCTGCCTCTAGTAAAATAAATTGGTCAATTTTTTAAAAAAATTTTAAGGGTGCAGAGATATTTTTTTTAGCATCAAAATAGCATGGAAAATTACATGCTTTCTCTAACATGTGTATAGCTAAGTCCAATCACTATAATTCATACCAACATTTGATTATTCAAGCATCCATGTTGGTTTCAGCATAACCAAGGCTCCAACCCTTTCCCATGACCTATAAGTTAGCACAAAAAGCAGGGGGTATAATCAACTACTTACTTTTACTTTCTCTCCATCTATTTCAACAGTTTTGATCATGAAATCTACTCCAATTGTAGCCCCCTGTCCTGGAGGGAATAGTCCCTGAAATAAACAAATAATCATGAAATTTACACCAATTGTAGCCCCCTGTCCTGGAGGGAATAGTCCCTGAAATAAACAAATAATCATGAAATTTACACCAATTGTAGCCCCCTGTCCTGGGGGGAATAGTCCCTGAAATAAACAAATAATCATGAAATCAGTCATTTATAATAAAGTATCTATTAAAGACCATTCCATGGATAGGGATACATGTATAAAGGAGGTCAGAAGTTCACTAGGCATATATGCCTATGACAATAGTCTTTTTGTCAATTCCCATAATTGACCCTGTAATTAAAGATCCTTTTTTAGTTGTCTTCCTTATGAGGAACATCAATATTTATTTACAATAGAATAAGAGAAATTTACCTGTACGTCATGTGAGTAACCTTTAATTTTTTCAAATTTTTCAATAACATAAATTTGTTGTTTAGCAAAATACTTTTGACATCAGCAATTATTTATGTAAATATATTCAATAGTTTTTAACATGGGTAAGGTAATCTATTTATGAAACAAGAATGTGTCCAAAGTACACGGATGCCCCACTCGCACTATCCTTTTCCATGTTCCATGGACCGTGAAATTGGGTAATTATCTAATTTGGCATTAAAATTAGAAAGATCATATCATAAGCAACAAGTGTAGTAACAGTATTGATTGGACTTCAGCTTCATCAAAAACTACCTTGACCAAAAACTTTAACCTGAAACTCCCACTTTCATTTTCTATGTTCAGTGGACCGTGAAATTGGGGTCAAAAGTCTAATTTGGCTTAAAAATTAGAAAGATCATCTCATAAGCAACAAGTGTACTAAGTTTCAAGTTGATTGGACTTCAGCTTCATCAAAAACTACCTTGACCAAAAACTTTAACCTGGACGGACGAACGGAACCACAGACAGACGGACGGACAGACGAACGGAGTCACAGGCCAGAAAACATAATGCCCCTCTACTATCGTAGGTGGGGCATAAAAACAAATGATTTTCTATCACCTCATAAAACTTAAGTCATTGTCATGATTGTTGTAGTCTCTTTGACATATTTCATGCATTCCCCATTTCCATTCTCAATTTTATTTAATATTTTATCTATTTACATGTATCATGTTTACACAAAGGCTAACTATCTAATGAATAATGACCAAGGTAAATAGAGTCTCACACAATATTTTTATGTAAATATACCTGTGTAAATCTTCTAACAAGACATGTCTTCCCAACACCTGCTTCACCAATCAATACCACTTTAAACAAATACTTGTAATCTTCCATGCTAAAATAGATATGAAATAGATCATGTAGATAAAAATCAAACTTGTATCATACAAAAATACATTGGTGCAAGTTCCATAACCAGGAAAGCTGCTTTCTAAATAAAAATATCCATTATATAAATAATAATACATTTTGACATAAAACATGTAAAACAAAATACTGTGTCACCCTGCAGGGGGTACAAAAACATCTGCAAGAGAGATGTGGGCATCATCACAGATTTACTACAACTAACCAACCATCAACTAATTATAACCAGTTTTATTATTCTGAATTTCATTTATAATTTTAGTTTTCAACCTTTAAGAACAACAATTAATTTTATGAATATGGTCAATAGTAAATTTCTAAACAAATTTGTAAATGTATGTATAAAAATTTGCACCAAATATATATGTCCCCAGTATATGTCCTTAGACTAAAAACATATTAATGTGCTATAGATAGAAGTACATGTAGCTGCCTAACCGTAGCTATAGGTCCTTATGTTATTTTTTAACTATTTGCGGACCATAGATCGTCTGTAAAAAGTAAAAAAATAACATCAAGGAACTATGAGCTACAGTTCCCCAGAGCTCTACTATAGAGGAGTCTGGTATCGGGTCCATTCTCCCTCAGTCCGTTCACCAATAAAGTCTGGTCACCCTGGTTTACTTCTCCCTACTTTTATTCAAAAATATTTGTATTATGGTATTAAAGTTTGATCAACTTAATCAGATATTTATATGGTACATGGATACATGGTATATAAAATCTTGAAATTCATGGAAATATTTAGTAAGTAAGTAAGTAATGACTTTATTTACAGAGGGTGACTCAATTAGCTTTCGCTAATCTACCTTGAGGCCCTCACAAAGAACAAACAGTACAAATATTACAATTTATTATTAATCATTTTAAATGCAATTAGTATGGTGTGTTTTTTAGAATTAAATGTTCTTAATCATGTTAATAATATATTTCTCACTGATTGTTGTAAAAATGGTCTTTGATGTATTAATAATAAAACCAACATTTGATTTTGTTTTGATAAAATTAGTCCACATGGAATGAGAAAAAAACAAACAATGGTGTACTTTACATTGTGGTTTCTTTAATTTATATTTCTTTATTTTTCAAGAGGGCCCTAATCGATTCAGACATAAAAGGGCAAGATTTAACTGTCATTGGTGATCATTATCCTATATAAAATAGCGACTACTATGGACAATAAAACCCTATCTGACAGACTAAACAAGACTCTTGCATGTCTTGAGGAAGTTGAGGCTCTTTGGTCCCTGACTTATCAAGATTCTTAAGTTCTGTGCCGTGTACATGAAGTCATATAACACAGTTGGTCAAATTTAATACCTTTTGATTAAATAATAAATGATTATTCTATAAGAAAAACAATGTTATTTCACATTTTTCAATCAGACGAGAAATAATTTATGCTCACCTTATAACGTTTTGTAGATTATATTGATCGAACCATATATTATAGAACTAAATTGTTGGGTTTTAAATGCTCTATTTATGGGTTGATCATCCTATATTAATTTAGAAATGACTCATTAAAAGACACATTTAAAGTTTTGATTGTATATCTTCCCCGTCATTATGTTGGTTTTTTAATCATCAAGGGGACATCACTCTTCACCAATAACAGTGGTTTACCCAATAACCTAATTATAATTTAAGAAAGTGAGATGCAACAATTACCCCCAAAAGGACAACCATGAGTCAAAAGTTAAAATGAAAACCAATGTCAAAATGAACAAAATAAAAATCTACGCGACTCTACGTAAAACTAAAGTTACAAGTGTTAATGTTGCAAAGATCTAAACAAAATGTCCAAAAAGTAGTTCTGTTCTGTTCTGGTATATACCTCCGTTTTATGTCTTTTATTGGAGCACTCCACTTGTCGAATAAGCAAGTAAGCATAAGCATTAAAATCTTAAATACCTAACCGAAAAAGCGGATATTTTTTATATTTACGATATGAAAAATATAATTAAAAAATATAATTAGTTAGTTAAAGTGAATTAAATAAGGGCTTAAAATGTCTCTGATAATATATTAAAAGATATTAAAAAAAAATAATATTATGCACACGTACATCACAAATTGCGGCACTTTGATTTCAGGCCACTATGAATAAATAAATTTTACAACCTAGTAATTTCTAGTCAATAGGTGCAGGCGCGGATCCAGAGGGGGGGGGGGGGGGGGTTCCGGGGGTTGGAACCCCCCTTTTTTTTGGCCGATCAATGCATTTGAATGAGAGCATATAGCTGGAACCCCCCCCCCCTTTTTACTCTGGGTTGGGAACCCCCCTTTTTAAAATGGCTGGATCCGCCCCTGAGGTGCTCTGACAGTCTCATCCGTTATAATTACAACAATGACACAATAAATAAAATAGTCAAACTATGGGTACATCGGTCATCATCGTGTAACAATTTTAAAAGGATTAACTAAACAGAACACAAACACATCTATCTACAAACACATTCATTGATTTGCGTGTCTGACGTCAGAAAATTTTATACGTTACATATATTTGTCGTTCAATGTACATACAAACAATTTTAAAATTTCACATAGGCAATATTAGCATTCAGGGTTAAAAAATCAAAAGTATGTAAGAATAAATTTCAGAAATAGACCGAGATTTAAAATAGTCCAAAAGTTCTATAGAATTTATAAGAATCCACAAATAGTAAATTCCACTACGCAATTGAATGATTTTGACGTTTGTGGTACAACGTATTTTGTAATTCATTGAATAGAAATATATATGTTGTGTACAAGTTATCATTTTGTACAAATTATAATTTTTACGAATTAATATATGAAACACACTGACAACTCTATTTACAATACTATACAATAATATACAATGCTTTTATTTGTTGGAGCAGGTGAGCGAACCATGACACCTTGAATTACACAATACATTCTGCTTTTTGCATTTACACTTCGAATTGTTACAGCCGCCTTCGGATATGCAAGAGAGATAACCCTGTTCACCAGTTTTTGAATTTTTTTTCACAGCTTCCATCTGGGAAAATTGTAAATCTGGAATTTGTGTAACGGACAAAGAAGAGTCACTAATTTATTCTATTTGGTTTGTGCTAAGACTCCTGATAACTTACCAGCTATTGTCCCTACACGATAGCCAAAATTTACTTCTTCTACAACACCCTTGTATATATTCCTCTTTCTGATTCTACCGATTCAGCATCTGTGTTTCTCTCCCATTATCACTTTGGAGGATATGGGTGAACCAAAGGGAAGAAAAATGTCAAGTAATTGATACGCAACTCCAGCAGCTCTCTTAGATTTCAGAGCTCCAAGCACGCTACATTTGGTCAGATGACAAGGCCGTAGCTACCCTTGAGGTAAGTGAGGCAATTGCCGCACTTAAACTTCGACACTGATTATTTTTTTTAATACATATATATATCAATATAATAGTCATTTGTTGTTCTCTCTCAACCTAATTTCTATAACTTGTCATCATTCCTTTTAAACTATTTTTCCTGGATATAACTCAGCATCTCAACGAGTGATGTTTCTTGATTACATTAACCTAGTAACGATAATCACCATGGATCTTTATAGTTAAAACAGCTAGCTCTTGTAGAAAAAGGAAAAGCGACACTGAAGGTAAAGAAGAAATAACTCTAGTAACCTAGTTTTTTTTGTGTGAACATAGTCTGAGTATTGCATATAACTTCATTAGAACAATCCCAATCTAATTAAAAACCGATCTCTCATCGCTCCTGTTTATGATATGTCGCGTGGGAGATCTAACGAAACCCGCTTTGAGGTCACATGTGAGTGACCTCGTAGGTGTGTCTTTTTCAACCAATGAAATTGAGTCTTCCACGATCTTGGAAGCTTAACGTAAGGCAAAGGGATGTAACTCATTTTATTTACGACGAAATCGTCAGTCATAATAATTCAATAACTTTTTTGATTGGCTTATTAATAGGTCGTCAACTCATTTGCATATCTTTATAAATTCATGACTTTTAGTTCACTCACATGTGACCTCAAAGCCGGTTTCGTTAGATCTCCCACGCGACATATCAGAAACAGGAGCGATGAGAGATCGGTTTTTAATTAGATTGGAACAATCCAAAAACGATAAGTAGAGGCTGGCAAATCAAGTACTGGTCTTCCGAAGGGGACAGTCATGTCTGCGTATTCATTTCTCCGTTTCACCAACTTTCGACAAATCAAGTACTGGGCATCGCAAGGGGGAGTCCTGTCCGTGTATTCATTTCACGAACTTTAATCTTTCTCTTTACAGATAAATAAAATATAAATAATATGAAACATGAATGCATGGATTAGTTTTTATCCATGTTTCTTTAACCTAAAAAATTGAAAGAATATCCCATATTCCAATTTGATATTATTGAGGAATGGTATCTACCTTTAACACAGGATTTTGTCTTTACTTATTCGGGACAACGGAATTTCGTTTCTTTATATTCGGGGTTTCGGAATCGGACACCCCAACCCCTAATCCCTAAATTTATAGATTCTGGAACTAAAATACCATCAACTATTTCTTGCTTCAACGGTTTGTTTCGACCACGGCCACTCGATCAGCCTTATTACAAAAATAATACCAAGAATAAACTTCAGTCTATAGTTTACATTAATGATGAAACGAATGTTATTGCTAACCAAACAGTATATTTTAACATAAAACAAAAAAAAACAGGAGTGGACTTAGTAAAAGAGATAAATGATAAGCAATACCCCTCCCCCTCTTAAGTTCAGTTCAAAAGTTGACCATGGTGACAACTATATTGCCTTTTTTTTTTAAATATTTTTTAGACTAGTAAATCTTTAATATGCAATGTTTTACAGGTGAGATAAAAAAAAACTCTCAACTGTAGAATCATAACTTATGTACTCGAGATTCCTCCAATTTAGACGCACCCCTTGATTGACTGCAAGGGTACAGCGGATCCATGTACACTCCCTAAGGATTAATGGAGATATGTCCTTTACAATATTATCCCACCACCAGAACAATCCCCACCCAACACCGCCCAAGGGAGCGCGTGTAGGACACCGGGAAGTCTGTTATTATGGTGGAGGTACTCGGAGAGAACCACCGGGCCACTCGATGGAAACAGACAAACCAGAGAGATATCAGAAGATTGGTCTCCAGGTCAAAGAAGGGGACACCTTTGACCAACCGAGGCCCCCTAAGTACCCATTCTAGTTTAAACTCCAGTCTGGGTACCTGAGATGTGTGTGAGAGGGTGAGACTGAAATTACCCTTCTGATGTACTGATATTTATAGCACCCCGAGTGAGAATCGAACTCGGGACCTTCAGCACTGTAGCCATCGGTCTTAACCACTAGACCACGAACTCACACATGAATAAGAGAAACAGAAATTAAAAAGCCCGTTATAACAAAACAGGAAAGGTCACGTACGCCGGTTATAGTCAGAGAATGCAGGAAAAGATTTTCATGATGAGTGTTTGATGATTCCTGGACAAATAATGCATGCATCTTCTTGATTTAAAAGACAACTTGATAAAAACTAAGTATTGTGGCTAAGATCTTTGAAGTGACAATCGTTATCTTGTAATTGTTTTACAAATTTACAAAAAAAAATGTTATATAACTTGATCAGTCGTTGATTTGATAATGTTATTGTGGTATTTGGTCATTTAATATTATAGGGACATAAAAACCTGAATCTACTTGAAACACAAATTACAAAATAAATTTGTTATTAAAAATTTCCGTATAAATTCCCTTTTTCCTAAAAAAATATTTATTGAAAAAGTGTAGCGTAAATAAATTAACACGTGACTCAATTAGCTTTCAGAACTTCCTCCTTTTATCCAATGAAAATTTGTTTAACAAATCGATTACGTTGTAGTCACCTGACCATCGCCATTTGTAAAATAGACTCATACACGAACATGAAGAAGTTAAAATGAAAAATATGTTAGAACATTTATTGTGACAGACATTTATTTGTACATTTCCAGAGAATAAAATGGAGGACGTTACTGAAGAATACAGAAATTCCCTTGCGGATCTCACGCAAAATAGTAAACCGTTGATAAATATGTTGACCATGTTGGCGGAAGACAACGAAATACACGCTGCCAAGATAGTTCAAGTTATAGAGACTCATTTACAAGAGGTTTAAGTTTTTTCATTTCATTATTTTTGTTTACAATTCATTTTATCATAAATTATAACAAAATAACTGCATTGTTATATGTGAAATGAGATCATTGCCCATATGGTCTCTATGACCTTGACCTGCCCAGAGAAAGTTTCAGGATATGGGCTTTAGCCTTTATGGTTACAAGAGCGTATTTATTTGAACTGCATTTTCCATAGGGTACCACTAGTATTCTGTATTTTTTTTCTTGAAGACTACACAAACTAGGTACCGTAAAAACGGGTAGCAGTTCCTGTTTCTAGAAATGCCAGTGTTGCATTAATTTTACAACCACAAACAAAAATAGGGTCATGCAGCTCTAATTGACTTAAAATGCTGTTAAAAAAGATTGTCTATTTTTTTCGCTAAATGAAAAAGGCATTTTCTTAATGGCTCCGACATGCAGAAATTGAAGATATTTTCTATTCTTGTGTAAAATGTGAATATGATTTTCGGCAATTTTTAAACCTAATTGGATAAGCTTTTAATTAAATGTAATTCCAATCCTGTATCAACCCATTCAGAAGCCGTAGGATTCTATTTTTAGTACCATGTTGGGGTTTAAAACTTGCCGGTAAAATGTAAACAAATAATTGCGCTCTTGTAACCTTATAGCTTGTCCTTCATGAAGTTTCAAAGTTATACACATACCCAAACAGATATACATTGTATCCAATGTCCTTTACATCATTTTACTCGTCCATATAACACCAATCTACTCAATTGATTACCCAGAATGTACATTTATCATAAACAAAGACTACACTTGCAGAAAATTATTAAACTATGGCATATGCACAACACTGACAGCATTACAAATAAAACCATATTTATTTTAACACAAAAGTGATGTATCCAAAATCCCATGTCGTTATAAGTGAGGTTATGTTGTACAGTGCCATGCCTGAGCTAATTTTGATATGATCTGATCATTTTGGAAGTTTCATTGTAGTGTCATGCTCCCGTTCATCAAAAGTACTAATAAATTTATTTCTAAATTTTGCCAAGCCTAAAGCAAATTTCATTGCTTCAAAGAAATATTCTTTAAATTAAAAAAAAAATCTTTACCCCATTTTAGTTTATTTTGAAACTAAACATGGTCAAACAAAAAAGTATGTATGTGTGTTTACTGTCACATGCAGAAAAAAAAGGGTAAGGCAGGATTTTTTTTTACATTGAGTCTGTTGGTCTTTGGAGCAAGGCCACATTTAAAAGAATGTCTGTTTCCCCTCCCCTGGATCTACCCTTTGTAAACAGACCAGGAAGGCAGGTTTTTTTTTTTTTTTTTTTAACCCTTTCACCGATTGCTGCCCAGACAGAAGCTACTCTGAGACGATGGCTTCCCTGGCTACTTTTACTCAAGTGGGAGATCTTCATAATAAATGTCAATAAAAACTTGTTTGTAGTTATTTGTGTATTTACATGTATTTCATTCACTAACACCATGTTCACAGTTTTGTTTATGTTTTGATAATTTTTTCTTCATAAAATATTCAAATTTTCAAATTTTCGTCATTATACATGTTATATAGGTGAAATTCTCAAAATTCTGCTCTTTGACCCCAAATCGTAATTTTTTAACCCAAAACGGCAAAATTTTGATAAATTTTATGAGACTGTACAAATTCCTCACACTGAACGATGTCCATTCCAAGTGTACATGTTTTGTACATAAAACGACATTTTATGTCAAAAAAGTATACTAGTTTGGCTTCAATTCTTCCATATTCTTTCAAAAAAAATGTTCCCTCATTTCAAATTCTCGTAAATTCCGTAAATTTCCTCTGATTTTGACACGGTTTTCAACAAACGGAAGCGCCATGTTTACACTTTCATCCGGGTATTCATCAAAGAAAGATAACTCATGTTTGCACTGTTTTGAGCGGGAAATATAAAAGATGTATTCTGATCCCGGTAAAACAGGACTCGTCGTCGGCTGTCTGAAGCGTGAATCCCGGTAAAACGGGACTCATCGGCGAAAGGGTTAACTGGATGTGATTGTCATAGCATGGTCACATGAATGGTTTGATTTGTCCAGTCCAGGCCACTTATCAGTTGTTTGTGGTCAATTTGAGTGTATTTATTTAGATTATCAATCCTTCTCCTTTCAAGCACTTACCAAAATTGGAAACAAATTATTTTCAGGAAAAAAATAATTTTGATTTTTTTGTGGAAAGTAATTTTTTGACCCGGGGGCTTATTTTTGACCCTGGTGGGGGGAGGGGAAACAAACATATTTTGAATTTTGGCCCAACATTATAACTTTAACAGTGCTTAATCAAAATTGGCAAAAAAAATTAGGGTAGGGGATAAAAATTAGGGTAGGTAGGGGTAGAGTAAACACACATACTTTTTTCTTGGCCAAAGGTGTTTTTAAGTGGATTCAGTTATTCATAGCCATTGAAATGTAATAAAATTTAAAATTGAAGTTTGTATTTCAGGATTGGAAGATACTTTATAGCATATATATGTTTACATTAAATGTTTGTTGACTTTTAATTTTGTTTTTTTATTAGTGCCCTCACACAAATATATACCATTTAAATTCTGAACAACCTTAAATGCTCTATGCAGATAATTGAAATCCATATGAAAAGTTTTGTATGGTTCAACAATACTTTCTGCAACATAGATTCTGAGGGAAAAGAACATATTTTTAAGCCATTTTGTCAAAAAAAGAATATTTATACCATAAATACGGCAAAAGAAAATTATATATGTGTGGTTCCAGTTACCCGACCGACCTTAGTTTAAACCTCGACTCTACAAGAACAATTTGTTTTCATTTCTCTCAAATTTTGTGGATTGTGTATTTCAATAATTAGATATGTAGATTTCTGTCGTCTGAATTTGATTGACCATCAGAAGTATCTGTTATGGCTAAAATGCAACAATTCATAACAGAATGCAATAAAAGTAACTAAAAACTTATCATGAATGTTTATTTTACAACCCAACTCCTGTAAAATGGTGAACTTCCAGTAGGGGCGTGTATAAAACAGTATTGCTGGAATCAATTTCAGTCAGATTTTATTCCCGGATTTTGACAACCCAATTTAAAAATTTAGAAGAAAAAAAATTGTCGACCTAGCTCTCGATCCTACTTTGATAAGGATGTAACTGGAACCACACATATATATTTTTTTATGCCCCACCTACGATAGTAGAGGGGCATTATGTTTTCTGGTCTGTGCGTCCGTCTGTTCGTCCGTTCGTTTGTCCGTCTGTCCCGCTTCAGGTCAAATTTTTTGGTCAAGGTAGTTTTTGTCAGATGAAGTTAAAGTCCAATCAACTTGAAACTTAGTACACATGTTCCTTATGATATGATCTTTCTAATTTTAAAGCCAAATTAAACTTTTGACCCCAATTTCATGGTCCACTGAACATAGAAAATGAAAGTGCATGTTTCAGGTTAAAGTTTTTGGTCAAGGTAGTTTTTGATGAAGTTGAAGTCCAATCAACTTGAAACTTAGTACATATGTTCCCTATGATATTATCTTTCTAATTTTAATGCCTAATTATATTTTTTATCCAATTTCACGGTCCATTGAACATGGAAAATGATAGTGGGAGTGGAGCATCCGTGTACTTTGGACACATTCTTGTTTGGCCTTATGTCAATAGACTGTTAATCTTTACTGCTTGAGGTCATTGATAAGAACCAGGGTTAGGTCAAACCACATCTTTATAATTGGCATTTGCTGCTTCTCCACTAACAATGATGCTTTAACCCTTTCAAGAAAAATCCCTTTTTACCAGGATTCAAGCGTCAGACAGCTGGCGATGAGTCCCAGTTTACTGGGTGTTGGTATACCTTTTTCCCATTAGTTTTTGATATGACATTGAGAAGTTATTGAATTTTATGCTTTCAAAATGTGATGGGCGTATTATGCGTTCATGGGGCAGCTGTTTATTTTGACATAAAATGCTATTTTTACATGTATGAACTAAAACAATTCCAAGGGTTAATGAGTCAAAGCAAAGTCTAGTTGGCTTGAAATGAGATAAAAGCACCATGGAAACAATCACATTAAAACCATACTCAGCATATAATATTTGTGTAAGAAGATGTGGTATGAGTGCTAATGAAACATTCCATAATACTGACGAAGATTATTCTTAAAAAATGATGTCTATTGTTAGACGTAAAAAAAAATATGTACATGTACATGTATATTTTCAGTTACCCAACAGTAATGACAGTTCTTTACTTTCCCACCAAAATAAAATAGCAATAGTTGGTACTTTTTTCAAGCAAGTCTTTGAAATGCTATGTCTAATATGATCTAGAAAAACCTATGTTTTACCATTATCAAAATCATCTCCATCCACGATAAACAAATAGCGATGGTCTTACTGTTTTATTGTGATCAATGATGAAATGCAACCATGAACTGAATATTATACAAAAGCACAGTTCAAAATACTTCATGATGCAATCAATCGATGAAGATAGAAATCCTGATACAGCCCTTTTTTTTTTTACTTTGGTTCTCAAAGATTTCCTTTTTTGAAGATAAATATTATACACATCATTTACACAGAAATTGTGGTTGTGTTTGTTTCAAATAAGACGTTCTGAAAACATTGACTGTGACTACACCGAAAGATTTTCACATCGGAATCGCTACGTACCTCCAACAGATTTCCTCTGACATCGTCCTACTCGGGCATAGTTTACCATCTTTCATGTATTCTCTGTATGATTGCCAGCGAGACGATTGTCACATGACCAAATATTTCATATTGTATGATCGCCAGTGAGACAACAACTAACCAGAGTCCAAATGATGTGAATGTAACCAACTTGGTCTGGATGTCTTCATGACCTTCAACAATGAGCAAACCCATATAGTTGTTTATATCCTCATCCTTTAGTCTCTGCTAGACAGTTGTCACATTCACATTGGCAACCATATCACTTCTTATTTAGTCATATTTAAATTTAGAATATGAAATGAAAAGTTGATAACTACCGGTAAATAAGGTGATAGAAAAAAACATTGCTTAGGTTCAAAAATTCTTTTGACAAATCCTGGTATAAAGCACTTTGAATTACTCATTGCAATTTGCACATGTGTCATATTGTTTTTGTTTCCATAAATGTTTGTTTGTGTATTAAACTGTCTTGACTGTATCACCTGACTATTTAGTTGTTGAGTTGTTATATTGTTTATAGGTTCAATGTTAGTAAAAGTCTGGCAGTACTACATTTGTAGTTCCAAACGCTTTGAAAATTCAACTGGACATTTGGTACAATTAACCGCTCTTAACTGGACCAGAATCTAACTAACAGGACATTTATACTTGCCTTTGCCCAGTGTCAGACACCCTTGTGAATGGTCCCATATACATTTGGGGTACTCCTATTGGCTTGAATTGTGAGAGACCTTTTGAATCTGTGTTTTCAAATACAATATGTAATTGATGAAGTTTACAATAGCCCTGCTGTCCGTCTATCTAATAGCACAGCGCTGAAGTATGAAAGCACTGAATACCAATAGCCTCGGGGGAAACACAAATAAACTATTTTTGGTGTACAGAATAATTGTTTAGTGTACCTGTACTTGTTATGTATTCTTAGTTTGGTTCTTTTTGAAGATATATTTGTATCTGTAGTACTATAGTAAAAGGTTAACTATATTTGGTGCATGAAATGATTGTAAGGTGCAATGTCTGTCTGGCAAAATTCATCTGACCTTGACCTTAAATCTAAGTTCATTGGTTTATTTTCCTGTTCAGTCAGTCATAAAGAAACCACTAGGCTTAGCAATAGACCAACTGTATATAAGCTGTACTCATGTAAAATACATGCGGTTGATTCTATATGCGTTTCTTAATTCGTAAATGTTGGAAGCAGTGAATAAAGAAAGAGCAACCATAATAAATTTGTGATGACTTTGAGTCTGATATTTATTATAACGGCTATGGTCAGCTTGAACATGTCATTATACCAAAAATAAGCGTGTATTGATTGGTGATCATTCATCTCGTTTTAAAGAATATACATGCACTTGTAAACATTTGTAATACATTTATAAATGTCTGGAATATATGACCGTTTGGAAGCCATGATTTGCATCAAGACATTTCTTTGAAGTTTGAAAACGCTGCGAACTCTTCAAGATAGGATTTGAGCTTGACGGTTTTGAAATTTCTTGATTTTTTCACTATCAGTAAGCTGTAAGGCAATATTGGATGCATTCCGTGAAATTGCTGTAACACTTCAACTTATTTGTTGAGAATACTAATAAACATGGAAAAATTAACATATGAATACATGCTAAAACAAATTTTCATAATATATTATAGTATGATTGCCAATGAGACATCTATCCACTAGAGACCAGAGGATAACAAAGTAAACAACAAAGCAATTATTATTTATGGATGTACTTGGTGAGGTTTTGGAAATTGTGTCAAATATGTTCGGACTCCTTGGTGTTTTTCCATACAATACAATGTAAAATATTTTTTTTTTTTTTTTTTTTTTTTTTTTTTTTTTTATTTTATTTTTTTTTTTTTTTTTTTTTAAATTATACATACTTTATTGAAAACTTTCACATTTGTTAGTTTGATACAGAAAGTACCGGTACCTTATCCCGGCCTCGTTAAACATTAGATTGTATATTTAGAAAAATTGTTAGTAATTGTTAGTACTCAAAATTACAAAATATATATACAGTATATTATTGTGTATCAATTATTTCAATATTGATCAATAAAGTGAGAATTTTATTTAAGAGAGAATGTGAGAAGAGAAGAGAAAATAATAAATAATTAAAACACAAATACAAAACAAAAAACAAAAAATAAAAACTAGAGAAAAAAAAATAAAAATAAAAAATAGAAAGTCCTTGAAATTTGGAATTTGGCAGCAGTATTTTTTTTGGCAACATTAAATAGATTTGGCAAAGTTGGTTTTCCATTGTAAATAATTCATACAAACACAAAATAGATATTAGAGAATGTATATGCATTTTAGGCACAAAACAAGAACAAAAGACAATAAACAATAAACAACATATAACAGTATATTAAATAAAAACATATATGATGGTGTGAAAAGGCTAAAATAAAATGCACAATAACATTACATAGGGTAATGCTAATTAAGTTGCTTAAGTGTAAATTATTCTAATAATGGAAGCCAGGGGTCCCAGTAGAGGTTGGCAATTTGAAGAGGCTTTGTTTTAAAAAATATATTCTTTTCTAGTATTAGATTTTCTTTTAGATAGTTTTTCAGCCCTGCAAAATTTACTTGATTTTCACACAGTTTTGTTCTATAGATAAAGAATTTTGATAAAAGTATTATTAAGTTTTTTATTTTATTATTTTCTGTTTTTCCTAAATTTCCAAATAAAATTATATCCATGTTAAATGGAATAATTATTTGTGTTTGGTTATAAATCCAGTCCATGAGTCTTATCCACAGATCTGCTATTTTATGGCATGTCCAAAATATGTGTTCAATATCTTCAGTAACTTCACTGCAGAAAGTACATTTATCGCTTTGTTTTATTTTTATCTTAAATAAAAATTTATTTGTGCCCAATATTCTGTGTATTATTCTATATTGGAACCAGTGGAGTTTTGAGCTTTTTGTGGAGTAGAAAGACATATTATGCACAGTTTTCCAATCAAAATTTTTGTTGAGTGTTAAGGACCATTTTTCTTCACATCTAAGTTTAGTACTGCTTTTTTCAAATAAAACATTATACATATCTTTCGAGCCTTTTCTTGATAAAAAAAATATTCTTATATTATTTGGCATAATTGGTCCTAGTGTTTTATAACAATTGTTTATGGATATATAGTTTTTTAAAGCCTTTTTATATGATTTTATTGATGAAATGACCCCATTATAAGTAAGAAAGTTTGACTTAATTTTATAAATGTTTTGGAATTGTTGAAAAGTCATTAGTTTTCCCTCATCGTTTAATAAATCATTTATCAAAAAGATCCCTTTATCTATCCAGTCTTTATAGAAAATGGATGTTGTTCCTATTTTTATGTTTTCATTATTCCAGAGCGAATCTGATAAAAACTCCTCTTCATTTTTTGGTATGAATTTATTTTGTAAATCTGTCCAAGCTTTAAAAACTTCTTCCCAAAAAGGGTTTTTACATCTTTTTGTTGGGCCTAAATAAATAAGGTTTTCAATACTAATTTTTTCAGTACTTTCTAATAGCTTATTTAGTTTTGGGTTGTTTTTCAACAACCGTCTTATCCAAGTTAGTTTCAATCCTTTTATATATTTGTCAATATCTATCATTTTCAGCCCTCCTAATTTGTGTTCAGAACATAATATTTCTCTTTTTATCTTGTCAGGTTTGTTTTCCCAAATAAATGAATAAATTTTGTCAGTTAGTTGTTTTAAAGTATTTTTGCATGGTGCTTGTAATGTTAAAAACAGATGGTTCAATTTTGAAATAATTAGTGTCTTAATGATAGTTATTTTTCCAACTGGTGTTAATGTTTGTTTAGACCAAATTTTTATTATATTTTCAATTTCTTTAATTCTTGGACCATAATTCAACAGTTCCATTTCATGCAAATTGACAGAAAAGTTTATTCCTAGTAATGTAAACCTACTGGAACCCCATTCCAATCCCCATTTTACACACATTGTGTCTTGACTATATTTCTTTTTGCCTATCCACACCACCTTTGTTTTGTCCAAGTTCATATGGAGACCAGACATTTCAGCATATTTTTGGAGTAAGCGAAGAGATGCATCTAGAGATTCAGGTGTACCGTCAAGTATTATTGATGTGTCATCTGCGTATTGGGAGATAAGATATTCTGTGTCATCAATTTTAATTCCTTTAATTTCTTTGTTTTTTATGATTAAAATTCCTAGAATTTCAGCACATAAAAGAAAAATATAAGGTGATAAAGGATCCCCTTGTCTACAGCCTCTTTGAATCTGAAAGAAATCTGATAAAAAACAGTTTTGGGATACTGATGAGCTTATATTTGTGTAAAAAGTCTTTATCCAAAGTTTTATAGAGGGTCCAAAATTGAAAAAGTCTAATACTTCATTTATGAATTTCCATGATACCGAATCAAAAGCTTTTTCAAAATCTATGAGAAGGAGAAGACCTGGCAAATCATTTACCTCTGTATAGAATAAGATATCATATATGAGACGAGTGTTTTCTCCAATATATCTTCCAGGAATAAAACCTGTCTGATCATTGCTAATAATAATGGGTAGAACAGATTTCATACGCTCTGCTATACAACTTGATGCTAGTTTATATGTTGTATTCAAAAGACTTATTGGTCGCCAATTTTTCATAAACTGTCTAGGTTTATCACCTTTTGGTAAACAAGTAATAATACCCTGTTTTTGAGTTATTGATAATTCCCCCCTTTTGTAACCATAAATTATAGATCTGAAAACAAATTTTCCTACATTTATCCAAAAGAATTTAAAGAACTCATTTGTAAAGCCATCTGACCCTGGACTTTTCTCATTTTTCATTCTACGCATAGCTGTTGTCAATTCATTATAAGTTATCTCCCCCTCTAAAGATTCTTTTAAAGTATCATTTAATTTTTTAATATCAGAATCAGGTATTTCACTATTAAGATTTACTTCACTCAAGCTTTCTGTTTTAGTATACAGTTTTTTATAGTAATTTTTGGCCTCTTCTAATATTTTATCTTGTTTACAAATTGTCTCCCCTTTTTCATTAACTAGTTTGGGGATGGTTTTATTTATAAAATGTTTAGTTTCCATATTCAAAAAAAAACTAGATGGCTTTTCCCCTTCTTCAATCCATTGCATTTTTGACCTGATATAGTATCCCCTCATTTTTTCTTTCCTTATTATTCTAAGATCAGATTTATGGTGTTCAATTTCATTTAATATTTCCTCTGTTAAGATGCTTTCCTCTAATTTCTGAATTTTTTCTGATAGTATTTTTTCCTCTTTATCTCTTTCCTTCTTTTTATAAGATGCATAGGAAATAGTTTTTCCTCTGATTTCTGTAAGTAATATTTCTAAAAAAAGTTGGTCATTTATTGTAAAGTGGATGTCTAAATCATTAATTTCTTCTAACGTTTCTCTATTATATACTAATGATGCATATTGGTCTTTTACTTTAAGTATAGTGTCTTTTATAGTTTTGGAGTATTCAATATCATGTAAAAGTGAGTTGTTAAATTTCCATAATCCTTTTCCAAGTATGAAATCATTCATCTTCAGATTTAATATTATTGGGGAGTGATCTGATCTATAGCTGTTGTGATTTTGTACATCAACTACATTTTGATTAAGGTCTTGGGATATTAAAAAGAAGTCTAATCTTGCTTGTTTTATGGGATTAGCTTTTCTCCATGTGAACTGTTTTAAATCTGGATTAATTTCCCTAAAGGGGTCTGTTAAATTATAAAGATCTTTTAAGTCTAGAACTTTCTCCTTAGCTTTTGGGTTATTAATATTTTGATAATTATATGTATCAAGACTTTGGTTTTGTACTAAATTATAGTCTCCAGTTATAACAACTGATGGATTGTTTAAAGTTTCTATCATTCCACTCAGTTTTATATAAAAATCTGGTGTATCTTTGTTTGGACCATATAAGGTTATTAGGGTCATTCTCTTTCCTTCGATTTCCATATCAATTCCTAACAAATTTCCTTGATCATCTTTTTTTACTTTATGTATTTTATACTCAAAGTTTGTTGTCAATAAAATTGCTACCCCTCTTTGATTTGTAGCAAATGAATTAAATATGCACTCTCCTCCCCATAGATTTTTTATTGATATTTCATCATTTTCTGAAAAATGTGTATCCTGTAAGCAATATATATTACAGTTTTTTGATTTAAGATAATCAAAAACATCTCTTCGCTTCTCTATTGAATTAAGATGTAAAATATTTTGCCCCATACCACCCATTTATTTTTTCATACAACACTTAATAGCTCAATCCTCATGAAAGGTCATTTACCAAAATGTTAGAACATTCTTGATTTTCTTTCTTTTGTTTCGAGACCAAATAATACCAATGCAAGTATAAGGTAAAAGTCCGAGTCAGCCTTTTCCCACCATATTTTACATCTCAAATATCTCGAAAAGGAGGTCCATAACTTATCAATATTTTTTGCTTATCTTTATCCTTAATTGATGCTCTACCAGCTTATAGTATCAATTTTAATTTCTTAATTTCTTAATTTTTACCTAACCTCACTTAAGTACATCCTTATTATCAGGGACAATAACATAACAGCACTACACCATACATGGGTATACTTGTAACCTTAAATGGTGAAATGTGTAAAGATTACAAACTGTATGATCATTATAATCATTGAGAAGGCAGCACATGTAAACGGATAAGTCTGAGCAACATGACAACATCAAAAACAAACAAATATTAAGATTACAGTATCTATATATGCTGTCATCATGCACGAAACCATGTAAACTGCAGGCGCCATTGGGATACATACATAAACAATAAAAACGACACTGTTCTAATTTTTTCTGTTCAACAATACTTTTAACATGTCTAAACGACTTTTATATGGAAACCAAAAGACATCAAGAAACCATTGAAATTGTTTAAAAGCGCTGCTTTGTTCTATGAAGATTTAGACTGGTTTCAAAACTTCCGATCTCTTCAGTGCAAAGGGATACACTGGACTGCAGCAGGTTATAAAATACAAAGGAAAAAAGACACTGCCATTTTTTTTTTTTTACAAAAATGGGAAGGGGTTTCAAGAAAACATGGCAGGTTGCTTCACTACCAAAAACCAACTGTAAGAAAAAATATAACAGCAATGGGGAAAATAAAAGACAGAAAGACTCCTGAGCTTGTTCTGGCTTTGAACAGACGCATTTAAGGATAAGAAAAAATCATCAGTGATCAAATTTTGAAAGAGATGAAAGATAACCTTTGGATGCAGACTCTTGCTCAGAAGAGATGTTGTTTTTGATATTTTTCATTCATGCGGTGGATGCATATTTAAAGTGTCGGACCAAGTTATCATCAACTGCTTTTCACACACAGACCTAAATGTTTTTTTACAATCACTCAAGCTCTCTCTCCACTAATAATTTACTAGTAGCCATGAAATTGGAAAGAGTGTTGAAATTGTTTTAAAAACACCTACAGTACAGGTTATGATATCAATCTTGTGTCACAAACTTGCTGTTGAATCAATGAGAAAGTTATGTGATTTTTTTTATTTCCTGGTCTTAACTATTGGACAGTTTGTTTCAATGGCCAATTTTGGTCAAACCTAAGATTGAAATGTTTTTCTTATCTGCCAATAACTCTGCATTTAAGAGTGGATGAATAATATGTCAAGTTAGGTCGTCATGTCTTCCAGCAGATTCCAGCTTTGTCCAGCAACTTTCTTGGATTACAATAATATGCGATGACCATGACATTTTCAACAGGATTTAAAATTAAAAGAAGTCATGGTCTTACTGTCCAATTTGAATATATGTTGTTCGTACATATGCATATCCATTTTGTTTGTTGTAGCTCATTGACAAGCACATAATTATATATAATACACAATAGTATATACATCGTAGATATGATTACTTTAATATCAGTAGTATCAAAATCGACTTTAAGTCTGCCGATAATGGAGATTGCATTTGACCATTTGTTGTTGTTGATTGTTGTCAGTAATGAATGGTTGTTATGTCTCCCACACTGGCACATGTTGATGTGTTTCATATTTTAGTGGCTTAGATCTGTACATTTCCTGTTCCTAATTTGGAACAAGGCATTATTTGGCATACTTTTGACCCAGAATGAGCGTTTGTTTCATTTGAAGCTTATTTTTTTGGCAAGTCTTTTACGTCATAATGAGTTGATCTCATATATATTCAATGGTGAGTGGGTTTTGATCTGTTATCAACAAGTATTTATGTAGAAGACTTCACCACTAAATTAAACTGGATTATGCTTAAGAAAATTCATATATTCATATAGTTCATAAAGAATATTTATATATTATATTATATGTTAACAATATCTTTTTGAAAACTCTGTGCCATTTGTACATTAAATACAATTTACACATACAGTTCTTGACATGATAAAGTCATCTCGTGCGATAATATTATCATAAAGATAAAAGAAGATAAGGTATGAGTGCCAATGAGACAACTCTCCATCGATCCAAGTCACAATTTGTAAAAAAAACAAATGTTGAGCCTGCTAACCGTCTGAAATAATTATATGTACATCAGGAAAAAATGAATGAATTAGAAATTTACAGAGCATCAAAATAATTTACACACTTCGTTACTGGACGTGTAGCCAATGATATGTTTGCAAAAAAGTATGACAATACATCAACCTGAACAATCTATGTATTCAATTATCAAGAAAATTTCAATTCATGAAATCAACAACTTATTTAGACGCGTATGTATGAAAAACACACCTAATACGCTTTGTTGTTAATTTTCGTTTACATATTTGATTTGATTTGAATTGCTTTAAATTTACATTTTTATTTCAGGATGTGTTTTGCACTTAACTTTTTATTCACTCATTTATTGATTTGTGTGCATTTAATATTATTTTAATAATATATATATATGTCATGTATGTTTTCATTAAGACATGAAACTCAATATGGGCTGATCCATAAAATGTGCTGTAAGATTTCAATTTGAGAAGTGTAGCAATGTAATTGAATATTTGCTACATGTCAATCTATGATTTGATGTTCACAAATTATATTGAAATATTTTTTGTGTACTTCAAGTTCCATTGACACTAGCAATTGTACAATTACTTTGCATCTGTATGTTTTAATGCAACAATATGGTAAACAAATTCTAGTTTATTAATTTAATCAAGTCTTAAGATAAAAAAAAATAAAAGAAATAAAGATAAGTGCAAATTATAAGTTTACTTACTCCAGGAGTGTTGCATTAAAACTAATATTCACACATTTTATTTGGAACAGCCTGCTCTTCTGCTTTCTATTTTCAGATCACTTACAACTTTCGACAGAGAATCATATTTCATTTTCTCGCTACAGGTTGACGCGACCAAGAAGTTGCCAACATTATACTTGATTGACTCCATTATAAAGAACCTCCCAAAATCTACTTATCCCAGTTTCTTCTCGCACAATATAGTCAACATATTTTGTAATATGTTTGAACAGGTTAGCATCAGGTTTTAATCGATAAAAATTTTATGGTGAAGAGTAAAAAAAATATTTATGGAAAAACAATCCGTTTGATAACCAATAAAGTTTCAAGCAGGATTACTTATTATTTAAATTTATATTTTATTGTGACGATTTGTTAATTTTTTATGAAAGGTTGTGTGTATATTTGAAATCCATTTACATTTACACTGGATAATTATTATGTTGTTGTATAATGGTGATGGTCATATTTTATATGTCTGAATTTTAAAGTGGAGTTTTAAGTTTGCATGTATGTGAGATATGAAATGACTAATTTAGCTCTAAACTCAAACTTTGAATTTTTTTGTAGAAGTTTTATTATATTAGAATTTTTATTTTTATTTTTTGGAGAATTTTTTTGTAAAATTTAATATTTTTTATTTGAATTTTTTGTAATTTTGACAAAATATAGATGACAGTCTCTACCATGTCTACACAAGTTGATTTTTTTTCATTGGGGGGAAAAAGAATTCATTAAAAGAAATTAATGAATAACATAACTATTAAGTCTGAATTGTTTTTTAATTTCCAATTCAGTTGTTCACATCTCATAAACATTCATACTTAAAATTCAGATGTGCCTTCAATTAAGGTAAAACATATGTAAGTGTTACACAGAAGACATATGTTACAAAGTTTTTACAGTTTGAATAACAAACAATGGGCGTGTGAATGACTTCACTTGGCATTCATTGTCAGCATTGTTAAACATGTTAAATGATTATTATTTTGCTGGTAACTTTATTTCACTATTGTTACAAGCATATATGTATGTGTAACAGGAATTTGGATGAAATATTGTGCACATGGAAAATTTTAGAAAAATTAATCCTTGAGGAGTTTCATTTATCTGATGCAAATGTGCGTAATTAAAAGTGATTTTCATCAGTGAAAATTTTAAATGATGCCATCAGAATATTGAAAGCTGTTCGCCTAATTCATATATCATCTTCACAAATTCATCAATGGTGATATTATCAATACATTGAAACGTCAGTCAAATTCAAGATAAAGACAAAGGATTTATCGATTAATTTATTAATTCTGGAGTTATGAAAAAACAGAAGTCTTAAACTGCAAACCAAATATATTCATGGAGGCTGCACAACACTTGCAATCAGTGTTTAACAGATAAAAATCAATTGTGAGAGATCTTCAAGAATTTAAAACAAGGACCAAACACATTACTTAAAAGTTAATTTTAGATTTTGAAATATGGAAACTAGAACTATACATAGCTATGCTAGCAAATGGATGGAAATACAAGATAAGAAGTGGCTTAAAGTGCAAATATTGAACATCTCTGAGAAGCTGATATTAAAAGAAGAGGACTACACTTGTGCTTTTATGCTTGAAATGGCAGAAACAAATGATCAGTGCCAAATGCATTTAAACCAGTGACCAGAAAATCGTAATCGCACATCATTTCTACATGTCCTATGTGCAAATTATTAGATTGTTATCAGTTGGAAGTGTGACGCTAGTGCACAAATTCTAAGGAAGGAAAATAAAATGAATTTATTTCATGATGTTGAAAGCCTTGTCAGTGAAATAAAAAAAAATGTCTGCTGAGAAGATGGCTACAAGTTTATGTGGACTTTTGGTTGATATATATCTTGTAACAATAGTGAAACAAAGTATATTTAATTTGAAAGCGTGAACCATTATATTTAGATACACTACACAAAATACACACCAAAAAAAAACCAGTATCTACTCCGAATTGTCTGTTGATGTGTGCCAAAACATTTTTTTTTGGTGACACCTCTATCAAATGTAACAAATTAAAAAAAATTGCTATGTTAACATGACAATGATACATTTGCTTAAATTTGGTACTACATTGTTATTCGTAAAATATATACTGTAAATTCAGAAATTATTGCTATTTTTCAATACTCCCAACTACTGATAACCACAATAGTTAAACCTTACATTCTTGCTTTCATTTGCCCCTTGTCAGTTTGTGATTCATTTATTTCCCTTGCACTACACAGGCTACATGAAATCTGTTATCAGTTTAATTACTCAATGAATAACACGGGACAACTGTCTTACCAGTTTCAAGATCCCCAAATGTGGTATGAAATGTTTAATCTTCAAGTCCTTTCTAGATCCTCATGACATGTGCATATGTTGGAGAAATGTTCATTCACTTCTATTCTATTACAAAAATATGCAATGAGATCAAGATGTTTGCAAAGAAAAAAAGAAACATCTTTAATATACAACTTATAATAAATTTGTGCTCGCTGCAGATTACACAAGATGACAAGTAGAAGGTATTTTATGGGGTCCCTGAAAAGTACTAAAAAGCAAATGCAACGATTTCTGAATTTACAGTAGTCTAGACTGTTTTTTTTCTGAAACATCATAAACAAAGCCAGTGATACTTGTTACACAATACCAAAACAAATGTCTACGAGATAGAAATTTTGAACACCTTTCAAACAGTTGTACCTGCTGTTCAACAGAATCAGCAGTATCTTGAATACATATAATGCAAGATTCATTTCAAACACATTCTTTAAAAATACTATTGAAATTTTATTATTTAATTACAGATATACATGAATGGCTTTACCTTTGTTTTACTTACATATTGTTTTTAAGTTTTAAGCCTTTGCCTGAATAATTTTTTGATGTCAATTTTTGTACAATAATTTCTGAATATGCAAGATTTTCTAAAAGTTTAACGTTTTTTTAATTCATGTATATACATGTTTACTGCATCTGATTCAGATCTTTTAAAAAAGTGAATCTGTTGGAAAAAGGCTGCAGTTGAACTTGGCGAAGACTTAATTTTATTTATTTTTCAACTTTACAAAAAGCCTAATGTAGTTTGTAATCAGATGATATTCTTGCAATTGTATTTTTAAATATTCTATTTCTTTTGAAAAAAACTAAATGTTTGTCAGCTTTTACCTGTAGAACCTTCTGTATGAAAAATTGTACAACTATGAATTGTCACGAATTTCCTAACTAAAACAAAACATATAAGTCCCCCATTTTTGCACCAGATTCAATTATAACTGGTACACTACATGCAAATGTTGTCCCTAAACATTACAATTCAAGGGTGATGCCTCTTGTACTGTTACATATAATGCATTGTGAAAAAAATGTACACAAAAAAATCTGGATTAATTATAGCAAGGACTGAAATACTTTTGGAACTGGGGAAAGCATTTGATTTTGGTCATTTTACTTTGAATACATACCACAGGCACAATTTTAGTTATCAAGTAAGATCTTGTTACACTACAGCTCGGGTGGATTTTGCTTTGTCCACCGGCCCACCATGGGAGTGGGCACCGGGTGGACAAAAATTTCTACCTTGTCCACTCTGCCCACCCATAGGAGTGGGCATGCAATTTCTTTTGTTTAATCTAAAGACTTGAAAGTACAATCACTTGAAAAAAGCAGATAAGCATTTGTAATCAATATTTTTACAAAAAAATAGATTATAGCTAGAGTGGGCACAGGTTGGCTGCCCACGGTGGGCATGTGGAAAAAGCAAAATCTACTCGGGCTGTTGTGTACATGCATTTAAGAAAATTAAAACAGATAAAGTTGTTTTTTGCTTTAATCAGATATCAATCTTATTACATTACGAAATGGACTATTTACGGTAATAGAAATATAAGTCCATCTGGCAGAAATATTTTGATTATGTGCTTTACAACAACTATATGGAAAATCGTACGCAGTATATCTAAAGTGTTACAATTGAATCTGGTGTAAAAATAAATCTACCGAACAACACATGTCAAACACAAATTTAGCACAAAAAAAACTTTGCAGCACTAGGAAGATACAACTGGTCAAGAACAGGGTAAAAACAATCTATCATGAACAAACAAAAAACTGAAGGAGAAATGCAGAAAACTAATGGATATTTCTGACAAGTTCAGACTGACCAAACTGACTGCATATTCTATGGATATGATTGATCAGCATCATTATGGTATCAATTGCATGATTGTAAAGGAGTAAGTTCGGTAAGGGCCATATTTGGCCCCAATTATAAAGTCCATTGTTACAAGACAATAAATGTTTTAAGTTGCCGTAAAGACATGAGAGAAAGTTGAACAGAACTGTTTTTGTCAAAGTTTTATTCTAACACGTTGATTTTTACATCCCAAAAAGGTCAACATAAGGGATTTTGGTGAAATTTGACAAAATCAGCGGGATTTCAACCAAATAGAGGACCAGGAAACATAGAGCGCAGGCGTCGACAAGCTTAATATTCAAATGAGACATTTGAAATGTCTTCACAAACATTATTCTAAAAGATTTTTGTTGTCGACGTATGCGCTCTATGTTTCCTGTCCAATAATCTATGGAAATTTATCCATTTTCATTGATTTTTTTGTGTCACTTGCATCTGTTGTCATGGCATCACTTGCATCCGTTGTCATGGCGTCACTTGCATCTGTTGTCATGGCGTCACTTGCATCCATCGTTAGCTATTTAGTAGAATTATATTGTTTTCATTTTCCTCAGATGACAACATCAGAAGTAGTGTAAAGAAAAAGGTTCAGTTTCCATCAGTTTGCATCTCTCAAATTTTCATGTTCATCTCAAAGTTCAAGGAAGTTCAATTTGGTTATCATGGTAATATTCAGCCAAATTAACTGTTCACAATGGTTACTCACTCACTCACTCACTCATCCTCTTCGTGCCTGTCAGCACATAAGGCCTCAACAATGGTTAAGGTTGTGTTTAATACTTTTAAATGATGAATGATAGATTATCTGTCTTGCCAACAACTGTCCAAATTGCTAATGATACAATGTACCAGAACAAAAATTGCTCTTGACATTTGCTAAACATGTTAAAGGCTATAGAATGTTTTTCATTTTAGACAGATTGCCAAAATTGTCAGATTGTGGTATTAAGGAAAATAATTTATGAGAACAGGAAAAAAGATCCGGCAAAAAAAAATCCCGTCAAAGAAAAACAATTGTACTGACATTTAAGATTAAAATGTGTATTTAAAAAAACAGGTTCAAGTTAGTTTATTTTGGTATCTTCAAACTTTTGGTTAATTGCTACTGCAGTTGATTGGGGAAATACAACACTAAAAATAGTTCAAGTGCAAAAACTTCTGTGAAGACAACCTGGCAGAACCACAAAAACATTTTAGGAAATAAAGATCGAATTTGAAAAGAATTGTGTGTGTTTTTCTGTAATTTCTTATCATGTGCTTCCATTATTTAGCAAAGCTTCACTTGACACCATTTTGTCTTCTTGGTTAATATGTGGTAATGGTCAAAGCTGTTTTTCTATTTTATATATAGTATTTGAATATTCATTTTGGTGATGTTATAATGCCATTGAGACCGTGACCAATCTTTTTCTTGCCAATAGCTTAAAACAGATTAAAAAAACAAATGGCAAATTAATTTCAGACATTCTTAAATTCTCTGTGATGGTTTAAATTAGGTAAAGTTTGTTGTTGGATTAATCTATCTAGTGTTGGTTACATTTATGACTTAATTTTATGCAAGAACTATTCCTGAAGCTTTAAAGCTGCTAGATCTTGATGATAACTTTGAATTAAGCATACCCGTAGCCAGGGGAGGTTCGGACGAACCCCCCTTGAAATCAAATAAGCACTGTTAAAGTCAACGTTTTGTTCAAATTGTGACTGTTGAAGTCGAGTTCATGAGTCACCCCCCTTGGAAATTCCTGGCTACGGGCTTGTTAAGCTTTTAGTTTGGATAGGATTCTGCAGTCAAGACAAATATGCTAGTTTTAAATGAAAAGGAGACAAATTTTGCACTAATATATTTATACAATTCAGAGTTCAAAAGAAGAGCATTTAATGACACAAAAGTCACTTTTTGCATTACAAGGAGGCCATTGTCAGTTTGTTCAATTTTGTCGTTGCAATTAGTGATGATAGCTAGCAGAGCAACAACTTGGCCCCTTCTGATCTTGGTTGTCTTTCTTAGCAATTGTTGGTTTAATAACACTAGTACCAGCAGCATTTGCAAAATGTAAGATAAATTGATGTTCAAACGGCCAATGTGAGCTTTTGGCATCTGTCGTCATCTGTTAACTTACCATGCTTTAAATGAGTGCTTTTGATGCTGTCATGACCAGGATAAAGTCCTGCTTTATAACTTCCTATCAAGTTTTTATTGTAAGTGTGAATAAAGAGGACTTGATGCAGTGGACCCAAAATTTTTAATGGTAATTTTGAATGGAGAGGACTTGATGTCTCAATCTATTTATCAGTTTACAATTGGTTAACCAGTATATTACTTTGGCTTTTATAAAATGTCATACCTGCCAACTTTTCAAAATGTCCATGGGGGTTTTGCTTGCAAGATGGCTGTCATAGTCCTAAAAAACCTTCAAGGGGGTCTGCAAATACATTTTAATGTTGTTTTTTGGCTTCATCATACTTTTATAAGCCTAAAGTCATTGTAAAATTAATTGTTTTGTTTAAATTGTGGACAAAATTGGTCCATCAAAATTTCAATTTAAGAGCCTCCATGGGGGAAATCCCCCGCAAATAGTGGCAGGTATGAAATGTGGATCAAGGATTTTGAAAAGTGTGTGGTGTTTAATGAGACCCTAGACAAGTCAAAAGTTGGCATGGGAGTAGCAAAAGTCTGGCATTTGCAATAAATTAAGCTCTACTGGGAAAAGCCTTAATGGGGCAGGACTTCTTGTTAATTGGGTTGGTTGATTGCATTGAAGATGTGTTATTTTCAGTTTAGATGATTAGCACCTTTTTATTATCTTGTCTATACCTACAAATGACTGGTGTGTATTAACTTAAGTTAATTTTTCATCCAATTTCATCACAGTGATATAACGTCTTAGACTTGATCATTGAAAATAAAAAAAACCTGATGCGGATCCATGATTTCATATAAGGGGTGCCAGAGGTCTGCCAAACTAGGCAACACTGAGAATGGGACATTGCCTTGTTAGGGGCACTGAAATCCACCCGAGAACAGTTTTCGCTTTATGTGGCAGAATAGTTCCATCATGTGGGGAGGGGGGCTCCTGGTAAGTTTTAGTAGGTGATTTACTGTATCATTAGCATGCCATCAGTGTGTTTGACTCCAAAATCATATAAAGATTTCCAGTTGTACTAAAGTCAAATAGCTCTCTTAGGGTTTTCTAGGTCCTCCACCAACAAAATGTCTGACACAACTTGGCCAATAGTATTATAAGTGGATTCCAATCATACATATTTGTGAACAATTAAGACCAAGAAAGAAAATTTAATAATCTGATACAAAAAATGATTTTGTAGCGAAGAATTAGATAAAGGATGACGAGATTTTTCATCCATATTTCCACAAATTCACCTTTGAAAGCCAAGATGCCTTCCACACTTATATTATCCCACAATGTGAAGTTTTGAAAAACCACAACTTATTTTACTAAGAGTTCAAAGAATTGTTCTCATTCACTTGTATTGCACTGCTATTTTGGGTTTATTGACCATAATCATGTTGGAAGGGTTTTGGTCTATTTTGAATATTTGAAGGATATTTATCAAGGTGTTTTTTTCTATTAAAGGTTGTATGTTAGCATTCGTTTATTATTGAATGAATATGGTGTTGATTTTTCAGTATTTTAAATCTTGAATATGTTCATGATGTTGGTTGAAAGAAAATTAGGCTTCAATTTCTTAATTTGGAAATAACATGGGAAAGAGCGCTTGTATGTGAGCATTAACTAGTGAGAAATATTACTTTCATACACTGCTGTATATAAAATTGTCTTTGTGTTCACCAGTTTATTGTGGGAACAGGTTCACCTGCAGGTAACATTGCCGTTAATTCTCCATATAATTTGATCCAAAAAAAATAGGTAGATGAAAAGACTCGACAGTGTATGTTTAAAGTACGACAGACCTGGAATCAACATTTTTCCAGTAGAAGGATGTATGCCTTGGATGTGAGGGTGAACAACATTGACCATGCATGGCCACTGACTGCACCGCCACCTAGTATGTCCAGTAGTATCCATGTCAATCCAAGGTTTCTAGCACAGGTAGGATTCTGTCGCAAATGCTGTCCACTCATTTCTCATTTTATGTGCTCTTTCATTTCTCTCATTTTAATCTAATCTAAATTAAATTTAATTTTGATACATTTAGATCATTACCGGAGGGGGGCAGGACCTGGTGTTTTTAAGCTCTGGATTTTGGTATTGATCCTTTCGGAATGTCTGGAATTAAATTTTTTTTTTAAATTCGAACCTCTGGATTTCAGGTTCAGGACCCCCTCTTGCGTTATGATACGCTTATGGAAGAAAAGGCTACAATTTGAACAGATCTGCTATATTATGAAAAAGATCACACTTGTGGAAAATTAGTATTAATAAATAAGGGAGTAAGTCATTAATGATCTAGATTACCAATTTAATGCATAAGACTAATTGGTGTATAAAAGCAATTGTTGACGAGTGTAATTGGTTCCTGAGGGTAGTAATGGGGGTACCCTCATGATGAATAACGGTAAAATTTCTTGCCAAATGACAATACTGTAATTTTTGGTGCATGAAGATAATGTGTACACTTTCTTTTAGACGTTGAAAATTCGACTGATTTGATGAATAACGTTGATTTTTTTCATAAATGATATATAATGATAGTTATTTGAGACCTCTGACAAATCATGATAAGTATATTAGGGAGCTACCATTTGATTTTTATGGGGGGGCTAGGATGAAAAATTTTGTCCTGCCTTTTTTTTTAGCTGTAATCTCTGTCCTGCCTTTTTATTTTTCACTCTGTTCGGTCCTGCATTTTTTTTTTTAGTTTATCCTGACTTTTTTTACCTAAATTGTCGTCCTGACTTTTTTTTTTTGCAAGTGTCTCATCCTGCCTTTTTTTTTTACTCAAAACTCCTGTCCTGCCTATTTTTTTCAAATTTCATCCTAGCCCCCCCATAAAAATCAAATGGTAGCTCCCTTATATGAATCACGGTAAAATTTTAACCAATTTGACTCAAACGGTAGCCAAACTGACTGACTCCTAATGGTAAAGGGCATTACTACCTTCGTTTCTACACCATTTAATTTCGAGTATTTTGCAGAATTAATTCTTTGGTAAATAAGGTTTGTCACCTTGATTAGTTCATTGAAACATTGAAAATAATTTTCAACAATAACTGGGTAATCCAATCCTTTCTGTTGTTTTTTTAGGTCCATGTAGCATTTTCTACAACATTTTCCATGCACAAAAATTTAAAAGCAAAATAATGACAGAAGGGTGACTTATTAAAGCCCAGTGGTGGATCCAGAAGGGGGTTCAAGGGGTTAGACCCCCACCCATTTTATTTTGACAATCTGCATTTGAATGGGGACATACAGTCAGAATTCCCCCTTTTAAAAATATCTTGATCTGCCTAGCAGTGTCAAAACCTAAAAACCATGTTGAAATAGTTGAAAAAAATGAGGCTTGTTCTTTAAAATTTTGCTATATTTCATCATATAGGGTTGCAAATCCCTTCTTAGGGCAAAATTGACGTCGGATGGTTTCCATTGCTTAATTGGGAAATAAAGTTATTTTTGGCCTTCCTTAATTGTCATGGAAAATTGATATATATTTTGAGTTGTTCGGGGGAAAAAAATCTCTGATATATAGAATTTGATACATGGCTAATTTCTACAGGTACTAAGAAAATTAAAGATAGATATGGTATGATTGCCAATAAAGCTCAAAAGACCAGGATGTAATAAACTAAGGGTCATGATAAAGCCTTCAACAATGAGCAAAAATCATTCAATATTGTAAGCTATTGAAAGGGAAATAATTCTGGCAGATAGCAATCATTGAAAAAATAAATTGCATGCTTTAAACAGCGACAAAAGAAAGCAGCAGGATTAAAATGTTTTTGATGGGTCAACCATTCTAATTTCTTGTGAAAAACCAAGTGCTGTTGGATAAGGAAATAAAATGTGATCTTTAGCCTCTCAGTACAATCATTATTTAAATCTGACGAGGCGAACGAAAAAAAAAAAAAGGTCCCAGCACTATTCTATCATTTAATCATTGATTATGTTTTTAGCAAAAGGAAGAGCAAGGTTTACCACTTCCTGAGGAGCCAGATGATGATGATGAAGCTGAAATGAGGAGACAACTGATTGCCAAGCAAGCAGAAATATTGAAATTACAGCAGAAAAGACTAGAATTAGAACTGAAAGAAACTGAAGCACGTCTCAAATCTCAGGTAAAAATGGTACGTATTCAAAACTGAATGCATCCATTAACAAAACATCTGCAATTTGTTAATTATGATGAAATTGCAGCAATTTGTTTATTTCTTGGAGAAGGAGTCTGAAAAAGCATTTCTTAAACACAAACAAACTCATATTACAGAAGAACAAAGGATATGGGGTATCCATCAAAGACACAAAATCAATACATGCATAGCAACAACAACAAAAACACCAAAAGCAAAGGAACAGTGCTTTTATTGCTTTTCTTCATCTGAGGTTTTGTTTATATTGGTGAGTTGCTGTCTCATTAACATTGATATCATAGAAAATAAGGTGTGATAACCGAGAAGGAAACATCTATCAACAGAGTTTAAGATATATAAGTAATTATAGTGTACTGTACACCCTTCAACAATGAGACAAACCCATACTATATAGTGGATTAAAAAAAACTGACATAAAAGTGTGAAGCAATTAAAATGAAAATCAAATCCTGTTTTATAACTGTTAATTCAGGACAAATGTATTTTAAGAAAAAACAGTGAACCTGGTCAAAGTAGTAAAAAAAAAGCAATGTGACACATAACCCAACGACAACCATTTATCAATGTCTCCTTTTATTTGTAATATTCTGTTGTTCTGTTTTAGCCTGACTCATCAGATTCAACTGACTTATTTGTTGGTGTGGAAGCACCAGCTGAGGCAACAACTTCGATATCAAGAGATCCTCGGATACAAAAAGACCCTCGAATACAAAAAGACCCTCGTCTAAGAGATCCAAGAGTATGCAGGGATCCAAGAATGAGGTTGAAGCCAGCACAGCCTGAACTTCTTCCAAGTAGTGAGGAACAACCTCAGTTGACCTTTTTTGGTCCTAGCACTAATGTTCCATTGAATCAGTTTGGTGGACGAGAAACAGAGCCTCCGACATTGTCCAGTGAATCCATTATGCCACCTCAAAGTATACATCAGCCACCTGTCATGACATCTGGTCCAGGGATGTTGCCATTTCCAATGCCTAGCGCGTTACTGCCACGCCCAATGCAGACTGCATCACCGTTTTTGTCAGAATTTGGTAATCAAAATAACCAAGCAATACCAAGTTTGAAACATGAACCTATGGAACAAAATACATTCAGTCCGAAAAAACAATATAAACAAAAGCCAGATGTTGAAGTAAAAAAAGAAAAAATAAGTCCAGAAAAAGTGCATTCTAGCCCAAAAGAATTAGAAAGTCCAGTTAAAGTGAAAGTTGAAAAAAGTGTAGTTGCATCACCTAGAAAAAAGAAATTAGACCCAAGAAAGGCTGCCAGTGAAACAAGAGTCAAAGAATCCAAGGAGCAAGAGGTCAAGAATTTAAAATCAACGAGTAGTCATAGTCAGGAAAAAGTTAGAAGCACAAATAATGACACTAAACCACGCCAAGAAAATCATGACAAGGGCAGATCAAGAAACAAAGATACTCATGATAAAGGGAAATCCCCTAATGACGAGGAAAAAGTAAAAAGTAAATCAAGCCCTAGTGAAACTCAACATAGTAAAAATAAACGGACTAGGGGAGACTCGGAACGTGACAATCAGAAAACAAGTGAAGAAAGAAATGGAAAAAGTGAAAGCAGAGAACGAGAAAATAGTTGGAAAGATACCCGAAGTAGAAGGAGTAAGTCGCCAAGAAAGAGCAGAGAAAGGTCAAGGTCTCCTGTCAAAGAGACCGGAAAAGGATCTAAAGTTCAGACACGTAGTAGTAAAAGTAGAAGTAAGACTGATTTAAAACAGGACACCAAAACTCAGAATGAAGAACCCATGGAAGACACACATAAGATTGAACATAGAAAACCCATATCTAGTTTACCAAGGATACCTAAGCGTACCGGTACAGATGTTGATGAAAGAAGAAAGGATAAAGATCAAGATGATCGTCGACTTTCTGGTTCCAATAAAAGGGATCTGGATGAACGACAGGATTATAGAGAACGTGACTCTGGCCGAAACAGTAAAAAAGCAAGAATCAGTCAGGAAAGAGGCCTTCCTACCATGGAACCAGTTCACATTCATACCAAGCTAAATGAAGATTTAAGGTGAGCAGAACATTTTATTGGGACATTATAGATGAGGGCTTTGATGGGGGTTCTTAATTTCAATATTCTTCAAATTTCTACATTGTTATATGGCATCTTTATTTATTTAAAAAAAATATTAAACATAACCTGTACAATGCTCATAAAAGCATTACAGTTTAGGTATTTCTGTAATGGGATGATTTTTTTTATGCTATACATTCATTATTTCTGTAATTAGTATTATATTTATACCTACTTTCTGTTGTATTCCACAATTATAATTTATACTTTAGCACAACATTTATACTCTCTTCTTATTTGTTTTTGTTTAAATTTTTTTTTGTAAATTAAATTCTCTCTCGCCATGCTCTTCCGAATTTAAAACATTTTTTACTAAATCCTTGGTATAATAAATAAAACAAAACTCTAAATATAGGTTTAGTTGCGTGCAGTAACTTTTTCTTTTCTAGTAAGCAATGGTTATAACATTATAAACCAACATATTATCAGTACAAACACTTTTGTCCAATACATTTAAATGGACTGAAATAAAACAAAGTATAATCATATACATTCTTATGACACAATAAACTGCAAACTGTCGTAGGTACTGTGAGCACTTTCGATAAATCAAACCCACAAATTTTCTTTATATGATATAACGGGACCCCACCTTTTAAACCGCTAAAGTATTTCACGTACATATTTTACCCATATATATTTATTACCAAAACAAGAACTCGTTATACAACTACTCTCACTGACCAGTCTTGAACTTATAAATAGTATAACTATACCACAGGGGAAAACCCAAGTCTCAACAAAAAGAAATTTAATTATTATCTATTCTGTAAACCCCAACTAGACCCTCATAAATTATATATGGTTAAAAAAAAAAGGAAAAGTTTCTCAGCCAAAGATAAAAGCCTGTAGATAGCTTGTTTATTCCTAGACAGCGTTAGTTTATGACGTCATAGTGTTCTCACTCTACTTGACTATGTGTTAAGATATTAAAAACCATTCTCAGATGAGTAACTTGAAATGGAATATTACATCACCAATTTCAAAGATTAAAGCAGCATTAGAAAAATTAGCACTGATTATAAATCATGTAAATAGCAGATTGGCTTGTAACAACACAATAAATAAAATCAGGTAAATTTTAAGATAAGTAAACTGTAGAGATTTGTTTTTTTGTGTGGAGACAAATCAAATAGAACATAAAAAAAAATGCAAAGAAAGAGATAAGTATGAATATCTTTCAAAGAGGGCTTTCAGTAAATATAAATTAAATAAAAAATTGAAAGTGCAACTTTAAAGATGTGAAATATTTCATAATAAACATTCTCGTTTTGAATCACTGACTGTCCCACAGCTGAACTGCATCTGCACCAGTACAGAAAATAAGATGTGGTATAAATGCCAATAAGACAGCTATCAACCAGAGTTCTATTGAAGTGGATGAAAGCAATTATCAACTTCAAAACATAAGCAAAGATTCATTGTTAAATTTTTACAATTCCTTAATTTGTTAATTTTTTTTCAGTGCCTTATTTGGAAATGAAGACCAGGATTACAGACATGCTGATACAATTTCGCCCAGAGGAGGTGGGCAGGTAGGATGGGCAAGATACAAGGCTGATCATCCACAGGACTTTGACAGTCGTAGATCAAGTATAGAAGACATAGATCAGAGACAAGATCCACTCGATCAGAGACACCAAGCACCCAAGGTTCCAAGGGATACTGATTTCAGAACACCACCCTTCAGTAGACCTCCAGGTCGAAGTCCTGGTTATAATGAACCAGTGCAAAGGATTGGACAGCCTCCTTCTGAAGAGGATGTACCACAAGAATTGAGAATTGAGAATCGAGAACAAATATTAAGAAAAATGGAAATGAGAAGAAAGTCTGGAGAACTAAGTCATCAGGAACTTCAGACAGTTTTAAGAAGTTTATCTGAATTTGATTCTCTGCAAGAACAAAAACGACATCACCATCCAGGACATGAACCGCCTCTTCTAGAACCTGAAGTTCATAGACGAGATGAAAGAGTACTGCCACCTAGACTTAACGAGCCTTTGATGGAGTATAACTCACCAGGAAAAGCACCTATTCCTCGACAAAATGAACCGTTGATGGAGTACAGTTCTCCTCGAAAAGATAGAAGTCACCAGCATGATGCAGATATAAGAAGGGACCAGTTCAGAGGACCTGATAGACCAAAAGATGACAGGGGTCCAAGAGAGGAACCAGTAAGACCAAGCTTACTTGGACCTGGACCTGGTCCTAGATTGAATAAAGAGCCGGATGTTACTGGATCTGATAGAGACAGACCTATCCCTGGTCCTGACCCTGCTATGAATTTTGATGTCGACCTCCGTAAGCCTACTCAAATGGATAGAGGCCCACTTATAGATAGGAGACCTGATGTTGAGGTAGGACGATCACCAGTAGATAGACCCAAAGAGGTCAAACCAAGTCTCCTAGGCCCTGGACCTGTTATTTTAAAAGAGAAAGAACCACCCATTGTACCTAAACTGGATCCTGTCAAACGCGATGTAGAGAAAAAAGAAAAAGTTTTTAAACCTAAAGAGAAGAAAAAAGAAGGTGCTGGACTGGCTGTAGGAGCAATGTTGGAAATGTTGAGATCGGAAAATTCTCCAGACAATTCACAAGATGCGCCTATGCCCAAGCCTGTAGTTCCCGATGCTCTCAAGGCTCCTGCAAAAGAAAACCGTGAACAAAAAACTCATAGGGGATCTCAGAAGGAAGAAAGAAGATCAAAATCCCATAGAGAGCATGGAAGAAATGAAAGTCATAGAGATGAAAGGCGTAGAGACAGACCCAGAGATGATAGACGTAGGGATAGAGATGCTGCTAGAGACGAAAATCGTAAAGATGCTTCAAGAGACGAAAATCGTAAAGATACTCCCAGAGATGAAAATCGTAGAGAACCTCCTAGAGATGAAAGAGTACCACGTTTAGTTCCTAAACCTATTTATGACCCTGACAGAGATGACAGGTGGATGATGCCAGGAGGGGTAAGAATAAAAGATGGAGTACTGAATATATTCCCTGATGGCACGGAAGAAATTGTTGTAAATGGTCAGCCACATCATTACAGAATGGGAGGACCAAAACGTATAATTCCTTTTAAAGGGGATCAGTTGGAAGCTTTCATTGAACAAACAAGAAGAACGCTTCTCATAAATGGTACTGCTGTGTACAAAGTTGCTGACCCTGTGAAGGAAGTTTTCTGGGGCCCAGGTCCTAATCAAAGAGCTCAAGTATTTTATCATGGAAATCCCAGGAATATGTGGATTGATGGATTTTTGTACAATTTGCGCATAGATGCACCACCTAAAATAATTCGATTTCGTGATAAGGAACATACAGTTTTGATAGATGGGCGAGATGGAATGCTATTAATAGACAAAAAAGAATATGGAACATATGGCGGGAAGCCAAGATTTGTTCGTTTGGATGACGAAAGGGTAGAAATGAGATTTACTCCTCCGCCTAAAAATATAGTTATTGATGGGTTGCAATGTCAGATAAGACTTGATAGAAAAATTCCTTTTATTGTAATGGATGGTGTAGCACGGGGTATACGATTTGATGGACCCCCTAGAGATGTAATAATAAATGGGCAGAAATTTTTAATTCCAACAGACAGGGCAGTTGAGGTCTGCATTGATGGAATATTTCATATGGTAGCATTTGGAGGTCCCTCTCATGAAATTATTATTGATGGAAATTGGTACGAGTTGCAGTTTAATGGACCCCCAAGAGAAATAACTGTAGGAAATCAACGGCTCCTGGTTGGGCTTCCATGTCCACCACCTGATGTGAAAATCTTGGACCCAATTGAGAATCAGAGCCTCAAAGAACCTGATGTTGAGAAGAGTGGAGGTAAACGTGACAAGAGACATGGATCGGATGACAGGAACTCACCTTCATTTGGACAAAAGAAGCCTGTATCCATATTAGACTTGGATATTGCAAAACCTCCAGGACTTAGGAATAAGGATAGATTAAAGGGATCACCTCTGTATGATGAAAGGTCCAGAAGTCCAGATAGTCATAAAGATAGAAGAAGACGATCACCTCATAGGAAACATAGTCCAGACAGAAGAGGAGGCTCTCCACAAATTAATGATCAGTTTAATGGACCCTCCATGAATCAAACTGGTCCACCTCAGCCTAGACCACCTTTTATACCAGGTCAACCATTTAATCAAGGAGGACCAAATCAGCCATTCCAGCATGGACCCAATCAACCATTCCCACCAAATCAGCAATTTCCAGGTCCAAATCAGCCGCCATTTTCATCAGGACCAAACAGATTTCCATTAGGTCCTAATCAACCACCATTTATGCCTGGTCCAAATCAGCCATTTCCATCTGGACCAAACCAGATATTTCCACCAGGACAAAATCAGCAAATGCCAGGTCCAGGAGCTATGCCACCTTTCCAAATGGGCCCAAGACCTATGATGCAAGATGAGGGTTCTCAGGGTCCACATCCAATGTTTCAACAAGGTCCTCAAGGCCAGCCATTACAGTCTATGCCTGGTATGCCACCCAATATGAGTCAGTCTATGCCTATGCCAGGTCAGCCAATGCCTATTCAAGGTCCACCGGTGTCTGTTGCAGGTCAGCTGTTGCCAGGTCAACCAATGATGCCACCAGGATCTGTTCCAATCAGTGTCATGAATCAGCCAATTAATCCAGGTTAGTCTAAGAAATTCAGAAATCATTGCGTGCATTTATTATTGCAATTGCCATATTAATTTTTGCAATATTGAGATAAATCCTTTTTAATTCATAAAAAATATTTCAAAATGAGAGTTTAAATTATTGCGATTAAAACCCAATCACATTTTCTGAATTTACAGTATTTATCCTAAAAATAACTAATAAGGAAGCGATGCAAAAAAATATTGACACAGGAGGAAACAGGGATAGTGAACATTAGTGCTATTTCATTCCCTCCTACATCCATAGTCTAACAAAATCTTTAAAAAAATGATTGTCTTATAAGAAAAAAAACTGCTCAAACCATATAAAGTTTTCAAAAACTGACACTTTACTGCAAGTTCTATAAGTGTAGAGGTCAATTTATAGACTTTGCAGTCATGTCAGTTTTTGAAAACTTTATTTTTACTATTTAATATCATTTGAAAAATCATTTCTTGACAAAAATTCTTACATTTTGAAATTAACACTCGGACAAAAGTCACATATCTTTCATTTTTCATAATTTAGGTATACAAGTAATTTATGTAATTTTACTTATTGAAAAAGAACATAATTTATAAAGTGCTTTTGATAATGTATGAAACATGTCCCATTCATAGTCAAATGGGGGTGTAAGTCATAATTTGGGTTTGTTTATTTCAAGTTTTGTTAATTAATTCTGGCATATTATAAGAATTTAGATGTTTTAGGTATAATGAGTCAGCCACTTGGAGGACCACCAAATTTAATGCCGTCCCAACAGCCACCAAGTAAGTTTTACAGTTTAAATTCATTGTTTCAAAATTAATTTTAAATTGGCATTTTTAAAAATCTGATGAATACAATAACTCAGTATATGATTGATGCTAGGTATAAGCCAAATTTGAAAATATTATATGAAAGTTGTTTAATAAAGACAGTCTTCAAGCTTGTCCAAAAGTTTTATCAGCCCATGCTGGTAAAAGTCATATGAAAGTTGTTTAATAAAGACAGTCTTCAAGCTTGTCTAAAAGTCTTGTCAGCCCATGCTGGTTAAAGTCATATGAAAGTTGTTTAATAAAGACAGTCTTCAAGCTTGTCCAAAAGTCTTATCAGCCCATGCTGGTTAAAGTCATATGAAAGTTGTTTAATAAAGACAGTCTTCAAGCTTGTCCAAAAGTCTTATCAGCCCATGCTGGTTAAAGTCATATGAAAGTTGTTTAATAAAGACAGTCTTCAAGCTTGTCCAAAAGTCTTATCAGCCCATGCTGGTTAAAGTCATATGAAAGTTGTTTAATAAAGACAGTCTTCAAGCTTGTCCAAAAGTCTTATCAGCCCATGTTGGTTAAAGTCATATGAAACCTCAAATTAAAAAAAAATGTGCATATGTTTTTTTAAAACTAACTGGATAGTTTTCTTTATACAACTATGTACATATACTTTTATCTGAGGAAAATTCTCTAATTTGTCCACATTTAGAAGAAGTTTACTGATTTTTAATTGCTTGCTGCCAGAAAGCAATTCGCCGACATATTTTCCATATGCATAGTGACCTAAGCATGACCCTCCTCGTAAAAATCCGGTGATAGCATTACGCATGAATCTTTCATTAAAATAAATAATTACCTGATTGTATATGTTAAAAACGTGCTAAATACCCATGCTTTTTCAAGTTTTTGTTGATTATTTACTATTAGGTGACAATCGGTAAACTAAGGCTTCAAAACACGGCATTTAATGAGTAGCCATATTTGTTAAATCATAACAGACAGATAGAAAAAAAAAATGGCGATTATACGATATATTTGCGTTAAAAATGATAAAATCGTTCACAGAGGACTTAGTTTATGATATACATGCATTGGTTCAAGAATTGGATGAACATTATTTTTCACCAGTCACTCGTTTCTTGTGACTAAGTTTTTATCAGGTCAATAGAATACTGTAGATATATTAATATACGTTGCATACCAATTTTCATGGATTTCGTGGGTAAAAAAAATATGATTGATTGATTGTTGGTTGCTTAATGTCCAGTGGCAAATATTTCATGCATATGGATGAAAAAAAATATATGTTTGCCCTAACCCTACCTACCAAGAAAATAGCTGCCTACTCAAAAACTTTTATTGCCTTGATTTGATTTTTTTAATCAGATGGGCATGACGTAAAAACATCTGACACTTCAATTTCTCTTTGTCAAAAAAAAAGAAAGAATATGCCTACCTACCTATTCACTGTCTCAACTTTTGGGTAGGGTTTGAGCAAACCAAAATATTTTTAAGTATGGCCTAACCATTTTCTTAAAAGAAAACGCATCATGAACGGGAAAAACAAATGTCCTTAAAATATGACACAGATAACTAAACTATCCCTACATATGTTTGTTTACATTTTAGCATTGCAACCTGAGCCATTGAATGTTGAGTCTTTATTACAAAGACTTATCAAAGTTGGCCTGATTGCACAATCTGGAGAAAAGGCAAAGGAGGAACAAGAAAAAGAAAAGGAGGAACAAGACAAAGAAAAGGAAAAGGACGAAAAGAAGTCAGAGAGTGAATCGCCACAAAAGAAAGAAGAAGAGTCTTCAGATGGAAAAGAGAAAAAGAAGCCAGTGGTTAGTGAATTTAAAAATTAAAAGATGTTGTATTATCTGTAAAAATAAGATGTGGTATAAATAAAAATAAGAAAATAAAAATGAGTAGGCACAGTATAAAACTACATCTCCTTATTTTTTTTATATGTATAAAAAAAAAGGCGATGTAGTTTTATTGCTAATGAAACAACTCTGCCACGGATCAAATTATGTTGAATTTAACAACTATAGATCAATATATGGTCTTCAACACTGAGAAAAACCTATACCACATAGAAAGCTATTAATAGCTAAGAAAGCACAAATATAAAATAATTCAAATGAGAATAAATAGGGTTCAGTTTATAATTTATAAATAGTAAGCAATACCAGTCGTGGACATTTTTTATGAAGTTCTAATTAATTAACCTTATAACTAAACATTTGCTCTATAGATTTGATTACAGAGTGTTTATTCATGTATTGACTCTTTGTATACTATAACTATATTTACTATTTTCAGAGACTAAAACTTTCCAAACCTCAGAAGATTCCTGATTTAACAGAAATGAAAATCAATATCCTAAAAAAGTAAGTATAACATCAATAATACTGTGTGGTCCTAAACTGTCAAGTACTTTGATCATGTGATTCTGATTGAATTTATTTTTTTTGTTTATTCTTTAAACCTTTCTGTATACGTAGTTTCAAGTAAAGAACTGAATATGTGCTGCAACAGAATTCACAATCTCAACAATTCATTTCCCTGCTATGGTTATGTGTTGCTAGAAAGCTTGATTTGCAACAGACATAAAAGCAATTTTCTATAGAACTTCCCTGTTGATAAATTATGGTATTGTGAAGAAACAGATTCCAACTCTTCAGGGTTTAAGCTAGGATTTTGAGGGCTTTAGTCACTTTTGCGCGCTATTAAAATCAACCTTATTTTGTGTAAAAGCAAGGGACCAATGATGTATATTACTAGCTTCATCTTTTGACTTTGTCAGATTTTAAGGGATTGAGGCACCAGCATGGTTGGCAGTTATTGTATGATTTGACTGTATTGGCCATTATTATGAAAGATTCTGACATGGAATCCAGAAATTAAGTTCACAATTTCTCTTCAGTTTGTTCCAGGGGTCATTCCTGATCAACAAAAGTTGGATTCTATTTTTTTTTTAAACAAGGAATCACAGCAGAAACTAACTTGCAATGATTATTTCACTCCATAATCATTATCCTTATAAAAGGTCTAAATCGATATTTGGAAATCATTTCTATCAAGTTGGAAATGTGTAAAATCCTTTTTGGAACTATTATAATGACTGAAAGGAGGTTGTAAACAAATCAACAATAGATCACGTTTACTACTTTCGGTTTTAAAATGAAACGAAAACGGGAAGTGACACGTGGATAATAAATTTAAAACAAGTCCGGATTCATCAGAAAATTATATTTTTTCGATTTAAATTCCTTTAGTAAGAGATATATATTTTTCTCTCTCGTTAAATTGATTCTATATGATTTCGTATTTTACGGTTTTAATGTCTATAAATAGTCAAAGGAATACTTTCACGCATGCGTAGAACACAATACAGGAAGCACCTGTTTAACTCGTAAAAGTTTTGAATAAACACATTAAATTTCTTTATTTTAAATGGAAATTGCCGGAAGTTTTTGATGAAAATTTAAATCAAATATGACGAAAATGCCTTCGAATGACGAATCTACGACAAACGAACTTCAGATTGTGATCGTTTGAGAAATATTGAAATTCAAATGCGAACTGCCCGGGTTGTTACATTTTTTATTAAATGACGAAACTATACTCCTGGTTGTTGAAATGCCGACTGACTGACTGATCTTCCTGGGGGAAATAATTATGATGGTCATTCAATTATGGGGTTTATTAATAATTAACGGATTAGTGACCCATCCGATGGCGATAGGCGGATTAGTTGTAATCACAACTTGTAATACCTTTATGAAATGTTTAATTACCTGGAGGCCATAAACTTGTCAAAAACATGGACAGGTAGATTTATAGTTTTTATTGCGAAATTTTTTTTACACTTTCAAAATTAAAGTGACGAAATTGATTTGAAATACTTTCGTCAATGAGAAAACCCTTTCGTAAAATACGAAAGTGAGGAGCGCTAGCAAAATCACTGCAACTCTTCTAGCAAAGCTAACCTTAGTGAATTGAGCTTAGCTTTTCAGGTCCCATTGGTTGAATAGCTCCTAAAATTTTTAAGTATATATATATATTAGTGGCTTTCACATGTTTAGGTTTCAGTCATCCTGATGAAGTTTTACCCAGAAAAGTGCTTCCGACACACAATACTTATAACAGTAAAATAAAAAAAGAAATGCATCTGCTACCGGCAGTTTTAAAATGCAATACAATGATTCATTAATAATTTTTTTTTTTTTTTTTTACTTTTCAGGCAATATATAGGTGTTATACAAAGGATGTACTCTGGTATCCAGTGTACGTCATGTGGTACCAGGTTTATGGCATCGCAGACAACACTATACAGGGAACATTTAGACTGGCACTTCAGACAGAATCAGAGGGAAAAGAAGGGAGCTAAGATTTCAAGATACAGATCCTGGTTCTATGAATTGGATGTATGTTATTTTAATTTTTACTTAAGTAAATAAGTACATGAAAAAAACTTACAAATAAGTATTTGACCTCATTACAAAATGCTGCTTAATGCGCTAACAAAACAAATACTTAACCACCAAGTTTAATTCATGAAATAACCCATATTTTATAAAGTCATAATTGTTACAAGCTGATACAAAATTAGATAAAAAATGAAGTTATTAGATATAGGAAGATATGGTGTGAGTGCCAATGAGACAACTCTCCATCCAAATAACAATTTATAAAAGTAAACCATTATAGGTCAATGTACGGCCTTCAACATGGAGCATTGGCTCACACCGAACAATAAGCTATAAAGGGCCCCAACATTACTAGTGTAAAACCATTCAAACGGGAAAACCAACGGTCTAATCTATATAAAAAACTAGAAACGAGAAACATGTATAAAGTACATAAACAAACGACAACTACTGTACATCAGATTTCTGACTTCAGACAGGTGCAAACATCTGCAGCAGGATTAAATAGTTCATATTTTCATAAGCTATGTGTTTGATCAGTCTTTTTTTCTCAACTATTCTTTTTTGTTGGTTTTTCTTTAAATCTAAGATTATTTTTTTTTAATAAATGAGACTGGTTTTTGAATTTCTGTCTCACATAATTTTATTCCTGATTGTTTACTTGTTTTACAGGATTGGTTAGAGTATGAAGATGTTGGTGATTCAGAAGAGAGAGGTAGGTTATTCTTCATGTATTAAGGTGGTACCTAACACTACAGGGAGATTACTCTGTAAAGTCAGCTAAATGCTTTAATAACATTGTGTTGTAAAAGGAATATTAAGCTTCTCAATGATCAAAGTTGGTGTTTATCAAACTGCTTTATAACCAGTGTAATTTTTCTAACAGAACGGTTGGTTTTTTATTTTTTTGTTAAAGGGTCAAAGTAAATTATTTGACAAAATTTTATGAAAATCAAACAAGCCAAATTAATTTTGGTGAAAGTGTTGGGTACCACCGTAAAACAAATTTGGGACCTCTTACTAAGCATAAACATACTTTATAGTATCAACAAAAAATTATGTTAAACATAATCATTCTTACATTAACTTACAGTTACATTTGTGTTAAAATAGATTTAATCTGATAGCTACAGTCATAAACAAAGAGTGGCTTTACTTAAATGGGCACAAATCCATATGAACGAAGCAGCTCTTCACAGCACCTGGTCTAATTTGGTAAATTGCAAGAGGAGTATGAACAAACTGAAAGTAATGATTGGTCAAAATAGATAATATTATAACGCCTGTAATTAAAAAATTGACTTAAAAAACGATTGATATCAAGAAGCCAAAGCTATGAATTTAAAAAAAGAATTAAGATAAAAAAAAAAAGACCATTTTAATAAAAAAAAAAAAGGCAAATCTTTGAATTCTCAATTTGACATATGTAATTTGTTTTATTTTTCAGCACATTCAAGCTTGTTTGAACAACTGGCAGCACAGGCCCAAGAGACACCAGATAAAGAGTCAGTACTACCTCAAGGAGAAGACATTCTACATTGTCCTGCAGCTACAGGGGAGGATTCTGCTGATGTAAGTCAATCACCTAATCACCTGAGTTCACATCTGGTTTTCAATTAGGTTCTTTTTGCTCAATCTTTCATGTAATTTGTGTTCTTTTTTGGCATTTAGTTTTCTTTTTCAACATGCAGGTTTTGACTGCACCCATGGTAACTTCTCACTTTTTCCCATTTGGGGATGGGTGTCAAAAGCTGTCTTTCTCTGGTTTAGTTTAGAGCTGACTGTTTTACCATTTTTCTTCATGGAAGTACAGAGCTATAAAAATAAGCTGAAGCATTTTGAGATTTTCATTTTTTGTTTTAAAAAAAATATGAATACATGGACCTCATATTATGGTAAAAAAAAAAGCATAAGTGAGAAAATGTAACAAATAAGTCAACCCCAATTTTAAACTGGTATGAGTTTTGAGTAAGTTTATATTATTCTTACAGTGAACTCTTTTTTTTGTTTAAAAAAATGAAGGGTTATCTTTTACAAGAGTAAATTGTATTACAAAAAATAAAGTTTTTATGTTGTCTATAAGCTCCAAAATTGAAAACATATATATATCAGTATTATTTCTTGAAGTGTTTTGATTGGATTAATAAATTAAAGTTCATTTCTCTTTAATTTATTTTTTATAAAAACATATTTTATATTTTAGGTGTGTGTTGTGTGTGGGGATGTTTTTGAACAGTTCTTTGATGAGGAATCTGAAGAATGGCATTTAAAGAATGCATTACGGTCTGCTGGCAAGGTAATTCAAATAGAATAGTTAAAAGAAACTAAGATATATTTATAGAAATATTTATGAGGATATTGGAGAGTTATTTAGAGAAAACTTGTTATCATGAGAAAAAGTTAAATTTAGATTTTTTGATGACATTGTTTATTTGAATGTCTATCAGTATCATATGAAAATACATTTAGTTACATGTATTAGGCAAAACAAGATTATCTGTTGTATGAAGTAATTTTATTTTAGAAAAAAAATCTTTAACAGATCATGTAGGAAAATGTTGTAGACTTGAACAACAGTCAGCAAAAAATGTCTATTAATTGTTTTATTTTAGATAAGGAACAGCACTATTTTATTATTTGCACAGTTTTTGAAAAATGATTTTAAATTTATATTTTTTTACTTATTTCAGACCTACCACCCTGTGTGTTATGAAGATGCTCAAGAAGTAAGTAATACAATAAAAATACTTGATTTATTTTATGTAGTTGAAATATATAAGGCTTCTACAGGCAGTTTCATTCGCATTTTTTTTTGGGCACTAGCTGATACAGTATAAAAAACACAATGCCGGTACATGTAGCACATAAAACAAAAAAAAAAACATAAATAAAAAAACAACATGTAGATTTTTGGATAGAGAAATGTCTCGACATTGAAAAGAAATTTCCAAAAGTTCATAAAAATTCAGTTTACTTTCTTGTGTTGAATATTGTTGGCACTCTGACGATTCTAAGCAAAGTTATTTTCGTGTACCTCAGAAATATTAATACAATATTAATATTTAGGTTATCACAAATATATTTAAGAACATCACTTGTTTCAAAAGGTATAAATACAGATTTTGTGGGCACAGTGAGTTCAAATCTTCTTGAAAGTTGCCTGTGCCTATCCTCATTGATCCTTAAGTTTGGCAATTTCTTTTCCATCATAGAAATTGAACCTTGTACAAAAGAAAGTGGCTCACCCATGAGATACAGAAGAGAAAGACAAAATTAACATGAGCTGTTGTGTAGGCTAAGAATTAAAGCAGTTATAAATATAACAGCTTGGCTTAAATTTTTAAATAAGATGTTATAAAAGTTATTTAACAATTCTTGCTCTTTTCAGAATTCTACTCCCAAAGAAGATCCTGGCGCCAATCCCATGATGTTACAAATACAGAAGGAACTTGGAATGATTCCTGCCGACACTGTTGTCTCATTCCCCGCAGCTAACGTGATCTCGGTCTCACAACACGACCATACGCCCAAAGATATTAATCCTGATACACCACCTGAACCGGAAGGTGACACTACCACCAAAGAGGAGATGGCTCCGTCATGACCCGAGTTGTAAAAACAAAACTAGTCATTCCTTATCTGTGATTTTGTGTGTACTCTTTTATAGATATTGTGAAAATGTTGAAAAAGAGTTGCTGGAGAGAGAAGGATTTGAAATGCTTTCAAAGATTTGATTGATGAAATTTCATTGCTAGGCAATTTATATGATTTCTTAGTGCATTCTATGAATTGTGCAGGAAGTAAAATTTGTTTGTGACCTTGGAAACAGGAACTACAATGCAATTAAAGGTCATGGAAGATCACATGACTTTCTAGCTGGTTCTTTGAATGGATCAGGTTGTTATCTGTGGAAGACAGTTTGGACACCAGGGATACAGTTTTAAACTGGTTCCGTTTAGCTCTAGAGCAAAGAATTGAAGGTGTATAGTGGTCTGAGCCATACCTTTCAGTATAAACTATTAAAGTGATGACAGCTGGCCTTGATATTGGTCAAATTTCAGTGTAATAGTCATAGTATGATGTTCTACTGTCTCAGCTCAAAATATTGTATTATAGTACATGATATTTTTCATTTTGTTAATTGGAAATTTTTGTTTTGAAAGCATCGACTGTTAACACGTTTCTTTTTATGATCAGTTTCTTTTGATTTTGTAAACAATGATTATTTGTTAAATTTGTGTCACAAACTTGTTATTACAAATTTATAAAATTACTGGTTATTCATGTAAATGGTTATTTGAGAGGTTTATTGTGACAAAAAAAAAATTGTAAAAATATGAAAGAAAGGTATATTATGAAGGTGGGATGTTATTGGCTATTTGATTTTTTTGTCAATTCAAATACATACTTTTCATTGCACCATTTGCATGATCATTTTCTATACATGTTAAAAATCCAGTATATTTTGTGGTTTTGAAGTTGTTTTCCTGATATGTGATAAAATTGTCCTTTATAATGAAAAGTAAATGCATAAAAATGGCATATGAAGTTGCACATAATGGCAAGGGTCACAAGAATGACAGAAGTGATTTGAAAAATGGTGTAAGGAACACAGGAAAAAAGGATATACACATTTACATTCATTTCTCATTATCATTTTCTCATTATCATTCCGAAATATAAAGTGCTATGAATTAATTTATTTGTATAAAGTTTTGATTTGTAAATTATTATTGTTCAAGCAGATAATATTTCAGAAATATTCCTGGAGCAAATTTACTTCGAGGAAAAATTCACCCAAAAATGTACAAAGTATTTGTCTTGATTTTGAATTGTTGTTTCTAGATACAGAATTTATATTGCTTCTATTTGTGAAAAAAACAACTTTTTGGGGCCTAAAAATAAGTGTATGAATGGGGCATTCTTACCTGATACTTAACTATGTTGGGTTATTTTTGGACATTATGCATTGTTGCAACACTTACAGTACATGTCAAATAAATGTTGGTATGGTTATTAAAATTCTTGTGATCAGGCTTATTTGTTGAAAACAGTTTTGCTATAATTGTTATGCATGTTAAATTGAGTTTGTTTGAAAACAGTTGAAAATTTTAAAACTTTCATTTATAGAAAAAATTCTTCATTTTTCAAGTTCAATATGACATCATTCATTATAAATAATAAAATCATTCATTTGAAAAAATTTGCATTGCAGAGTGCATTATTTATAAAGGGTATTTGGGAAGAAATTCCTAGTAAACTATTCATAAATTGATAAATTCAAGAAAAGGTAAAGTTAACAAAGCATTTCTAACAAAGAAAAAAAAATGCTATTGTTGATAATTTATGTCATAAAATAACATTTGATTATTAAAAATAAAATTTGCGTTGAGGCAGAATTAGCATTGTTTTGTGTGAATTAGTAGACTTACATTTAAAAGTGTTTATTATCACAAAGTGCAATAATGTAAGTATGGACGTAGTTATTTGATGAGTTGATTTTTTACTTTATTTTTATACATATACTTGCAGTTGAAAACTCATTTTAATCAGACATTAGCAATTGTCACAATAATTCCATTATTTTTCACAAATTCAGAGTTTATTTTTTCATGTATTTTTTTTCCATTGTATGAATGTAGGATGAATATGAATTATTTTTAGATACTTATTGTTTTTGTTTTAAACTGAATTCTTAAAATCGGCAATTGTATTTGGATGGTTGAAAAATTACAAAGATATTTGTTTGGAAAATCTCCTATTTATTGACAGAGGAAATTTATATTTATATTTACGAACCAGTATAAATCTGGTTTTGAGTTCTATTTATTTTCTGGTGCTATTTTTTAACGCTTTTTCACTGGAAAAATGAATTTAAACAAATAGTAGATAATTGACTCGATTCACCATTTTCAACACTAAAATTATGATTGATTAAAATAATCTATAAACATTTTTTTTTATATAACATGAAAATTCTTGTGGATAATTTCTTTATGGATTTTAAGATTTATTCATTATAAAGATAAAACGTAAGTTTTCATCAGTTAAAAGATAAAAACAAGGTATTAAAGGTAAATTGTTGTTTTAAATGATGAGTTCGAAAGTGTCAGTTATTTTATTGTTGTGATGAATGAAAGATTGAATATATATGCTGTGAATGAAAAGTTAGTATGTCTGAATGTTGATATATTTTTTACAATCTTATCCTTCAAAGGAGGCAATAAAAGGATATAAAAATGATTAATGCGTTTGTTTACTTTAATTATTGACACACCCCGTCACCCGCTGTTCTGATATCATCCTCCAGAGTTCATCCATATCAGCTGTTTGTCACTTTTACTGACCTAAATTATTTTTACTAGAACTTATCATTGGTTAAATTGTTTCCTCAGAGCTTCAGGTCAATTATTATTTTGCCCCTGCCGTAGTGAAGGGGACCTTAAGTTTTACCCTTGTCCGTCTATGTATGTCTATACTTGCGTCTCTAACTTTAGTGTGCTTCAACCAAATGTTATGAAACTTAAATATACACAATGTTTATTACCACAAAATACAGACCAAGTTTGAATTTTTGTGGTTTCATTTTAACTGTTCTAGAGTTATGCCCTTCACAAATTATAAAAGTGCTGATTTTTTTGTGTCTGTTCTCTTTCTTTAGTTTGCTTCAACCAAATGTTATGAAACTTATACAAAATGCTTATAACAACAAAACACAGACCCTTCGGTGCTTACAAGGAATTGGATTAATGTTATCCAGTTTTGTCCCTTTATAACTTTATATGATGTGCAAGTGGGGGCATCATCTGTGTCCATGGGACACATTCCCCATTTATTTTTTTAGGTTAGGTTGTCCGAAATAAAGCCAATATCTTGATCATAGGGCAATGTCAGATTTTGCCATCACTTAGCCTTCCTTTGTTGTACTCTATAAATAGTAAATATACTCAGCACGGTGGTAATTGTCAATTGAAATTTTGGTTAAAAACTTAAGTAGAAATTTGAAAAAGCAAAAAGATCTTCAAGTAAGTCAACATGGCAAAACAATATCAGAGTTCTATATATATTTTAGTTAGATTGACTCCTGATATACATCTCAACTGCAAACACCAAAGACCAAATGGAGCTTCTTTCACCATCTGTTTTCTAATATTTGTTGTCCAAAAGGAATCATTAAAAACGTCTTCTCTAAAACCTATGATTCAGATTGGAAAAACTTTTCTAAGACCAACCAAAAGGGGTAAACTGTTCTATGTAGATCGAACAACTTTTATTATGGGTGCACTGGACTACAATCTTAATTGACTGACTAGAATTATCGGTTTTCCTATTGAAAGTTGATGGTTCTATTCAGGCACTCTGGCTTCCTCTACCAATTAAAACTTACCGCCAGGAAATAGCAGAAAATGAAAATGGTGTTAAACACTGATCAATCTATGACTATCCAAAGAGATTTACTTCAAAAGGGACAACATTGTTTCCAAACCATCCAATCAACCAACAAGCATGGGTATTCTAACTTATATTAAATTTATTAAATTTAAAGATTTCAACAAAGAGACATGTCTAGGAAAAACTTCCATAAATCAAATTATATTGATTCATGCTATTTATAATGTATGAAGGATCACATTGTGAAAAGTATGTTTTTGTTTTTTTTTGTGGTCTGAAATTCAAGATGGCTAGCTGCCACTATACAAGACAGATATACAAAGGACTACAGAAAGTAACTGCATAAAACTTTCCCATAAAAACTCATTTGATGCAAAAACCTTGATAACTGTCATAACTGAAACATCTTAGAAAATTTATCAAAACTAAGCACAAATGTTCCAAGATGAATTGAAACAATTATAAAAATCAGTTGGCTAGACTAACTACAGTACTGTCAATCATCTGGTCATATTGGCAAAATATTGAAAAGTCATGTGAGAACAAAAATCATATTTTATTAAACAAAACAAAAAAAAACATTAAACAAAATTAAACAAAATTTCCACCAAAAAAAAAATGAAATAAAAAACTTTGAAAAATAATTTTATCTTCTTCTCTCTCCATACTACAGCCTGAGATCACATGGCTTCACCTTCCTACGCTTTTATAAATAGTACCTTCTTCTTACAGACCTGAAATGAGAAAAGTTTGCACTAAAGCATTCATATAATATGTATTTCTCTTATAAATAAAGACCGTTTTCTTGTAAATTTAAGATGTTTCACTTTATAATTATATAACTTCTGATGTCACCTTTTGTTATTTGTATATGTATTGTTTTATATATTGTAAATTATATGCCATAATGTATATATTGTATTTGATGAACTATAGTTTCTAGTTAATAAAGAATTTAAATTAGAAATGATTTTTTTTTATCATAATCGGTAATGAAACCAGCAGATTCAGTCATTTTGTAAAAGGGGAGAGGTTTCAACCCTGGCTCACCATAAAATGTAAACATAATTATTAAAAAAAATTTAAGCAAAATCTACCCTCGGATCCACCTCCCTAGATCAACCAATGTGCAGCAATACAAAAACACTGCAATAAGAGATGGGAAGGCGAACGTACACCCTTTCAATTGGAAAATATATCATTTCAAATATAAACTTGTTCAAGCACTTTCCCATTCGATCCTCCCAAAATTGTATTCCCTTTTGTTGAAATACGCCCTTTCATACGTCCTGGGTCTGACATTCAGAGTTGGCGCAAAAATCTCAATAATAAGATTTTTTTATTGAGCTTCCATTGAACCAAGTAATATTACCTTCAACAATGAGTAATCTGTCTACATCATCTTCCGCTTGGTCTAATAAGTACCTATTATATTCATTTACTGATTTCAATGACTTCAACTCACTCTCTGTTAAATAAAATTTTACAAGTTCTGAAAATTATATTCATTTTAATTGTATGGAAAATCATGCAAATTTCATAACGCACAATAATCTACTAACATTCACGGTATAGCTGTAAATAAAATATGGATATATTTATGTGAAATGATAGCTAATGAGTTAACTATCTACTATAGACCAAAAGACGTGGATGTAAGCAAATACAGTTCACCTTGCACGACAACAAGGAGCTAATCTTATAATGTATAGCCACCAAGACATGACAAAAACATTCCCCCTCTCTCCCCCCCCCCCCAATAGAAGATAAACCCCAAAAAAGCAAAGTGATTTATGTACAGAAAAATAAATCAAAAGAAAACCAAATATGATAAAAAGTATTCAACGACATCCACTCCACGATGAAGCAGGGTTTATCTGATGAGTTAAACCTTTTTCGACTGAATTGTATTGTTCGTTCTTATTTTGTACCTTTAAACCACCATCCCAGGTTATGGGAGGGTTGGGATCCTGTACCAAGTCATGGCTTGAGCCTGTAATTCAGTGGTTGTCGTTTGTTGATATGTTACATATTTGTTTTTAATACATTTTTTGTACACAAATTAGGCCGTTAGTTTTTCTCGTTTGAATTGTTTTACATTGTCATTCGGGGTCTTTATAGCTGACTTTGCGGTATGAACATTGCTCATTGTCGAAGTCCGTATGGTGACTTCTAGTTGTTAATTTCTGTGTCATTTGGTCTCTTGTGGAGAGTTGTCTCATTGGCAATCATACCACAACTTTTTTCCCCTTTAAAGGTGACCATTAGATCGATCGATCAATCAATCAATCAATCAATCAACCAATCAATCTATCAATCAATTCAACATGCAAACAAAGAAACAATGAATCAACCAATCAATCAATTCATCGATCAATCAATCAATCAATCAATCAATCAACCAATCGATCAATCAATTTAACATGCAAACAAAGAAACAATCAATCAATCAATCAATCAATTCTTGCTTGGTTTCGTCAACTATCAATCACATTCAAATTGTCAATTTTTGAATCAATTAAATAATACTCAATCATTGTTTTATTCAAAATTATAAATTCTTACCAATAAATTTTTTAAGTCTGCTTAGTTCAGCGTGAACGTTTGCCTCTTCGACATGAGCAAGCATTGTGATCAGTGGAGTCTCATAATAAGGGGCTGCCTGATTATTCCAATTTTTCTTAAAACGGGAAAATTGGACAGACAGCCCCTCAATTTCTGCCATCTTTTGATCCACGTCTTGATCAAGTTTGCTGCAGGATCTTGCTAGCCTCCGTAACGGCATCTCAAGGGTTGAGTTTTTACTTCTAGCATCTAGATATATAAATATATATTAAATATTACTTCAAAAACATGCCAGTTGTTCGTTTTTTCCCCTCTGTATTTAAAAATACTTTTGAAAGTGTTTTAAGATTACGGAGGTTTTTCACCAGATCTAGCAAACCTTCATAGTGGCATCTCAATAAAAAAATAATAATCACCGAGAATCTTAATAACATGAGCAAAACGACGGCTGTCACATGTGGAGCAGGATCTGCTTACCCTTCCGGAGAACCCGAGATCACCTCTAGTTTTTGGTGGGGTTCGTGTTGCTTATTCTTTAGTTTTCTATGTTGTGTCATGTGTACTAATGTTTGTCTGTTTGTCTTTTTCATTTTTAGCCATGGCGTTGTCAGTTTATTTTCGATTTATGAGTTTGACTGTCCCTCTGGTATCTTTCGTCCCTCTTTTAAAATACATATTACTTTAAAACATGTCCCCAGTTGTTCGTTTGTATTTACTCTGTGCTTAAAAATACAATTGCAAGTGTATTCAGATAACGTATTGTGTGTTTGTACGCTCTATACCTTACATGTACCTATTTTCTGGAATAAAATACATAAAGTATCGACAGTTGTCTAAGCCTTTTTTTCATCACCTATCAATCATTTAATCAAGTTATGACATAAAATTTAAAGACTATATTCTGGTATAAAATAGAGAAATTATAGATGCATTAAGCTGTATTTCTATCACCTTTCAGTCAAGTATCAGAAATTTATTTCAAACAGGCAATTAAGACGCTGATCTTAAATCAGGAAGCGGTGTAACGGAATTTAAACGGTGTTTTTAAGCTTGATGTATCTTATCGGTTTTTAATAGAAAAAAATCTGTCTCAACCGGTCTTTTACAAAAGACTATATGTTAAAATGTAGTATTACCTTCAAGATATGGTTGTAATCCAGATATAACTTTATCGTTTTGAATAAATGTAATTTTCATAAATGCCAGTTCTACAAAAAAAATTAAGATGAACACATAAAATACGTTTCTCAGAGACCAACGAGTTTTAAACATTTAAGATCTGTACAATTTAATTCATGTAGTGTATTTTCTTTAAGTGAACAACCCTTCAACTTTAACAAAAAAAAAGGGGGGGGTCTCTAATAATAGAAATATTTTTATCCCCAATTTGATGGGAAAATATACTATTAATCTGGCCAATCAGATGACCCCCATACCTTATACAGTGCTTAATATTAAAAAAAAGTAGATTGATAGCGTTGAAAAACTGAAAAAAATAATTTCGCGCTAAAACATTTCTGACTCACGACAGACACAACACCATAATCCCCCCTGTGAAGTTAAATGAACCAGTGTCTGGAAGAGGGCGTTCAATTCTCTTTTCTTAAATGTTTTAGACCATTTTCTTTGTATTTCGGTCTAATTTTCGCTATGTTTTATTATTTTGAACCATTGTTTTGCATAATTGTTTCCTAATCGACGAATACAATAGTTATCTCAACAGGAAAGTTAGTGTCAGTTTTGTTGTTTGCGCTTTTAAAAAATAAACAATTACGAGATGTGGTTTGATGTTGGGTAACATCAAAATTATACCTTACAATTTACAATGCCTTTGAGACAAAGATGAGTAGCGATGATTCACTTGCTCTAGTGTTTAACCCTCCTTAACATGTCAGGTACCGTTTAATCCCAAACTCAATCAAACACCGTTTAATCCCAAATCCCGTCACATACAGTTCAATCCCAAACTCGCCAAATACCATTTAATCCCAAACTCCGTCAAATACTGTTTAGTCCCAAACTCCGTCAAGTACTGTTAAATCCCAAACTCCGTCAAATAACGTTTAAAATCCCAAACTTCGTCAAAAACCTTTCAATCCTAAAGTACCATTTTATCCCAAACTCCGTCAAATACCGTTTAATCCCAAACTCCGTCAAATAGATATAGAAAGATGTGGTATGAGTGCCAAGAAGACAACTATCCATCCAAGTTCCAATTTATAAAAGTAAACCATTATAGGTCAATGTATGGTCTTCAACACGGAGGTTTGGCTCACACTGAACAGAGAGCTATAAAGGGACCCAAAAATACTAGTGTAAAACTATTCTAACGGGAAAACCAACGGTCTAATCTATATAACAAAGTACCGTTTAATCCTTAACTCAATCAAGTATTGTTTAATTCCAAACTTCGTCAAGTACCGTTTTATCCCAAACTCCGTCAAATTACAAGTATCGTTAATAATCAAAAAATCGGAAACAGTGGTGATGGTGCTTCGCAAAACTATCAAAAATTCAACAGAATGGTGATTAAAAAAAGCCGTGGTTTCCCGTTACTTTAAATAGAAAAATTATCCGACTTACTTCATGGACAGTGTACATGAATAAGTATACTAAAATATTATTTCTTAAATCATTTAAATGCTGAATGTTTATATAACTAACCTTTTATTAGCCTTCTATTCAGTTGACGGCGTTTGCGGACAAGATAAGCTATCATAAAACATATAAAAACCAAAGCGACATCTACAGGATCAATAGTATCCTATAAAATAATAAGAGCAGCATAAACATGAAGTTTAAAGCAAGACTGAAGGTCAATAGGGAGGACTGTTAACATGTGCTTTCGAATTAGTTTCTTTAATCTTATTAATTTAATTTTGTGTTTTTATATCGTTATCTTTCAATCTATATGATGTATATGTACGCATGAATTGATTTGAAATTATAAATGCGTATGAAATGTCTGTCCTCAACAAAACTCGTCTTGAAATGATGTGTCACTTTTGCTTAGTGTTGAAGGCCTCCGTGTGACTTTGAGATGAAGAACAGCAATTAACTATCGTTTCTTTGCTTTTGTTTTGACAATTGCTTTAAGTTGTTTTATTCGTTTTCTTCCATATTATTAGGTATCTGAAGTTAATACATTTCTTCGTAATTACCACCAGATATTAAGCAAGCAATAAACAATCAATCAATCATATACTTACCTCAATATGTCTAATGACATCATTACCAGTACTTAGCAATCCATCGATTTCCAGAAATTTCGATCTGAAAATAAAGAAAACGAAATTAATAAAAAAAAATAATTTTAAAACCGTCCGTTTTATAAGGGAACAACCATTAAATGATTTAACTTCAGGGGGTCTGAATCCAAATCTTCTACACACCTCATAGTGTCAAAAAACTTCTGGTTCATACAAAAAATCATTGACAAGATAAATCATATGTTTAAAAAAAAAATAGAAACCCAACGGTTGAGATATTATTTGTGATCCGTAATAAGATGAATAACTTTCAATGGTAGATGTATTCTACTTGTATTTGAATGGAGATGTAAGTCAGAATGCAAAACATATTTCTCTTTAAGATATTGAGCATAGTTGGTGCATGGTCTCGTGGTAAAGTGTTAACCTCTTATGGGAAAGGTCGTAGGTCTTTATCCTTTGAATTGTTGAACTTTTACATGAAATTACATAATAAAAATAATAATAATGATAATAAATATAAGATCAATAATGATAATAATGATAATATAATTTACTTACTTTATATAAATACATGAAATAAAAATTTCAAGAACTACAGTATGATTGTTTTTTTTGTTGTTGTTATATTTTTCAATTATAATCGCTGCAATATTGAAGTAGGTAGTTTCGAAAAAATGCAATATTCCTTTTAAAGATCTATACACCAAGAATTCGATAAAAGTATAAAAAGAAAATGTTTCTACATACCTAAGCAATGACTCTTTACGAACGGTTGTCGCTTGGAGCAGAAAACATAGAAAGATAAGGGAATAATGCATCTCTAACTTTCTCGATTGTATATTTTACGTCTCTAGTCGTCCTCAGTCAATATATAATCTCCCGAAAATCTCAGACGTTGTCAAAAGTAACGTCACACGTCACAAAGACAGACGAATGTAACGCCATCTAACAAACTGACTGCCTTGTTCATCGTAATATCTTAAAATTTATTTGGAACAAGAAGGGGGACGGGGTGGGGTTTTTTTTTATGGCCAGGGGGAGGGCGGGGTTTCAGTAAGATAACAAATGTCAATGTCAATGTATTCAACATGATTAAAACATGACTGTACTTTTATCTTAATATTCCACTTTTCTATTTGTGTTTATGTTTGTGCTGTTTATTTTTTTTTCTACATTTTGCAGTGGAAGATTGCCGAAATACCCCACTCGGAAATCTTTGAACGTAAAAAAATATAAAATAGCAAAACGGGATATTTTCAAACTCTACCAATTTATATTTATTAAAGTGCATAATTCACCAGCGATGTATTTTTTAAAGATTATTTTGACAAAATTGAACCAAACCTGTACCTAAAACTTAAACTAAGGCCACGTAAAATAAAATTGTGTTTCCTTCTACATCTTTGAAAAAATGAGGTTAGGTTGATAGGGAATAGTTTTTATTTTACAATCATTTTTTACATTGAGTCTATGGGCCGGAGAAACATTCTGACTTAAACAGTGCTTATTAAAAAATGACAAAAAAAACCTTTAAGGTAAGCTATTTCTAAGCTTTAGTTATCAGGTAGGTAGGGAAATAGGAAACGTATCTAAGGGAAATAGGAAACGTATCTATTATACTTAATTTGGCCTAAAAGCTAATTATCATTTCACTACTTGATTTTCATTTATTATTGAAACAAAAATCATATAAATATTTTCTTAATTTCTCGTCGCTAATGCCCCCTTAATAGAGCACGTACACATCAGCTGTGCATTATCTAGTTTATAGCACAATAAGAAATACGAAATGGTGCCTATGTCTTGTGTTAAGTATGTTTGTTTATATTTTGCAATATATTTACGCGAAAAAAAACCTGGTCCCACTCTGAAAGACACGATCCGATTAATTACCTCGATAAAAACATTTTCCGAGCTTATCAATATACCTACCGTGATACATTTAAGTTGATTAATACGGGGAGTTTAGTTTATTCAAAACAAGGAAGTTGTTTACCTGTGTTAGATATGGCAACGGCTGCAACAGGTGAACAAGAATTTGACATTTTCACTTGCCCGATATGTTTAGAGAAACTTAAATCTCCTAAAAGTTTACCATGTTCTCACAGCTTTTGTGAAGTATGTATCGGTGAGTTTATTTTATCGACAGAACGTCGGACGGGACACAAACTTTCGAGTTACCCTTGCCCAGTTTGTAGATCTGATGTCACGCCTACCAACCCAGAGGATGAGATATCACAGTGGACATCGGCATTACCCCAAAATGTTACAATATCAGCACGAATGGACCATTCAGAATCTTCGAAACAAGAGTGTCATCTATGCAAAACAGAAAGCATTCAAAATAAAGCAACACATTGGTGTCGGGATTGCAGTGAAGCGTTTTGTGACGACTGCTTACGAATTCACAACCGTATGAAGATTTCTGTAAATCATAAGGTTGTGAAAATCGAAGAAATCAGAGTGTGTGACAGCGGAGGCGAGCCTGAATTTAGTTTGATTTCTGATAAATGTTCAGTTCATACCTCAAAAATCTTGGTAGCTTTCTGTTTTGACCATCAAGAACTTTGTTGTTTGCTCTGTGTAACAGCGCAGCACAGAAAATGTGATAATGTCCAAGCTTTTGAAGAAATGACAAATCTTAATACGGATGGAATCGAATTTTTTGAATCTATATTGAAAAAATTAAAAGCTAAAGCTGAAGAATTGATTGAAGAAAAGAAAAGCAAGTATGAACAGCTTAGCGGTTCTTTCAAAGATATCGAGTTAGCCGCTAAAACATCCGCCACGTCAATAAAAGACCGAGTCGATATTCTACTGTCATCATTTTTGAAGGAGCTAAATATAGCACGCGATGAACAAAGAATTGTTTTCGACGATAAATTAAAAGCAGGCGGTAATCTGCTAGGCTACGTCATTTCATTGATGAAGACTACAAAGTCTGTTCGAGAGTATGGCACATTGAACCTCATCCTAATACACCTCAAAAGGTCTGAAAATGAGTTAAAATCTAGAATTGAGGAAACAAGATCAACTTTAAATGTAAAATCAGTTGATGGAGCAGGATTTGCTATCAATAATAAATTGCATCAAGTAGAAAAAGCAGACGGTTTCGGGATAATCGAGTTTGCTTTAAATATGCCAATTTATTTGAATGAATTCATGAATCAATTGGGTAGCTGTTTAACAAAAATTAAACTAAAATTGAGACACAAAAAAACAATGTCTTTTGAGTTTAATGTTTGTGCTATTTGTATGATGGACAAAATTATCTTATTGGGTGGCGGTGCTGAGTTTGGGAAGTTAAGTGCTGTTAATTGTGATACTGGCACATGCATAGCGAAAATTACTTCACAAAAAGGGATAAAAAGACTGGCTTACGATACCGAAACCCTTTCTATTTTTGCTTCATGTTATGATGTGCACATACATATGTGCAGGTTACATGAACTTGAATTCAAATCATTCAAAGAAATTAAAATCGGCGGTCAGTACAATGGTGGACTATGTATCTTTGATGGGTTCGTGTATATTATTGTAAATGAAGAACTGAAAAAGATGAAGATTGATAACCAAGTCAGCGGTTTACAGAAGTGTTTTGACATAAAAACAAAGAGCTATAGTACCTCCAAAGGACTTGCGACTGATGGAAAAAACAAACGTTTGCTGTATACGTCTGCCAAGGGCGAAGTAGTAGCAACAAGAACTGATGGCTCCGAAATATTTTGCTACAAGGACGAGCATATGAATTTTATAGTTTCCGTTGCCGTTAATAATCAAGGATGTATAGTAGCATGTGATCAATCTGGTAAATTGCATGTGATATCAGAAGATGGAAAGCAAAGGAAAACTCTGTTAGATAAGTTTGACAAAATCAAAGAACCACGCGATCTTTGCTTTGATAAGTCCGGCAAGGTTTTGTTTGTTTGTGGAGACAAGTCTGTAGAAGAATATGAAGTTTTGTACTAACTAAATAAAACGTACTTGTGAATGTTTGTTAATTGTAGATCTTGTCATAAACAGCAAATGTTAAAATGTGTCTAACAAAATATCCCCCACCCCTTTAGCAATGGTAGTCGCTTTATACTCTTGTGCATATTGTTTTCCATGTTTTTTTTCCGTGGACAGTTAATTATGAACTAGTGTGTCGGTCTAGTACACATCAGGGTTCATATCTACATCACATTAACATGGTTTCATCCGGTAATGTATGTTATATTTGCCACTGGACACTAATCATTATCAAACGTCCCCATGCTTCATCAGTGAGGGCAATTTTATTCTGATTTTAAAATTGTGCAAATTAAGAAACCCATATTATTTAATTTGAGCTCTTTTTATCTTCATATTGGAAAACACTTTTCCTTCTAGACCTGCTGTTAGTATAATTTCCAGCAATAGTGTTTTATTATATTAATGTTCTTTTGTTCCCACGATAACTTAATATGAAATAATTCAAACTTTTCTTCCAATCTTTCTCTGTTGGATTATAATTGTTGCTTTTTCAAAGGTTTATTTTACATATTGTTCGTTATATTAGAAAAAGGATATAAGGTATACATCATTAAGACAGAGAGGACCCCTCCCAAAAAAAAAACCCCAAAAAAACCCAAACAAACAAACAAACCAACAACAAATAGAAATCCCTAACACTAGCGATGTCTTTCCCCCCATTCGACCCTTATTTCAAGTATCTACCCAACAGACATTTTGTTGTCATTTTTGTAAAAGCACCATTATAAAGTCTGACTATTTTTATGCCCCACCTACGATAGTAGAGGGGTATTATGATTTTTGGTCTGTGCGTCCGTTCGTCCGTCCGTTCGTCCGCCCGTCTGTCCCGCTTCAGGGTAAAGTTTTTGGTCAAGGTAGTTTTTGATGAAGTTGAAGTCCAATTGACTCCAAACTTGGTACACATGTTCCCTATGATATGGATGGTCTTTCTAATTTTAATGCCAAATTAGAGATTTTACCCGAATTTCACGGTTCACTGAACATAGAAAATGATATTGCGAGTGGGGCATTCGTGTACTGAGGACACATTCTTGTTATTGTATAAACTTGTGAAAGGTTGGTGACCTAGTGAATAGTTTGTTTTAAAAAAACCCGACAACACGGTATTGAATTTTAAAGGCAAAACCAATGCAATTCAATACAAAACCTGAAGGATCCCTTACACGTTGTTACGTACAAACAATTCAGGTGGCTCGGGTGTCTTCTTCCATCTTGGATTTTGAAGAAGCCGATAACTTTGGTCTAGATATTTGATGAAATGTGCAAATTTTGAGAGTTGTATGTAATTTATATAAAAAAACAACTTTTTATATAAATATAGAAAATTGTGTGTTTTATTATAAATTAATAAATGTAATTTCTCAAAAAAACTCCTTGTTTTTGTTTGATTAGATTTTTTTCAATTTTGCAAAATAAGGGGAGATAACTCAGATCAAGAGTGAAAGAAGGAACGATTTCATACATTTATTACAGATGAGTTTTTTATAGTTGTTTTTATGTTTACCGTTGGCATAGCAATAGAAAGATGTGGTATGATTGCAAATGCTAATGCGAAAACTATCATGGTTACATTATTAAACGAGGCTTGTATATTTTCATATTGAACGATAAACGAGAAGACATTGTAAACTGTTATTGAGAAGAATACTTACGTTATGAGTAATAGTGTATTGTGTAAATGTCACATTTTAATATTTGACTAGTAGCCATTAAAATTATATTTTTGGGGGCATTGTTCAGAGTAGCCGTCTTCTTTAATGATCTTTGTAGTTACCAAATGACATGTTTCCAGATGTATAACCACCGATGTCGTACAAAAAAAAAACAACCTCAAGACCAAATGAAGAATGACAAATATACACACAATAATTAATTATTGTGACGTACCAACCCGCGGTAGAGACTCGCTAGAGCCCCGCTGGAGTTATCGATGGGTCGGTCTCGTACGTACCGCATTGTGATTAGGTTTCCGAATCGTGAAATAATGTAATCATGAATTGCCTGTGTACTGTTGGGTATTCTGTCTTGGATACATAATTTTACTATATATATATATATAATAGTAGTTGTTATCGGCTTGACATGTACTTTTAGTAACTGTAAACACTCTCAGATCAGTACTATGTGTCTTCAGTGCTTTTGGTAGTTATTGTATTTGTTTATATCGATCTGATGAGTAAAGCCCTTTTCAACTGATTTGTATAGTTCTGCTGTTACTAGTATATCATTGTCATATGTAAAAAGGCAGGATCGGACGTCCGCATTCATATATGCATGTTCAACCCCGCCATTTTCTGTATATAGATGCAGGTTAGAAGCTGGATTTATTATTGTTGTTTGTCGCTGTCCATCATATTTGTTTCTCGATTTATTGTGTTAAAAAATCTGGTAATTTTTTTTTGTTTGTTTCCAATTTGTAATTTCTGGGCCTACTTGCTTATTGTTGAACGTCATACGGCGATTTATGCTTGCTAACATATAATTTGATCGTGGCTTAATAGTTGTCTCATTGGCAAACATATCAGATCTTCTTATTTTATATAAAGTTAAAGTTGCAACTCCCAAAATCAAAATTGACCCTAAAATAAAATACAAGATTTTTAATGCAGTATGAAATTCAAGATGGATGCCACTACAAAAGACAGATGATCAAAGGACTACTGAATACACATGCATACAGATTCTATTTGAAAATTCTTTAAATTATGCATAAAATCGTTTTCACTATACTCTTTTAGAAAATTTACAAATTTTTGCACGAATGTAAATCATATTTGAAATATTTATATATCACTTTGCTGTCCTCATATTGGCTAAAATTGATAAATCATTTTACAACAAAAGGTCATAATTTATTCAAACAAGAAAAAAAAATAGAAATAAAAAACGGTGAAAAAAATATGGTTTCTTCATTTTCTCTTTCCACACTACATCCACGGGTAACATGACTACAACTTCTTATGCTCATAAGAAAACTAACTTCGTCTTTCAGACCTGAAATAAGAAAGATATGATTTAAAACTTTCATATATACATTAATCTTTTAAATCAAGAGATAGTTTAAAATGTTATATAAGATGTTTTGTAACTTCTGACAAAGCTTCTGACATCACCTATTGATATTTATATATGTATTGTTTATATGTATATTATATGCCATATGTATATATTGTATTTTATGAGCATAATTGTTTCTAGTTAATAAAGAATTTAAATTTGAAATGACTTTTTACTAATAATGAAACTGGCCGTTTTGAAAAAGGGGAGGGGTTCCAACCCCGAGACAACCATGAAATGTTTACATATTTTATTTTATTTTCAATCGAAAAAGGGGAGGGGAACGCTTCCCCCGTAGCCCCAACCATTGGATTTGCCAATGTAAAGCATACTAACTAAGAATGCGTATGTACATGATACATCGCCCTTATATTGGAAAATATATATGTTTGCATATGACGCAACGTTAAATTAGAAACGTGCACTATCAAGTTTTTCCTGCTTTCCTTGTTGGGTAAATGCAAAGTATAACACGCAAGTAGAAATGCCGAGAGATTCCAATCCAATATGATTTTATAATTTACATAGGATATTTAATTTTACTTCTAGTAATAATGTGTTTTCGGGGGGATATTGCTGCATTATATAAACAACCCGAATATGATTTTATTCAAGCAGTGGAACAAGAGACAATTAAATGGCTTATAGTTATGCCACTGTAGTTTTCTTAACTTTTTGATCGTCTTATAGATGTGTATTTATGTAATATATGCATCATTTCTTTTTGCTGAAAGTATGTCATTTACATTAAAAGGAAGAAGGAACCCTCGAACGCAGTTCATGCCGTCTGATATTACGCTTGTGGCGACGTCAAATAATGTTAATGGACAACCTTGCAAGACATTTTCATTAATCCTCAAATTTTATAGGTAACCCTGTAATCTTAATACAATTTGGTGTAACAATTTCAACTTTTAAAGTACTTTTTATTGGTATAGTAATCAAAGCCGAAACATAATCTTCATGAAATCAAATCTCTGTTTTTTGGCAGTAAAAGTTTTGTGAAGGCAAAACAGTTTAACTCGGACATTACCGCAAGACATTGCAAACCTATTGTTTTGGATTGAATATGTAGCTCAGTTCATTCATTAATTTGAACTTTTGGAACTTATACTTAGTACAAAACGATCGTGCTTACAATTTAATAAATTATAGTCAAAATTTTATATTTTTAACTGAAATGTTTCAAGATTCCAAACTAAATTTCCCCTGGGACAGTCATTTATACATATTCTTTTCAAAATATCTATGCTAATTTTATATTGAGACGGCCATGTAAACCAGTACTGAACTATATCACGTCATTGAACATTCATGCAAAATTTCAAAGAGTTGCGTGAACATTTTGCAGATTGTTCGAGTTTAATGTTTCGAGTTTGTTACATGGGACAACGCCAAATGAACGTTTTTTCTGATAATCTGTGTCTCCCGAAGCCTATAAATATTATATTTTTATTCTTTCTCTATCATGATGTGAAAATTTAAGAAGCAATCTTTATTGTCATATATAATTTGAAATATTCATTTCAGCATTTATAAGAAAATTTCCTTATCAAGTATTTACTTATCGCTATTTTTCGTGGTAATAGCAATATTTAACGTTGCGTCAAATACAAATTTTCAAATATTTTTCCATAACGATTCCTTATTTAGCGTCTGTTGAGTCGAGTATAATTACCTTCAACAATGAGCCATCTGTATACATCATCTTCAGCTTGATTTAACAAATATCTATTATACTCCATCACAGACTTGACTGAGTTTAGCTCACTTTCTGGTAAATAAAATTTGTTTTGAAAATTATACTCATTTGTATGGGGAAAAAAATAGGAAAATTTCATAACGTATAAAAACAACTATCTACTACAAACAAAATGACGTGGATGTCAGCAAATACAAGTCAACTTGCCAAGCCCTCAACAAGGAACAAATCAGATAATGAAAAGCAGTTCCGAAAGGACAAAATGATAAAACGAAAATGACAAAAAAAAAAAGCTGCATGATTTATGTACACAACAAAAATAAAACAACGAAAACACAATTTGGTAGAGAGCGACCAAGAATACGCACTAAAATACATAATAGGACAGGGTTCAATATGTATTGAAGGCATCAAACAGATGGTCCCCAGTCTGGGACAGTACTGCACATCATAGGAACACTTTAAATGCAAAACAGGTTGTTTACAGAAGATTTCAGGATGAATCAAACTTAAATTGTAACCCATAGATCAATCAATCAATCAATCAATCAATCAATCAATCAATCAACCAATCAATCAATTCTTGCTTGGTTTCTTCAATCATTCATCACATTCAGATTGTTTATCTGTAAATCATTTAAGTAACACTCACTAATGGTTTTATTCAAAATAATAAATTCTTACTATAAATAAACATTTTAAGTCTGTTTAGTTCAGCGTGGATTTTTGCCTCTTCAACATGACTTAACTTCGTGGACAAAGGAGTTTTATAATAAGGGGCTGCCTCATTATTCCAATTATTCTTGAAACAAGAAAATTGGGAAGACAGCCCCTTAATTTCTGCCATCTTTTGATCCATGTCTTGATGAAGTTTTTTTTCATGATCTTGATAGCTTCCGTAACGGAATCTCAAGTGTTGAGTTTTTACTTCTAGCATCTAGATACATAAATATATAAATATTACTTTAAAAACATGCATCTATTAGACAACTTTCGAGTTCGATGCATTTCCGTCAAAAACTCTGGTTTTAGTGAACATCATTCGTGCGTTTAGTGGCATCGTCATTTCCGCTTCGATGTTGAGCGAGTGGTTGGCAAATTATAATACTATATTGCACGATTTATTCGGTAAACTAAATTCTCATAATTGAAAATCAAGCATTGCTGACATTAGGAAATTGTGATTAAGTAATTACAAAACAAAAATTATTTCTAGTTTATCCTGCACAATGACGATCACTAAGACGCTTGATGAACGTTAATAGTGCAGGGATACAGGCGATCCCCACTATCTGGTAAATGACGTCACTAAGGCGCGCCTAATTGACGAGTTTTTTCCGGTGACGGATGAACTCGAAAGTGGTCTAGTTTATATTTTCTCTGTATTTAAAAATACTTTTGGAAATGTTTTAAGATTACGGAGGTTTTTCACAAGATCTGTCTAGCCTTCATAGAGGCATCTCAATAAAACAAAAAATAATCTCCGAGAATCTAAAAATCAATATTACATAAAAAAAAAACCATGTCCTTAGTTGTTCGTTTTCATTTACTCTGTGTCTTAAAATACCATTGGAAGTGTTTCCAAAAAACGAATTATGTGTTTGTACGCTTTTCATCTGACACCCTTTTTCATGTATAAAACATATAAACTATCGACAGATGTCTCAAGCCTGATTTTCATCATCCATCAATCATTCAATCCTTCAATGATTATGAAAACGTTTTACAACTATATTTGGTATAAAATAGAGAAACAACAGATGTACTAAGCTGAGTGCGCAAGTTCCATATCAGGAAAGTTGCCGCCCAAAATACAAATATTATATTATCTCATTTAGAAAACATCGTCGATGACCGTGAAGTCATAACTTTTCTAAAGAAAGGACCGAAATACCGTCCTCCATCTACAATAGATTGGAAACAGTGTCGTCAGGTCATTAAAGACGCTCTGTCCGCCTATTGTAAAAATTGGTGCAAACGTGAAAAATCCGATAAAAAATCTTTAGACAGTTATTTGAATAAAATTATGAATACGGTTGATATTCGAATATCTCATTTAGAAAACAATTCTGAAATTAATAATAGGAACCATGATATACCCATTTCTAGAATAAAAAACAAACTCAAGGTACTCGCAGAGCGGTTTGTGTTCGTACCGGCAGACAAGGCAGCAAATAATGTAGTGGTGGTGTGACGCATATACTACACGAAAGTTCTTCAAAACGAAATTATCAATTCCTCTACATTCAGGTCAGTGCGCACCACAGAGAGTCAAATCGTTAACAAGCATACCACTGCCACTGCCCAGCTTAAAGCATCTTCCGAACATTTGAAAGTCCCTACCATGTACTGGTTACCGAAATTACACAAAAAACCATTTAAATTCCGTTTCATCTCCGCTTCCAGTAAGTGTTCTACTACTAATCTATCAGTGCTTCTAACCACCTCCCTTACTACTATCAAAGAACTGGTTATTAACTTTTGTAATAAAGCTTATGAAAATAATGGTATTAATTATTTTTGGAGTGTTAAAAATTCTTTAGAGGTTTTAGATAAAATACATGCTTTCAATGGTCCTTACAATTCTGTTGACAGTTATGATTTTTCTACTCTGTACACTACACTTCCACACAATCTTATAAAGAAAAAGTTTTTGTATTTGATAAAATGGTCTTTCGAAAAATCTCATTGTAATTTTATTTGCTGTAACTCGTTTAAGGCCTTTTTCTGTAACGAAAAGGGAAAGTATGCTAGATACACTTACTGGAAATGTGAGGATATGATTGAAGCTTTAAACTTTCTGCTTGATAACATTTATGTACGTTTCGGCGATAAAGTGTATCGTCAGGTAGTAGGTATTCCTATGGGAACCAACTGTGCCCCTTTAATAGCAGATTTATTTCTATATTGCTATGAATCTCAGTTTATGACCAAAATCAGTAAAGACCCATCATTGTTACATTTGGTTGATACATTCAAAAATACCTACCGTTATCTGGATGATATTTTTTCGTTGAATAATCCAGAGTTCTCTAAATATACTTCAGAAATTTACCCAAACGAACTTACTTTAACTAAATCTAACATAAACAGCAGCAGTTGTCCTTTTCTAGATTTAGACATTTCAATTTCAAACGGGAAACTTCACACTAAAATTTACGACAAAAGAGACGATTTTTCATTTCCTATTGTTAATTTTCCTTTTTTAGACGGCGATGTGCCTTTGGCTCCATCATACGGTGTTTATATATCGCAACTCGTTCGGTTTGCCCGTGTGTGTTCTGATGTCATAGATTTTAACGAACGTAATCAATGCATCACTGGTAAATTGTTGTGTCAGGGATTTCGATACCATAAATTACTTAAAACTTTTACTAAATTCTTTCATAGATACAAAGATTTGATTAGTAAATTTGGCTATACCTGTAGAAAGCTTATTAAAAATGGTATTTCACATCCTAAATTTTATGGTAATATTGTACTTAAAGCGAGGAAATCACTATGTGATCCTTGTAAACTCATCGAACCTTTAAACAAACTTATAAGTAAGGGTTATCGTACCGATATTGTAATAAGATCTCTGAATATAGTTCACATTGGCACTAATATTGATATTGTCATTAGCAAATTAAAACATAACTAAATTTCATCATCTTTTGAGGCGAGATGTATAGAGACACAGACACGTTAACTTTTATTTCTATAGAAGTCGCTCTTCACTATACTACTACCTGTCGATACATTTATTTTTGGCATTGCACAAGTCATGTCTTCTTTGACTATTAATGACGTTAAAATACTAAATCCCTGTGATGTGTTTTAGTCGATTTTAGTCTCTGATGCATGATTTTTTATTATTAATTGGTTTTGGCTTTTAACTAGCTGTCAGTAACTGCGAGTACTCTCAAATCGTATTTTCTTGTTAATTCGACCTGTTGATACTGTTTATAATGCTTTTTTTGTCATTTTTTATTTATACGGATCTTGTCTGTACACCAGCTTTGATTATTTGTAATATCTTCACTTATTCTTACAACATTTGTATAAACTTCAAGATTATAAAAAAAACGGTTTTTTTCTAAAGTGAACATTGATTGGTTAAATATTTCTCAGTCATGTCCTGTTTTTGAATTTGTTTGTTAGCTTTTTGGTCATGAATGTTTGTCTCTAATATTTAATTAACTGTGCATTTGTATTCAGATATCGCAGATCAAATTTATTCGTTCATTGTTTAATCATACGTTTTTTGATTGAGTTAAGTCTGCCAATTGATATTTTATAGTATGTTTTTCTTTGTTGTGATGTTATGCTATTGTTTCAGAAAAAGGGAGAAGGTTTGGATCCATTAAAACGTTTAATCCCGCTGCAAATGTTTGCACCTGTCCTAAGTCAGGAATCTGATGTACAGTAGTTGTTGTTTGTTTATGTAATATATAAGTGTTTCTCGTTTCTCGTTTTGTTTATATAGATTAGACCGTTGGTTTTCCCGTTTGAATGGTTTTACACTAGTAATTTTGGGGCCCTTTATAGCTTGTTGTTCGGTGTGAGCTAAGGCTCCGTGTTGAAGGCCGTACTTTAACCTATAATGGTTTACTTTTTAAATTGTTATTTGTATGGAGAGTTGTCTCATTGGCACTCACACCACATCTTCCTATATCTATAAGCTGTATAACTATCACCTATCAATCAATTAATCGAATATCAGTATCAGAAGTTTCTTTCAGAGATCAAGACGACAAGCCAAAAAATCACCTGATCTTAAATTAGGTAGCTGTGTAACGGACTTTAAACGGTGTTTTCAAGCTTGTAGTATTTTATCGGTTTTATAGAAAAAAATCATACTACGCCGATCTTTAAAAAGAAAGACTATTTTTGAATGTAGTCTTACCTTCAAGATATGGTTGTAATCCAGAAATTGCATGGTGAAATGATCATTAAAAAGGTTTGTGTGTGTTTTTCGTTACAGCAGATAAATACTTTCTCATTTTGAATAGATGTTACTTTTATAATTGCCAGTTCTGCAAACAATTAATAAATTGAACTCATTTTTAGTGACAAACGGCTTTTAACATTTTAGATCTGTACATTTATAACTTATAGTGTTACTTTTATTCTAACATACTTTTGTTGTTGACTTTCTGTCACATTGACGCCTGTCTCTTCGCCTTGGTATAGAAGGGTTTGGTTGTTTTTTTTTTATTTTGTTTGTGTGTGTGTGGGGGGGGGGTAAATTTTTATTACTAATTTAATTTCTTTAGAACATTTTCTCTATTCTATACTGTTTTAACCCTTTGTTCAGCACTATTTGTTCATCATTCTCTATTCAGACTCTTGTTCATGCTGAACGAAGGCGTAGCGATGCTTCACTTCTAGTTTTTTTTAGCCGCACTCTCTTCATTTTAACACGCCAAGTACTGCTAAATCCCAGGCAGTATAACATGGTGAAATGATCATTAAAAAGGTTTGTGTGTGTTTTCCGTTACAGCAGATAAATAAGTATTTCAATAATAAATGAAATAAGAAAAAATCACCCTACTTTGGTCGGAATATTCACGAATAAGTATACTAGAATATTACTTCCTAAAGCATTTTTTTTTATATAAATAAGGCCGTTAGTTTTCTCGTTTGAATGGTTTTACATTGTCACATCGCGTCCTTTTATTGCTGACTATGCGGTATGGGCTTTGCTCATTGGTAAGGCCTATAGTTGTTAATTTCTGTGTCATTTTGTGGACAGTTGTCTCATTGGCATTCATACCACATCTTCTTTTTTATATTAAATGCTGAATGGTAATATAACTTACCTTTTATTAGTCTTCTATTTCAATTGACGACGTTTGCGGACAAGAAAGGCTATCATAAAACAAATAAAGATCAAAGCGACATCTACAGGATAAAAATAAAGCAGCATTAACATGAAGTTTAAATCAAGACTGAAGGTCAATAGGGAGGGCTGTAAACATGTGCTTTTAGATTTATATTTTCATTTAAATTAACCTTTAACTTTGTGTTTTTACATTGTTTGCTTTATTTTTGTTTGATGCATATGCACGACAAGGTCTCTAGCCTTGGATTCAGTTGTAAGTAGTTGTACATCATTGTACAATAATATACAATTACTGTCTTTTGATGAGGTAAATTATTTTTGTTTAAACGTTCTTGAAAACAGCAATATCTAAAAGATAATTATGAAATGTTTGTCTTTATGAAACTTCGTCTTGAAATGATCTGTGATCTTTTGCTTAGTGTTGAAGGCCTTAATAAGACTTTGAGATGAGGAACAGCAATTAACTATTGTTCCGTTGCTTTTGGTTTTGACGATTGCTTTAAATTATTTTCTTTTTTTTTCTATACTTTTAGATATCTGAAGCTAACACATGTTTTCGAAGTTTCCACTAGACGTTAAGCAAGCAGTTATCAATCAATCATCATATACTTACCTCAATATTTCTAATGACATCATTACCAGTACTTAGCAATCCATCGATTTCCAGGAATTTCGATCTGAAAAAAAGAATAATAATTATAAAACCGTCTTTTTTTTTTTAAATATATATATATATATATAAGGGAACAACCATTCAACTGCAGGGGGAGGGGGAATGGGTCTGAATCCAGATTTCCCCATACCTTTAATGTGAAACATTTTTGGACACAAACAAAACTAGAAAAAGAAACCTTGAAGTTTAATGGTCGTTCCCTATAAACAAAAATCTGCAACAGGAATAAAAAAAGTTCAGAACATATTTTTTTTTATCTTACAACAAGCGGTAGAATAATACCACGAAAAGAACATCATTCGGTTTAACTAAACTGTGAAAACGGAATAATAAATATTTTCAATCGACTCAAGATAAAACATATTTTTAAGATTGAAACCCAACGATTCATATAAACAAGTTGTTAAATGATTTCGAGTTGGCTCCGTGGTCTCTTTGACCTCTAGTGGGTGAAGCCGTCTTTGACTTGTTGTACTTTTACATAAATTAAACAAACAAATACAAAATAACTGAAATAAAATTTCAAGAACTCCAGTTTGATTGTTTTGTTTTTTGTTTTTATATTTTCAACTTTAATCGCTGCAATATTGCAGTAGGTAGTATTGAAAATATGCATTTCCTTCTTAAGAATTTATCCATAAAAAATTCGATTAAAATATAAAAAAGAAAATGTGTCTACATACCTTATCAATGGGTCTTTATGGACGGTTGTCGCTTGCAGGAGAAAACACACAAAAATGAATGAAAACCGCATCTTTAAATTTTCTTGTTCGTGTATCAAGTCTTCGCTCAATATATAATCTCCCGAAAATCTCAGACGTTGTCAAAAGTAACGTTACACGTCGCAAAGAAGGACGAGTGTAACGCCATCTATCAAATAAGGGACGACGGCCTTGTTCATCGTTCAATCTATAAAATTTGGAACAAGAAAGGGGACGGATGTTTTTTTTTTTTTGGGGGGGGGGGGATGTATTGAGATAATAAATGTAAATGTCAATGTAATATTACTGTAATTAACAAAATTAAAACCTGACTAAAAAAGCAATAGAGAATGCATATATACATTTATCTTGTTCCACTTTTCTAGTTGTGTTTATTTTTGTGCTGTTTAAATATTTTCTTAATTTTGCAGTGCAAGATTTCCGAAATACCCCACTCGAAAATCTTAGAATGTTTAAAAAAGTTAAAATAGCAAAACGGGATTTTTTCAATCAAACCACATCTTCTTTTTTTATATATGTATACACTGAACAAATAAAGTTCAGCAACATAATTTTTTGGGACCCATTTTATGCAGAAAATGTTATTTTTTTCGGACAATTTTCCTGTATGCAATGTACTTCCCCAGAATCCACCATTTGTTAAGATTTTTGTTACATTTCAATAAATAAGCGCCTGAAAAATATTGAACTAAAAACCAGTGCTATTAACATGATTAAAATAATGCATGATTTTAACCAATTTCTTTATTTTCTTTTTTTTTCTTTCTTTAGTTTTTCTTTCTTTTGTCAGACCGCAATAGGAGGCAACTGCCTACATGCCTCCATGCAATTTACGGCCCTGTATAATACTATTTTTGTCGTCGAATGAACCTTACAGTTTTATTTTCCTTATTAGAGTAATCTATTTATTGTCATGCCTATATGCAATAAAAACATAATTTTCAAAACGAAATAAAAAACCAGTTGATGTACACAAACAAGGTAGGTAGAGTGTCGGGTGGGATTGGTTCATTTCAAGAGTAGACCGGGTTTTAATTGTGCAGTAGAATGATTATAATCGATTAAATTCATTTACTTTTATTTATTTCGCAATTGTATCAGTTTTATTCAATACGTGTAGTAAACTTATTTTAAATCGTTCCCATTTGATTTAAAATTATATATTATTTTAGCATAAAATCGTAAAACTCGGCGGTATTGTTCATTTTTATGGAATTATACACACCTCTTGAAAAGTCCCAGATCCACCCTATAGGTAAGAGTACATTTGAACTATGCAGTGGAAAAAGGCATTAGCTGTTATGCGTGCATGTACTCGATAATATGAATCAGCATGTCATGTGAATTTTAGTCTAGACAACGTCTTCTTAACCATTAAATTGACCCCCGCATATAACATAAATATAAAAAGATAGTGAACACGTACAAATGGATTTTCTAGGTCTGCTCGATTTCATATTATAGGTTAAACATTATGTAAATCATCGTTTCTACCCGCGTTTTCCTTTTAATAGCTAGTTTGTGCAAAACCAATCTCTAGTTAAGGGGTTTAATTGAATGTCACATGACTACGGATTGAATGAGGTCGATTATTGACTTACAAGTGCATACTTCATCAGCGATATTTCTGAAGTTTATTTTGACAAAATTGAATCAAACTTGCAGCTTAAAGCGAATTATTGAAACAAATAATTATAAATATTGTTTTTAATTCTTGTAACTATATATAATGCCCCTGTAGAGCACACCTCAGTTGGCATCATCTAGCTTTAAGCATAGTAAGAAAAAAGAGATTTTGAACATGTCTTGTGTTAAGTATGTTTGTTTATATTTTGCAACATATTCATGCGAAACAAAACCTGGTACCATTTGAAAAAAAAATCCGACCACGCAGGTAGATTAAGGCACTTATGGGTGTTTTTTCCATTAAATCGGCCATAATCATTTAATCAGATTTTTGTATTTCATCTTGCCATATTTCGTTACCTCAATTATAATGAAAAATGTTCATACTGATGTAATAAAAAAATTGAGAACACGGGCTCATGTTTACGCACACCTGTAATTTCGTATCACGTGATTTCTGTGGTATGTCTAGTGACATTTACAAATCGGAAAAGCACAAGTTGTTCCTCACCATTAAATTGGGATTTCTTTTTACACATCTCTTCAGAAATTGACACACTTTAGAAAAAATAATACTCGCAGACCCGGCTACCTCAAGTATTGTTTAAAATAAAAAATGTTTTCTGTAAATAGGTCCGTTGTTGTTAAAATGCGTGAAAAAAAGACCAATTTTGTACATTAATCGTAATCTCTTAAAATGCGAGTAGCAATTTTTAAAAGCAGAAAAAAATTCCGAATAAAATGATATAGACATCCCGTTATAATAACATATGGAACAACTTGTACTTTGGGAGTCTTTATGTTTGTCATCAAAGGTAAAAATTTCATCGCTTGCCGTCAAACGTTCAAGAGACGTCAACAAAACACAAAGGGACGCTACTCTGTACAGATGCGGGAAATGTAAAACGAAACCTCAAATCGATACGACTCGCGATTGTATTCACCATTTCTTGCATTATTGCTTGCATTCATTAAAATAACTTACCTTTATGTTGATTTATATACTTTTTAGTATTCCTTGGCAATTCCTTCAAGTGATTGGAACAGTTTTCACAGACGTATTTTACGTTTAGTACTCATGATATCTAGAAAGTATCTACAATCTAAATGTTCCATCTCGGACAACTGAGGAAAAGACCAACCTGAAGAGAATATCTGTTATCTTCCCTTGTACAGGCTATGAGCTAGTGATAATACAAAATAATTAGCTCTAGTTTGTTCTTGGAGAGGAGTTGGAATTGTCAACATTCTGACAACAATTTTCAAGGAATGAGACATCTAAAAAAGTTGACCATTAATTTGAAAAGATTCTAAAACGTCTATATTTAAGCTTCATATGTGTTAAGAATAAAATTGTGTATGTTTTAACCATTAATGATATAACTTTACTATAAATATAGATCTATCTAGAGTAAACCCAACTGAAAATAAGCCAATCTGATGTCCCTATAATCATCCTGAGAAACACCAACATAAACCCTCGCACACAAGAGACAACAATTTTTTTTGGGTGCTTATGAGTGAAATATTGTTGAAATACTATTTTGTTCTTCTGTAGGGTGTTAATGTGTATGAATTAACAATTTGGCATACATGTACATGTATAATGTCCCATATACAGTTGAGGAAAATATAATATCCTTTCCATTTATCATTGAAATAAAATGATGTAACAGTGGGAAAGCCAGTGACATTGAAGAGCTACTTCCGGTGGTCACGCGGGAAAGGGGAGATAATCTAAAAATTTTGAGGTGGCGCTGTAACCAGCGTGTAAACAAAAACATAGCCTGTGCTTCAGACAATAAATTTATTAAAACAACTAAACATCCATCAGTATTTGAGGTTAATTTTTCATTAGAATAGATTTTGTCAAACGACTGCCAAAATAGGTATTAAAATAAGTGCTGCGTTACTGAAATATGATAAATCAAAAGACGTCCTCCGTAGATTTCCAAAAAACCGCGGGTAATCCCCCTGTTTGCTAGGAACTGACACAAATGCATCCTAAAGCTTTTCATTGGTCGAGATATAAATAAATGTGACCCAGAAACATTATGGGCACATGACTATGTATAGGATCCCCGTCACTCTGGTCGGACTTCATTTGCTAAGGTAGCAATACACAGTTAGGAGTTTAGTTTCGCATTTTGGCCCCTGTGGATTTTTAAAATGGGAAAGTTATTGTGTAATAAAAATCATTTTTAGACAGATGAGTGCTAATTTAGTCTTCAAAGATGGTTTATAAGTTCATCAAGATTATTTTTTACATGTTTTATGGGCTGTTTTCTGTTTGACCATCCGTATTTTCATAGCTAGACCAGCCATCGGTCCAGAAATTAATGTACTGTTTACAAACAGTCTTTTTCTACGCGAAGTTTTTGACGCAATTTTACAAAAAAATGAGATGAAAGACATATGATTTTCATTGGATTTGCTGAATGATATATGTACACAGTTTCAGAAAAGGTATTACTTCAAATGATTGAAATTCTACTTTTAGCCAAATTTTGGGGAAATATGTGACATCTTTCCCCCCTTTTCGCAATATTTTATAACAAATAAATGCAGATTGTTGCCATGGATACACCAAAAGGAAATTATATTTTACCATTTTATATGCTGGATATAAAATCTATGGAAGATTCTGATTACATACATATGCCCATATATGACACAAACAGTAAGCTTGATATTGCAAGAAAGCAATGAAAGGGGGATGGTAAAATTCATAAGGGCAAATTTTAGTATTTTTTCCTAACTGTTTATTGCTACCTTATGGCATACTTACCAAGCTCAGAATTGTATTATTTAAGACTTTTCATGCCACAAATCTATTGATATTTAGATTCTAAATCAACTTCTGAGTAAATTAAGTGTTTAAGAATGACAATATATGTCAATTTTATTGTTTACAGTCCTTAGCAACCAAAATTAGACATTTTGACACAAGGCTCATATTTGTACTCTATCGGCTTAACTCTTGCTTCTGATGGATTGGGCTGCATGTAGTAGCCTAAGTATTGAACGCGTTGTTTTTTTTCTTGCGAATATATCAAATTATTGTTTTTATCAAGATTTCATGTTACATTTTGGCATATATTAAATGTATAGTTAAATCAGATGTAAGAAATTGATTCCCTATCACCAAGTTTTTTAATCAAGTCTTTGGTATGCAATAAGCATAAAGATTAACATTTTTATGCTTGAAATTGCTAAATGTTATACAATGTTGCATCATCAGAGATCTTATTAAGATATTCAACATTAAAAAACTGACAAAAGAGGTACAGTTTTTAAGATTTGGCTAAAAATTGAGGTAGAGACAAGATTTTACACTTTGACTTGGCACCTTTCTTTAAAATCAGTTTTTGTCGCGTTTCAGTGTCAACTGCTAACCTTCATAAAATATTCATTACTCAACCAATTTTCAAAAATAAAAGGCCATTTTACTCGTATTAGCTGGCAGAACTCAGAAAATAAGTTAAAAGGGAGAATTTGAAAAAAATATTTACTATTAAGGTAGCAATACACAGTTAGGAGTTTAGTTTCGCATTTTGGCCCCTGTGGATTTTTAAAATGGGAAAGTTATTGTGTAATAAAAATCATTTTTAGACAGATGAGTGCTAATTTAGTCTTCAAAGATGGTTTATAAGTTCATCAAGATTATTTTTTACATGTTTTATGGGCTGTTTTCTGTTTGACCATCCGTATTTTCATAGCTAGACCAGCCATCGGTCCAGAAATTAATGTACTGTTTACAAACAGTCTTTTTCTACGCGAAGTTTTTGACGCAATTTTACAAAAAAATGAGATGAAAGACATATGATTTTCATTGGATTTGCTGAATGATATATGTACACAGTTTCAGAAAAGGTATTACTTCAAATGATTGAAATTCTACTTTTAGCCAAATTTTGGGGAAATATGTGACATCTTTCCCCCCCTTTTCGCAATATTTTATAACAAATAAATGCAGATTGTTGCCATGGATACACCAAAAGGAAATTATATTTTACCATTTTATATGCTGGATATAAAATCTATGGAAGATTCTGATTACATACATATGCCCATATATGACACAAACAGTAAGCTTGATATTGCAAGAAAGCAATGAAAGGGGGATGGTAAAATTCATAAGGGCAAATTTTAGTATTTTTTCCTAACTGTTTATTGCTACCTTATGGCATACTTACCAAGCTCAGAATTGTATTATTTAAGACTTTTCATGCCACAAATCTATTGATATTTAGATTCTAAATCAACTTCTGAGTAAATTAAGTGTTTAAGAATGACAATATATGTCAATTTTATTGTTTACAGTCCTTAGCAACCAAAATTAGACATTTTGACACAAGGCTCATATTTGTACTCTATCGGCTTAACTCTTGCTTCTGATGGATTGGGCTGCATGTAGTAGCCTAAGTATTGAACGCGTTGTTTTTTTTCTTGCGAATATATCAAATTATTGTTTTTATCAAGATTTCATGTTACATTTTGGCATATATTAAATGTATAGTTAAATCAGATGTAAGAAATTGATTCCCTATCACCAAGTTTTTTAATCAAGTCTTTGGTATGCAATAAGCATAAAGATTAACATTTTTATGCTTGAAATTGCTAAATGTTATACAATGTTGCATCATCAGAGATCTTATTAAGATATTCAACATTAAAAAACTGACAAAAGAGGTACAGTTTTTAAGATTTGGCTAAAAATTGAGGTAGAGACAAGATTTTACACTTTGACTTGGCACCTTTCTTTAAAATCAGTTTTTGTCGCGTTTCAGTGTCAACTGCTAACCTTCATAAAATATTCATTACTCAACCAATTTTCAAAAATAAAAGGCCATTTTACTCGTATTAGCTGGCAGAACTCAGAAAATAAGTTAAAAGGGAGAATTTGAAAAAAATATTTACTATTAAGGTAGCAATACACAGTTAGGAGTTTAGTTTCGCATTTTGGCCCCTGTGGATTTTTAAAATGGGAAAGTTATTGTGTAATAAAAATCATTTTTAGACAGATGAGTGCTAATTTAGTCTTCAAAGATGGTTTATAAGTTCATCAAGATTATTTTTTACATGTTTTATGGGCTGTTTTCTGTTTGACCATCCGTATTTTCATAGCTAGACCAGCCATCGGTCCAGAAATTAATGTACTGTTTACAAACAGTCTTTTTCTACGCGAAGTTTTTGACGCAATTTTACAAAAAAATGAGATGAAAGACATATGATTTTCATTGGATTTGCTGAATGATATATGTACACAGTTTCAGAAAAGGTATTACTTCAAATGATTGAAATTCTACTTTTAGCCAAATTTTGGGGAAATATGTGACATCTTTCCCCCCCTTTTCGCAATATTTTATAACAAATAAATGCAGATTGTTGCCATGGATACACCAAAAGGAAATTATATTTTACCATTTTATATGCTGGATATAAAATCTATGGAAGATTCTGATTACATACATATGCCCATATATGACACAAACAGTAAGCTTGATATTGCAAGAAAGCAATGAAAGGGGGATGGTAAAATTCATAAGGGCAAATTTTAGTATTTTTTCCTAACTGTTTATTGCTACCTTATGGCATACTTACCAAGCTCAGAATTGTATTATTTAAGACTTTTCATGCCACAAATCTATTGATATTTAGATTCTAAATCAACTTCTGAGTAAATTAAGTGTTTAAGAATGACAATATATGTCAATTTTATTGTTTACAGTCCTTAGCAACCAAAATTAGACATTTTGACACAAGGCTCATATTTGTACTCTATCGGCTTAACTCTTGCTTCTGATGGATTGGGCTGCATGTAGTAGCCTAAGTATTGAACGCGTTGTTTTTTTTCTTGCGAATATATCAAATTATTGTTTTTATCAAGATTTCATGTTACATTTTGGCATATATTAAATGTATAGTTAAATCAGATGTAAGAAATTGATTCCCTATCACCAAGTTTTTTAATCAAGTCTTTGGTATGCAATAAGCATAAAGATTAACATTTTTATGCTTGAAATTGCTAAATGTTATACAATGTTGCATCATCAGAGATCTTATTAAGATATTCAACATTAAAAAACTGACAAAAGAGGTACAGTTTTTAAGATTTGGCTAAAAATTGAGGTAGAGACAAGATTTTACACTTTGACTTGGCACCTTTCTTTAAAATCAGTTTTTGTCGCGTTTCAGTGTCAACTGCTAACCTTCATAAAATATTCATTACTCAACCAATTTTCAAAAATAAAAGGCCATTTTACTCGTATTAGCTGGCAGAACTCAGAAAATAAGTTAAAAGGGAGAATTTGAAAAAAATATTTACTATTAAGGTAGCAATACACAGTTAGGAGTTTAGTTTCGCATTTTGGCCCCTGTGGATTTTTAAAATGGGAAAGTTATTGTGTAATAAAAATCATTTTTAGACAGATGAGTGCTAATTTAGTCTTCAAAGATGGTTTATAAGTTCATCAAGATTATTTTTTACATGTTTTATGGGCTGTTTTCTGTTTGACCATCCGTATTTTCATAGCTAGACCAGCCATCGGTCCAGAAATTAATGTACTGTTTACAAACAGTCTTTTTCTACGCGAAGTTTTTGACGCAATTTTACAAAAAAATGAGATGAAAGACATATGATTTTCATTGGATTTGCTGAATGATATATGTACACAGTTTCAGAAAAGGTATTACTTCAAATGATTGAAATTCTACTTTTAGCCAAATTTTGGGGAAATATGTGACATCTTTCCCCCCCTTTTCGCAATATTTTATAACAAATAAATGCAGATTGTTGCCATGGATACACCAAAAGGAAATTATATTTTACCATTTTATATGCTGGATATAAAATCTATGGAAGATTCTGATTACATACATATGCCCATATATGACACAAACAGTAAGCTTGATATTGCAAGAAAGCAATGAAAGGGGGATGGTAAAATTCATAAGGGCAAATTTTAGTATTTTTTCCTAACTGTTTATTGCTACCTTATGGCATACTTACCAAGCTCAGAATTGTATTATTTAAGACTTTTCATGCCACAAATCTATTGATATTTAGATTCTAAATCAACTTCTGAGTAAATTAAGTGTTTAAGAATGACAATATATGTCAATTTTATTGTTTACAGTCCTTAGCAACCAAAATTAGACATTTTGACACAAGGCTCATATTTGTACTCTATCGGCTTAACTCTTGCTTCTGATGGATTGGGCTGCATGTAGTAGCCTAAGTATTGAACGCGTTGTTTTTTTTCTTGCGAATATATCAAATTATTGTTTTTATCAAGATTTCATGTTACATTTTGGCATATATTAAATGTATAGTTAAATCAGATGTAAGAAATTGATTCCCTATCACCAAGTTTTTTAATCAAGTCTTTGGTATGCAATAAGCATAAAGATTAACATTTTTATGCTTGAAATTGCTAAATGTTATACAATGTTGCATCATCAGAGATCTTATTAAGATATTCAACATTAAAAAACTGACAAAAGAGGTACAGTTTTTAAGATTTGGCTAAAAATTGAGGTAGAGACAAGATTTTACACTTTGACTTGGCACCTTTCTTTAAAATCAGTTTTTGTCGCGTTTCAGTGTCAACTGCTAACCTTCATAAAATATTCATTACTCAACCAATTTTCAAAAATAAAAGGCCATTTTACTCGTATTAGCTGGCAGAACTCAGAAAATAAGTTAAAAGGGAGAATTTGAAAAAAATATTTACTATTAAGGTAGCAATACACAGTTAGGAGTTTAGTTTCGCATTTTGGCCCCTGTGGATTTTTAAAATGGGAAAGTTATTGTGTAATAAAAATCATTTTTAGACAGATGAGTGCTAATTTAGTCTTCAAAGATGGTTTATAAGTTCATCAAGATTATTTTTTACATGTTTTATGGGCTGTTTTCTGTTTGACCATCCGTATTTTCATAGCTAGACCAGCCATCGGTCCAGAAATTAATGTACTGTTTACAAACAGTCTTTTTCTACGCGAAGTTTTTGACGCAATTTTACAAAAAAATGAGATGAAAGACATATGATTTTCATTGGATTTGCTGAATGATATATGTACACAGTTTCAGAAAAGGTATTACTTCAAATGATTGAAATTCTACTTTTAGCCAAATTTTGGGGAAATATGTGACATCTTTCCCCCCCTTTTCGCAATATTTTATAACAAATAAATGCAGATTGTTGCCATGGATACACCAAAAGGAAATTATATTTTACCATTTTATATGCTGGATATAAAATCTATGGAAGATTCTGATTACATACATATGCCCATATATGACACAAACAGTAAGCTTGATATTGCAAGAAAGCAATGAAAGGGGGATGGTAAAATTCATAAGGGCAAATTTTAGTATTTTTTCCTAACTGTTTATTGCTACCTTATGGCATACTTACCAAGCTCAGAATTGTATTATTTAAGACTTTTCATGCCACAAATCTATTGATATTTAGATTCTAAATCAACTTCTGAGTAAATTAAGTGTTTAAGAATGACAATATATGTCAATTTTATTGTTTACAGTCCTTAGCAACCAAAATTAGACATTTTGACACAAGGCTCATATTTGTACTCTATCGGCTTAACTCTTGCTTCTGATGGATTGGGCTGCATGTAGTAGCCTAAGTATTGAACGCGTTGTTTTTTTTCTTGCGAATATATCAAATTATTGTTTTTATCAAGATTTCATGTTACATTTTGGCATATATTAAATGTATAGTTAAATCAGATGTAAGAAATTGATTCCCTATCACCAAGTTTTTTAATCAAGTCTTTGGTATGCAATAAGCATAAAGATTAACATTTTTATGCTTGAAATTGCTAAATGTTATACAATGTTGCATCATCAGAGATCTTATTAAGATATTCAACATTAAAAAACTGACAAAAGAGGTACAGTTTTTAAGATTTGGCTAAAAATTGAGGTAGAGACAAGATTTTACACTTTGACTTGGCACCTTTCTTTAAAATCAGTTTTTGTCGCGTTTCAGTGTCAACTGCTAACCTTCATAAAATATTCATTACTCAACCAATTTTCAAAAATAAAAGGCCATTTTACTCGTATTAGCTGGCAGAACTCAGAAAATAAGTTAAAAGGGAGAATTTGAAAAAAATATTTACTATTAAGGTAGCAATACACAGTTAGGAGTTTAGTTTCGCATTTTGGCCCCTGTGGATTTTTAAAATGGGAAAGTTATTGTGTAATAAAAATCATTTTTAGACAGATGAGTGCTAATTTAGTCTTCAAAGATGGTTTATAAGTTCATCAAGATTATTTTTTACATGTTTTATGGGCTGTTTTCTGTTTGACCATCCGTATTTTCATAGCTAGACCAGCCATCGGTCCAGAAATTAATGTACTGTTTACAAACAGTCTTTTTCTACGCGAAGTTTTTGACGCAATTTTACAAAAAAATGAGATGAAAGACATATGATTTTCATTGGATTTGCTGAATGATATATGTACACAGTTTCAGAAAAGGTATTACTTCAAATGATTGAAATTCTACTTTTAGCCAAATTTTGGGGAAATATGTGACATCTTTCCCCCCCTTTTCGCAATATTTTATAACAAATAAATGCAGATTGTTGCCATGGATACACCAAAAGGAAATTATATTTTACCATTTTATATGCTGGATATAAAATCTATGGACGATTCTGATTACATACATATGCCCATATATGACACAAACAGTAAGCTTGATATTGCAAGAAAGCAATGAAAGGGGGATGGTAAAATTCATAAGGGCAAATTTTAGTATTTTTTCCTAACTGTTTATTGCTACCTTATGGCATACTTACCAAGCTCAGAATTGTATTATTTAAGACTTTTCATGCCACAAATCTATTGATATTTAGATTCTAAATCAACTTCTGAGTAAATTAAGTGTTTAAGAATGACAATATATGTCAATTTTATTGTTTACAGTCCTTAGCAACCAAAATTAGACATTTTGACACAAGGCTCATATTTGTACTCTATCGGCTTAACTCTTGCTTCTGATGGATTGGGCTGCATGTAGTAGCCTAAGTATTGAACGCGTTGTTTTTTTTCTTGCGAATATATCAAATTATTGTTTTTATCAAGATTTCATGTTACATTTTGGCATATATTAAATGTATAGTTAAATCAGATGTAAGAAATTGATTCCCTATCACCAAGTTTTTTAATCAAGTCTTTGGTATGCAATAAGCATAAAGATTAACATTTTTATGCTTGAAATTGCTAAATGTTATACAATGTTGCATCATCAGAGATCTTATTAAGATATTCAACATTAAAAAACTGACAAAAGAGGTACAGTTTTTAAGATTTGGCTAAAAATTGAGGTAGAGACAAGATTTTACACTTTGACTTGGCACCTTTCTTTAAAATCAGTTTTTGTCGCGTTTCAGTGTCAACTGCTAACCTTCATAAAATATTCATTACTCAACCAATTTTCAAAAATAAAAGGCCATTTTACTCGTATTAGCTGGCAGAACTCAGAAAATAAGTTAAAAGGGAGAATTTGAAAAAAATATTTACTATTAAGGCATACTTACCAAGCTCAGAATTGTATTATTTAAGACTTTTCATGCCACAAATCTATTGATATTTAGATTCTAAATCAACTTCTGAGTAAATTAAGTGTTTAAGAATGACAATATATGTCAATTTTATTGTTTACAGTCCTTAGCAACCAAAATTAGACATTTTGACACAAGGCTCATATTTGTACTCTATCGGCTTAACTCTTGCTTCTGATGGATTGGGCTGCATGTAGTAGCCTAAGTATTGAACGCGTTGTTTTTTTTCTTGCGAATATATCAAATTATTGTTTTTATCAAGATTTCATGTTACATTTTGGCATATATTAAATGTATAGTTAAATCAGATGTAAGAAATTGATTCCCTATCACCAAGTTTTTTAATCAAGTCTTTGGTATGCAATAAGCATAAAGATTAACATTTTTATGCTTGAAATTGCTAAATGTTATACAATGTTGCATCATCAGAGATCTTATTAAGATATTCAACATTAAAAAACTGACAAAAGAGGTACAGTTTTTAAGATTTGGCTAAAAATTGAGGTAGAGACAAGATTTTACACTTTGACTTGGCACCTTTCTTTAAAATCAGTTTTTGTCGCGTTTCAGTGTCAACTGCTAACCTTCATAAAATATTCATTACTCAACCAATTTTCAAAAATAAAAGGCCATTTTACTCGTATTAGCTGGCAGAACTCAGAAAATAAGTTAAAAGGGAGAATTTGAAAAAAATATTTACTATTAAGGTAGCAATACACAGTTAGGAGTTTAGTTTCGCATTTTGGCCCCTGTGGATTTTTAAAATGGGAAAGTTATTGTGTAATAAAAATCATTTTTAGACAGATGAGTGCTAATTTAGTCTTCAAAGATGGTTTATAAGTTCATCAAGATTATTTTTTACATGTTTTATGGGCTGTTTTCTGTTTGACCATCCGTATTTTCATAGCTAGACCAGCCATCGGTCCAGAAATTAATGTACTGTTTACAAACAGTCTTTTTCTACGCGAAGTTTTTGACGCAATTTTACAAAAAAATGAGATGAAAGACATATGATTTTCATTGGATTTGCTGAATGATATATGTACACAGTTTCAGAAAAGGTATTACTTCAAATGATTGAAATTCTACTTTTAGCCAAATTTTGGGGAAATATGTGACATCTTTCCCCCCCTTTTCGCAATATTTTATAACAAATAAATGCAGATTGTTGCCATGGATACACCAAAAGGAAATTATATTTTACCATTTTATATGCTGGATATAAAATCTATGGAAGATTCTGATTACATACATATGCCCATATATGACACAAACAGTAAGCTTGATATTGCAAGAAAGCAATGAAAGGGGGGTGGTAAAATTCATAAGGGCAAATTTTAGTATTTTTTCCTAACTGTTTATTGCTACCTAAGGCGGCTTAACCCGGGTTAGCCCGGTCGGTACTTCCGGTTCGGCTAAGACACTTCATTTGCTGAAAAATCAGCCGCCGGAGCACAACGGCTCAAGCCGATCTTGCCGGTCTTCACAGAGCGGCAAGACATCACCCGGTTAAAAAGAATATGGCGGAGAGCGAATGGTAAGGTAATTTGTCGAAGCTTAAAATTTCAGATTGTAACACATCTGGGAACAGTACATCTATGAATTGTTTTAAAATGTGATACTGCTTAACTCGTATAACATTTACTAGTATTATTATCATTTAGCAACTGTTTGTAAACAGTTATCACGTTTGATCAGTCGCACATAGGCCTGAATACGTACCCAAAATATATTTACCGAACATTGTGGGTAATACAGTGGTATTTACATTTAAAAATATAAGTTATAAAAATAATGCTGTTCTTTTTAATAGATTATACCGTTGGTTTTCCAATTTGCATGGTTTTACAATAGTATAATTTTTTGGGGCCCTAGCTTTGGCTTTAAAAATATTTTAGCTCGCTGTTTGATGTTGGCTAATGCTATGTGTTGAAGACCAGACCTTGACAAGTAATGGTTAATTCTTGTTTATAAATTGTGACTTGGATGCATGCAGAGTTGTCTCATTGGTACTCTAACCACATCTTCCCAGAGGTATATTTAGAAGGGGCCAGGGAAAAATTTGGTTGATTATATAGGAAATCAATGAAGCATGGCCGGAGTGGGCACCCTCTTAGGCAGTCAGTGGCCCCCCACTTTTGAAAATTTCTTGATCCACCACTGCTTCCTTTATCTATAAAGTGTTTCCCTTTTTGTTTATTATGTTTATATGTCATAAAATATTCAACTTTCAACATCAATAAAAATTTAGAACACCGCTTTTTATGCTCTATACATGTTATAGTTCTATAACCATTGTTTAAAAAATACTTCTGTTCTTTTTCTCAGCAAAAAGATTCAAGAAAATCTTACATATACATGCTATATTTGTCAACAGAAGGCCCCAACAGAATCAATACACAGCTTGGCAGAGCAAGAGGCATCAAAGAGAACAAAAATTTTAGTAGACGGCAGTTATAGGTCTGTTGATTAACACAACATTAAATAAAATTACATATTTTGTTATGAATAATGATAATTTTGAATTAGATATTAGATTGATTTTGAATAAAGATTAATAATCTGACAAAATGTATGCATTTGTAATTTTTGTCTCGCTTGACGGAGTCAAAAAGCAAGACATAGATATGCTGTTTCCAGCGTTGAAGAAGAAGATGGTGGCACCAACATTGTATTAGTTTGTAATTATATGTCTAGTTTATGGTGAACCACTAGTGGTAATAGTTGAAGATATTTGTTATGCAGTTGCATTAGTATTGGAACATCTCATTACCATGGAGATTATTTGACCCGCCCTCTAAGTTATGGTTTAATGTTTACATGTATTAGTTTTTGCTAAGGTTTATTGAAAGGGAACCATCTGTGATCAGTCAATGGTATTTGTATATCATGCAGTTGTATAAGCATTGGCACATCTCATTTCCATGAAGATTTTTTAGCCATGTATGTTCAGTCATGGTTCATTGACAATATTCAATATTTGCAGATCTAACATGTTTTAAAAAGTGTTGCTATTTTTAACAATATCAACATTTGCATTATAGAAATACCAAAAAGCGAGACATATCTCTGTAATAACAGGTTATTTTCTGAAGCAGATTAATTTGATAAAATTAGATTTTTTTTTCAGAATCTACATCAGGTGCAGTTACTGCAAATTCATATTCCATGCTGACTGTGCAAAGTACGAGTTGATCGATTTAATAACGAAAGAAGAAGAAGGCATTTGCGATGTCTGTTCTGGGGAACAACCCAAATAACTTGTAAATATAATTGCCAATATATATATATAGTAATAGCTTTAGGTTGTCAGTTTCTTAAAGAATTATTTCTATTTTTTAATTTTTGCCCTTTAAAACTTGTGTTCCAGCACAACCGAAGAACAAATCAGTTGAAAAGGGCCTAAATCATCAGACCAATACAAAGAAAAAAAACATTTAACAAAATCACAGGCTGGAATTATTATGGTATTTTTACATAAAAAAAGACACCAAGTACAGATCTGAGAGTACTCATAGAAACTGATAAAAAGTTCAAGGCCTGTAACATATAAAAGAAAAAAATATGTATCTATATATAATTCAGTACTCATCATGCACATGTTATGTACGCATCCAACATCCAATGGATTTTGTATAAAAATTCATTTACATGAAGAGAAAATGTAACTTTGAGCAATGCCAAAATATAGGTATTGATAGATTGTAGTACAGTGAAAATGTACATGTTTTATATATCAATGATATTTAATACAGTTTAATTCACAGCCTTCTTTTTAATGATTATAGGGTATGGATTAAATTGACAAGAAAGTCTGGTGAAGTTATCACCAGACTAGTGCATAGAGATATTGCAGAATCATTAAAATCTTCAAATACAGGTACTTAAAGTGAAACTTTCATAAGTAAATAAATATTACTTGCTTGCTTAATTTCTAGAATCAATTATTCCATTCATTTCAGGAGTAAAGAAATTTCTTCTTTTTTATATTGACTATTGATGATGAGGCTTATACTCCTTTCAAAGCAAAGTTGGGCTTTATCACATTGTAATAGAAAAAAAAAACATGAATCATGACATTTATTGATTTTAAAAAATGTGTTTGTATTATACATGTTGCTTACGGGGAAAATGTATCTTATTGGTCAAAGAAATTAACAATTGTTGACCTATAATTTTGTTCCCTATTAATATGAAAACAGTATGCATGTTTTTATTACATACTGGTATATTTGTACTTGGTTTTAAACCCATTTGTTTTTTTTATATGATTTTTATATTAGTCGATGATATTGACTGTTAAGTTTGATTTTTTTATTGAATAAAACTGTTTGGAATTGTGATTTTTTACTGAATAAACAGTGATATAATCAAAACTAAATGGAGACTCATGTTTTAACTTTCGGGTAAAAGAAAACATCTTTAATAAGCAGATGTGATATGATTGACAATGAGAGCAAAGATCAAAGATAGCAAGTAGATATCATTGTATGGCCTTCAACAGTGAGCAAAAGCATAGCTTTAAAATGCCTCATAATTAAAAGTGTTAAACAATTCAAACATGACAACTAACTACCTGATTTGTGGAAATCAATACACAAAACACATACTAGGATGATAACAACAAGCAACAACCTAGTTTTAAAGTTTTAACCACACAAGATTTTAAAGGAATTTTATCAACATACTGTTGATATCATTTATATGTAAGGTTTCAATACAAATTAGTTACAAAATTTCAAAATCTTTTCTTGAACATTGTATGTTAATGAGCTTCACAGTTATACTGCTTTAGCATTTGTCAAATTAAGACTGATATCCTGGAACATGTCTGTTTGCATCTTACCATTGCTTTTCTTTTTGCTCTTTGAGGTTGTTTATTGCTCATGGTATTCCCTGTTAATATTTATTTTAAGTTCTCAAAATTTTATGCTGGAGCTACACTGACTATATTGAAAAAAATATATATTAATATATATAAGTAAGAAGATGTGGTACATTTGTATGAGTTCCAATTAGACAAATAACCGTCCAAGTCACAATGTGTAAAAGGAATACACATATAGGTCAAAGAATGGCCTTCAACTTGTCTCACAAGTACAGCAAGCCAAAATGACTATTGTAAAACATTTCAAACAGGAAAACCTATGGTATAATCTATAAAAAAAACCCAGAAACACTTTAAACCCCACCAACAAACAACAACCACTGAACAACAGGCTCCTGACTAAGTACATGATGTGTATGAAAATGCAGCAAGTTTTAACATTATAACAGGCACCAACCTTCACCCTAACCTGACACAGAGGTGTAACATTACAACTTGAAAGACAATTGTTGTTAATTTGTATTATTTGTTAATTTCTGTGTCATTTGGTCTCTTGTTGAAAGTTGTCTCATTGGCAATCATACCACATCTTCTTTTTTATAAATAATAACATATCAATTGAAATGGTGTAACTCGATCAAAATAACTTATTCCCAAAACACTGAATGAACAAGTTTGATCTATGACACAATATGAATAAACGGATATAAACAATACTTTTGACAAATAATTAAAAAAAACTTTATGGCTTTTAATCTAGACCACCATTTAGGTTAGACTGGCATAATTTTGTGTAGACATACTAATATATATTTTATGATTTTTATTAAAGGAAGATGATCATTTCTAAATTCATCACATAGTCCATGTTAGGCGATTTACACTCTGTTTGTAATGTTCAGTCTTTTCAATTGGCCTTGAGCATCATTCTCAAATAATCCAGCGATACCAGGTACAAAATTTTGAGCTGGAACAACTACATCATTTAAGATTTCCTCAATAATGTCATGTTCAATAATGCATATGTTGTGCAAAATGCAGCATGCAATGATTGTCTGGCATATTTCTCTCATGGATTTCATGTTAATGTATTTTAGTCTTCTAAATCTTCCTTTGAGCATGCCAAAACATCTCTCAATTACCTGGCGTTTTGATGACAATGCAACATTAAAACGAGTTTGCTGTTGTGATAAATGTCCATTGTCTCTGTATGGAGTTAAGAGCCATTCTTTTAAAGGATATGCTGCATCTCCCAATAGATGATAGCGACCATTGCCACATTTCTGGAATCCATTTTCATATAAACCTGAATTTCTAAATACTTTGGCGTCATGGACACGTCCAGGCCAGCCTACATTTATGTCAATTAATTTCAAATCTTCTGTGCAAACACCTTGCAGCACCACTGAGTGAAACTGCTTTCTGTTGAAGTAAGATTTTGGATTATGTGATGGTGCTTCAATTTGAATATGGCTACCATCAATTGCTCCTAAAATGCCTGGAAAATTGCGTGTTCCCATATCATCAAATCTCTGTGATATGTGCTGAAAATCATTATTTTGTGGCCATACAATAAATTTTGAAAGCAGATTATCACATATTGTCTCAATAACTTGTCTTTTACAACGAATAAAACTATGTTCTGTCACTCCAAATCGATCACTCAATTCTTTAATTGTTTCTTGGGAAACTAAATACCTCATAGTCATTAAAACCTTCTTCTGAAGAGGAATTTCAGATCTGCCCCCAGGAATAGCTCGAGGCAGTAATGCTGGGTATTGACCCAAAGTCTGACAGAGTAATTCAATGGTTTCATGATTGACTTTGAAAAACTGTTTAAATGAATCTGGCAAATAGTTTGGAACAGTATATTCAAAATATTGAAGAGACTTTATCCTATCTTCTCTGTTCCTGAAAAGATAAGAAAAGAGAAATTAAGTAACAGGTTACAAATTCAACAATTAAAAGTTTGTAATGTATCAATTGTACTATACATGTATTTTCAAATGTCCAGTGGAAAATATTTCATGCATATGATGAAACAGTAATGACCTGGTGGCTTTATACTTCTGATTTTGAACATGATTCCAACATGGTATGAGCTGAAAGCAAAAAAGCTTGCATAAGAATGATAAAAGATATGATGAACAACACAACACAAAATAATGTGAAGCCACTGAAAAATAACATTTTACATGTAAATCCCCCCTCCCCACTCCAACCCTAATTCCTGAAATAATCAAATGATTATTACTTTCATAAATTGATGAACAACAGTCTTCTGTATAATTTAAGCAGTTTATACATGTACCAGAAAAAAGTGAGCAAAAAATGAAATCATTAATTAAAGGAACAGTTAATAATTGATAACTGAGGGAATATTAAACTCAACCTGAAGAAAAATTGTTAAACCTATCTGAGACTACTATTACGGTGAGGTAATTGGATATATAAAAATGTTAATATGCACTTAAAAATTATATGATGTTTTTGATATTAGATGTCTTGATTTAATTTCACAAGCAATTGTTTATCCAGTAGCCGTTCCCATGATTAGAACTAAGTGCCTGTGGTCAATATATATATAACTATGTACACTGCTTGGATTTGTATCATCTCCAACATAATTATGTCATCATCTTCGTCCTCTTCATCAAAAATTAAAAAGTCTATCGCACTTGCTGCTGCGGCAATCTCCATTTTGAATAAGCCGATATAAGCCGTTTACACTCGTTTTGCTCTCAAGCCGGCTTTGACCCGGTCACGTGACCGGGCTAAGCGGGCATAGCCCGAACCAGAGCAAATGAAGCAGGCCCTCTGAGTCTTGTTTACATAATAAATACTTTAACCGGAGGTCAAAATTCAACACTTTTCTAACGTTTTTGGAGTTATTTCGGCGCAAAATTAAGCAAATTATGTCATATTTTACAGTTTTTAACCACGAAACTGATTGAGACAATAAAGGGTGATGATGTTTCCAGGATTTTAAATATATTTTACTTAATAATGATGATGGGTTGAAGGCTTTACACCGTCATTTGTTGATGTTTTTCATGTTGCTCAGACTGCTCAAACTCCTCGCAGTATTACATTTTCTGTAGTTATTTAATTATGCTGCAGTGTGTAACAGATGTATATAGTACATTGAAACTAGGTTAATCTATGAACGAATTTGTCCATATAAATGACTTCAGTTGTCTGGAAGAACCCCCCTTTTTTCCCCCAACTTTTCAAAAATTTCAGCTGAAGGGGTAAGTCAAAAGTTATTGTCTGGATAAAAATCCTACGCATGTGCAAAGTGTAAGCACTCAGTTAGTATTTGTTTTAAGCCATTTTTTGTAGGGTAATGGTTAGTCATTCTTTGATTCAGTAAATATTAATCTGAAATCAACTTGTCAATTAAAAAAAGTACCAATCAACAAATATTAATCTGATGCATCTATAATTTTCACCGCCGGATCACTATCCCTATGTCGAGCTTTCTGCAACAAAAGTTGCAGGCTCGACAAAAAAACTAAGCAAGTTGGAAGTTGACACTCACACATGTTTATAACTTGATGTCTGTCCTGTCCTTATCATGCATATCAAGCAACATGGTGTACACTAACCATTCATGTTTGAGTGTGTCTGGGCCGTGGGGCATGTTTAACTCTTGAGAACTTGAGATTAACATTCAATAGGAATGCACAATGCCTAGTACATCCAATTCTTAATACATGTCAGAGCTATATGACCATTTAAAGCATTAACAAAATGCTGTATCACTTCTAAGGTCTACTTTGAAATTTGCATATGAAAGTCTCACTCTGATTTTGGGGATCCTGTTTTGTTGCATTGATATTAATGCTTGACCCACATTTTTATTTTACACCAATCTACAAGAAAACAAAGCTTGGACACAGGATCTATAGTCTAATCAGAATCATACCATTCCTATATCTGTGTGCTGATTTTTATGCAATATAATACTTTTTCACACATTTTTCTCCATTCTTAAAAAGCACACAATTGCAATAATTTGCAAAATCATGTGATAACATATAGGAAAAGAGCACCAGGACATCTCATTCCTAATACTACACAAGGAGCAGGATCTACTTACTCTTCCAGAACACCTGATATCAATTGTATGTTGTGGGTTCAAGTTGCTCAGTTTTCTTTTTTCTAATTTGAATATTAGTTTAGACTTTTCATCAAAAAAGTATGAAAAAAAGAGAGACTACTGAAAATGATTTATTTAGGTGCAGGGGTTACCACACTTCAAAAAAACAGTGAAAAGTCGTCATGATAGGCCATTTGAGAGACCTCAAGGATACCTCACTATGTCTAGGAGAACTGAACGATTTTAAAACCTTTCTATTTCAGTCCTTCACACCTATAATCAATCATTAAAGACCATCAAGTTTACTTTTTATATCTTTGATTTTTTTTATGTCTCAAATACTACAGTACATACATGTATATGCCTGATATCAGTGACGGATCCAGAACTTTTTCTAGGGGGCTGCTGACTGACTTAAGAGGGGCCCGCTCCAGTGATTCCCTATTTAATCAACCACAAAAGGGACCCCTATGAATATGCTAGCTTTGCATCTATGAATCTCAGGTTTTTCAATGACAATAAGTTTTATTGTATTGCAACAGCATTATTGTCTCATGTACATTTACCCCACGTTATCAATATAAAATGGTTGAGTGTTTCACATTGTATATTTAAAAATATAAAAATGTTTAGAAATAAACGTTTATTAAATGATAAATAAATACAGTCATAAAAATAATGTTAAAATGAAACATACGTATAAAATATTTTAAATAATTTAAGAGTATTATTGTTAAAAAGTCCAAGTTAAAAGTAAAATCAAGTCAAATAGTCCTCTGTCCCATACATGTAAATCCTCAAAATAGAAATCCTGCTCTTCTTATTCCTATTGTTATCTGAAAGTATATAATATATGCAGATGATATTATCAAATGAAAATAATTTCGAACTTTTCTACAGTTGTTATATGAAATTATAATATATTTTAATTGTCTACAAATTTCTATGTGGTCCAAGAATGAGAAGGTTCACATTTAAATTAGAATTGAATGCTTTTTATTTGAATTTTACTAATGGAAAACTAATCAGATGTGAATAATTGCCAATGAGACAACTATCCCAAAATACTCATTTGGAGTGGATATATGGGCATTTTTTTGCTACATGAAAGCCTTTAAACATGAGAAAATCTCATAATGTATATACTATGATTGTTTTCAGATGTGTGTTATCATTTCATTTAAATTGAAATCTTTCTTATTTTAATCTTAAATAATCAAAAGGAGGTTTATATGATTCAACAAAAATAAAGAAATTATTTTAGACTTTTGATGTAAATAATTGATATATTTTTACTGACTTTATATTATATGTCAAAGAAGGAGGTGGGGATGTTGCAGGGGTCCTGATCCCAAAATCCTGGGCTAAAAACATGATCTTCTGAGGTCCCAAATTTTAAAATAAAATCACGAAAGAAAATCCTGAGCTTAAAAACACCCAATCCAAACGTCCCGAAAAAGTCCTGCCCTCCATCAAGAAAAGTTAATAATCATATACAGCAACACAAATTTTCTATTTATTTATTCATTTACTTCAATATCTTAAATCCATCAACATAATAACATATCAATCTTTTTAATAGGTATATTAAATAATGTGTAAATAAAGTATTACTTAATATGCAACATTAAATTATCTTACATGTATCTGTTATTTAAAAGGTAACTTTTCATTCAATCATTTATATCTTAAATTCTTCATACCAGTAATAGATATTAAATGTATCCACCACCAATAAAACCTGGCCACAACACCTAGCCAATACTGAATGTGGCAATAAAATTCAACAATAAATCACATAATTTTTTTTTTTTTTTTGCATGGAAGGAGGGACAGAATTTATACTGTCCTACTGGTTAATATTTCATATACCTGAAATCTTTAAAAGATATTTTACATAGATATAGGAAGATGTGGTGTTAGTGCCAATGAGACAACTCTCCATCCAAATAACAAATTATAAAAGTAAACCAATATAGGTCAATGTACGGCCTTCAACACGGAGCCTTGGCTCACACCGAACAACAAGCTAAAAAGGGCCCTAAAATTACTACTGTAAAACCATTCAAATGGGAAATGCCTATATGCACTATTCAGCAAAAATAATAGTTCTGTTGTTCAGATAAACAAGGGTCTGGATGGGGTGTTTTCCATTACTTTATTATTTATTCTTTACGCTCATTTGTCTCTATTTTTTTTTATACTTTTTGTCCATCATTTCTCTTTTCTCAATATATAAATTAGCACATCAATAGTTCAAATAATATTATGACGTCTGGCTAGGATGTTTTATAATTTTTTTCTGGGATGCGTAGGAAGGCGTCCTAGATAAAAAAATAAAATAGCCTTGTCAGACGTCATATTATTTTGACTAGCATGTCATTTGCTCTATTCCTTATTTCAGTCAATTTTCTCTATTCTTTGTTCCTTTAGTCATAGTTCTCCAATTTTTTTTTATACTTTTAGCCATAGTTCCCAGTGGCATATCCAGGGATAGGGTTCCGGGATTGGAATCTCCCCTTTTTATGGACAATCAATGCATTTGAAAGGGGACATTTAGTCGGAACCCCCCTTTATCCTGGGTAGGGAACCCCTTTTCAAAATGGCTGTATCCACCCCTGGTTCCCTATTTTGTGAACCCTCACCCTGTACTATCTGTAAGAAATGATGGATAGAGGTTTAGGATAAAATTAAACTATACTTATGTAGTTGTTATATTTTTCCTATAATTTTATTTTGTTTGTTTTTGTTTTTGTCACACACTTTTTTGGGTTCAAAAATAATAATATAAAACCATTTAATTAACCTTTATACTATTCGAGACAACCAAACAAATCAGCACAAATGCTTAACACAACCGTAATAATTTAATTAAAATTATAAAGCTAACATTGACATGCCAAAATTCAAGTTTTAATCAAAATTATTGAAGTCTCGGGCTGAAAGAGGGGCGTTTATTTCGTGTGGTCTGGGGGAATTTAATGGATTTCAGCATCCTAAAAGAGGCAAACATATAGCCATAACCCGATCTGATCAATGAATTATGTTATGGATAACGTTGATATCTTTCTACTAACCATTAAAAGTAATAATAGTAGGATTTCGTAAGCTCAGAAACCTTAATCTGTTGAAAAATGGCGTCGATTTATATGCTCAGAGTTTATATGCTTCCTTTTCGCAGCCTCAATTACAATTTTACAAGGAGTGATGGGTATTTATGCAAATATTTAGGGACTCCTATCATCATAGATACTATTTTTGGTCATTTTATATTTAAATAGCCAATAGGATGCGAATGTGTCAGTTATTTTCAGAAGCGGAAAACACCCGCCATATTTTTATCTTCAAAAATAGCAACGTGTCTTGCCAGTTTCAGATGTTTGTTTCTTGTAAAATAAAATCTCCTAAGAAGAAAATATAGCATAGTCACCTGTAAAACTTACCTATATAACTAATTAATGATGAAATGACACAAGTTTAATTGTCTTTAATAGTAAATTTCTTGAAAAATCACACGTACACGACGTAAACTAATTACCGAGATGGCGCGATACTGTCGCCGTCTATGTAAAAATCGCGATTGTCGCCCTTGATTTTTTGGCCGTTACGTCATATGGAAGGAGGCGCAGAACTGATCTGTGGCTTTCCCACTGTAAATTTCACTTGTATTTTTAAATGATTAAGTATATTTTTTTCACCCGTTTTCCCTGCATCTTTTGCCATTTTTGGGGATATATATTTTTCTGTGTAGGAAGGGGCCTCTGCACTAATTAGGGATCATTCAAGGACACAGCAGCCATACTGATTACAGGAGTCAAATTTGGTTAAATTATGTCCTAATGTACCACAATAACATTTAATGTGTATTTCACTCTTCTACATTTTATTTTCATCAATGACAAACTTAGAAACATGAACTACTGCAACTTTTCAAAGGTTATTTTGGCCAGATCAACAAAAGACAGTGCAGCAATAGATTTTTTTAATAATTATGATAATTCCAAAACTACATCAAATTTTGTAAAAGCAAAGTATATAAATAGTATATCAATTCAGCAGAGACATGAAAACTACAATATTTTTTATGACAAAATACAGAAATCTACAGATACCATCATATGACATATTCAAAAACCAGCTCCCTAAACTTCAAAATTATGTAACAAACAGCAAATATTTTGTGCATAATGGCAAAGCTGGTGAAAAAATGAGGTTCACTGATAACTTCTCTCTATTCAATTGGCTTAAACTTCCAGAAAATGAAAAGCAAAGCCACAAATTGCAAGATTGTTCCACCTGTTTGACCACCCATGGCAGCATATCATCTCTGCACAAGTCATATTCTCATGCTTCATCATTAGTACAGCCATGTAAAGACCTTGTAAACAACATCAATGAGATTATTGTGTCACCGTCTTCATCAATTGGAAAAAAAACCAGTTCAAAATGTTATTAAAGTTTTAGAACCAATTATTGAAACCCAATTTAACATTAATTTTAAGAAAACGTTGGCAGATGTCATGAACATGTCACCTAGAGAATCGGCTGTTGAAAAAAACAACAAAATTATGACATCGATTCGAGAGACAACACAACAAATAGCGGAATCAATGACTGAAAATGATGGTGACATTCAAAATTTGCTTGCCAGTGGGAAGTCTTTTCTACAGTATGAAAGGGAGCGACTTCAAACCTGTTATGTTACAACCGACCAAGCTGAAAGACAAGCTGATGACCTACAGACCAAACTTGCCTCAGGTAAAAAGCGAAAGACACACATAGGCAAATACACCAACTATAATTTTAATCGACAAGAATTTCTTGAGGAAGTAAAAAAATTGTAAATCTACCATCATGAATTGGACCCGAATGGCTATCAAGTACAACGTCACGTTAAACGGAAAGCTTGCTGGCAATGGGGGGCAAATCCTTAAGCAATTTGCACAGGACAACGATATTGACGTCAACCAATTTAATCCACATTTAAGGATAAGTGGAAGGGACCATCTTCAAAGAATTAGGAGATCAAAAAAGCTAGTCTTCAGGGAAAAACTTGCTATTCCAAATAAAAGAACAGCTAAGAAACTCAAATCTATTATACAGCACAAATTGGAATCAAAAATTTACGACATTGGACTAAAAATTGCCCCTAAGGAAATCCGAAAGAACACCATTGATTCTTCAGGTAATATTCAAGAAACATCAATTCAAGTATATGGCCGGAAAATTCCCCTTAAAGATATAATACTGAAAGAAATTCAAAGGCTTACAAAATCTGGCGTCTTAATATCCAAGAGTGACGAGCACTACAAATCATTATCAAAGGAGGCCGTCAATAATAGGTTAAAACAAATTTCATCAACAAAGTCCACTGAAACAGACAACACTTCAGAAATTAACCAATTAATGACCATGGAGAGACAGATTCACCTTAAACTATGGCATGACCATTCAGATATCCTGAACCATACATATATAAGCTTTATGGTCAGCTTTCTCTATGACCATGCAAACTTTCTGACCAATGAAGAATTTAAGGAAACCTATCCGAAGAAGAAGCCTGTAGATGTTCAAGCTATTGTAGAGAGACCAAACCTGTGCATTTTTGGACAGTCAGGTATTGGCTACTAATGCACTTGTTAACAAAAAAGGGCTTTATTTTGCAGTAAAATACAATAACCCTTTTTAGATGATATTTCATGATCTTGAAAATAAATAATACTGTATAATTTCATGACATTCTACAAAGGTTAAAAATCTATAATGTCAAAAAGTTTAAATTTAAATCAGTCTGAAACTATCAACTGTGAAGCATCAACCTCTCAGTAAAATACAAATTTAAAAAAAATAATTCCATGTTTGGTTCCGACAATGCAATCTCTTTATCATTAAATAAGAGTGCACTCACTGAAATCTCTCGCTTACTTTAACAACCACTGATTTATGCTGATCATGATAGTCCTTTATTTAAATTCAAAAGCATTACTACAAGAATTACATAAACTTAATATGATCCTAGGACAAGGTGAGATCAACCAAACAAGAAATACATTTGCACCTTACAATCATTCAGAACACCAAATATATAGTCAACCTATTTTGATTATCACCAACATGACCAATGAACCATGAAAATAAGGTAAAGGTCAGATGAACCAGACAATGCCAGACAGTCATGTACACCTTACAATCAGTCTGTACATTAAATATAGTTGTCCTACAAATTAAAGAAACAATCTCATCCATGAAAACTTAACATTGACCAAATCCAATGAACCATTAATTCTAGGTGAAGGTCAGGTGATACCTGCCAGACATATTCACATTAAAATCATTCCATACAACAAATATAGTTGACCTATTGCTTATAGTTTATATATGTATATATATAATTAAGAACAATAGATTACTAGTAAATCTCAAAAACTTCACACTGAGCAATGAACCATGAATATGAGGTCAAGGTCAAATTAATCCTGCAAGTCTGACATGTTCGTCCTAAAATATTTCCAAACACCAAATATAGTTCACCAATTGCATATATATACAAGTATTAGAGAAAAAGACCATAATTCAAAAACTTTAATTTAACCACTGAAACATACAAATGAGGTCAAGGTTAATTGACATCTGCCAGTTTGACAGGTATACCTTACAATTTTACATACACCAAATATAGAAGGCCTTTTGCTTTTAGTATCTTGAACACCAAAACTGAACCATGTTCACTGATCCATAAAATGAGGTTGAGGTCAAATATTAACAAGAATTTGTCCCAACTTAGTACACGGGTGCCCACTTGTACTATTATTTTCCATGTCCAATGGACTGTGAAATTGGGTAAAAAATCTAATTTGGCATTAAAATTAAAAAGATCATATATACCATAGGGATGTGTACTAAGTTTCAAGTTGATTGGACTTCAACTTCATCAAAAACTATCATGACCTAAAAGTAAAACCTGAAACTAAAACTTCCATTTTCCATCTTCAGTGGACCGTGAAATTGGGGTCAAAAGTCTAATGTAGCTTTAAAATTAGAAAGATCATATTATAAGGAACATGTGAACTAAGTTTCAAGTTGATTGGACATCAGCTTCATCAAAAACTTCCTTGACCAAAAAATTTAACATGACGCGGGACAGACAAACGAATGAACGAACAGACGCACAGACCAGAAAATATAATGCCCCGGTATAAAAACTGTGGTCAACATGAGGTCAAGGTCCTTGCAAGTTACACACATACTAAGTATAGTAATCCTATTGCTCATAAAGAAATAACATTACAGGGAACTTTCGTCACTTGATATAAACATTTCAAAAAACAAAATCTGCCACTTGAATATACATGTATACGTAGCATTGTTTGGTCTCATTTTCTGTTGCAGGATGGACAAAATGATATTATATACATGTACATCAACATGATTAAAAAATAAATGAAGATATTAACAATAATTACATGAATTATAACAAAAGCTGTATGCAACATTGTAACAAAAGTTCAACAAAAGGTGTATGCAACATTTTAACATAAGTTCACACACTGAAATATCTGACGATGTTTTTAAGCTTCTACTATATTGTTTTTCGTTACGGTTTCAAAATAACCAAACTTTAAAATAAAAAAATGTTGTAGACTTTTGGTGTATATAAATGTATATTTGTAATTAATGATATAAAAAGCAGAAATAAATGAAGGGTCTTTTTTTGTATAAAGTAAGACTTTTGGTCAGATGAACTTAAATGTATAAATGAGGTCGTGATCAAATAACTGAAACCAATCCAATATTCATGTACATCTTTAAATCTCTCCATACATGTATACCAAATAATTTAAACTTTTTGCTAACAGCATTAAGAGATTTAAACATAATCATAATATTTCAACATTACCAGTGAAGTACATCCTTATAGCAACCTGACTTCTAAATATCCCTCAATTTGCTGACCAAACTCAAATCAATGTGCTGGTAATATGAACAACTATGAGGGGGGATAGAACCTTTATCGGGACTCCGGGATTGGGTGTTTTTAAGCTCAGGATTTCGGGATTGAACCTTTCGGGATCTGGGAATCCTTTTTTCGAATTTCAGGACCTCGGGAATTCGGGATTTCTAAGTCCGGGAATTCGTGTTTTTAAGCTCGAGATTTCTGAATCAGGACCCCTCCTACCCTTCCTCAACTATGGGTTTTTTTGGACATTTTTTTAGCACATACATTTTGTACATGTACATGTACCTAAAATCCTTAAGGAAGCACTGTTAAAGTCTATTAAATTTTGGTTAGACATGTTGAAGTTTTGCAAGTTTTATGTTGACTTACATGACTTAGTGATTTGAAAAATTTGAAAAATTGTAGTAACAGAATTTCTATTCCATGTATACAAGTTGCAAATAGAAAATGTTTGTAATTTTTTTTTTTTTTTTTGCAGGCTCTAAGGACACAGAACAAGTATCATATACACCTACCAGAACAGAAGATCTAGAGGAACTGAGGAACGGAGTAATATTTGATGGAATACCATACACTTTTCAATTGAGATTTTTCAGCGGAGATGGACCAGCACGACAATTTGAGGCTGGTCAGCAGAGAGGGGGAAATTATTCATGCTTATGCGGTGTACATAGTAAAAATCACATTAATTTGGAATGCTGTTTTAAGCGAACACCCTCTGATTTGGAAGACCGCAGGGCAGTATTTTTGAAAGAGGAAAGTCTGGTCAAAATAAAACAAGGAAATATCAACCCATTCCAAAATTTAAGTAAAGACGAATTAACTGAAGAACTCGAATGTAGAGGTATTGATACTTTTAGGCTTAAGACAAAAGCAAGTCTTCAGGAAGAAATGTCAGATTTGCTGCATGGAATATCTCGCCCACCTGCCCTCCTCCTACATTATCCAGAAAAATCCCTGACAGAGAGTAACGTCAGCTGTTACGAGGTACTCCCGTGCGAGCCACTACATGACATTTCAAATGTAGTCCAAAACATAATTCAAGAATTGCCACATCATGTTAAACTTAAGTCTACAAAACTGGATTTGGAAAAATTTTGTAACAACACCATCGGAGACAAAAACCAAATTAAAGGATCAGATGCGCGTCTTTATGCCATAAAACTTTCAAAGTTCATAGAAAATTTACAATTGGATGGAAAAATATCGTCAGATATTTCACAACTTATTAATTCTCTAGTAGAAATAATTAATATTGCTTACAGCTCTGTTGAAAGAAGAACTCCCAGACAAATTTTAAGGTTGTATAATCAAACTTTCCTGTTCGCTGTATTGTCTAAATCCATCATAGGAATTCCAGTAAAGATGACACAAAGAAAATTTTATGGCAGTCATTTCCATAGCTTGGTTGTGCATCTGCCGGAGATTTATAGAATTATCAATACGAAATCTATCCTTGCCGAGCAGGAAGAACGAACTTTTGGATCACTAAGACGTCTCGCGGAAGGTACAACTAATCGAAAACCTGGTTGGATTGTTGACAACACCATTTTGAGATTTAACTGCCAGCAAACTGACAACCGTATCTGCTCCTTCTCAAAACAGAACTCTGTGATAAGCCAACAATCAAAATTACTTTCAAAGCGGGAAAACACTATCTTTCCTAAAGAGATTTTTGGAATCAAGTCGTCTCTTTTCCAGTCACACCTTGAGCGCATTGCTGATTATTTGATTCCAGGATATAACATATGGTGGCACTACAATGGCACTGAATTAGTCTTTCACGACTCTGTGGATGAGCCTGAATTCCGAATGCAAGGTCCTGATACTGCAAACTTCAGATCAACATCTTTGAAGAAAGAACGAGCTATCATTGATGACATTTGGCAAACCAGTGTGGACAAGGCTGCATCATCTGAACTTGTCCTTCCATTATTGCATGTCAAAACAAGGGAAGATGGAAAATTGATCTACAAAAGAACAAATCTGAAGTCAGGTATGTTATACAATATATATAGTATATATATACATGTATGTTGTAATTTGAATGAAATGAATGATACATATGTATATATGCATGTCAATCTGACTTTAGGGACTTCCCTACTCAGTTTCAAAAGAATTAGCTTTTCAAAACACTATTTTTTATTGATAGGTGATCATTAGTAAAGGAATCAAAAGAGCAAGAAAATATCTATGTGCTTGTTTTCGAGATATTAGCCATGGAAATTATGGTTGGAGTTAAACAAACAAAATTTTGAAAATGGAGGCAAAGAAATTTCTTAAAATACAAAACTAGATCAAGAAAAATGAAACCAATATGTAAAACATTCATGCTTTTGTTTTTAAATGTTTACGGATGATTTTTTTTTTTGAAATACATTTGAATTTTTGTTTTTCAGTCATGAAACATGCAACCAATCCTACAAATAGCATCAGTGATCAGGATGAAACAAATGATAATCTTGAGGAAACAACTGAGAAAGAGACAAATCAAGGTAAACTCATATTAAGCATTGGTATTAACAATTAAGATTGGTATTAACAATAAAGATTGGTATTAACAATTAAGATTGGTATTAACAATTAAGATTGGTATTAACAATTAAAATTGGTATTAACAATTAAGATTGGTATTAACAATAAAGATTGGTATTAACAATTAAGGAACTTCTAACGAAAAAATTTTTTTTTAGGTAAGTTGAAAAGACAAGAATTATAAATAACTAATACTATTTTTTTAATTATGCACACCATAACACATTAATTTATGAGGTTCTCATTCATACTGAATTTATACAATATACATGTATTAAAATTTACATCAGTTTAATAATCTTTGATTTTTTTTTCTCACTCTACCATGATAGTTTTAAGAGAACTTGCACTATTAAATCCCATTAATGTTGGTTATTCTAGATGACAACTCTGAGTCCACAGAAGATTACATCTCGAACATTCCCAATGTGCAAGGTAAGGTAAATTGTATGGAAAATAAAGTAAAATATTTGTGAAAAATGTGAAATTTCATTTTGTTGTATTTCAATATTATTTTTATTATTTATTTGCCAAATGTACAGGTTATTTTCTGTCCATGAAGTCTTTCTTGGTATATCTAACCACATAAATGTAATATAAGTTTGTAACATTAATAGATCACAAATTCAGGTATAAAAAGTATCTTAGTACGAACCTTTAATATCTTATTCACTTTTCAATTATTGGTTAACTAGTGAATAGTTTTGATGAGAAATCTGTACTTCTTACAATCTCATGGTAGGTGTCCCATACATTTATTAATAAATAAACATCTCATGTTCTCGTAACAGAACCACCAGAAGTACCAGCAATAGACCAAGAGAGAAAACACCTGGAAGACAAGGAAAACAAGGAAAAGTACAAATCATACATTAAAGGTAATTCTAATATGAAATGTTTCTTTCGGTTATGTCAAAAATGATTCATGCAAACTACAGATTTATTAAAATGTTTTAGCAGGGAGTAAAATAAAAAATAAACTGACATTATTCAGATGATCATGTTTTTTTTTTCAGTTTCAAGATGGACTGTACAACCTACATGTAGCAAAATTGATGTCCATGAGAGTCTGTTCAGCAAACCAAACAAATTACCAGGTATTTACACAATCTTTTGACTTCAGATTCTCATTCTGAATATTGGTGGAATTTAAAGAGGCAAAGTTTTTTCTTCTTTTTGTTGTTAATTTGCTGTTCACAACTCCTTTTCGATTTCAGCTAACAGTGCAATGAAACCACTCACATGCAAGAGGAAACTATTCGCGTCTGAAGTTTCCAAACCAGAAATTGGTGAGTATTAAAATGATAAGTATATATTATTACAAGTTTAATAGAGCATGTAAAATATGTGAAATGAAATTTCAGAAATGTCATAAATCAAATGTTTAAATGAAGTTTTTAAAGATTATTTTTATTACAGTTTTAAATAAATCACTGTCATGACTGTATGCAGTATCAGATATTTTTGGAACAAAAAATAAGTTTTCAATGTAGCTATTTAAAAAAAAAATATTTAAGTTTGAAGGAATTGAAGAAAAAAATAATCTAAAAATGCAAGCGAGAGCAAACGAGGGTGAAAACTCTTTTAATATACTAAATACATACTTGTTTTATGCTTCAGCATCATGTAGAAAGAAAACAACACTAGACATGGTTGTCCAGCTACTTGGCCCATCATCAGATGTGGATGACTGTCTTAAGTACAGGGAATTGAAGCAAAAACACCCTGCAATTACCTCGATAAAAAGACTGTATGAGCTTGACACTATACCTACAGTGATACATTTTAAGGGGAATTAAGGTTATTCAAAACAAGGAAGTTATTTACCTGTGTTAGACATGGCAACGACTGCAACAGGTGAAAATGAATTTGATATTTTAACTTGTTCGATATGTTTAGAGAAACTTAAATCTCCTAAAAGTTTACCATGTTCTCACAGTTTTTGTGAAGTATGTATTGGTGAGTTTATTTTATCAACAGAACGTCGGACAGGATATAAACTCTCAAGTTATCCATGTCCTGTATGTAGAGCAGTTGTTACGCCCACCAAACCAGAGGATGAAACATCAGAGTGGGCATCGGCATTACCCAAAAATGTTACAATATCAGCACACATGGACCAATCAAAATCTACGAAAGAAGAGTGCCATCTATGCAAAACGGAAAGCATTCAAAATGAAACAACATACTGGTGTCTGGATTGCAGTGAAGCGTTTTGTGGCGACTGCTTACGCATTCACTACCGTATGAAGATTTCTGCAGATCATAAAGTTGTGAAAATTGAACAGAGAAGTAATTGTACTAGCGGAGGCGAACCCGAGTTGAGTTCCATATCTGACACATGTTCACTTCATAAATCGAAAATTTTAGACGCCTATTGTTTTGACCACCAAGAAGTGTGTTGCGTTCTTTGTTTAACCTTACATCACAGAAAATGTGAAAATGTTCAAGCTATTGATATGATGGAAAATCTTAACAACGATAAGATAGAAACGCTCCAATTTGAACTAACAGAAGTCAAAAGTAAGATGGATAAACTAGCCGAGGAGAGGAATTTCGAAAATGAAAAGCTGATTTCCGTTTTTAAACAAATTGAGACAGATGCGAAAAATACAACTGAAACTGTTAAGGAAAAACTAGATGGTCTTCTGGTTTCCGTTATCAAGGATTTGAATTTGATTCGCGATGAGCAGACACTTGATTGTGAAGAAAACTCGGAAGCTGTGAAGTCATTCCTAAATCGCATAAATCAACTACAAGATAAGACAAATGTTGTGCAACAGCATGGTTCTCTTAATCAGAAGTTTGTTCATTTTGAAAGATCAAAAATTGAATTGAAGTATGCAGTCAAAGAAGCAAGCAGAACTTTGAACTCGAGTTCAATTAGGGATGCAAAATTTGTTTTAAACGAAACAATAGATCTGGTTGTGAATGCTAATTGCCTAGGCAAGATAAACATCACAAAAAAGTCTGCAGTAGACTGCGACCAATATGAAAAAGAATTATACACAACACAAAGTGCTCTCCTTAATAAAACTATACCTCCGGTTTGTTATGACAACATTTGCATCCAGCATCGTAAAACTATTCATTTACAAAATTTTGATGTTCACGCGTGTGTTTATAGATCGGAGAAAATTGTTGTTTTCGGTGGAGTAGATGGAAAAAGTTCAACGAATGAAATAAAAGCTCTTGACATTTCAAATGAACAGATTTTAGCTGAGTTTACTTCTTCAGAACATATCAAACAACTTGCATACGATGTCGAAAGCAAGCACCTTTTTGTTTCATGCTACAATTCAAAGTTATTTGCATTGAAATTCATAGACGAGTTTGAATCGGAAATTACAATTAAAAAAGGTTCAGACGAAAAAAATGGAGACTTATGCGTGTTTGAAGGAACTTTATACGTGATGGTCGATAGCACTGTGCAACATATCAGCATCGAAAATATAGAAGACGAGTATCTGCAAACATGTTTTACTACCAATACAAACTGTACATCTCTTAATGGACTCGCAATCGACTGCAAGAACCGAAATTTACTACACACATCAAATAAGGAAGAACTCGTGTGCACGTCTTTAGATGGCAATACCATATTTTCTAACAAAGATGAACATTTCAAAGAAATATGCAGCTTAGCAATTCATCCACAAGGAATTGTTTTTGTTGGAAGTCAGAATGGGTCGATATACGTAGTTTGTGAAGATGGGAAACACATGCGAATACTTTTGAAACATTGCAATAAACTCAATACGATCTTTGATGTTTGTTTTAACACGAGTCTGGCCGTTTGTGGAAGTAATTATATAGAAATATACGATGTCGAATGATCAGCAAGGAGAATGTAAGACACGTATAGAGATGAACTTAACGTTTGTTATTTAAAAAGGAACAAAGTAAAAACAAAATATATATATATCTTGTATTATAAACTAGTGATGAAAATGAAACAACATGTAGGACCAGACCAAGTCTCATCAGTTGGCTACAACAAGCCTTGTTTTTTGTCGAGCCTGCGACTTTTTTTCGCAGAAAGCTCAAAATAGGTATAGCGATCCGGCGGCGGCGTTAGGTAACTTCTTAAAGCTTTAAATTTAAGAAGGTGACATAGATGCTTTGTATATAGATGCCTATGTTATGAAGTTTCCCTCTGTCATATACATGTATCCATTGTCCTTAACCTCATTTTCATGGTTCAGTGACTACTTGAAAAAAGTTACGATATTTTGTAATGTTAATTTCTTTCATTCTCTGAGTAATAGGATAACTGTATTTAGTATGTGCGTACCTTGCAATGTCCTCATACCCGTCAGACAACTTTCGTTTGACCTCGACCTCATTCCATGGATCAGTGAACAAGGTTCGTTACAAATAGTGTTTCGTGAAATCGGTAAAATATCAACGTTCAAGAAATTTTAAATTTTTTAATTATTTGTTCATCGTGAAATGGCAATTTTATTTCGCGTTCTTCCGTGCAGGTACCCCCTTTACGCTCCTCATTAACCTTACTTTGTTGTTTTTTCTGAGAAGAGCTTGTGACCATTCACAAGAACTTGCGGTCAACTGATTTTCAGTACTTCAGTACTTTGATTTATTGTTTGAGACGTATTTTGTCCTTTTTGTGTCAAAGGTTTATTGTCACAATGATGTTTACCCCACATCTCTTTCATTCATCTCCAGAAATGAGGACATAGTGGATAGGACGATAATTTCGCCTTTCAGCAGGTCGAATTCCGGCTTAGTATATTTTTCGGATTTTGATTGGCCAATCGCGCGTCGTTAAAAACAATAATTTCCCCCGGAATTTGCTTCCCAAATACCTGGGCGTTGCTACACGTGCCCCCGGTGAACATCAGTTTGTTTTTCATTTTTTTTTGGGGGGGGGGGGGAGAGAGAGGGGTCAGTTTTCCTTAGTTTCATTGTTGTTTCCAGTATAAAAATGAATTTTGTAGTTTATCCATGATGTCTGAAATTAAGGGCGTATTCCACTTAAAATTTTAACTTAGAATGACGATCATCTGCATTCATTAACACCCTGTAAAATAAAAATATGTCAAATTTCCAAATTTCAATGAAATAATACCCATATCTACTAAATTTATTGTATCGTCCATCCCTATGCCTATATCTTCTGTAAGCATATAATGACAATCCATAGATGACACACACATATTACACATAATGTTAGGTCAGATAAGAATTTGAAGAATAACATAAAATCGATATATGGATTTCTATAAGGGAGTCCATTTCAAGTTAATATCAAATTTTATCAGTATAACCTGCACAATAGCTACGTCTTATCAGGTAAACAAACACATTTGTAAACGTAACATAGGAATTTGTGTTTCTATCGGTAAGACCTGTTATTTAATAATCCATATTATATTTTGTCACATCTGTATTTCCTGTCTCTGTTCAATTACTAATTATGCCTTGTGAACGGAATTAATTTAAATATGAAACTTGTTCTATTTTTTTAAATTGTATATGGAAATATATATAATGCACAAATCGATGATTGAGCTGCTTGTTGAATTATTATAACTGAATGCAACTATACTATTTTTTTTTATCTATTTACATGAACTTAGAATTTATTTTTCTTTGAATATATTAGTATTTCCTGCCAAATGCCAAGAAATCATGCTTTCACAGAATGCATCGTTCGTACCATCGAAGCAGTGGGAAAAAACACAAACACATTTTTCGTTTATAGTTGAAGGATACATGTATATGTAACAAGTTTGACCATCTAGTCGAATCCTGACGATGTGAAGAGAGAGAAAACGCAAGTAAAGGATTCTAAGACTCAAATAGAAGCTACATTATTAGGAATTTGTATAACATAACTTAAAACTCTAGTTAGTAAAACATGGAATATAATGAAAATAAAAAGAACTGCACTTTACTTTTTATTCCATCGCTTTGTTAAACTTAATATTTATTTGTGCTTCATATACTTAAAATATACTAGAACACACCCGCGAAATCGCGGGCAATCAGAGAGTGGTTGGAAGTATGTAAAGTGTTGTAGGAAGAATTTTGCAAAAGATTTAATGACTGGAGAATTTCAGGAAAAATATCAAAAGTCATAGGTACTTGGGGACAGGAAATTGCTTTTTTTTTATCCCTCCTTTATTTCCCAAATTCCCATTTTTTGTTTTCTATTAATTTCAATATGAACATACATTTAGTATATTAAGAACATTCAAGTCAGGAGCCTGTGATTCAGTGGTTGTCGTTTGTTTATGTCTTACCTATTTTTTTCGTTCATGTATTTTGTACATAAATAAGCTAGACCGTTAGTTTTCTCGTTTGAATTGTTTTACATTGCATTTCGGGGCCTTTTATAGCTGACTTTGCGATATGGGCTTTTCTCATTGTTGAAGGCCGTACGGTGACCTATAGTTGTTAATTTTGTCTTACATATTTTTTTCGTTCATGTTTTTTGTACATAAATAAGCTAGGCCGTTAGTTTTCTCGTTTGAATTGTTTTACATTGCATTTCGGGGCCTTTTATAGCTGACTTTGCGGTATGGGCTTTCCTCATTGTTGAAGGCCGTACGGTGACCTATAGTTGTTAATTTCTGTGTCATTTTGGTTTCTTGTGGAGAGTTGTTTCATTGGCAATCATACCACACCTTCGTTTTTTGTTTTGTTATAATGAATTTTTGTAAAAGATTTAATTGATGGAGAATTCCAGAAAAGGTATCAAAAGTCAGGTGCTTTTGGACAGGACAATTGTTTTCCTAGCCCTGTTCTTCCTTTATTTTTCAAAAATTCCCATTTTTTTTTAATTTTTATTAACATTAATAACACATGCACACTTTTAGCGCTGCACATTCATTACTATAAATAAAGTGTATTTGCTTTTTACTTTCAATTCTCAGGTAACTAATCGATCCACGGCGGTCATTTCTATATTATACAGACTCTCTCTCTCTCTCTCTTTAGTTTACTCTGTGACCGCCGTGGATTGTAAACTTGAAAAAGATTGCAGATAGAAAATACACTTTATTCGTAGTATATGTATGTTCAAAGTATACAGAAAAACGCAAACCGGAAGTCTAATATGACTTAAAATTTCGCCCAATGACGGAATCAATATCCGGATGCGTTTTTTCTTGTTTTTCTCCCAAAATAACTCAATCTGAACAATCATAAAAATGGATGACAAATGCGACTATGCACTATACCTATAGGACATAGAGGCATGATGATTACTTTATTGTGGAAAGAAGAGAAGCGACACACAAAATGAGGTCTTCTCGTTTAATAGTATAGAATTTGAGAATGAAACTAGATAGAACATACTAAAATCTGCAATATTTTTTTTTCTGAATAATACTTCCGAAGGATTGCAAAGTAAAATGGAGTTACTTGTCATTGATATTGCGTTTTGACATCCTTATAAACCACATGATGTCATCCAAATTAAAAAAAAAAATTTGGTTTATGCTGCCAATTTTCTATATTTGCAGATGAATATTTGTTTGATTTGTAAACTACACTAATAGAATGGAACCTATTGTAACAGTTTTTGGAGCCATGTCATTAGCTGTATCACTCGTCATAATAACTACAGCATATCAAAGGGGGTGGTTTATGATATTGTTAGCATGGCGTCATGAGATATTTGTAAGTTTTTTTTTTGTATCTTTGAAAGTCATTGTGACGTTCTAGACTCATACGTTCTTAATATTGTATATTATTGCATAGCAATATAATATTTCCCACAGAAAGTAACCAAAAGTTAGCGTGCAATAAATTCTAATATTGCACTAATGCAATAAATCTTCAAAATTCATTACGTCATCAACGAGAAAATGTTAGTTTAAACCAATTTTTACTTTCAAATATTATATTGCTATACAATAAAAGGGTTATTGTATGAATAATGGGGAATATTGTCACTCGTAGAACATATATTGCACTCGCAAACTCGTGCAATATAAAATTCTACTCGGGACAATATTCCCCAATATTCATGCAATAACCCTATAATATTCTTTCTTTTGACACATGCACATTTGATAATAACATATCGATTAGAACTTATTAAAATCATCAGATCTATGTTATATCTCATTTATCCCTTATCAAATTTCAAAATCAAAAGATCATACACATCAAACAAAGGGATAGCAACTGTCATATTCCTGACTTAGTAAATGCATTTTCTTATTTAGAAAATGTTGCATAAAACCCGGTTTTATAGCTAGCCAACCTCTGACTTGTGTGACAGTCGCCTAAATCTATATTATACTGACAACGATGTGTAAACGAAAAAACCAACCAAGACACAATAGGTAAAAATGTCAAAGCAATAGGGGAACAGCAGTCAACATTGTGTTTTTATCTTAATCACTATGAAAACAAACAAATATGCCAACACAGAAAAATAAAAAGGCATATAAACAAACCACATTACGAAAGACAAGAATACAGAAATTTACCATAGCAACGAGATGTATAAGTACCGAATTACGTCAAATAAATATTACCAAAAATATACTAAAATGTAAAAGTAAAAAAAAAAGATTGTTAAAATTAATAAATGATTCACTTAAAAAAATTGACAACTTTCAAAGTATTAAAATGATCCCTTTTGAATTTTCTCTCAATGTGTTTTAAGTGAATCATTTATTTCTATTATAGAATTTTTCAAGGAAATCTTGGAGGAATATATTTAGACAACAGATAAATGACACGTCATTGACAGAGAATGAAGATAATTTTCTACGGATGTTTAGACTGATGAGTAATGTTGCACCTAAAGCAGTACGAGAGAAATTCAACCAGTATTTCCCTCCATCCACACTTTTAGCTACACTAGCGAGAGATAAACCTAGGATTAGAAACTTGTTTTATGGTCATATCATTAATAAGAAACAGATGGATCTACTTTACCCAGCATCAGGTACGTTATATACACATAATTACATTAGATGTATGTTTCATTATAATACGTTATTCTGATTGGCTAACTGCACATCATGTGTTATTCCTTAAGCAATTGCGTTACACATGTTGTTTCATGTGTTTTATTGTTTGTCTTTCTGTCTTTTTAATTTTTAGCCAGGCGCAGTTTATTTTCGATTTATGAGTTTGACTGTCCCTCTGGTATCTTTCGTTCCTCTTTTAATGTTCATCAAGCGTCTTGGTGATCGTCATTGTGCAGAATAAACTAGAAATAATGTTTGTTCCTTAGGTACGCTATCACAATTCCCTTATGATAGCAGTGCAGAATATTAATTATAAGAATTTAATTTGCCGAACAGTTCATGCAATATAGCATTACGCATAAGAGCTTTCAGAACCGAATGTTCTGAAAAGTTGGGTCAAATATGATTAAGGCAAATTAAGCCTTTCAGTAGAACACACTTAGTGTTTTAAATATATCAATTTTTACTAAATGGTAAGTTTACCGTAATGAACACTTTACAAAAGTCATTTTTGGGGCCCTTAGTAGCTTTCTGTTCGGTGTGACCTAAGGCTATGTTACATACCCTACTTTGACCTATAATGGTTTAGTTTTAAAAAAGTGACTTGGATGAAGAGTTGTCTTATTGGAACTCATACCACATCTTCATTATTGTAGTTTCATGTGAATACATAAATGCTGGCTTCTGGGCTGGTAGTGTAAATTTTAGCATTTCTTTTTACCCTTTAAAAACCAATGCTTTTGAATTATAGGCATAACATCATCAGATAACTTTGACATTACATTGATGATCTGCCTGTTGAGAAACATGACCAATATCGTTAAACCATCACATAGGTTTGATAAACTACCACCAGTTACAGAAGTCAGTGATGGAGCAGACTTAGCCAGGATTAAGTACTACAGAAATGTAATGGCCCATGCTGAGAAAGATGAACTATCTAATGAAGACTTTAACACAATGTGGATTTGCGTATCTGAGGTAAAGAATTATTGTAGATTGTAGTGGGGATTGAAAGTTTAGTTCTGCTATTAGTGATGAAAATAAAAATTGTTTACTGAAAGCACTGGATCATAAAAATATTCATCATAGTTTATGTTGTTATTATCTATGACGTCAATGTCTCAAACTTCTTATTTGAATATAAAGCTGCACTAGAATTTTTTTAGTATAGTAATATTATCAAAGGTGCTAGTCTTATTTTTTATCACAAGTATTTATTGAACCTCATTTTGCTTTTTAGTACGATTTGGTAAAAAACACACGGAAATTATTTTGAAATATTAAAAAGTAAAGTTTAATCATAAAAATTGTCATGTTTATATAACTGTATTGTTTTACCTATTTTCCTACCCATTTTAAAGATATAATCAGAAAATATGAGAATGAAAGTTTTGTCTTGATATCCCATGTCTGCTGAAAATAATAACTACAATATTTTAAAATGTAGTGCAATGTCAAATGTTACGGCTATGATTTCATGGGTATGGTTCTGTTATGAATTTTTAGTGTTAGAAATCATTCACAATTTCGAAGATAACTAAAATATATCAGATTTCATAAACAATCATTCCCTAAAAGCCAATCCTTAACTTTGTTATTAATAATAAAGCCCACCGAAGACAAGCACGTCATCAAAACGTTAATATAATCTGAATCCTCGCATTTCTTAAAAAAAGATATCGATCTTAATTGAATGAATTGATAAGCACCAACACTTAAGCCTTTACGAAATTCTTTGTCTTTGTCTTTTTCATTGAAATGTTTATAATATAAATCCAGCATAACTGTTGTTCACCCATATTAAAGGCAATCACTAGGCTTGGTGGAATAGCATACAAATCAAAATGCGAGGAAGTGAACCAGATGAATCTGAACAAAGATATCCTTGGTTACATTCGTCAAGATCTGCTTGAATTCCGTGAAGAAATCTGTGCCCAACTCAAAATATTGACAACGCATACAGTTAACAACCGAACGGATATATCTCTACTTCAAGCCGAGACATTAAGTATTCACAACGAATGCAGTACGCAAGGTAATATCTTGAAAATTAGATATTTGTCTAAAATTGAAAAAAAAGAGGTTTTGCATTAAGTACCTTTCAGATGTTGCTTCCAGAGAATATCTATGAAAATTTTGTTCCTTTGATAGTTGCAAAGTAAGAATTTTTTACTTCTAAACGAAAAGCTGAAAGAAGTGAAAAAAATGATTGTAAACCAAAATGTATTGTTTTATATTAAACAAGAATATGTTCCAAGTAAACGGATGCCCCATCCGCACTATCATTGTTTTTGTTCAGCGGACCGTAAACTAGGGGTAAAATTTATAATTTGGCATTCAGATAAGAAAGATCATATCATAGGGAATATGTTTACTTAGTTGCAAGTCGATTGGACTTCAACTTCATCAAAATCTACCTCGACTAAAAATTCTAACCTGAAGCGGGACGAACGGACTAACGGACGGACGAACGCACAGACTAGAAAACATAATGCCCATAAATGAGGCAAAAAAATCTCTTAAAATATAAATTTAATTTTGTATAGGACACTTACAATGGTGGACAACTTAATTTAATCTGACGTTAGTAAATACAATTTTAAAAAACAACCCCGCTTTGTATTGTAATTTGAGGAAAAGTATATTAAAAAAAAATATGGAACTACAACGAAAATTCGAAAAAGGTGAGTTTATAATCGTGACTATCTTAAACAATCGACTACATCACTCAACAGAACGACTGGAAAATAACTTTCTTTCACATTTCTGACTTGTTACAGGCATCTCCTAAAGAAATTGAAGGGTTAATATATATAAGAAGATGTGATATGAGACAACTCTTCATCCACGTCATGATTTGTAAACGTAAACCGTTATTGGTCAAAGTGTGGTCTTCAACACAGATTATTGGCTCACACCGAACAGCAAGCTATAAAGGGACCCAAAAATCACTAGTGTTAAACCATTCAAACGGCAAAACCAACTGTCTAATCTATATGAAAAACGAGAGACTAAAACAATTATGAACCATATAAACAAACGACAACTAATGAACATCAGATTCCTGACTTAGGACAGGTGCAAACAAATGCAGCGGGTTAACACACACTAAAAAATATCAATTACAATGACTTAAGGTAGATCACAAGTATATATTTTATGAGACAGAATTTTTTCATAATTTGCCAAAATGAAGATTTTATTATGGTTTTTTCAAAAATTTAATAAAAAGTATGGGTCACCGTGTTATTTTTCAAGCTATGGGTCGTTGAAAATTGCCAAAATTTGGTTAGTTTGTTCATGAAAAAACACATTAGTGTGCATAAAAAAAATTCTATGAGATAAAATTTTGAAATAAATTGTGAGAAGAAAGGTTTCATAATATGTTTTAAGAAAATAAAAAGAAAACATGGTGTCACCGAACTTGTTTTCTTGCTACAAGTAAAAATAAAAAATTTCCCTATTAGCCCAGTATAAATTTTGTACCCCCCTTAAATAGCTCATTTGAAAAAAATAATTTTTATACCAAAAAAATCGATATTTGTTAAAATATTTTGAATAATACGATTAATTAACAATTTGTCTTCAAATAGAAAAAAACAGTCTAACCATTGAATTGCAAATCTGTCTCCAAATTTGCAAATTTAGGCAAATAATTAGACCGATTTTGTACTGCGATTGTGCAATCCAAGATGGCGGTATACCATGAATCTACCTTAACTTGATAAAAATACATATTAAGACCTGGTTTTATAGCTAGTTCAAACTTCCACTTGAATTACATGTATTACATAAAGTATCAAATAATTAAAGCTGATTTAATTTATCACTTTATAAAATTAAACCAAACTTGACTATTTAAAAGTCAAATTCTAACTTGAATCGGTTTAGTTTTCGTGGTTTGATAGTTGCTAAGAAAATATAGGAAATAAGTGAACTATATCAAGTGCATGTAATGCTTCAAATGTCTGGGCAGAGTTTCAATGATTTTGACCCAACTTATGGGTCAATGGTCAATGGTAAGATTTGTTGAATACAAATGTTTATCGGATTATTTAAGCAGAAGTTAAGCTATATATATATTTTTTATCTATGGAATGATAAAGAGGTGTATGCGTACGTCTGTAAAGAGTTTGTTCTGCCTTTTACTCGCGCACGTATGTTCTGCCTTTTACTCGCGTACGTAGATAAGAATTAAATTAAGTTTGCGTTATACTTTACTATCTTTAAGACTTTAAAGTAACATTATTTTATCATAGTCTGTTGATCATGATTAGCATTTCAGGGTGTGTATTCGTATCATTACTTGGGACCACTGCTTGTCAAATTCTATTTGGTTTAGTATTACAGTCAAGAAGTTTTATTATATGAATAAAACAACACTTTGGTAGTAATTCAAGTAGAAAGACATATTGTCTTCCATAACACCATGATAATTATGAATCCTAATGCATATCTGCTTTGCAAATACATACCTAAATCAGCCCAGAAAGAAAAGACGGACACTATTTTAAGAACCTTAGCGTACACACATTGAACTTAATTTATGCATTTAAGTTTTGATTTATATAAAATTTGATTGGTCTGTCTTGTGTTAACTATTGGTGCATATCGATAGTTTATAGAAAACTTTATTATACCATTCTCTTGCTTACGGAGATAAAGAAATCATATATGAAAAATAAGGGATTGTCAATGAAACAACTCTCCACGAAAGACCAAATGACACAGAAATTAATAACCATACCGCATAGTCAGCTTAAAAAACCTCTGACTAGACAAATGGAAAACAATGCATGCCCTATTTATCACATTGTATTCACGCAGAAATATGTTTTCTTTAATCAGCTTGAAAATATATTCTAGTGATAAAAATGTAACCAGTTTTCCTGTTTTGTCAGGGTAGACAGGGCTGATATGTATACAAGTACTTAAGGTAGATTACCTGTATACCGCCATCTTGTACTGTTAATCAATTGAGACAGATTGGTAACCAATGAATTATACTGTTTATTAGAAAAAATAAAAAAATAGGTGATTTTTATGCATTATTAAAGCATTAATGAAAACTATCTGATTCGTAGACTATTAAATAATGCATGTGTTTACGATGAGCACATTTATGTTCCAAGCACTATATATGCCCTCATGCGGAAACACATTTCTGTTCTTCCCTATCCATGATTCGATTTCATGCTATTGGGATACCGAGACAACACCGTCTGCACTGTGTCCAGCGCTCTAGACCAATCGGCCATCTTGACTGAACTAGAATGCTGGTCACAGTGCAAGCGATGTTGTCTCAATATCTTAATAGCATGAATTCGAATTATGGCTAGAAAAGAACACAAATGTGCTTTATTCTTTAAAATCACGACGGGTGTACCATGCGCTCATGGCGCAGCTGTTTATTTGCAATTATATGAAGGCAAACAAACATGTATATTCAAATATTCATTAAACAGATATGATATAAATATCAATTTGGTAAGATCAACAGGTCACAGACTAGAAGTAAAAACCAGTGGTTGTATTTGAACTTTCAACAGAAGACGACACAATTGATTGAAATTTTATTTTATTGTCTGAGGAAGCTGTTATTTAAATTCGTAAATGTATTAGGCTATTTGTGAATTAATAGCAAGCTGTTTATCATTAAATTATCTGTAATCTCTGTTTTATAAAAAAAAATCTTTAAATTCATGAATTTTTTAAATAAAGTACTGAACTCCATGAAAAATTCTAAACGGAAAGTCCCCGAGAGAGCAACCATTTAACCTTAACTCTTTACCATTCGGCAAAAATTGCACTATTTTTGCCGCTGAGGAGCGATCAAATTTCAATCAATCATAACTTTCTTATTACTGTTCGTAGACTTATCAACTCAGACTTTTGATTGAAAATAGTTTTTCAGTAATAATAATGACAGGTTTGTAAACACAATATCTCATCTTTGATCACGTGATAATCAGTCTAATGTCACATGACAACAACAAAAAACTCAGAAAATTGTAAAATTTCGATACAAAATGTCCTTTTTTGAAATTTATTTATGGAAATAGTATCAACAGAGCATTCAAATACAATGTTAGAAATAACATCTCTAAAAAAAAAAGAACCCTGCATGGTCTATTTATGTGAGAAACAGCAATTTTTATAGCCAAACATGCCGTATGTGGCTGATTTGGGTCAAAATTGCTATTTTCGAACTTTCTGGGTAAAAAACGTAGCTAAACTGTGCAACTGAAGTGCATCCGCACCTAATCCCTACAATCACTGAAAAGACAGAAAAACAAAAGTCTTGCCGCGTCAGAATTCCATAGTTATCGATTTGTAATAGATTATCTTAACATATATGTCTCTATTATTCTTTAAACGACTATAAATAAAATACAGACAATTAACTTTGTCACAAGGAAAAAAGCATTTTCAATTTGAAATTAGAATTAAATTAAAGTCAAGTCAAGTTATTTAATATTGGTATTGGTTATTTTTAAACCGTACATTAATCCTTGCGGGATGCGAACCCGGATCGCTTGATTACTAGCCTCAGATGCATCCCCTCAGCTAAGGAACCAGACGATTAAACTTGATTAAATTGATACTTATTTTCAATGTTATTTGTAATATTTATTTTTATGTTGAATTTTCTCATACAAATATTAGATCATAACAAGATTCAGAAAGACGTAAAAACTTTATTTATTTTTACATCTTTAAAAGAGCACACAATGTGGGATGCTCTGTAAACCAGGGGGAGGGGAAAGGGGGAAAGGTGGGGGTAATAATGATTTTAATTCAAAAACAAGTAACACAAGTAGTAAGAAATGCATTTTATTTATACTATTTGGCCTCTGGAACCACAATATGCACGTTTTTACTGGTATGGACAGAAATTCTAAGAAATAGTTGCTGAAAATTACTGACATGTTGACAATGTTCACTGTTTGTATTCGTTTTTCGTAGAAATAAAAAAAAAAAAGAATAACTCAATGAACCTTCATTTTATAAAGCTCAACACAAACCTGAAAGAAGAAGATCCATAACGGACAGATTTTTTGCGGTTTATAGCAACCAAACACAATATTTTCATAAGTCAATATTAACACAATTCTTAAGTTTTTTTTATTAAATTTTAGCTGATTTTTTTTTAAAACGATGATAGCTTAATTGCTTTATTCAACCACAAAGATCAACCCCAAAATACACAACTGCCATTTTAACGTGTAGCGGAAACTCAGAGGTTTCATTTAAGTCCTTGGTGAAATCTGTTGATAGTCAAATGGCAAAGAACTTAAGGTTTGAATCCAAATTTTACGCAAAACAGTGCTTATGACCCGAATTCGGATCATAGGAACGGTAAAGAGTTAAGAGGGGGTTATTGGTTTTTTTTCACAATCTGTTTGATAGTTTTTCGACTCTATATTAATCAAATTATTTTTTCATGATACGGTATAGGGGGAATCTTCATTAGGAATATTTATTTGTCATCTGAATTTAGTTTTTAATCAAATTGGGGATCAGAATTTTTTTTTTGGAAAAAAAAAAACATAACTCAACACCCTGATACTATGTCCATTGACCGCATAGTCTTTTTGTAAAATAGGAATAAACAACGGCTTTACCAAATTGATATTTTACACATACTATCATGATTCTTAAAACAGATGCTAGACGTTTCTTACCTTTTTAGATAACCCACAAGTCTTTTGATCATTTTGGTTTTCACATGGTATTTGTTGGAATATTTGTTTGCTATCTATCGATCCCTTTTTATAATGTTTGCAAAAATAGATCCTGTAAAATATCTTTATGGATAAGTCTTGAATCTTATGTTAATATTAATGATTACATCTAAAAATGAATTGTGCAATCATATATTTGCAAAACATGCAAATGTGTAGGAACAGTTCTAAAATATGAAATCTGATGATTTACAGTATAACGTCTAATATGTACATCTGAAGCATAACTCACAATTTACTTCAAATTTGAATCAGCTGACAGTTGTAAAAGAATTCATAAAATCTTTTCTTTGTGTAGTTTGAGGTGGAAATGAATTCCTGATTACTTTGTAAAGAAAACGAAAAAAAAATCATAATACTCATTGTTGTTGTGTTGGTCCTTTAACAAGAGAAATGCAAAGGTAGATCGAGTGAACATTCCAAAATTGTCAATAGGTTAATATCATTATTTTATATTTGCAACATTGTCTTGTTTATAAATATTACCTTGTTATATTTTGTAGGCACTCACTGAATGTATTTACACATTTACGAAATGAAACTTTTTCTGAACATGGAGCTAAATTAAAAACGTATTTGATATGATCAAACTTGTATAACAATGTAGACATGCAAATAAAATACTTAAAAGTGAAACATGGCTTACTTCAACATGTTCAATGTCATAGAACAGTCTGTAGATAATGTATTTGCATCATCTGAGAAATATATTATAAAATCGTCTGTTGATGAAAAACATCAATGTATCAGAGAGGTTTTAATTTCTAATGAATTGTGACACCTAGATGTTGGAACTAAAACAGGCACATAACTAATGAAATCAAAAACGGATCTGTTATTATAAACACATACACACACACACATAAAAATCTCTTTTTTAGTTGCGAATGTTGTCATGCAAATTGGAGATTTGGCTTTGGAACTAAAAAGAAATGAAGAAGAAACAATCCCGAAGAATATCAGGGGTACATATACTTATCCTTTACGTTAGGCTCGTTTGCGTGCACAAAGTATGTGCATGTACATTTGCACATTTACAGATTTGTCTATCTAAGTAAATCTAAATAATGTGATTACTCATATTCAAAATGGACAGAAATATTCAAAACTAAAGTAAAAAGAAATATTTGTTTTCCCTTTTATATAGCAACAGTTTTATCCTGCTCATTTTCAGCAGCGAGATTTATTTTCGTGACTTTCCCAAGAAGAAAAATATTGCGAATATGATTTGTCGATATATTAAATACATGCATTGCGTAAAATGAGGGAATCTTATGAAACTATAGATTGATAGTAAGCTCGTGCAATTGGAGTTTTCTAGGTCTGTTTTATTTCATGTTATCGGTGAAAAAAGTTAAAAATCGTTTTAACATGATTTTTTGTATAAAAATAACTTATTTCAAGATCGAATTAGTCAACGAAATGGTTCTCCCTTTTTTCTCTTTCAATGTTTTCCCTTTAAATGACTAACAAAGGCGTAACCAGCATTTAGCTAATGGTTAAATTGAAGGTTGCATGAATGCCGATATTATGAGATCAAAGTATTCACTTGCAAGTGAAGAATTCATCAGCGATGTTTCTCATCTAAGTTTGAAAAAATCTGTATGTTAAAAACGAATGATTTCACTATTTCACTTTTAACACTGATTGAACAACACGTTATTATATTTTAAGTTGATATCTCGTAGCCAATGCCCCTTTGAACCTGCTATATACCTATAAATTCACTTAAATTAAATGTGATTTAAAAATAATGATGTTATACTTTTAATGCCAATTAAAAGTTTAAACGAGTTTTTTTAATCTAAGCAATCTATATAAAATGTTATTTTAACAGCTCAACATAAGCAGTATATAGATGAATGGACAAAAGATGACCAAATATTTGTAATCACCAAGGCTACTAAGTATGTGAAGTCAAGTCTCAAATACAATAACAGTATAATTGTCACAGGGTGCTCAGGGAATGGAAAGTCTTCGATTATTCATCATGTTGCCTTAGAACTACACTCAAAGTATGGATATGAGGTAATACCATTTGTGACAGGACCGTTTGATATCATAAACTTTCGTGACCCAAAAAAGAAACAAGTTTTTGTAGTTGATGATATTTGTGGTAAAGAAGCAATTAATGGATGTTCAGTAGATCTTTGGAGAGATCACTTGGAAAAATTAGAAAAAATATTCAATATTTTTAAGATTGAAAATGACAAAAAGCAACCCATTGTTCAATCAGAGTTTCGAAAAATACCATCTCCAAAAATATTGTTATCCTGTAGATTACATATATACAGAGATTTGCAGTTTCAACTGCTCAAACGTTTCACAGGAAATGAATGCAATTTGACGTCAGACGAGTTTCGACTCTTAGATAACGAAAGAATCTTGATGATGAAACAGTACCTACCAGTAGAAATGTGTGATCCCTGGGAATTGGAAGAATTCGATTTCTTTCCTTTGCTTTGTAAATTATCTAAGGGAAAAACTCAGGATGAAGTAACGACACTTTTTACATTTCCTGTTGACACTATTAAAGATAATTTAAAACGATTCATTAGGTGTCAAAATGAATACCAGTTTTGTGCTTTAGGTCTATGCATTTTATTTGTTGATGGTTTCGATCCGAATTGGCTGAAATTGGAATATGCAAAGTTTAAAATAAGAGACAAAATACAGCATATAGTCAATGAATGTGACATTAATATAAATCTAGAAAGACCACGGAATTTGTTAAAACAAGGCTTTAAAACATTGGTGTCAACATACTTAAGAAAACGAGGACACATGTATATAATGATACATGATAAAATACATGAAATTGCTGCTGTTCTTTATGGACAGCAGCTCACAGAATGCTTCATCAAGTATGCACCCATGCAATTTGTTTGCGATCATTACAGATTTGAATCACGTGAAACTAAAGAAAATGATAATATTATTATACTTCAAAGTCACATGAGAGAAGAATATTTCAACAGAGTAATAAACGATCTGAAACAAGGTGGCATCATTAGGACAATACGTAATAAGAACTTAGTAATTGCCTCACTTCGGGCTGAGATAATCAAAATTTTGCGACAAGACCTCCAACCAAGAGCGTATCACAAGTATACAACCGAATTAATTGAAGCCACAATACAAGGTTTCCCTGACCTAGTTAAGGTTCTGATTGATTTAAAATACAACGTCAATGACATCAATTATTTAGGAAAATCAGCACTTTATATGGCATGTGAGGATGGGCACATAGCTATAGTAAAACTGTTACTACAAAACGATGCCAATATATGTATTTATGATTATAATAGGATGTCACTTTTACATGTGTCCTGTTTCAAAGGTCATATAGGTATAGTGCAACTTTTACTTTCGAAAAGATCGAAAATCGTAAAAGAATGGAAAATACCAATCTATGAAGGAGACGAGTTTCGACTCTTAGATAACGATACAAAATTTTGGAAACAAACTGTTACTCAAAATATCTCGCACATTGATTTTCAGGATTATCAGGGACGTTCACCATTGTATTTTGCATGTAAAGGTGGTCATACACCTATAGTTAAGCTTTTGCTTGAAAAAAATGCTAATGTTACGAAATGTAACAAACGTGGACACTCCCCATTGATTTTAGCATGCAAAGGGGGTTACATAAATATAGTAAAACTGCTGTTAAGAAAAAAGGCAAAAGTAAACAAACAAAGTAGGGATGGTCGCGCATCATTGCATTTTGCATGTAAAAGAGGAAGTTTATCAATTGTGAAAATTTTAATTGAAAATCGGGCCAATATTTCTCAAGGAGGGTGGTCTTTGCAGTCACCATTGTACGAAGCTTGCGAAGGAGGGCAAATAGAGGTTGTGGAATTGTTACTGAAGAACAATGCGGATGTCAACCAATGTGGTAAATTTGGACAAACACCATTGATTGTGGCTTGTAAAACAGGACACCAGTATATAACTAAAATACTGCTAGAGAATAAGGCTGATATTAGTAAGGGTGACAAGTTTGGAAAGTCACCATTATACATGGCTTGTGAAACAGGAAATACAGATATAGTGCAGACTTTACTGGAGAATGATGCTGATGTCAGTAAGTGCGACAGACGAAAACAATCTCCCTTGTTTGTTGCATGTAAGGAAGGTTTTTTAGATATCGTAGTACTGTTGCTAAAGATGAAACCTTCACTAGATAAATGTGATGTACATGGCAAAGCACCAATACATATCGCAAGCGAAGGAGGACATACAAATATAGTAAAGTGTTTACTTAATAAAGGGGCAAATTTAAATCAGAGAGGTCGGACTGGACAAACTCCTATTTATTTTGCTTGTTGTAAGGGGCATATTGATGTCGTGGAAGTGTTATTAATCAACCGTGCCGACATTTTTTTACGCAATAAGTATAAACGGTCGCCGTTGCATGCGGCTTGTGAAATGGGCCACATACAAATTGCACGACTTTTACTAGAGCACGGCGCTGAGGTTTTAAATAGAGACAAGTTTGGAACAACACTTTTGCATACGGCGTGCAAAGGAGGGCATGAGGAAATAGTGAAATTGTTATTGAGTAAAAATGCTGATGTTAATCAATGTGATAATAATGGGCAGTCACCATTGCATATTGCATGTAAAGGAAACAATAGGGAAAATGATTACCTTGAATTGAATACATGCGATGAAAGGAACAGGGAAATTGTAAAAGTTTTACTTGAGATGAATGCAGATGTAACATTATATGATAATCAGGGCAATACTCCTCTGAATATTGCTCATCTATCGGAAAACATTGAGATAGTGCATCTCTTTGAGTCAAAGCAATGGAAATAGAATACATAGCCAACGTCATCATTCCTGGGTTTCTTGGTAGTGATTTTTAAACTGCAGCAGATACTACTCATATTTGAAAAATAAATAAAAATAAAATAAAAGTGCATGTCGAAATTTCTTTTCCAGTTTCAATCATTTACCTTGGTGTTGAATTGAATTTCCAATACATTTTCATTTAACAAATATATTCGATATCTACTATACATATCTACTTTCAAAACGATTGACAACACTTACAGATAACACACATTGAGCACAGTTTGATTGCCAAGATCCACAGTGGCTTTGAAAATGTACGCGTCTCCTCTTAGGGAAACAAGTCGTTCCAATAAGTCTATAATTACAGTGTCAATTTACAAATTTAGACTTTTCTTTTACAGTAGTTTGTTTGTTGGTCTGGTTTATTTTTTTACTTTATTTTAGGAATGCTGATGTCAATAAATTTTCGACTTATGAGTTTGGAAGTCGATAGGGTATCTTTAGACTCTCTTTTGCAGATTATAAATCATGTTGCAGGGTATAACAAAAATCGTTATAAACATGTAACAAAAGGAAAACATGTCATCCACAGTCTTTCTGAGAGTATTTTGATTGTTTGCATTGAAAAAATTTAAAGGAATCGACAGGATAAATACTCATAACTGCTCATATCGTTTCTTTTCTGTTTAATGTATTTATTTCCATGACTCAGTTATAACCAAAATATCCGCCCATTTGTCTTAACATATTCTTAACATGAATTATTTGACACTGTACGTTAAACAAACAATAATTGCGTACGTCCGTTCGTTTGTTTATTCGTCCTATAGCCAGTTAAGTTTGTTTACTATGAAGTTGTGATCATAACAAATTGAAACTTACAACACCTGTTGTTTATGATGTGATTTCTCTGCTCATTCCTTAAATATCATGTGGTAAGCCTAACTTGATGTCATTATTATCCAATATATCCCTATTTTGCAAAGTGACAATACTATATTTCTTCTTCTATCCAAGTTGACCCCTATAACAGGTTTTACCAATTACTCTGACTGTTAATGTCATGAACAAACATGAAATTTTAAGTACTTCAAGTAAGATCAATGAGACAGTCACATAAAGATAAACAAAATAGCAGTATCCATTTCTAACAAAAATCATGCCTTCATTATAGTGTACAAAGTAGAAACAAGAATTGTTTGCACTGTGAATTCAGCAAATATCAATAAGTCGGACCCATATAGATCAACATGGCAGTATCCATTCCAAAAACAGCATGTATTCATTACGGTCTACAATATACGAAAATATATATTAATATAAATAACAGGGTTAACAAAATCTCTAAGCAGTACAACAAATCGCAACAATTTTGTTTACAATTTGACATGAACTTTTGATTTATGTCAAAATGATCTTCTTGTCAATAATGTTTGCACCTGTCCTAAGTCAGGAATCTGATGTACAATAGTTGTCGTTTGTTTATGTAATATATACGTGTTTCTCGTTTCTCGTTTTTTTTTATATAGATTAGACCGTTGGTTTTCCCGTTTGAATGGTTTTACACTAGTAATTTTGGGGCCCTTTATAGCTTGTTGTTCGGTGTGAGCCAAGGTTCCGTGTTGAAGGCCGTACTTTAACCTATAATGGTTTACTTTTTAAATTGTTATTTGAATGGAGAGTTGTCTCATTGGCACTCACACCACATCTTCCTATATCTATACATGGTGTAAAACAAAATATGTGTTTTTATAATTACCTCAATAAATCTGGTGACAGAAATACTAATAGTAATACTAAGAAATACATTCGAATTTCGAACTGAAAAAAAACCCCGAGATTTTTAAATATCAAATCCAACCCTTTTTATATCTTGCAAACAGTTATTAACTAATAATCAAAATGTTTCATCATCATCAGAAGTAGTAAAACAATGTTACCGAGATTACATATTCAATTAAAGATTGTCGTAGATATAAAACTACAAGTAGTTTAGACCACACTTTTATCGTTAGTTGTATATTGGGCTAAGATTAATACATGTAATATTAAGACAAGTTCTTTAATTTCTTTCGAAATTTTTAACAACGTCAAGAAAAAAAAAGAGACATGAGTGGAGGCATTGGACAGCAACCAGACGAAACAAAATATCAAAAGCCGTTTTTATGTCTCTCGCAATAAACCTGCTTATATGCAGTATAATAAGCATACAAACTATTGAACAATCGCTACAAGTCTATTGTGTATTTAATTATCCACAATCATCATGAAATTCGATTAAGGATCGAAAGATCTTATTTGTTGGTCACGTGGTGATTTTTATTTGATTGATTTGTGTTTTAACGCCACTTTCAAACGTTGCATTAAGGCTATTTCGTGGTGGCACGTTTTTATTAGTGGAGTAAGCCAGAATGCCCAGGGGAAAACCACCGACCTTTGATAGTAAAACTGACAATTCTATTCAATTAAGATTGGAGTCGATTGCACCCACACAACCGGGGTTTGAACGCATGCCTATAACGTTAAAAAATAACAATAAGCATAACAAAGACGAAGCTCAAATCATAGAGTTTGAGCAATATCGACAAAACAAGTTGGTAGATCTTTGTGGACTGAGATCACTTAGAGGAAAATATTACCAAAATCATTAAAAAAACTCACTGCTCATATTCCGTGGCTATAAAGTCTTTCGAATATCTAAGAGGTCAAACGTAACGTTACACGACATTAAGACAGACGAATGTAACACCATCTATGAAATACAGGACGTCGGCCTAATTTATTGGTCTCTAGAAATGACTTATGGCGATGATTGATATTATTATTATTATTATTATTATATTATTATTATTATTATTATTATTATTATTAGGTCTTTCCACTTTTCTGTGGAAAGACCTATTGTTTTTCTTCTGATTATTTTTTTTTTTTTTTTTTTCTTCCGCCTAATTTTGTTCTTGCGATAAACATTTGTTTCGCAATATGTCGCTTAGATATTTGGTATATGATATCGAACAGTTTATGTGCTTTTGAAATTTACCCTGCGTAAACGAATACTTTTCTTTGTAGGAGTTATCTCCCCAAACACTGTTTTCCTTGTTAGCGCATCTCCTTCGCAACCGTAAAAGATTAAGACAAATTTATTTTACAAAATTGCTCGTTATATCCTTCGCATGATTTGTCCTATTTTGACCGAAGCGATATGACCGCTCCATATGAGAGTTATTTCCCCTTATGCATCTGATATAAGTGATATGAATTTCTATCTTATAAATCATAAGTGATAGAGACCTAGGATCTTTTGATTTGAGGTCCTTGGTCCAAAAAAATAAAAAATAGGTCAAGGTCAAAGGTCAAGGTCATATTTTAATTTTTGAATTTGGCTTATTTCCACTAATTTCCAGAAACCGTATAAGATATCGACAAATTATTTTTTCTAAATTGTTAGTTGCGACATGTCGTAACACGTAAATTTTGATTGCAAGGGTACGTTGAACTTAAAAGTGAGTTTTCTCCCCTCTTGTATTTAAAAATACGCGTATGGTGATATAACTGATTAACCAAATATAATTAAGACCTATGGTCTTTTGATTTTAGGTCCTTGGTTTATGACCTTGAAATTGATCTCAAGGTCATAGATTAATTTGACGTTCTAGTTTTTGACCTTTGCTTTCAGCTCATATGTATACATGATATAGCCATGAGACTTTTGGCGAAAGGTATCAAACCATTTAACCTTGAAAAAAATAACCGGAAGTGACCTTGTGTAAACCGGAAGTAGCTATTTTTTGTACTTTATTAATAAAAAAGTATATAGAACCAGATCTTTTTGGAATCACTGTCAATTAAATATTCAAATATAATCGGAAGTAACATTTTTCAAACCGGAAGTAACAAATTATCTCCCTTATTTAAAAAAAATGTATAGAAACCATATATTTATGGAATCAGCGTACTATAATCTATCAGTTGACGATTGAAATGACATTTTAAACTTAATTTTACAACTTTCATATTAAAATACATTGTTTTCAGTGGAAAGACCTTCAATTGTTCTCTGAACAATTGGTTTTTAATTATTATTATTATTATTATTATTATTATTATTATTATTATTATTATTATTATTATTATTATTATTATTTACAATATTTATATAGCGCATTTTCTAATTGAAATTACTACCCTTAACATTAAACAATCAATGCAAATAAAAAGAGGTGTTAAACATTAAAACAATCAATGCAGTAAGAATGAAATACAATTTTGAAACACATATAAAAAAAATACAAAATATAAAATCTAACTACATGTAGAGTCTCTCCCCCAGATCGCCAGTACCAGATATCGACATACGTTCTCAATTCATTAGTTTAATCAAAGTTGAGACCCATTTCACAATTTTAAGAAACTGCTTAACATATGTATTTTAAACTTTTAAAATATCAGTACTTACGAACAATTTGTTTAATAAGGAATTATGATAAGATCCAGTCACTATAATATATTTATTGTATAGCAATATAATATTTGAAAGTGAAAATTGGTTTAAACTAAGATTTTGTCGATGATGACGTTATGAATTTTGAAATTTATTGCACGCTAACATTTGGTTACTTTCTGTAGGAAATATTAAATCGCTATGCAATAATATAGAATACTACGCTAATTTTTCATCAATAAGAAATTGGATAATAACATGTGACAGATCTAGTTGATTGCATACAATTTCAGAAGATGGCACACAAAGGAAAACTCTTTAAGATAAGTTTGACAAAATCAAAGCACCAAATGATGTTTGTTTTGATAAGTCCGGAAATGTTTTCTTTGTGTGTGGAAACCAGTTTGTTGAAGAATATGAAATTTTGTACTTAATCAAACACATTCGTCGTTATGTAAATAGTTTTAACAGGTCGGGACCACTACCTTATACGGAAATGCATAAATTAGCATACTTAGGGACCGGTCAAAATTTATCGTCACATAGGACCGGTGCAAAAAATAAAAACATTTAATAAAAGTTACAACCCTATCGCTTTCTGACTGAAAAAAAAAAATGATGTCCTATGCCAACTTAGTAATAAAAAAGTTGGTGTCCTATCCTACTTTTCCAATGTATTGTAAATAAAAGTATACTTAATAGAGGCATTTAACATATGTAGTCTTTATAATATGATCAAAAGCAACAGTTTCGTGTTTTATTTTGTTGATTCACAAACAATTACAGGCATGGCATTATCATAAATTATACTATGAATATAGCATTGAAAAAAACAAAGACATTGCATAATGCAATCAAACCACAAATAGGTGTTTGTTAAACTGAAAAATTAATGAAGCTGCATGTATCTTATATAGAATTTTATCAATATCTTAAAATATTAATTATAAAAACAAGCTCCAGGAGAAACATGAAACTCAATAGCATTTGGTTGAACTCTATATATATTTTAACCTGAAGACCCATAGGTTGCCTTGGAATGTGTTTTTTATTAGGAATGGTAATAATTGCTTTAACATTTTCCACTTACAGAAAATGTACCTGATGTGACCCCCGAATTTTTGCTACTTTGTTGGATGATATAGTACATGATGTACATGATGTATGTTTGTTGCACTTCACCATATAAGTGAAATTAAATTTTACAGCAAAACAACAAAAAACTAAATGACATTGGATTCAGTAAGCTTGATATATATCTAAGATAGCTGCATAGTTTGAGTTGAATTTAAAAAGTTATAAAAAAAATTAAAGTGTACTATCTCTATTTTGTTCGAACTGCAAATTCTAGCTTTTTTGACCTAGATTAATTTAATTCTTGAATTTGACAGCAATACAACAAAAAACAAAATGACCTGGGATTTAGTAAGCTTAATATATATCTAAGATAGCTGCATAGTTTGATGAAAATCCAAGTTGATTTGAAAAAGTTATTAAAAAAATTAAAGTGTACTATCTCTATTTTGTCCGAATTGCAAATCCTAGCTTTTTTTTACCAAGATTACTTTAATTCTTAAATTTTATAACAATACAACAAAAAACTAAATGAAATGGGATTTAGTAAGCTTGATATATATCTAAGATAGCTGCATAGTTTGAAGAAAATCAAAGTTGATTTGAAAAAGTTATAAAAAGAATTAAAGTGTACTATCTCTATTTTGTCCGAATTGCAAATCCTAGCTATTTAAAACACAAAAATTACTTTAATTCTTAAATTTTACAGCAAAACAACAAAAAACAAAATGACCTGGGATTTAGTAAGCTTAATATATATCTAAGATAGCTGCATAGTTTGATGAAAATCCAAGTTGATTTGAAAAAGTTATTAAAAAAATTAAAGTGTACTATCTCTATTTTGTCCGAATTGCAAATCCTAGCTTTTTTTACCAAGATTACTTTAATTCTTAAATTTTACAGCAATACAACAAAAAACTAAATGAAATGGGATTCAGTAAGCTTGATATATATCTAAGATAGCTGCATAGTTTGATGAAAATCCAAGTTGATTTGAAAAAGTTATAAAAAAAATTAAAGATGCCTATCTGAATTTTTATATAATAATTTTTATCTTTACATATTGTATATTATACTTGTTATTTTAAGTTTTGTTATAAATGTATTAAAAATTATTTCAAAGTAATCGTTTGAAAAAAAACTTGTGTCCTATGGATATTATCTGTGAAAAAAGTGATGTCCCAACAAAAGCGATTCCGGAAAAAAGTATCTGTCCTACTGCACTTTGCACCGGTCCTATGTGTAGATAAATTTTGACCGGTCCCTTATGTTCTCGCACATGTAATTGTTTATTCACATGTGACGCAATTTATTTTTACCTAGGTTTTTGACCAATCCACTAAATGAGTCACAATGCATGATGGACTACTACGTGTTTACAATCAACCAAGAACACGTGTTATTTACTGAAATACAACACATTTTTTCGTGCAATGCGGGATTCACAATTTCGCTTAGTTTTTCATTTTGTGTATCCTCATTTATAGTTCGTGATATAAAGTATTACATCCAATCTCAGATTAACGAAGAGTTGTTTCTATGCGAAGAAAAAAGGGTTTGAATTACCCGATATATAGCCATTAACATGTTTGATGATGGCACAAAGATTTCATGTATTTGTCCACCAGACAGCAACGAAACAACAGCGATAAAACACAAGTACCCATAAGACAAACTTACTTGTGTAAAGTAAGCCGTCGATAACAGCCGGTGCTGATATTCACGAGTACAGCAATGTTCGTATGGATAATTAAAGGCAAATGTGGGATCCTTGAATTTTGTGTTCGTAAAAAAGGCGAAGAAATAAATTTTACATACATGGCAGTGTTAATAAAATCTATAAGTATTTTTTTTGGTCACATTTCAGTATATAAATAAAGGCAACAGTAGTATACCGCTGTTCAAAACTCATAAATCCATGGACAAAAAACAAAATCGGGATAACAAACTAAAACCGAGGGAAACGCATTAAATATAAGAGGAGAACAACGACATAACACTAAAATGTAACACACATAGACAAAATCCCACGAGAATAACAAATATAACATATATATATAAAACATCAAAACCAAATACATGAATTTGGGATAGACAAGTACCGTGACACGTCTTATCGCAATGTGAATTTACACTCAAAAATAAGAGAAAACAAACGACACAACGTTATAATGTAATACACACAGAAACGAACTATAATATAACAATGACCATATTCCTGACTTGGTACAGGGCATTTTTAAAGGAAAAAATGGTGGGTTGAACCTGGTTTTGTGGCATGCCAAACCTCGCACTTTTATGGCCATGTGAAATATAACATCAAAATGACAACACAGGACTACAATATAAATAAATTGGAGAACACAATTGACAAAGAATCACACGAACAACAGCCAACAAAAGGCAACAAGTTCAAAATTTTAATACGCCAGAAGTGTATTTTGTCCACACAAGACCTATGTGTGACGCACAGATACAAAAGTTTGAAAGCCGAAACGAGTACAAAGTTGAACAGCATCGAGGACCAAAAGATCAAAAAGGTTGTGCCAAAAACGGCAAGGGTTTTCTGTTAAGTTACCAGAAAATCCCTATAATTTAGAGTAATTTATACTTTTGCAAACAGTAAATTTAATAAAATGAATATTCAAAAGATGTACATGATAAAGCTGAAGTATTAACTAATTACAGGAAACAACTGAAATACATTTACATAACCAGACATTTGAAACACAAAAGTAGACACATCCGAATACGTTTAAACCTTATATAGGACTTCCAAACTGTTCCCTTTAATATGAAGGTAGTGAAGTCAGCAACTGTAGTTTCGGTTTGTTCGTTTTTTTTAACGGGCTCGGACATTTGCCAAACTGAATAACTTGAAATCATTACAGCTGATTTCTTATACCTGCAAAGTAAAACTTTGGTTGGCTTGCTTGCTTGCTTTGTTTGAATAGTTGTTTATATAAGCTTTGAAAATAAGATAAATATATATATATATAGGCATAGTTTAACTTGTATATTTTATATTTTGTACAATATACAAACAAAGCAAGCAAGCTAACCAAAGTTTTGCTCTACATGCAGTAGGAAAACAGCTGTAATGATTTTATCCATATGTATGTGCGACAAGGTGGAAAATTTTATATGTTTTGTGAAAATTGCAGCGTTGGATCTATAATAAAAAAAAAGAAGATGTGGTATGATTGCCAATGAGACATCTGTCCACAAGAGACCAAAATGACACAGAAATTAACATTTATAGATCACCGTACGGCCTTCAACAATGAGCAAAGCCCATACCGCATAGTCAGCTATAAAAGCCCCCGATATGACAATGTAAATCGATTCAAACCAGAAAACTAACGGCCTTAATTATATATAAAAAAAATGAAATATGTAACACATTAACAAACGACAACCACTGAAATACAGGCTCCTATACAATATATTTTTTTTGATGGGATAGATTTCTTCTCCTTTTATCAATACATTTAATTGGGCCGGTTTTTTTTTCTTTTTTTTTTCTTTGGTTTTTTTTACACAATTAATTTTTGAGTCGTTAATAGCTTACTTTTCAGCATTGAACCTATGACTGCTTACTTTACTAAATTACGTCTTTGTTGGAAAAAGATGTCTCATTTGGCACTCATACCGCATCTTTTTATTTCTATATACAAATCACGTTTAAGAAAAAAATAAATAGACAATAACTGTATAGTGTCTTTAAATATCAGCTGTATTTGTACGAGGCTATGAAATAAGGTGTATGCGAGCTTTTAGCGAACTTCTACACCTGTTTCGAGCCGAGTACAAATACAGCTGATATTCAAAGACACTAAACAGTTATTGTCTTTATCCTGCAATTAATTTTGTATATTGTTTGTGTTTGAAAGAAACAAAAACTAACATATTTAGCATTTATTTTCGATTTGTAATCCTTTGAGGCCCGCGTAGAAATATCTAAATCACACTACGCTGGAGTCGGGTTCGCAAAAAAAAAAAAAATCTCGAAGGGTCAACAATAATACATCGCTAAAGGTGAATAATTATCTATTTTAACATAACAGCTAATTTCAACACACAAATAACAAAACATTGTCAAATTTGAAACAGAAGTGTACGAGTTGTCCTACGCTTCAGACTTGACATTCACTAAACATGCATGCTGAAATTGACATGGTTGATTTTGTAACACAATCATACACATTCAAGTTTTGAAATCTTCACTTGTCATCGTCATTAGAATGCAACTGGAATACACATTCTGAGGTCACACAGGTTCAAACAATACTCAGTCCGGCAGTGGGTGGAGCTTTAAAGCGATATCTGTATAGTATACAGATACAGCATAGCGATATCTGTAGGGTTGTATCTGTATAGTAGGACACCCAATTGCAGGATAATAGGTATGGCACCCATTATGATCCAGTCTTTAAATATTGGAGACATTTTACATTCTAATGCAACAACGTTTGTAACGTTCATTTTGATTGGATAACGTCACTTTCTTACATGGCATCAATTGACAATTGATGCTATGGGACGTACGCGCAAGCGCAGACGGCATATGACAGATTTTAAATACATGTTTTAACGTTATTTTCTGTCAGTTTCATTAGAATGGAGATAACAATATTGTATTTAAAGCTCCGACGGCATCAATTTGGGATTTGATGGTCGCAAATACCCGTTTACTGTCTCCGCTAACGCGTCGCCAGTAAACTTAATTTGCGACCATCAAATCCCCAATTGATGCCGTCGGAGCTTAAAATACAATACAGTTATCTCCTAATAGGACAGCAGCCGAACGATAAAAAAACCTCTGAGGTATATTTTGTGATAAAATTAGCAACAAACGGATATTATCGATGGATGCAACTATAAAAAAATGTATTGAGCTATATACCGTACCCGCTCAGTGGCGGTGTTCCGGGGGATGGGCCCCCTTTTTTGGACGATCAGTGCATTTGGATGGGGACATGTAGTTGGAACCCCCTCCCTTTTTGGCCAAGGTTAGGACCCCTTTTTAAAATGGCTGGATCCGCCCCTGCCGCTTTCATAACACTGATTTTTAGCATACTGAATATTATGATGTTCTTACTATTAGTTCAGGTCCTGATAAAAAAATTACAAATTCAGTACAGAAAGATCGATGTGTTTCAATGAAAGTTTTCGTGTTTTTCTAGGCAGAAATGATTTTGGGATGACATTATACAGGTTTAAAAGAGCTCAAATGATTTTCTTACAGGACAGTGGTCACCCAATTTGATATTTCACTGTGTCATGTCGTGAAATTAATGCAGGTTCAATTCATAACAATGCATAAAACAGGTTCAACTACTTTTGCAAGGCGAAAAAGAAAGTCGAATCGTGAAGCCAATAAACAATATTTTTTTAATCTGAGCATGCAAATTGAAGATTACGTTATATATTTTACATAAAATATATTTGCAGAATAAAAACTTTGGTAATAAGAGTCCCAGACAATATATTAGTTGACTGTTTTCCCACTAATTCAACGTGTTTAAAGTAGTAGTTTACTCGTAGTAGCCCATAATGCATTGTAGTTCATTGAGTCAATTGGTCAGTTTTTCAAGGCCATATTGGCCTTGTGTTTTGGAAATTACTATGCAAATATATTCTGACGTCAGAAAATCTAGAGTTCTCGACCTGTTCAACATGTATTTAAAAATAGACGTTGAAATACCTTAGAGAAAACCCTATAAACTCATACTTTTTGATGAATATTTTTTTAATGTTAAAATATTTTATTATATACTTGTCAGTGTTTACAATATTATCAGTGTGTGTTTTGCATTTTGTATCACCTGTTTCGAGTTTTGCAATGGGTGTATTGTGGCGGTTAAGGTATTTTATTCACATCTTTTAAAAAAATTTACAAAAAAATATTGTACAATACAACATACTACACTTTTAACCGATTTATAAAAAAGAACGCACAGACAAAGACACAAAAAACCAACACGTGGTCCTGGTAATCTGACTTGGTAGAAGTATCAAATCTGCTTTTAAATCAGTTTTTGAAGTGTACGCAAAACGTACTGATGACATTATATGGGAACGAAGTCCCCTATTACAGAAGAAAAATCAATAAAAAAAATATATTGGGTTGTACTAATGAACTCAAAATCTTTAACCTTTTTTTTGTCACTTTTTTTAAATCCCGCATTTGTGGAAAACGTAGAAATCTACTTTCTTCTTTTGGTCTCGTTGTCGTGAGACATACCTGCTTCATATCAAAAATAATGAGAGGTGGTCTCATTGCCAGAGAGACAACTTTATACAAGAGTCAAAGGAACTTGACTGGTAGCATTTGCTTTAAACAATGTGTAACTCCGAGATGACAAAATATAAAGCTTTTCAAACGAAAATACCAACAGCCTTTTTACAACCCCCTCCAAAATAAAAACCAACCAAACAAACAAACAACAATCAAGTAACGAAAACAAAACGTGGAAAGACTATATATTATAAACTACAGGACACTCACTTGATTTACACGTAAAGAATGTGGTAGAGTTGAACATGGTTATACAGCTAATGGCCAAATAGAAGATGTATTCCCCTAAGTGCACAATGTTTTGATTATGGGTTAAAAAGTCTGTGTTCTTACTTTTTGTTGAATGCTTAGCGGATAGTCTGTAAGTATGGTTTTGGCTTCACATCGTGTTTCTCGTTTCTCGTTTTGTTTATATAGATTAGACCGTTGGTTTTCCCGTTTGAATGGTTTTACACTAGTAATTTTGGGGCCCTTTATAGCTTGTTGTTCGGTGTGAGCTAAGGCTCCGTGTTGAAGGCCGTACTTTAACCTATAATGGTTTACTTTTTAAATTGTTATTTGTATGGAGAGTTGTCTGATTGGCACTCACACCTCATCTTCCTATATCTATTCACATCGTCTGTTTCAATCGATAAAAACGTCATTTTGAAATTATTTGATAACAAGTACCTACCGTTTCTTATCATGCTTATTGATTGCCAAATGATGTGGTCATGCTACTGTTGGATAGAATGATATATTGAACTCGGAACATGTTCTTGACAGGAGAATGTACTAACATATAGACGATGAAAAATACAATTATAGTGTTGGTATTCAAGACGGATGCCATCACGGGTTGGTTGAGTGTTTTGGAGTATTTGTTTCACAGCTGATGACGACAGATGTTCGCATTACAGTTATTCATAGATAAATAGAAAATACATTGTACCCTTACATCCAGTCACACCGCTCCTAAGTTCACTTCCTTCGTCTGTCTTAGGCCAACCTAATGCTGGAAAATGTAATAGTACCGTTTTCCCTACTAGCGCATGTCATATATCGTAAAATTATGAAGAAAACTACTCATTGTTGAAAACCGTATTACGCTATCATGTATAATTGTTTTAGAGCTGTACTCATTGACATATGCAATACATCTCCTTTTATTCAAATTGACATATAGAAATAAAATTCCAGATTAAACGAACAACTTATTATTCAAGATCAACTTATATATATTATTCAAAATATAAAACTTCTTCATACATGTCATATTTATAATTTTCAAAAAGTGCTTTCTTTTCTGGTTAAACTTCTGACCTTTTATAAATGTTTTTAGAACTGAAATGAAAACGTTTGTATTTCTAAATCCTGTGTCTACTTGAATGATAGTAATGTCCTACTTCCCCCTGGAAAGGTGCATACAAAAGGTATTCCACGCATTAGCAAGCAGGCTGTTCCGCAGATAAATATCTGACATCGATATTATAATATTGTTTTCCTGTCCTAAAACAGATATCATAAAGTTCTATATGCCAAGACAGCCAAACGTGTACAAAACCTGTGAAAACAAAGATCGCACATATATTTCAATTTTTCGCACTATCATCATGCTAATTGATATGCATTTACCGCTGAACGTTATAAATCTATTCACTCTCAGTACATACATCATAAAGTTTTATATAACCAGTTCCAAAAAGAGCAAGGCGTGAACAGGACTTGTCAAGACAAATATCACGAACACATTTCAATTTGTCGGAAATATTCAAAACGGTTCGTCTTCGTTCTCCGTCTTCTGATACCAGATGAATAGTTCCAGATTCATCTGCAGCAAAGATAATTCCTTCTACATGAACAGATACACTTTTTGTGTCCTTCATATGCTGATCTCTGAACTTGAAAATCTCTCTACCATTGAACGATGTACAAACAACTTCAAATTGTTCTGATGTGTATACCAAACGGTCGTTTTTTGAATCAAATCCAAGACTATTAAGATTTTTACAATTTGTTTTGGTTTTAAAACACTTCTCTAATGGCTGTTGTACATTTTCTAAACTTCGTTTTTGAACAGTGTTATCAACAATTGCATATAATATTCCATTAGATAAGCACATTCCTCCATTGTTATTATTGTCATCTTTAATGTTCGTAGCAGGGCTAAAGTGATTGACAAAATTTAAACGATATAACTTTGATCCGTAGCAAGAGACAAACAGGGTCTCGCTTTCAAAGTCAAATGCTAGTCGTTTTACTTTTGCCAAAATAGAACATTCGTCAATAATTTTTTCGTTCAAGATATCAACAGCCTTTAGCTCTCCAACTGATTCTTCCACTTTTCCTCCAACGACAACAATTTCATCTGACACGAAAACTCCTCCGTATACTTTGAAACCATTTAGATCTATAGTTTTAATATGTTTCAAAATAATACTGTCAAAACTACTATAAGGATGTGTTTTCGAAAGAAGAGAACTGTCTGAGGGAAGTAACTGTTCGACATATGTGTTTATTTCGACTGGAATTGTTTTTAATAAATCAAGCTCAATAAGGCCATCAATATTTTCAACTTGATCTAGTTTAGCACTTTTTACTAATTTAGCTTTAGAAATTGCACTTGTATTCCAAACCGAACTTGCTTCTGTCAGGACAGATTTTAATTCGACTTTTGATTTTTCGAAATGAATAAACATTTGGCTTAATGTGCCATGTTCCTCAACAGTTTTTGATGTACAATGTAACTTTTCAAAATAATTTGAAAGTTTTTCAAATGTTTTCACTTTGTTCTGGAATGCATTTTCTGATTCCTCACGAGTTATGCCCAGTCTCTTAATAAATACAGCTAACAGGCTGTCTAGCTTATCTTTTAGTGATAAAATAAATTGGTTAGCCTCTGCTTCAATTTCAGTAAAGGAAATGTCAAGTTTTTCTTTTTCATCATTCTTTTCTTTCATTACATTTTCAACTTTCACTTTAATATCATTTACTTCAGACAAGAGCACGCTTATTTTGTCAGTTTTCAGGTTCTGCATTTCTTCAAAAGCTTGCACATGTTCGCATTTTCTATGATGTAAAGTTATACAAAGTAGACAACATAGTTGTTGATGGTCAAAACAGAAAGCTTCCAAAAATTTTGAAGTGTGAAGTGGACACGAATCGGATATCATACTTAGATCTGGCTCGTCTACACCGGAAGAGGCAGTATCCATTTCTTCAATTTTCACAATTTTATGGTCAGCAGAGAGTTTCATAATGCCGTGGAATTGCAAGCATTCCTCACACAACGCTTCCATGCAATCACAACACCATTGTGTTGCCTCGGAAATTTTGTCTCGCCTTTTACAGAGATGACATTCCTGTTTGACGCTTTTTGCATTATTCATTAATGACGAAATTGTAAAATTATGAGGGAGTAATGCTGCCCATTGCGATGCTTCGTCTTCTGGGTTGTTGGGTGTAACAACTGTCCTACATACAGGACAGGGGTAGTTGGAAAGTTTTTGTTCTGCGCGTTGTTCAGTGGATAAAATAAACTCACCAATGCATGCTTCACAAAAGGTATGTAAACATGGTAAACTTTTCGGTGATTTAAGTGTCTCTAAACAAATAGGACATGCGAAGGCGTCCTGT